>NW_026442015.1:4800000-6000000 GCF_026898425.1 Galleria mellonella
GTATACACTATTCCTGTCATTTTTCTTCTTCCCCAGTACGCGTATACGATTGCGTAGTCTCTCCATTTTAATTAAGTGTCATAACTTGTTCATTTTTATTGAATTTCTAACGGGTTTGCTTTATTTTACGGGTATGCTTATTTTTTTTATTAATGTAGTCTAATTTACAGTTTAAATTTAGTAAGTGAAGCCAACGCCATCTATATTTTTATGTGAGATCTAGATTGAAAAAGATGCAATTTAAAATTTTATATAACGATAAAACTATTGTAAGCGGTTATTCAAGACAAAGGCACTGTGTGAGTTTTTTTTTATATCGATCTAGAGAAGAAAATAGAAAGATTGCTCTCAGCAATAAGACCGCCTTACTGTACTTATACAATTGTATCGTTGTGTTTGTAAATTGCCTTGCTTATTTCCTATATTGTATAATGCAAATAAAGTATACTCATTCATTCATTCATTCAAAATAGTCAATATAGACAATACAGTAATGGTATTAGTAGTTTTCTTCAAATAAATTCTAAACGATATATATATATATATATATTTTAAAACTAGAGGCTCCCCGGCTTCGCATGGGTAAATAGGTAGAATTAACGGTCGAGGGATGGGCGGCAGCGTCCCTCTTAAAACATCACCAAAAGTCCAACTGCGGATGCCAACTCGCCTGTCAAGCGGGTTAAATAATTTTTTATTGTAATAATTTATATTTGTTTGGCTGTTTATTTGTTTTCACCGTGCTGTGTAAGCATATTTTTGAAGAGTTAGTTTGTATAAAATATTATTGTACTGTATAAATTAATATAAAACTGTTAATTCTCTGTGTATGTGTGTATAATGTGTACCTATTACAATAAAATAAAAATATATATATATATAACCATTTACAGAAAACAATAGTAATTTCATAATATACATACCACGATGGCAACAATAAAATTGAACAACTTCACGTGTTACCATAGTGAATTGTAATAAGGAAAAAGGCTATGAGTAAACATACATACATAGGTTGATAAATAATTCATTATATTGCGCGTTGATAGTAACCAAGCACATCTAGTAGTATTTTGAACCGACATAAAAAAAATTATGAGGCACATAATTGGCTGAATTTTTTATGTACACCATGTGATCTTTTTCAATTTTCAACTGATTCTTGTGATTCTTTTTAACATATAATCTTTTTAATGAAACCGTAAATGAGTGCAAGTGTGCTTATATAGGTGTTGCATTCTGTTGATTATGTAACACTAGTTTACAGCCGCGACTTCGTTTTCGTGATCGGATTATGTTTAATGAATATGTTTACCCGTTTTCTAAAAGGCTTTGTTGTCGTATAGAAAAGTATCAATTTCCTGTAACTATAACTAACTAGGTTACGGTAACATCGTTTACAATAAGACGGGCCGTATGTTTGTTTGCCATCAAATACTACTACTACTTTTTACACTAAATAAAAAAAAAAAAACTATAGGACCATCAATTAGAACATGACTGCTGGTAACCCTTAATAGCGACTTTTTTATATAGGCAACCCTACGTTACAGTATATATAAATGAATAAACTTCCGTTTGGTGTAAATCATATCAAAAAGCATGATGAGTTAACAAAATTAACAAAATTTTCATTTATTTTCAACTTTTCTTTTTACGTCACGAAAAATGCATAATTCAGACCTTAGATTATAAAGTATATAGATAGATAGCTACTCTTTAATGTTTCCTCCAAAAGATTACAATAGTAAACTTATTATAAATATAAACAAGTATAATATATAGTACGTTATATCAAGTTTATAAAGCAAACCCCACATGTCGGGGGGAAAGGGATTGTTAGTAATGGAGACTGAGAATCTCATTGCTAGTAATATACCCAACCAGGTTGACCTCCTCGCGGTACCCCCTGGAAACTATCATGGTTAATTCCTGATGAATTCACCATGATGAGCTAACTGGCCTGTTTTCATTCTCATCTATCACCCTTCACTGGTGCTCCGCCAGCGTATCCCGTTAGCGCAGGCGGGATTACCATACCATTTTCACCCATAAAAAAAAACCCAAATGTCTTAAGGAATCGTGTAGGTACTGTCGGACTCCTACCAGCTAAACAACCTGACTATATCCGAAACATCTCAGAACGAAAGTGTTGTAAGGACCGTCTGTATTTCACCTCGACATTGACATGAGCATTTTACAACTATGCGCCATTTTGTGGAAGTCCATATCATTGACGCAAATAATATAATACTTCATATCTGCCTTTAACTGCCCACTGCTAAACATAAGCCTCCCCTTGAGGGGTTTTGCTAACAGTTGCCACGATTGGCAACCAC
Source organism: Galleria mellonella (assembly GCF_026898425.1). Classification (NCBI taxonomy): domain Eukaryota; kingdom Metazoa; phylum Arthropoda; class Insecta; order Lepidoptera; family Pyralidae; genus Galleria; species Galleria mellonella. Next base: position 4,802,340 of record NW_026442015.1, read on the forward strand.
GGTTTTTTTTAATGGGTGGTAATGAAATAACCCCGCACGCGCTAACGGTATACGCTGACGGGGAACCAATGAGGAATGACAGATAGGTGATAATGATAAGGCAGGTCACTTAGCCCATCGTGATGAATAGACATAGAATTTAACACGATGGTTTCCAGGGGGGACCACGTGGAGGTCAAACTGACAAGGTGTATTGCTAGCGATGGGACTGATAGTCTGCATTACTAACAATCCCTTCCCCCCTTGGCAATCGCGGTTAGGCTTTAGAGACATTTTAAGAGGGATGCTTGTGCTCATCCCTCGCTATCCCATAGTTCACCTCTTAGGACATCCACGGGAAAGGAAGGGTGGCCTATTTTATGTTGATACCACACGGCCAGCAAATATAATACTTAGTCGATTAAAATTATTTTGTTTAATTCCGCTACCATTAGTATGCATGACAGACAATATTTGAGGTCTGATTACTATCTTTATTAGTAGAAGTTCTACGACCTTCCATATAAGTTATCAATCTTCGACCGTCATTCAGTCCACGCATATGTTGCGACACGTGTTTCACCTTTAAACGAGACATCTTCAGGCAAATTAATAAATCGATACTCGGAGCCTAGTGTTAACCATTCGGCGCCCAAACTGCAAATGACTCATTGTCATCGACATGAGTCATTCGCAGTTTGACCAGTCAAGGGAATTCTCTATCTAGGTGCACAGGAAATATGCTTTGCGACTAACAGGGAGCAGGCAACTAATGCATTGTATAATATTTTCTCTATCTTTCATTTAAACAAAGTTTAATCAAAGAGATACGTGCGGAATTTATCGATGAGATCTTAGGCTATACCTCTGTGTTTACCTCTATTATTAGTCACAACGGCTCAATCGGTCATACAATTTATTATAAGTACATACAGAACTTGGGATGGAGAATTATCTTATGTCCAATAGGTTAATTTTTATTCCGTCAATCAATATATTACATCGGGTACGCGGACGAAGTCACGGGTGTTGGACTAGTTAAAATATAATCGAGTCCTATATTTGACTGTGCCCTTGACATTTGCTTTGACATCGATCAAGGAAAATCAATGAAATTTAAACTATTAAACCTCTCTTCAGTTTTAAAAAAATTTTTAGATTTCGCTTTGCTTCAAGGAATATTACAAAATTAGTTAATATGTGAATTCTACCGAATTTATCATGGAGTGTTCAGAATTGTTCGTTAGTCTCATTTTATAATTTAACCGTGCGTTTTTAACTTTCTTCCACGCACAACCATTCTTTGGAATCAACTTCCAGAACAGTTTCCGAACCAATACGACAACATAACCTTCAAGAGTATATTCTATACCTGCAATGCCGCTGGTGTTGTGGGATTTCCTACCATTGAGCCGCATGCTCGTCTGTAAAAAAAAAAAATGTGTCTCATTTTATAATTTAATTAATATGAACAGTTTTCCCTAAATAAGTCTGCCATTGTATATTAAATATTTTTAATGTGTCCAATGTAAATTATGTATAATAAAGATTCTACAACGCAATACAATGATTATACCATCAACAAATACCAAACAAATCCTTAGTATTTATATTAAAAAAGTGTGTTACATCTTAATACCTTAACAAAATTAATCACTATGAAAGCGTGAGATATAGTGAGATCAAAGGGAAGTGTGGACTAAATGACGATATGGTGATAAAGATCGAAGAGGGAATGTTGCATTGGTTAAACCATTTTGAGAGGATGGACGAAAGAAGAATTACGATAGAGATTTATTTTATTTATTTATTCTGAATTAGGCACACCAACAGTATACATATTATACATAAATTAAAAAAACATTTCTTATGTAGTATGCTGATATGCATACCTATGAATGCAGATGTGTATATAAATGTCATAATATAATTAATTTATTGAGCATGAATGCAGATGTCGGTAGAGGCCGCCCTATTATGGACGTATAAGTATATCGACTAAATAAGCGACGTGCTGAAAAAGGGCCAAATTAAAAGTACCCGTAACTGGCGAGGGTGTATGAATACATTGATGCATGTGGAAGAAGCGAAAGAGGTCTTGTTTGAATCGGATTGTTTCTGCTTATCCCAATGGGAGATAGGCGTGACGGATATGTATGTATGAAATTTGGTATTCACATACTATATGAATAAAGGATAAAGAAAGATATAGGTAACATTTTATTTCGATCAGTGAACATATCCCAATCATGCAGACGAAGTCACGGGTAAAACCTAGTTCATAAGTATCCTATGGTCCAGGCATAGAATAAGCCTTGCCGTCGGAGATGTGGTGAATGCGAAAGCGAACCCATGTCTCCAACATATCGTCTGGTTTTTGGTGGGCACACCCCCACCTTACGGGGGGATTCCTACAGTACCCATTCACTTCCCACAAGGTGTATGGGTCACAAGTATGGGTCTGCATAAAGCATTTTCCAGACGTTAAAAAAATGCATAGAATAAGCCACCCCTTCCTTTCCTGTGGGTGTCGTAAGGGGCGACTAAGGGAGGGCGAGGGATGGACAGCAGCATACCTCTTAAAACATTACTAAAAGACTTGGCAGGCGGATTAGCAACTGCGGTTGCTAATCCGCCTGCCAAGCGTGGAAACTACTGATAAAACTTGACAAGACTTATGGGAAAGATTAATTGTTATAAATTAATGTTACTTTTAAATATTTTTATTATTATTACTACACAGAAAAACTGGATATTTTCTCAAATTTAAAATAGAATATAAGAAATTTTTAATAGGTATGACATAATTAAATAAAATTAAACTCGTAATTTCTTAAATTATGAATAAATTATCTATATATGTTATATCAATATTTGGACAAGTGGTTCTAAAAGTTAATAATATTATTTTTCACATATTAAAACTGCTTACGTGTTCATAGTTTGTCGGATACAAGTATCCAGGGAAACAAGTCTCTGACACAAACAATAATGTTGATCCATAAATGATTCATGTTATTTCAAGCGACGCTTGTCTTGTAAACAGAAATTTTGTAGTAATTGTTCCTACGTGAAAATGTTGGTACGGTAAAGTACATAGAGATACATAGATGTAAATAGATGTCGCATTTCGACAATATCTTATACTGAGTGCTAATTTTTACCCCTAAACTATATTGTACAACCTAGAGCGCCTAATATTTTTTCGTGATAGATAAACATCTATGTATTAAGTCAAAAAAATATGTATATACGTTTATCAATATATATATATATCAAAGGGAGACTGTACAAAAGTCGTAGATTGCTTGGGCACCTCTGTCCCATTCGTGTTTCTATAGTGATTTTATTAATATATACAGTATGGTAAATATGATTTTTAAATTATAAATTTCAACTTTAATTATAACCGACTTCCAAAAAGAGGAGATTTTCAATTCGTATGAATTGTTTTTATTTTTTTTATACCACATGTTTACCTCCCAATAGGGGGAGCCCTATTTTCAGCTGTGTACAGATAACGGCTGTTATGACGATGATGATGATGATTTTTTTTATACAACTTAGAATGGCAAACAAGCTGACGGCCCACCTGATGAAAAGTGGTAACCGTCGCCTATAGACATGAGCAGTACCATGAACATAACAGAGTATACTGTTTTGCCCACGATACCCCCCATGCGTTGCCATTCCTGAGGACTCGGGTGTTATTCCTCTGTACCCTGTAAATTATGCCATATCCCTTCCTTCAAACCGAAACACAGCCATGCAAACACAACTGCTTCACGGTAGAAACACGAATGGAATAGAGGTAAGTACCCAAGCAATCGACTTTTGTACAAAGTCTCCCTCTGGTAAACGATGATTGCATAACGACATATTTTTAATTTTTTTCACTTCGACTTCAAAATTGAGGATACTATGTTTTTGCCTGCAATATATACTAAGTTTTTGTCTGCAATATATACTAATATATTAAGGAGGGGAAGAGGGAGACCGAGACATAGTTACATTAGGCAGATGAAGGAAGGAGTTGGTGTCGTGTCGTATCAAGAGGTGAAGAGACTCGCTGAAAATCGTAGTGAGTGGCAAGAGCTCCACCGACAAGAGCGTTGCCTCTTAAATAGGATTGATAGATTAATCGAAACTGTTTGATTGTTGATTTGTTTGAATGATTTTTTTATTTGGAATTTGATAACTCATTTTTAGAGGAAGGTTGTAAAAAGCTATTTAATATTTAATTCAATTATAAATCACGGGCGAAGGCGTAGGATGCAACTAGTATAATTTACACACATCTTTTTAAATTGAGAAACTATTTTAGAATTATTTTTACCAAATAATATTTATTCTCGTCTCGGTGCAACATTAACTTTGTTACGAATAAAGTAAAATTTTTTGCGGAGTTAAACTTTATATATTTTTTTTCATTCTATTAATTTTTTTTAATTAAATATTTAAAGTCAAAATAAAAATAATTAAAATGTATCAAGACAATAATATTATATGTACTTTAGATTTAGTCAGTTTTCTTTCATATACAACATCAACTTCTGGTACGTTGCTCGAGAACTTGGCGACGTATTCGATATTAGGGTTGTCACCTGCTTACTATTTACTAATGTGGTTTGGTTTTAAATAATTCAAAACCACAATTACATGTACTGAATAATGAAAAAAAATTTTAAAATACAAAATTTAGACTAATTTATTATTAATTACTGTATTAAAAAAAAACTCTTTTTTTTATTTATTATTAAAGTTTGAGTTAGATTTTTTAGTATATACCAAGTTATTATATTTTTTAATTAGTTATTAAAATTTTTTAATGTGTGTATTCTATAATTTAGTTAGTTTAATTAAAACAAAAGGTTTTTATTCGTTTTTTTTTTTTTTCTATAGTACTATATACCATAGGTACTGCCTACCAACAGCTTTTCGTCTAATACAATTGCATTAATTTAAGCGTTTAATTTTAAGTAAACAAGCAACATAAGCATATAGGGGTGAATGAACTTGCAACTGGTGTGAACCGCTTCGAACCGGTTCAGCGATTACGTCATAGCGAGAAGTTTCTAGAAACGCAGAGAGAGTTCGCCGCGCAGTTTTTGCAACAAGAATAATACTTTGTCTGTAGACAAGTAAACAAACAAAGGACACCATATCTAAAATTGCATCAGCATTGGTTAAGTAAAATAAGAGATCATTGAAAATGTAAAAAATCTAAGGAAGCGAAATATTATATCAATATTTTTCCTTATTTTTTTAATAAGTGAAAATGGAAACCCGGTATATGTTGACACTGACTGACCAATTAGAAATGAGAGATAAGGATAAAAGCATCATTCATCATCGTTCATTCCTTGGTAGACCCCCTGTCTACCATGAAATAAAATTCTGAATTATCGAATACAATTTTGTGTTCTTGTTCACACCGAAATTGGCTCAGTAAATTATTTAGTATTTTTAATATTTTTAAACGGTATGTATCATGTACATTTAACATCAAATATGTGTTTCGTTCGACTTTGAAGTTTTGAAAAACATTTCATGCTAGGACCTCTAAACCAGTTGGGTCATCACAACTAAATTAATTAATATACAATAAAAAAAAAAAACAAGAATTAACCACGGTGGTTTCTAGGGGGAACCGCGTGGAAGTTGACGTGATAAAGTTGACCTTATAATAGTAATAAGATAGGATAGAAAATATAAAAGTGCCCCCTAACGGTAAAGATGTCTCCCTCTTATTCATTAAAACATCAAACATCTTATAAACGTATTATAAATATTGAACTGTTTTGTCCCTTTCTGTTGTGTTAAATTCCTAATTTGAAAGAAAGTAACAAAACAGTGTAATAGTAAAATTAGGTTTTGTAGACATATCAGACAAAAGCCTGTATGTATGTATAGGCAATACTTATATTACTATAGAAAAAAAAACTTATGGTTTTTACTAATAAAATGGGTCCAAGACAAAAGAAATTACAGATGTAGTGTGTAGATAAATATATATGTAAAATATATACATATTTTGTAATGTATATTTTTAACCAGCCAAGGTCAAAAGCCGCCAGATTCCAATGGCAGATAGAAAGCAGGAATAATCCCAAGTTTTCCGAAATAGATTGTACAGACAGATGGCTTTTCTGCTATTTCTGTCTACAATTAATTGGTCTATAACGCCATATAGTGTTCAGTCCACCTTTTACTATCTAGAAGTATTATAAATCAAAAAATAAATAAATTATATTTTCTCAAACATGCTTGGAAATATGAGCATTATTTTGACAATCTTCTTAGAGATAAATCAAAATTGCCGTACTGGTCAGATTTGCGGGCAGTGGCCGGCAAAAGTTGTATGATAATCCATATCTGTCGTGTTTTGCGGCCAGATAAATACTATGTAAACTCATATCTGTCCTGTAATTTAAAAATGGAATGACCTTTGACTTCGAAACATGGCTACCAAGGAGGTAACTAATACAAGGTTTTATTTAAATTTCGAACTGGCTTGCAAATAGAAAGCTGTTTATTGAAAAAAAAAACAAAGGTACATTATGGCGCGTGAAAAATTATTATTGTTCGTTATTCGTCATTGAACTTAAAAAATAAAATTGTGTTTTTGATTTCCGCGCATTGTTTGAGAAAAGTACTATACAAGCCTTGGCCACAACTAGGCATTGATGGACTCACGTATGTGTGCCTCGACTTCGCCTCGGCCCACATTTGCACGTTCGTTCATCAATGCCTCAGTTGCTGGCCGCTGCAGTAATGTACTATAACATTATAAATTGTCTATATAGTCCCGGTATAGAATAGGCCACCCCTTCCTTTCCCGTGGGTGTCGTAAGAGGCGACTAAGGGAACTTAATGGCAGAGGGAGAAGCACCTCTTAAAACATACTTAAAAGCCTAACTGCAGTTGCCAACCCGCCTGCCAAGCTTGGCAATTACTAGCAAAACTCCACTTATGGAGAAAGCTTATGTCCAGCAGTGGACAGTTAACGGCTGAAATGAAAATGTTGATGAAAATAATAAATGCGATCATTTGTAATGATTCATAGATCAATCGCGCAAAAACCACTGAACTGATTTGAATAAAATTTGATACATGTGTAGGTTATATCCTAATTTAGTACACTACTTTATTACACTTAAACGTACGGTGATAACAAGTAGTTTTTTTTTATGGGTCAAATTGGTATGGTAACCCCGCGTGCGCTAACGGGATACGCTGGCGGAGCACCAGTGAAGCGTGATAGATGAGAATTAAAGCAGGCCAGTTAGCCCATCATGATGAATTCATCAGGAATAAACCATGGTAGTTTTCAGGGGGAACCGCGAGAAGATCGACCTGGTTGGGTATATCGCTAGCAATGGGATTCTCAGTCTTCATTACTAACAATCCCTTTCCCCCCGATAACAAGTAGTTAATAACAATATTAGCAAAGGCGAACTTATCTCTAAAAGAGATTTCTTCCAGTCAACAGTCAACCTAACACAATAGCATAGGAAGTAGTGAGTGGGCAGTAGTAATGCTAAACAGAAACTATAAGAAATATTTACCGATTCATGCGAGCAAAGCCGTGGGATACAACTAGTAAATGAATAAATGTCTTGTTTTTAGATCTCAACTACAGCACACACAGACGTACATAGATATAGATGGCGCAATTACTGTGCTTACTTCATTGCACAAGGTTAGTCTTAATAAGTGTGATAAGGGCAAGGAATGACGGAATCCTTACTAATATTATAAATATGAAAGTGAGATTTGTTTGTCTGTTATCGTTTAACACGATCAATGAATCAATATAAAATGAGTTACGCATGTTTTTTTTTATAACACAAGGGGCAAACGAGCATGCGGCTCAACTGATGGTGAATGACTATCGCCACCTATGATTACCCGCAACACCAGCGACATTGCAGGTGTGCTGCCGGCCTTTTAAAAAGGAATATGCTCTTTTCATGAAGGTCATGATGTCGTATCGGTTCGGAAATATTGCTGCTGGATAGACCACTTTTTACCAAGGTCTGTGAAAATATTCTAGTCACGTGGAAGAAGTCGCGGGTAAAAGTTAGAAGTCGCGGGTAAAATTGCAGCAGTGATGGAGAAGTTGAAATGTAATAGATTATTTTAGTATGGTCATGTCGTGCATAGGAATAAAAACAATGTCATCAATTTGCGGTCCTTTTTTTTTTACAACACAGGGGGCAAACGAGCATGCGGCTCACCTGATGGTAAGTGACTACCGCCGCCCATGGTCACCCACAACACCTACGGCATTGCAGGTGTGCTGCCGGCCTTTTAAAAAGGAATATGCTCTTTTCTTGAAGGTTATGTTGTCGTATCGGTTCGGAAATACTGCTGCTGGAAGTTGATTCCAAAGAGTGGTTGTGCGTGGGAGAAAGTGCCTTGAAAAACGCACGGTGGAGAACCGCCACTCGTCCAGATGGTTGGGATGAAATTATATATATGTAAAAGGGAGACTGTACAAAAGTCGTTTGCTTGGGCACTTCTGTCCCATTCGTGTTTCTATCGTGATTAATACTTACAGTACGGTAAATATAATTTTTAAATTATAAATTTCAACTTTAATTATAACCGATTTAAAAAAAGAGGAGATTTTCAATTCGTCTGAATTGTTTTTTATTTTTTATCCCACATGTGTTATTATATATATATATATATATATATATATATATATATATATATATATATATATATATATATATATATATATATATATATATATATATATATATATATATATATATATATATATATATATATATATATATATATATAAAAGTATTAATTTTCATTATGAATGTTAAGCATAGGTAATATATAGCAATATCTTTGGCGTGAATTCACAGGGTACAGAGCAATAACACCTGAGTCCTCAGGAATGACAATGCATGGGGGGTATCATGGGCGAAACAGTATACTCTGATATGTCCATGGTACTGCTCATGTCTATAGGCGACGGTTACCACTTTACATCAGGTGGGCCGTCAGCTTGTTTGCGGAGGAAAAAATACGGAGGGGGGGGGGGAGAAGGAATCATTAGTAATGCAAACTACAAGTCCCATTGCTAGCAACATACTCTATCAGGTCAACGTCCACGTGGTCCTCCCTGGAAACCATCGTGCTGAATTCCACATGTATTCGTCACGGTTGGCTAACTGATCTGGGTTTCATCCTCAACTATCATCCCTTATTGGTGCCTCGCCAGTGTATGTGTACCCCCAGGTGGGGTACCTGCGCTAACGATATATCATTTCATTATCGTCTAATGAAAAAAAAAACAACTGAATTGAGAATTTCCTTCTTTTCAAGTCGGTTAAAAATCATACAAGAGAATTGATAACTAGCAATTATAAAATATTTATATACATATATAGAATATATAAAATATATCTTTTGGAATTAATAAAATAACAGTACATCATACTTTTTTTTTTATACAACTTAGAATGGCAAACAAGCTGACGGCCCACCTGATGGAAAGTGGTAACCGTCGCCTATAGACATGAGCAGTACCATGGACATAACAGAGCATACTGTTTCACCCATGATACCCCCATGCGTCGCCATTCCTGAGGACTCGGGTGTTATTCCTCTGTACCCAGTAAATTCACGCCATATCCCACCCTTCAAACAGAAACACAGCCATGCAAACACAACTGCTTCACGGTTGAAACACGAATGGGACAGAGGTACCCAAGCAATCGACTTTTGTACAAAGTCTCCCTCCGGTAATAATACTTCTTAAAATTGTGCTACTTAATTAATTTAAAATTCCACGTCGATGACTTATTGCGTGTAAATGTAAACATTTATAACAGATGTGTTTGTTATTTTAATAAGTGGATATTACAAGTATATGACTTATATATAATATGTATAAATTATATAAATATAAAGTACAAGTAAAATGGAATGGTAACCCCGCCTGCGCTATCGGCATACGCTGGCGGGGTACCATTGAGGGATGATAGATGAAGATGAAGCAGGCCAGTTGGCCTATTAACAAAAACCTTATTAAATATATTGTAAAAATTAAGCACTATTCTTACCAGGGGGACCCGCGTGCAGGTCGACCTGTTATGGTATATCGCTAGCAATGGCCTTGTGAGATCTCATTGGTAAGAATCCCTTTTCCCCAAGGCCTATATCCAGCAGTGGTAATGATGATATAAATAGTAAATTGTATCTATTAAAAATCCATAGGGCCAGGGGAAAGGAATTGTTATTAATGCAGACTGCCAGTCGTAATGCTAGCAATATATCCAGTCAGATCGACCTCTCTGTGGTCGCCTCTGAAAACCATCGTGCTGAATTCCAGGTGTATTTTTTTTATACAACTTAGAATGGCAAACAAGCTGACGACCCACCTGATAGAAAATGGTCTCTCCCAGTCAACCATAGGGAAGTGTCAGAATACTCGAATGCGGTACTACTAATTATTGATATACATACATACTAATTTTTTTTTTTATACATATACAAACGAATAAATATATCTAAATAACAAATATACTTACACATATATGACATATACTATATTATACACGAAATTGAGAATAATATAAAGTGTTTACTATATGTGTGTGACAAAGCGACTGTAGACATGTTTGATCATTCCAATTCACTTGAGCTAGTTTGCGATCACCGCTTGTTAGCTACCTGTTAATTCCACTAAACGCTTCATTGTGAACTGTCACGACAAACTAATTACCTACATCCCGTGTTTATTTGCCTATTATATATATATATATTTACTTCTATATATAGTTTTTGAGCCGATTTAAAAAAAGGGAAGTTCTATCTTTCAAGTGATGTAAATGGAATAATAATTTCTCTCTGAGAGAAGGGGATTGTTGGTCATGGAGATCTGTTAGTAATATAATCTATCAGATCGACCTCAACGCGTTCCACCCTAGAAATCGTCTTGGTTAATTGTGATGGAATTCATCACGATGGGCTAATTGAACTGTATTATCATCCTCACCTATCATCCTTTACTGGTGCTCTTCATCGTATAGCGATTGAGCAGACTGGGTTACCATTCCATTACCATCTATTAAAAAAAACACAACTGCTCTATTAGTATAAGCAGGTGAAACGTTTAGAGATGATATATGAGGGTGAAAACAGGTTTTTTTAATGGGTGAAAATGGCATGGTAACCCCGGCTGCGCTATAGGCATACGCTGGCGGGGCACCAGTAAAGGATGATAGGCGAAAATGACGCAGGTCAGTTAGCCCATCATGACACACTCACTAATGAATTAATCGCAATGGTTTCCAGGGGGAACCGCCAAGAGGTCGACCTGATAGAGTATATTGCTAGTAATAGGATTACTAATCCCCATTTCTAACAATCCCTTCCCCTCCCCCCGCCTTTGTTATCTTACTGACGCAGATAAAAATTATCTAGCTCATGTTGCGGTTCGAGATACGTCAAGCTTCCGGTGTCTGATAAGTCCTTGGCTGATGAGTAACAGATACGGTATGCATTGAATCTTCCATCTCAATCTTAACTGATAGGGGGAGAAGGGATTGTTAGTAATGCGGATTATCAGTTCCATTGCTAATAATATATCCTAACAGGTCGACCTCCCCGTGGTGTCCCCTGGAAACCATCGTGCTGAATTCCAAGTGTATTCATCACGATGGGCTAACTGACCTGCCTTTTCATCCTCACCTATCATCTATCACTGGTGCCCCGCCAGCGTATACCGTTAGCGCAGGCGGGTGTACCATTCCGTTATCATCCATTAAAAAAAAAATCTTAACTCATATCTGTTTATACTAATGAAGAGAGAAATGGTATAGTTGACTGGTAGAGAATGCTGTTAGCATTAAGTCCGCCATTTGTATTGTATTGTGAATTTACAGGGCACAGAGGAATAACACCTGAGTCCTCAGGAATGGCAACGCATAGGGGGTATCATGGGCGAAACAGTATACTCTGTTATGTCCATGGTACTGCTCATGTCTATAGGCGACGGTTACCACTTTCCATCAGGTGGGCCGTCAGCTTGTCTGCCATTCTAAGTTGTATAAAAAAAAATTCATTTAGTTAATAAAATTTTTTAAATAAATAAATAATATTGCAAAAAAACTGATAATTTTTATTTTTAAATCTTTGAATCCAGCCCTTTGACCCTTCGTTTAAAGGTGGACTTATTTTACAAAATCCTTTTAACTCGATAAAACAAAAAAAAACTTAGTGTTTTACAAAATGTGCTAGCAAATTTTTCATTTTCGCTTTATATTGCCGCTAGTTTAATTAGGCTAATATAATAGTAAAGTAAAAGTGGGGGAGGGGAGGTATTGTTATTAATACGAACTACTCATCCCATTGCTAAAAATCTCCACGTGGTCACCCTATAAAGCGTTGTACTGAATTCTAGGTGTATTCATCACGATGGGCTAACTGACCTGCCTTTTCATTCACACCTATCATCCCTCGCCGGTGCCTCGCCAACGTATAGATACCATTTCATTAAAAAAAAAAGCAATACTTATTTAATTTTTTGTTATTAAGGGATTTATTAAAAAAATAAATATCTGATGTTAAGCTACATTATTAGCGGGTAACACGAATAGTATTTTATTAAAAAAAATATCTATATATCCGAGTGAAGCTGGGGCGTGCTGCTAGTTTGCTAATGATATAATTCCTTGCAAGCTTGACATATTTAGAATGACCTTGGTAGCTTAACACACTAACTTTGCCTCGCAGATGGTTGTGGATTCGATTCCCTTAAATTGCAAATAATTTTTTGTTCAGTATGTACCTACCCCACTTATAGTAGAAAACTTTATTTGGAGTGAAGTGCGTGTAAAAATCGATCATAATAAAATTAAAAAACGTCATTAAAGCCCATAGATTGCAAAAAGTATCATCAAAATCGGTAGAATTATTAAACATTAAAAAAGTATTTGATTAATTTTTATATCGATTGAAAAATTATTTATATGATGTAGGTAGGTATATTTTATTATTACTTTTAGGTATCGACCTAAAAGTATAGAATTTGAAATCATAGTTAAAAATTCCAGAACAAAATGAAGATTGTTCAAAAAGATATGGAACGGTACTATTAGTATCTGTCTGTCCGTATGTCATAGACAGATATAAGTATAGTAGTTTCTAAACGGTATGATAAAATTTCAAATTTGGTTATTTTTAATGGAATATTTGCACAAAACTGAATAGCTGTTAAAGAGATTAAAATATTTGTGGCAAACAACAGTAGGTTAGTATGATACGTAGAGTACTTTTATGGCGGTAGGAATCGAAATGGGAATTGCTAAATGGTGAAACGAGTACAAAGTCGTCACGATAAAAGAAAACATTGAAAACAAAGTTTACGGTCAAGTTATCTATGGATATATTATTTTCTAACAACAAAAGAACCTATTATGGAACGTATCTAAAAAGTATGTTACAAAGTAACTCATACATTTCGGTTATCAATAATTTCCTCTGTACCCACAAAGTATTTATTTCATAACACAGAATCGAAGAAAATAATAAATTTAATTTTACCGGAATCCAAAACCGTAAACAAAGATTTCTCTTTTTATAATAAATAAAAACTCATTTCAAGTTTGAACACACTGGCACACAAGAACGCACTTTAAATAAAAAAAAAAATAATAAAAATGTCGGCACTGAAAATGGCGGGCGCGCGCGCGCGTTCACCACACCGGTTACATGCAAACTGAACTTATTTGTAAATACTGATGCTTTTTTGCTATTAAACAACGGCATTTCAAACTTTACCTACTTATTGTACATTGTTTGCGCTGAATTTTATTTCAGTTTAATATTTCCACTGACCTAGTGATTTGAATGTCCGTTCAGACCTTGAACTTTGATTAGAATCCAGCAAATTAATTATATAATAATGATAAATAAAGTATAACCAAATTATATTTTAGAATATACGGGGCTATTATAATTAACATCTTACCTATTTAGTATATTAAGAGGAAATAGTTCCCTCATTTATTAAGATTAAAAATATTTTTTATTTAAATATTTTTTTCATCTTGATTTTTTTTTATGCAAATTATAATGGCAAACAAGTTGACGGCCCACCTGATGGAAAATGGTAACCGTCGCCTATAGATATGAGCAGTTATGATTCTACCTCCTAATTTAAAATGCAATTGCAACTAAGAAGAATGCGAAAAAATCGATTGTTATTGTTCAAACTGAAATTAATTTTAATAAGTTACTGATTTTTTCAATTTAAAGTTCATTTTAATAAGTTATACTTAAGTCATTTATTTCAAATACAGATATATATATCTACTTCTTGTGCCTTTAAATTTATTTCATAATAAATCGTTTTCAACCTTCACAAAATTGCTATGGGTTCGGCACTGAAGTGAACCGTATCCATTTCAAAAGAATCCTCAAAATTTGTACAACTGTCGATATCACGTGACATACGTGGTTTACTTGAGAATGTTTTCAAGTTCTTTAAGAATTTATTTATAAGGAACATTACCTTAGAAGGAATCTTACGCCGTTAATATTATGCACACCGACGATCATCTCTCGTGGGAATTAAGTCTGGAAGTATGTACGAGGCCAACATTTATTTTGTCTGCAGTTTAAAAAGTCCCTCGTCTACATAGGCCAAATAACATTGATTAATAGATAAGGACACATCCTTATCTAGTAATCAACGTCACAACGTTTTAGGAGTTTATCAATATATATAATAAATTTGTAATTCAACGACGTCTGTGCGTAGAAAACTTATAAATAAATAATATGAGTGATTTTAATAAGAGCAAAACAATATTTTTTTTTACTTTTTTTCTCTCTGAATATTTGTTCTGTTATCACGCAAAATCTACTGCACCAAATTGAATACGATTTCCACAGCTATGTACTACAAGGTTTTATTAAAAATTAGGTGTATTTTTTAACTATTAACTAACTTTAATATATCAATATCTCCTAACTGACATTAATAAAATAGTTGTAGACTTTTTTTTTTAACTTATAAAAAAATATTTCTATATGTAATAAAAATATTATTACATGGAGAAATTATTTTTTACATCAATTTGAGTATTTATATTAATGATGCTGACAGTACAGCTGTTAACTGTCCACTGCCGAATACTCCTCCTTGAGGATTTTTTTATGGGCGAAAATGGGATGGTAACCGCCTGCGCTATACGCTGATACGCTGGCGGAGCACCAGTGAAGGGTGATAGATGAGAATGAAAACGGGCCAGTTAGCCCATCATGATGAATTCGTCAAGAATTAACCATGATAGTTTCCAGGGGGAATCGCCAGGAGGTCGATTTAGTTTTTTTTTTACAACACAGGGGGCAAACCAGCATGCGGCTCACCTGATGGTAAGTGACTACCGCCGCCCATGGTCACCCACAACACCTACGGCATTGCAGGTGTGCTGCCGGCCTTTTAGTTGGGTATATTGCTAGCAATGGGATTCTCAGTCTCCATTACTAATAATCCCTTTCCCCCCTCCTTGAGGGGATGTGCCAGTTTGTTTTCTGTGATACTTGTGAAAGTTTGTTAGTTTTTAATGTATGATAATGGAATGGCAACCCCGCCTGCGCTATCGGTATACACTGGCGGGGCACCAGTGAGGGATGATAGGATGATGAATCAAACAATAAATCAATCACGATGGTTTCTAGGGGGAACCACGAGGAGGTCGACCTAACAGGGTGTATTGCTAGCAGCGGGGCTACTAATCTCCATTACTAACAACCTCTTCTCCCCCCAAGTGTGTCGGTTAGGAGGCGTCATTAGCGGTTAACCGTCAAATGGATTTTTTACTTCCAAAATTACACAAACGAAGTCGCGGGCAAATACTGGTCCTGTAAATATTATATGTTTAACGTAGGCAGGCTGGTCCGTCCTTATCAGTTATACACGGACATATGGCTGTAGGCGGACAGTCTGTTTGTTTGTTATTGTTTGGCTTGCTAATATTTATAAATTCGAACATATTATGTATATTAAATATTGTTGTTATAATCAATTTCTAACTTACTTCCCGGGGGGAAGGGGATTGTTAGTAATATTTTTTTTAATGGGTGAAAATGATATGGAAACCCCGGCTGTGCTATCGGTATACACTGACGGGATACCAGTGAAAGGTGATAGGTGAGAATGAAAAGGCAGGTCAGTTAGCCCATCGTGACGAATTCAACGACAAATTAGTCACGATAGTTTCCAGGGGGAACCGCGTGGAGGTCGACCTGATAGGGTATATTGATAGCAATGGGAATTAATCTCCCTATTACTAACAATCCCTTCCACGCCGGATTGTTAGTAATGGGAATTTGCAACCCAATTACTAGCAATATACCCTATCAGGTCGACCTCCTCGTGGTTCCCTCTGGAAACCATCGCGGCTGATCCATTGGTGAATTTGTTACAATTGGCTAACTGACCTGCTTCATCTTCACTTATCACCCCTCACTGGTGCTCCGCCAGTTTAAACTAATAGCGCAAGCAGGGTTACCATTCAATTATCATCCATAAAAAAAACTAACCCCCCAGTAATGGGATAGATACACCGTTTATAAATGAAATGAATTTGAGGTACCGCGGTAAAATACTGCACTGCATGTTATGTTATGTTAGTTACTAGATTGGTATGTTATTTTAGAAATTCATAAAATTAGTAAATAATTGAATAGTTTTATAATATCTAAAATCAAATGAGTAAGTAACTGACAAATTTTATAATTTCCAAATTCATAAAATTAGTAACTAAATGACTAATTAAATAAATAATTTCTAATTAATAAAATTGATAAAGAATTTCCAATTTTTATAATTTCCAAATTTATAAAATTGACAATAACATAAAAATGTAATGAAAATAAAAGTGCTACAGTAAAACTAACGATTCGATAATTCCTATGCGGAAAATTTAATACGTCTTTGTTTATTGTTTAAAGGTATAAATACTTAAAAGGAAATTTATGTACATATTGTTTTATGACAGTATGGATAATCTCGCATAGAAAAAGCGAAATCTACGTCACAATTATCCTTGTAGCAACATAGTTGGGATTTGATAGATAAGAGCTATATTTGATCTTAATATCTCGCCTCTTTATACACACTATGCAAACGTAGCATAGATAGAGACAGATATATCTGTATATTGCACTAATTAACGGCTACACGTAGATACGGCCTTAAAAGGAGATACCACAGATATCGATTTAAATAGATGGCGCAACTATAATGTAATTATTAGTTGTAAATTAAGACTCAAAAGAGCGTATTTAATTTAAAATGGGATTCAGAGCTCATAGATAAAATTTAACACAATTACTGGAGCACCTAAAATAGTACATGACCATTTACCATCAGACGGGGCTGTATGCTATTATTGGCGACTTTGTGATATAAAAAAGGTTTGCTCTAAAATTGTATATGTTTTAGAACAAACCTGTATTTTTTTAGGCGATATTTCTAATAGTTCTGTTGTGAAATATTCGATAATGTAATCTTATATATAAAATTCTCGTGTTACCAAACTCCTCCGAAACGGCTTTACCGATTTTTATGAAATTTTGTGTGCATATTGGGTAGATTTGAGAATCGGCCAACATCTATTTTTCATACCCCTCAATGATAAGGGTGACCATCCCCAAATTTTTTTTTTTATTTTTTAACAAATATTTCCATTTTAATTTATTATGATTTAGCATTGAAAAATACATACAACTTTAAATTTTCATCGTTTTACGATCAACCCCTGTCTTTTAATCGCGATTTTTATATTTCGCAATAAGTGGTAAAACAACGTTTACGGGGTCAGCTAGTAATATAATATAATGTAATAATAATATGTTTCGCGGTAAGTTTGAAAGTAATGCGATTATCTAGAATCCACATGAATTAAAATACATACTCATGATGGAGAAAATTTATATGGTGGCTGTATCAAAAACAGTATGGATACTATGTTACGTATCCTACTACATATATGATCATAGTAAAGATCCGTCAGTATTCTACGACTATGACGATATATTCCAGTAAGTTCTTATGGGACATGGTAGGGTATAACTCCACTTCAAGTGAGTTGGAAAAGGGATTGGTAATAATGAGGATTAATAGCAATACACCATGTCAAGTCGATCTACACGCGGTTCCACCTGGAAACAATCGTGTCCAACTCCAAGAGAATTCGTCACGATGGGTCAACTGACCTGCCATTTCATTCTCACCCATCATCCCCCACTGGTGCCCCGCCAGTGTATACCGTTAGAGCAGGCGGGATTACCATATATATTTTAATAAATGAATGAATGAATGAATATTTATTTGCAATAAATATGGTAAATACACAGATAGATAAAGTAATATTATGTCCACATATTTAGCCACAATTAGGCGTGCAAAATTTAAAATATTTAAATATTAAATTAACAATTCTTAGAAAAAAAAAACAATATGTCAAATACAGTTTCATGTCAGTTACTGTACTTCATCTCGTTTGATATTAATACGTATTAGTAGGTATGTGATTAGTGTCAACAATATTATTATAATATTAATTAACTAGCGGCCCGTCCCGGCGTCGCACGGGTGGACATTTTTACATTTTAAAAAGTGGCCATTAAGGCTGCACACGCGACGGAAGCTTAAAAATGGAGTAACTTCTCCCGTTTTCCCAACATTTCCCTTCACTGCTCTGCTCCTATTGATCGCAGCGTGATGAAAAGTATACTATAACCTGCCCAGGAGTATGAAGAATAATTGTACCAAGTTTCATTAAAATCCGTCGAATAGTTTTTGTTTCTATAACGAACATACAGACTTACAGAGAGACGACAATTTTACTAATTGCATTTTTGGCATCAGCATCGATCACTAATCAGCCCCTGATAGTTATTTTGGAAATATATTTCATGTACAGAATTGACCTCTTTACAGATTTATTATAAGTATAGAGCACTCGTTTCACTTTTAATTTCATAAATTCATTAATTTAAGAGAAACAATGGTTAATAAGCCATTTTTGTAATTGGGATTTAAAACAATTAGTTGGTAATTTTTTCAAGTGCTGGGGAATTTTATTATAAAATTTTAATAGACATAAAATATCAATTAAAAGTGTTTAATATAATCGGAACATCCTGACATCGATATCCGTTCGAGCGCCTTCTAATTATGCTCGAACACGTCGAAGGGACTTTTACAGGAGCTAGCCAAACAGGCTCCTCTTCCACTGTCATCGGCTTGGCATTCCATTGATTGGTGTCATGAGCCAGTATCCGGACTTGGATATATTGACTTGTAAAGTTGTCGAGTTTGACAGAATTATAATAAAATATTTAGAAAATGTCCAGTTATTAAATTTTATTATGAAATATTGTGATTCCGAAGGGTCGCCTCCATTGGAAAACTGTCAAGCTGCCCATAGTTAGTAAATTTAATAAATTTTTATGTGATTAATGGGGTTTACACCCATGTTAGTCATACAAGATTTTTTTAATTTACTATGTCACAGTCGACATATAAGGGCCTACCAACGACATATTCTTTCATAGGGATAATGTGGTCGACTCTGAGACGTCACTTCTCTTAACCTGTCTTTGAGGTTGGAACTATCCCTAGTTAATCATTATCATCACCATATCTGCCTTTAACTGTCCACTGATTTACATATGCCTCCCCTTTGGGGGGTTTTGTCAGTAGTTGCAACGCTTGGAAGACGGATTGGCAACTGCTGTTAGGCTTTGGAGATATTTTGAGAACTACGCTGCTGTCCATACCTCGCCGTCCTTTAGTTGACTCTTACGACACCCACGGGAAAGGAAGGGGTGGCTTATTCTATGCCGGGACCACACGGCAACGGCGGTACATAGTTAGTAATAATGTCTAATCTATCATTGCTAGCAATGTACACTATCAGGTCAACCTCCACGTGGTACCCCCTGGAAACCATAGTGAACAATTCTCGTTGAATTCGTCACGATGGGCTAACTGACCTGTTTCATCCCCGTCTATCATCCTTCACTGGTGTATACCGATAGCGCGGGTGGGTTACCATTCCATTATCACCCATAAAAAAACCTCCATGCGGCCCCCTGGGGGGAGAAGAATTGTTAGCAATGGAGGCCTACCATCTTTCACTGGTGTTCTGCTAGCATATATCGATAGTATAGGCGGGGTTACCATTAAAAAAAATCATCTTTACATTTAAAATTTGATATTACAACAAAATCTTTACTTCAAGAACCAATATGAAGTAAATTTATAATAGAGTTAAGTCAATATTATTATTAATTTATTTTATGGCCAACGGCCCGTCCCGGCTTCGCACAGGTGGACGTTTTTACAACATTTTAAACAGTGATTATTGTGACATAACGATAATAGTTGGACATATAGTGTCGCGAAGTTTTTTGTAGTTATTGATATTTTCATCAATATTGTAGAACATACTTTTGTTCTATCACCAATAATTTCTGCAGCGCATGCGACGAAAGATATTTTATAGCATTTTTTTACACCTCGAGTTACGTTACTAAAATTTTAGTAAGGATCCCTAATCTTTCCTAGCAATAAATATAGCCTATGTTACTCAGGATGAATGTAGCGTTCTAATGGTAAAAGAATTTTTGAAATCGGCAAAGTAGTTTTTGAGCTTATTCATTACAAACATACATATACCACATACAAATACAAATCTTTCCTCTTTATTATACTAGTATAGATGGATTCATAAAATACAAATTTCGAGAAACTAGTAAAAATTAAAATATTACATAGGGATAGATTTATAAAATTGGCGTCGCAGAATTGGTCCTAGTTCTTTTGAGCGATCCAAAATATTACAATTGGCATGAAATTAAGAATAACAATGTCGCGGGTACTAGTATATTATATTTATTTATTGGTGAGACGGCTCGCTCTTGCCTGCTTTTTTTTTATCTCACACTCAGCGTCCAACCGGAATAAACCGGTGTGAACAATGACCTTGAACTATACTAAAAATAGATGAGTACAGACGTGAATAAAATGTTTCAAGTGTGTAAAGTAGATTCTAATTATTATAAATTAGCAACCCGCCCTGGCGGGGGGAAAGGGATTGTTAGTAATGGAGACTGAGAATCTTATTGCTAGCAATATACTCAATCAGGTCGACCTCCTCGCGGTTCCCCCTGGAAACTATCATGGTTAATTCCTGATGAATTAATCATGATGGGCTAATTGGCCTGTTTTCATTCTCATCTGTCACCCTTCACTGGTGCTCCGCCAGCGTATCCCGTTAGTGCAGGCGGGGTTACCAAACCATTTTCACCCATCAAAAAAAAACCCGCCCTGGCTTTAGACGAGTGCAATATTTGTTCGTATAACTTTTAAACGTTTCAACACATTTTAGTAAGGCTGTTATTTTGGCGTGTGTGAAAGTACTGCGCCAATATTCCCAAAGATTTTTAAATGAAAGTATTGTAAAATGTATTTTACTTTTAATATAAAACCCAACTATTGGTTGGGATATTACACTTAGATATAGGATGTCGCGAATTTTTTTTAAAGCTAAATATACTGAATATTTTTCCTATATATTTTATTCGTTTATTTCAAACCGTTCAGGCAGCGCACGCCATATTATAGAATTTTTGTCGACTTCAATTATATTTATTGTGAATAATTATTGAAAATATATATTTACCAAAATAAAAAAAAAGTAGTCTTCAGCACTCAGGAAGAACAGAACCAGAGGGAGACTTTGTACAAAAGTCGTTTGCTTGGGTACCTCTGTCCCATTCGTGTTTCAACCGTGAAGCAGTTGTGTTTGCATGGCTGTGTTTCTGTTTGAAGGGTGGGATATGGCGTGAATTTACAAGGTATAGAGGAATAACATCTGAGTCCTCAGGAATGGCAACGCATAGGGAGTATCATGGGCGAAACAGCATACTCTGTTATGTCCATGGTACTGCTCATGTCTATAGGCGACGGTTACCACTTTTCATCAGGTGGGTCGTCAGCTTGTTTGCCATTCTTAGTTGTATAAAAAAAACGTGCTTTTCTAACAGTGAAAGAATTTTTAAAATCGGATCAGTAGTACCGAAGAATATCCCGAAGATTTAAAAGTTCTTGTAAACAAGTCTATTTAAATAAAGATGCTATGAATCGGTACTGAACATCCAAACTCGCAAACTTTGCCTCTTTATAATATTGGTATAGATTACTGATTGTTTCCCGCGGCTTTCGCCAGCTTTGAAGTCATTTTAAAATTCAAGATGTTTCCATATAAGAATATGTTTTTTCTATATCAATATGAATAGTGAATTGTATCGATTAAAAAATAATCGTCGAAATCGGTAAAGGAGAATACGTACCTATTGTAATCGATTGTATCAGCAGATACGGACGAGTTCTTCAATACACCATTCTTCTTGAAGAAAGATCGTGGTTTCTTCTTGCCAATTTCTTCTGAACTTGATCCGATGAAGAATATGGTGGACGAAGCCAAGTCGTTTGATTTGTCCATATTTAGAGCTGAAATGTAAAAAAATATGAGAAGATTCTTACCAGAAGGAGACTGTACAAAAGTTTCCTGTAAGTCGGTGGGGGGAGGGGCAGACTTCTTACTAAAGGGCATATGCACTTAGTCTTCGCCATATTATTTTGCGTTCTCACATAGATGGACACTGGACATTACTTGGGGTGAGCATAATCCATCCCCCCCCCTCCGCCCCCAATAAATACGCCTTTGAAACAGCTCTGCCACGTCTGTCTCCTATTAGGGTAGGCACGATGGTGTGCTTGCATGCCCACTATGAGCAACAATCTTTACTAAAAAGATTGGCCTATTACGGGTACTTTTAATTTGGGCCAAATTAAATGTAACTACAACTGTTTCGAACAATTCTTTAAAACATACACTTGCTTTACAATTGGTATAACACATAAAGTCTATTTTGCACTATTCTTGCGTAGGGAAATCATTTCTTAAAAAGATATTATAATAATATTAATATATACATAAAGACAATACAAATAAATACAATAATAAACATAATTTCTAATTATTATTTGTAAGCCAAGCGCACCGAGGATATCCGCGAACGCCAACAACGTATAATTTCATGGTCTCCTATGGGGTGGAAAAGAGATTGAATAGTAATGGGGATTAGCAATCCCATTACTAACAATATGCTCTATCAGGTCAACCTCCTCGCGGTGTGCTTTTGGGGGGGGGGGAATGGATTGTTAGCAATGGAGTTTGATAGCCCCATTGCCAACAATACCCTATCAGGTCGACCTCCACGTGGTTCCCCCTGGAAACTAACGTGACTAATTTGTTGTTTAATTTGTCACAATCAGCTAACTGACCTGCTTTCATCGTCACCTATCCTCCCTCACTGGTGCCTCGCCAGCGTACACCGATAGCGCAGGCGGAGTTACCACTTCATTATCACCCATTAAAAACATATTAAATTCGAGTAAATTTCTTTGAAATTACTACATTAAAATCTAGACGTTCAATTCAAGACAATATACAACATGTTATATAAAATTGTAAATTCAAAGTGGGACGCTATAGATCTGTTAAGGCATGTTTCTTTAAAAACAGGAGATAATGAGAGAATATTAAAACTATTTCATGTATTTTACAACAATGTACATGAAATAACAATGTAACATTTAATGATCCCCTGTTTCGCATGTACAGACTGTACAATAATTGTAATGACTTGGACATTTTTGTTCAGAAATTATTTATTATTATTATCTTAAGACTGTAAAGAATCTGCATTTAATATAATTGTTATAATAATTAGGTAATTACTATAACAATAGAATAACCGTCTACTTATTTTACTGAATAATACATTTTAAATAAATAAAAATATAAGTAAATTATGTACAATAAAGATTTTACAATACAATACATGGTCTTGTTTTTTTAATATTTATAATACATAGATGTAAGTTGTGTATTCAATTGATAGATTATATTTTTATACATATAGCTTTGTGTAGCAATTAACGGTGTACAATTTTAAAACAATTACTTAGTTATAAAGCTTTATACATTGAATGTAATTAAATGTATAAAGCTTTAATATTTAATTTAATAAAAATGAGAATTGTATCACTGTAGCTGTGCCTAAATAAACAAATAAATTATCGCTTAACCCAGTGTTTCCAACCTTTTTTGTGCCATGTCCCATTTGAACATTTCTAAAATGTTTGTGCCCCTATACATATTTTTTCCCGACAAAGTTTACTTGACGACTCTAATCGCCCAGTTGTTATTTTGGTAACGTCAAAATAAATTATACCTAATAAATATTAACAGCATTTTTTTAATTAACTTTTTTTGTTAATTTTGGCACTGATATCTACTCGTAGCATTTAAATGGTTCGGAGCAAGAGGGTTAAAATCGTTTCGAGACCATTTTTTATTGCCCACCTTAACTATCAAATTGCCCCCCTATGGGGCGTGGACCCTACGTTGGGAAACACCGGCCTAACCCAATAATGTCCTCTGTGAGTTATTACTTTTATTTTGACTGTAATGTTCGCCTCTCGTGTCACTTAAAACTTTGCCTATCACGCCCAAGGACAACACGCATGCCAACTTGTAAAAATAATATATTTACTCATCAAAAAGTGGAAAAACTGGTCAAATGTGAATTGAATTCACATGTCGAGGGTTCTGGTTATAAAATAATTTATAAATACATGGTTTTCATGTGCTGTGTGGTTCCGGCATAGAATGAGTCACTTTTTCTGCCCGTAGGTGTCGTAAGAGGCGAGAAGAGATTAAGGGAAGTCGAGAGATGGGCAGCAGCGTGCCTCTTAAAACGTTACCTAAAGCCTAACTGCAGCTGTCAACCTGCATATCAAGCGTGGCAACAAGTGGCAAAACAAGTTGTTTGATTGATATGTATATGTATGTGATTGTGTATATATGTGTGTATATATGTACTGCAAAAGATGCTTTTTTAATTATAAAGCACTATCATACCTACTTGTACAACAATTAGTCCATTATAAGGGGGAGGCCTATGTTCACAATTGCATATTATTTATTTAATAAAATTTTATTTAAATTTATAGATCTGTTTACTGTTTAGTGTATTTATTATATGTTTACTATATTTCTTGTATGAAATAGACACCTCATAGTTGTTATTTTTTTTTATGGGTGAAAATGGTATGGTAACCCCGCCTGCTCTAACGGAATACGCTGGCGGAGCACCAGTGAAGGGTGATAGATGAGAATGAAAACAGGCCAGTTAACCCATCATGATGAAGGAATCAACCATCAGAAATTAACCATGATAGTTTCCAGGGGGAACCGCGAGGAGTTCGACCTGGTTGGGTATATTACTAGCAATAGGATTCTCAGTCTCCAATACTAACAATCCCTTTCCCCCAAGTTGTTATTATTGATACTACAATTCATAATTTCCTATTTTCTATTCTTCGAACATAATTTTAGTTAAAAACTGACGCATAACTAAGTTTGTTTATAAAGATTTTTTAGTGATTATATTGTTTACTTGTTTCCGTTATATTTCTATATATTTTTATGTCATTATTTAAAAATTTACTTAGCGAAGTTCAATTTGCTTCACAAATAAAGGGGAGAGGAGTTAATTTTTCACATTTTTTAGTCGAAAACTTCGGGACAAAAATAATTACAACTTAACAAACTAGATTTTAATTTTCTTTCCTAGGCAATCCAATTGCCTAGAAAAGAAAGTTAAAATATATTTTCAATGATTTCTTTATAATATAACATCGATAGCATGAGTTGCTCAGATATAGTGCTGTGACAGATGAACTAATGTACATAAATAGACAGACAAAGTCTCACCATAAGAGTTTATTTATTTTTATCCTTTATTGTACACACTAATTATACATAAAAATATGACAGAGGTAATCAAATATTCAAAAGCGAGCTTAACTCTAAAAGAGTTCTCTTCCAGCTACACCCAAAGTGGAAAGGAGCGTCAACGTCAGCGGGTAGTGCGGTGTTAATTTTTCCTTTGTACCATTTTAATAGGGAACCCTCAAAATGGCGAGTTATTACAAAGTTTATGTATGTATGTATGTATGTATGGTGCAGTATATAACGACGCCCTGTTAGATGGAGAGACGATTTCAATTTCAAAAAAAGAAGGGCTTTTTAAATTTGACTGTATTTTTATGATTGTTTTTCACCGATACTGATGATTCTTTTTATATATGTTTTTCTCGGGTAAAGTAGTGGATAGTTTATATTTATAAAGAATATTATATTTATTTATTTAAATAACTTTACTGACCATAAGGAAATATCGTACAAAAGACGGACTTAATGCTAGTAGCGTTCTCTACCAGTTAGTAATAAAGGATGTAACTTTTTTAAATATTTTTATTAGAAAAAATAATGTTTTTGTACTTTTAAGGGTCTCTCAACTAAATAAGAAGCCTATATAAAATTGTTTTCCAAAATAACTTAATTTTTGTTATGTTTATGGACGTAGTAGTAGTTGTATTAGTGTGTTGATTAAAGTAATTTTTTTGTAATAATTATTTTATTATTTTATTAATTGCTTTTACAAGACCTTATTTTAAATTTGCTTCACACATGAAAGTGTTTCCGTCCGTCTTTCCGGTTCATTTAGAATCAATTTTTCAGGCATCCGATCGAGATAAAATTTTGCACATCTGTGCATAGGTCGCTGGGCATGACTTTGGGGGGAGAAGGGATTGTTAGTAATGAGGATTAGTAGCCCCATTGCTAGCAATATCCCAGTCAGGTGGACCTCCTCGTGGTTCCCCCTGGAAACCATCGTGATTAATTTATTGTTAGATTTGTCACGGTGGGCTAACTGACCTGCTTCATTCTCACCTATCATCCCTCACTGGTGCCTCGCCAGTGCGCCCATTCCATTATCATTCATTAAAAAAACCTCTATAAGTGAGTAACATACACCTGTATAAGTGACATTAATTTTTCACGCGCGAACCTCTTTAAGTGGGGGGAAAAAGATTGTTAGCAATGGAGTTCGACATTGCCAGCAATATGCCCTAACAGGTCGACCTCCACGTGGTTCTCCCCGGAAACCATCGTGAACAGTTCATTAGTTAGCGCATAATCCGTCTGCGCCCATTCTATTATCATTCATAAAAAAAAAAACCTCTATAAGTGAGTAACATAAACCTGTATAAGTGACATTAATTTTTCACGAGCGTACCTCTTTGCTATTGCTACTTGCCTATACCTCTATAAACGTCAGTTAAACCTATCGATATCGATCAAAACTGTGTGAGAATGTGTACTAATGGACATAATAGTGAAGATGACATCAGCCAATCATAATCAAAAAACATATTTTGGATAGAGAAGCGTAGAAAATTCCAATTTTTTTTTTAAAGCGCACATACATATAGATATATTTTATACATTATCCTGTTACTCTGTAAGCTAAAAACTTGGGTTAGTGAGAAACCTCTGTAAGAGAAAAAGGGATAGCGGTCCCTTGAGCGCTCACCTATCCAGAGGGCTTACCATGAAATGTTTTCCGAAATTTCGATACAGAACGAAACACAAATTTGATGTTAAAATTACATAATATTTACCGTTTAAAAACATTAAAAATATGAACATATTATTCCTTTGGACTTTTTTGGTAGGATTTATGACGAACGAAATGTTAAGCTCCATTTACTGGTCCGATTTAGGTATGAACGAAAACACGAAGTTGAGTCCGAAATTTCGGAATTTCATTCCATGGTGGTCCCAGGTTTGACTGTATTTTCACAAACATGCACCTATAATAGGCAAGTAAAAGTTCTCTTCTAGCAAATCTTGAGTGCTATTCTTTTAGTAGGCGCTTAAAAACAATATGTTTTACATACAGAGTGAAATGAACATTGTCAGCAGTACATAATAGGTACTACTAAGAATCTACCTATATTGTAGAATCTTGAATCGTGAATCAAAAATACAAATACGACAAAAAAATCTGATCTCCTGTATTCAATGTACACTTAGACCCACACGTTAGTATAGGAAACTCAAAATTTTAATCCAATATGGATTGAAAAACAATTAAAGATTGTGTCCTACAAAAAAATCGACTTCAAATGTGACAAAACTAAAAAAAGATTTTTAAAATTTTTGAAAAAAATGTTTTTTAGGGGAAAAAACAATTTTATATAGAACTGATGGAGTTATATGGTAACAAAGATAAAAAATACAACACCTCCTTGTCTTTAAAGTCGGTAGAGAACATAATTTTTTTAAATTTTTTGATAAACATGTTTAATTTCGCTGGTAGAACATTCCCGTAAAGGACACTAACAATTTTGATTTGAGCCTGTGTACATTTCGTGGAAGGTGACATCGTTTTACGTTTAGTCGAAAAGAAATAGTTGAGGCAATTATGAAAGTCTTTATACATAATTGATAAGTTATTCCAACTAATTACTGTAATATTGTAAACCCCCAGTACCGCTCTTAGGGAGTTTTTTTTTATGGTGATAATGGAATAGTAACCCTACCCGCGCTATCGGTATACACCGGCGGGGCACCAGTGAAGGATGATAGGTGAGGATGAAGCAGGTCAGTTAGCCCATCGTGACGAATTCAACAAAAATTGTTCACAATAGTTTCCAGGAGGAACCACGTCGAGTCGTAGGAGGTCGACCTAATAGGGCATTGCTAACAATCCCTTTCCCCCACTTAGGGAGGTTAGGAGGGCAGTCGACAAGCGTTCAAGAACATTGAGATTCAAGAAGCGTCGAAAGCCACGCATCAGTAACGGGTCACTGCCAGAAATATCTAATACTGTTAGACGGGAATCTAGTTATTTCAATAATTGTTTGATCAGTCTATCGGCTTTCTAGACATGCCTAATAATATTTATTTAAGATGAGCCTTTTTAAATTTAGGGCGCTCGATAGGCTAAGGCCAGTTCTGTGTATTCCAAATATCAGTCTGTGTGAATTCAAATAAAAAAAAAATCTGTATGTTAATTTAATTTGATTTCTATAATGTTTATCAAATTTGATTCAAAGAACAAACGTTTTCACTAAATTTCACATAATTTTTAATATTAATAGAATATGAAAGGTTGTAGTATTTACATTTTTGTAAGTTTCCTTTACATATTGTTCTACGTTATAATATTACTAATTGAGTCACTACTCTATTTGACAACAGATGGCGTTTAAAAATTCTATTTGGGAGGAAATCTTTTAAAATTTCAGTTTTAAAAATTTCATCACTATCAGTTCTGCCATTTTATTATGCAAAAAACAAATACTAATAACATGCAAGCGCTTCAAGAATAATCGTGTTCGTTTAAAAATGCTCATGTAAATTTTACAATGATTTAGGTTATGATCGCGTTCATGTTTACACTAAACAAGTTATGTAAGTTTGTTTTGACAACTGCGCCTCTTGCGGATTGTTTTGGAAACTTAGATTTCCATCGATCGTTTTTATAAATCTTTGTATTATTTATTTCTATTTGATAGATTTTTATGAAAAGCAAACAAGTTTTATTGAAATTGTCATACGAGTAGAAATATTTTTTAAATTAAATTCTAACAAATTTAAATACAATTAATAATTAGTCTTATGGTCTGATATATTTGTTTACATTTTCACTAATTTCTGTTGAAAGAAACTATATAATTAATATTAAGTATGCAAGTATGTAGGTATACAATTTATTAAAGTTTATGGGTATATAACGTACCCATGAAATTATTTTAATAAATTTTAATTTATATTCTGCCTTTACTGCATTTTAATTATAAGTAAAGATAATGGTCATTGTCTTTTTTTATAACGTAGAAGGTAAACGAGTATGTGTGCAAGAATTTATCTACATAAACCTACGGTGGAGGACTGCCACTCATCCAGATGGTAGGGATGGTCTCTTTTCTTTTTTTTTTATGCAACTTAGAATGGTAAACAAGCTGACGGGCCACCTGATGGAAAGTGGTAACCGTCGCCTATAGACATGAGCAATACCATGAACATAACAGAATATACTGTTTCGCTTATCATACTCACTATATGTTGCCATTCCTGAGGACTCAGGTATTATTCCTCTGCTCCCTGTAACTGGTGGAGGGATTTAGGATTATTTTCTAGGGAATGGGACTTGAAAAGGCGGAAAAGCATTTTTAAACATGTCTTTGTGAAGCTTCGTTCGAATCCTGGGGAGGGTACTATAAAGATTAGCTAGTACACCGTGGAGCAGTTGTGTTTGCATGGCTGTGTTTCGGTTTGAAGGGTGGGATATGGCAGTGAATTTACAGGATACAGAGGAATAACACCCGAGTCCTCAGGAATGGCAACGCATTGGGGGTATTATGGGCAAAACAGTATACTCTGTTATGTTTATGGCACTGTTCATGTCTATAGGCGACGGTTACCACTTTCCATCAGGTGGGCCGTCAGCTTGTTTGCTATTTTAAGTTGTATAAAAAAACATAACTATAAATAAAATATTAGTATTGGGAGCGGTGACGTCAGAGGCAGTACACAACGAATTGCCATATGACTCAGCAACTACATACATACATAAATAGATAAACGTGAATAAATGCATATATGCAGCTTGAGTTATTCGCAACGTTCTTTTGACCTCCAGCCTCTTTGTTATAGATTGCAATGTCTAAATATAAAATACTCGTATGTTTAATTATACCATAATCAGAAACTGTTTTTTTTATACAACTTAGAATGGCAAACAAGTTGTCGGTTCACCTGATGGAAAGTGGTAACCTTCGCCTATAGACATGAGCAGTATTATGAACATAACAAAGTATACTGTTTCGCCCGTGATACCTCCCATGCGTTGCCATTCCTGAGGACTCAGATGTTATTCCTCTGTACGCTGTAAATTCACTGCCATATCCAAAATATATTAAAAGTGTTCAATTGTGCGCTCAATTCACAACTGACCCTATGTATACAATTACATGATAATCAATTATGTGTGTTAAGTCAACTATCGGTGTAGTCTACAAACAATCAACAAATTGGTCAAATACATTAATATCTTTGGCGTGCAAGCGATAATTTTAATAAAATATCTAGAGATCTCGATTTATTTATTTATTTTTATTTAATTCTTTATTGTACACACTAGTTATAAGAATAAGACAGAGGTAATCAAATGTACAAAGGCGAGCTTAACTCTGATAGAGTTTTCTTCCAGCAAACCCAAAGTGGAAAGGAGCATCAATGTCAGCGGATACAGCAGTGTACAATATTGTGACAATTTTTAAACAGACAAAATTAAATTAATTGCATTACATTTAATCGTACAAATACACATATACATATACATAAATAGATACCTACATCTATGTATATACTTACACACACATACACATATATATATACAATATATGTATATACATATATAGATAAATAAATATATTTAGATTAATTTAATTCTAAGTTAGAATCCGCAATACGTGTGCTGAGTCAGTCGTTCTTTGATGGTACATCTTTGAACGTGAGATTTCAACTCTTTATATTGCACGACTGCCTTCCTATAATATTTGTACTATTATAATGTTGTTACTTTAAACTTAATTTTGTTGATATTAAGTAATAACAATGTCATGTCATGTCATTTAGTTAAATATTGTTTCTATTTTTGAAAAAATTGTAATTGGCTTTGTGTCTTTACTGTTTTTTTTTTTATTATTTTTTCTTAAAAAAAAATAATATAAAATGGAAATATTATCAGAATTGGTCCGGTACTTTAGTTTTTAAATCAAAATAATTGACTTTTCAATAATTAAAATCGTTGTTTTTTCTTTTTGGGAAGACTATCTTATTATTTCCAATGCTGTCCCGTAAATTAGCAATTACATTATCATCATTAAATCAGCCATAAACTATGCAGTGCTGAACATGGGAATCCTCTTAACAGGGATTTTACCAGTAGTTGTCACACTTGGCAAGCGGATTGGCAACCTCAGTTAGGATTGGACGATATTTTGAAAGGGTCGCTGCTGCTCATATCTCGATTAATAAATTACATATTCATAAGTAGCTTTTTAATTGGCGGAACAAAATACTGGTTGTTGTGAAACAAAATGTATACATATATGGACATACGATTAAACGTTTTAAGTGCAAACATTTTATATTTAACTACCCGTGCCACATGATTTTGTCCGTGGTCGTGTCATGATGGCGAACAGTTACTTTCCTCAAGAAATATACTATCAAATCCATAAAGAGTTTTTCAAATCCGATAGTTAGTTCCAGAGATTAAGCGCGTTGAAATAGATATAGACGTGGAGGTAGGTAAATTGTTATGACAGAGTCTATTAATTTATTTTTATTTATTTCAAATAAACAGTTACATAGACAATACATATTCTTAGTGCAGCGAAACTGCTTTGCAGTTTGTTTGCAGGTTTACGCTCTTGTACATACATACAGATTTATAAACAATTATATCCTATAATTCTATATACTAAATATATATATCTTTATACATACATACATTATCTATTTATGTGTTTTTTGTTTTAATTAAGAATAGGGAGATTACTAGTCATTCCTGGTTATTCAATTTGTGTTTTAACCGTGAAGCAGTTGTATTTGCATGGCTGTGTTTCGGTTTGAAGGGTGGGATATGGCGTGAATTTGTACAGAGGAATAACATCCGAGTCCTTAGGAATGGCAACGCATGGGTGGTATCATGGGCGAAACAGTATACTCTGTTATGTCCATGGTACTGCTCATGTCTATAGGTGGCGGTTACCACTTTCCATCGGGTGGGCCGTCAACTTGTTTGCCATTCAAAGTTGTATAAAAAAAAAATATTTTGTTTAATTCCGCTATTAATACGTAGTAGGTTTAGTTTGTCATCGCACACTACCTAATGGTAGCGGAATTAAACAAAATAACTCTAATTTATAATGTTGTTATTATTTGATTATTGTAAATTAAACTTAAAAAAGTATAGCCATGTGGTCTCGGGCTTGATTAGGCCACCCCTTCCTTTCCATTGCTGCCATCCCTCGCCCTCCTTTAGTCGACTCTTACGAGTGTAAGAGTCGACTAAAGGAGGGCGAGGGATGGCAGCAGCGTCCCTTTTAAAATATCTCTAAAAGCCTAACTGCGGTTGCCAAGCCGCCTGCCAAACGTGGCAACTACTGGCAAAACTCCCTTTATGGGGAACATTTATGTTCAGCAATGGAAAATTAATGACTGAATTAATAATAATAGTAAAAATTGTTGTATCAATAATAATGATTATTAGGCATTTATTTAGTATGAGAAATACAATAGAGGTCATTTTGTTTCACATTTATAATGTACGGAACCCTTGATTTGTGAGTTCAACTCGCACTTGACCGATTTTATTTTTTCATAATAACCCGATTATTACGCCATACAAAATATAGCCAAATCAGAGCATCCGTTATCAAATGATCCCTTTCCTAACGAACAGGAATTAATTTTATGTAGTCTATAAAATATTTAAATAAATTGTATATATTTAAATAAATTGTAAATATTTATATTAGGTATATATATTTACTAATAAGGTTTAATAATCAGTGTCCAAAATTGTATATCAATTACCGAATCAATTTAGTTATGCTAATAAATTTAACCGAATTTATGTCTGACCGTCACCACTGTAGGTAAATTTTAGTGCTGAGTAATTTAAATTTTAATAATTAATTACTAAGGTTTTTTTTTTAATAATTCAATCAGTAAATGTATAACTATATTTTTAAATTTATCACAGATTCATTCGATTCTTAATTTAAAACCTGTCAATTTTATATGTAAAAGTTTAATATATTATAATTATTTTTAATGCTAAAAATAAAATACGTATCTTACCTATATAAACGGTTGTTACGCGGTGCCTAAGTAAGAGATGTCTCTCGGTATATGTCCGACATTGTCCCACTTCACGATTTCACGCATATCATATTTAACATAATAAATAAAAAGTCACTTTTAGACCATTTGAATTTACTTTATGCATGTTACAAGTGTGCGTGACACCCACACCTGACAACAGACGGCGGATTGTAACGCGAGCGCCACTGTCGCGCGGCATTTTCTTGAACTTAAACATTCAGTTTAAATTTGACATTTTTATTTTAATTTAAGACCAAATTTTAAAGTAATTACATATTACAATTGTAATTGTTATTTTACCGACTTTTTTACTGTTTAATATAGAGGTTTAAAATTGATATGGATGAAATGAATATTTCGCATGTACATTCTCAAGAGAGAATTATAATAATCAATACTGTGACGTCAAAGGGCGAAACCTTAGGAATTTGGGAGGACGCGTGTGAAAGAGATGCATATAAGTACTTTACAGTAACGACAATTATTAAATTCATAAATAAATAAATTGATTTTGCGTAAAATAAACGTGTAATACCGACTGGTTTAACTTAGCAATAGGTTAATAGTGAGAATGCGGACTACCAGTCCCATTGCTAGCAATACACCCTGTCAAGTCGACCTCCAAGTGGTCTCCCCTGGAAACCATCGTGCTGAATTCCAGGTGTATTCATCTCGATGAGCTATCTGACCTGCCTTTTCATTCTCATCTATCATCCCTCATTGATGCCCTGCCAGCGTATACCGTTAGTGTAGGCGGTGTTGCCATTCCAATATCATTAATAATTTACCCCAGGGGGAAAGGGATTGTTAGTAATGGAGACTGAGAATCCCATTGCTAGTAATATACCCAACCAGCTCAACCTCCTCGCGGTTCTTCCTGGAAACTAACATGGTTAATTCCTGATGAATACATCATGATAGGTTAACTGACCTGTTTTCATTCTCATCTATCACCCTTCACTGGTGCTCCGCCAGCGTATCCCGTTAGCGCAGGCGGGATTACCATTCTATTTTCACCCATAAAAAAAATCATTAATTAAAAAAAATGTTAATAGTAAGTAGATAGATATGACAGACTAGGCGGAATAAAAATAAAAATAAATAATTATTTTATAATGATAAGAGAAGATAAGATTAGAGATTGTAAGAGAGATTTTGCAATTAAAAAAAAAAAAAACTGACACGCACAAAAATTTTAAATATCTAAAAAATAAAACAAGTAGTTCTCGTCAATGATATTGTAATTATTGGTTCGTTTTTAGTACTTACCTTACTTTACCAGAGGGAGACTGTTCAAAAGTCGATTGCTTTGATACCTCTGTCCCATTCGTGTTTCAACCGTGAAGCAGTTGAGTTTGCATGGCTGTGTTTCGGTTTGAAGGGTGGGATATGGGGTAAATTTACTGGGTACAGAGGAATAACACCTTAATCCTCAGGAATGGCAACGCATGGGGGGTATCATGGGCGAAACAGTATACTCTGTTATGTCCATGGTACTGCTCATGTCTATAGGCGACGGTTACCACTTTACATCAGGTGATCCGTCAGCTTGTTTGCCATTTTAAGTTGTATAAAAAAACAGTATTTTCTTTTGTCTTTTAAAGATTAATACTGTTATACGATTTGTTATTTTTTATTGACATCGAGTATATCTTTTATATTGGTCGTGTGGTCCCGGCATAGAATAGGCTACTCCTCCCTTTATTGTGGGTGTTGTTTTTTTAATAAGTGATAATGGAATGGTAACCCCGCCTGCGCTATCGGTATACACGAGCGGGGCATCAGTAAAGGATGATAGGTGAGGATGAAAAGATAGCTCAGTTAGCTCGTCGTGATGAATACTACACTTGGAATTCAGCGCGATGGTTTCTAGGGGGACCACGTAGAGGTCGACCCAAGCGGATATATTGCTGGCGATGGGGCTATTAGACTTCATTACTAACAATCCCTTCCCCTCCTCTTTCCGTGGGTGTTACAAGAGGCGACTAAGGGAGGGCGACTGATGGGCAGCAGCGTCCCTCTTAAAACTACTGGCAAAACCCCCAAAGGGGGCGGCTTATGTTCAGCAGTGAACAGTTAAAGGCTGAATATGATGATGATGATGATATTTTTCATTTAGAAATAGTGACATCTAACTTTTATTACTGGTATTACGTTAATTATAGGACACCAGATGATGTTGCTATTTATTGTTAGATGGCACTTATTCGTCAGATTTCTAATCAATTTTCTGAGTATATTATTAATGTTTATCTATGCCATAACTTTAGATATCTACGGCCACAACATAGTTGTATGTATCTTTACTATACACGCCATTCAAAAATTCCACTTTTATTTTTCGCTATTGATTGTCATTCTGATAAATACTGCCATCTATTGTTTAGTAAACACAACACACCTTAATATAAGAGCTGTAACTTCCGCTTTTAGTAGAAACACTCGATAATAAATAGTATTGAGAAATGTAACAATAAGGGGTAATTATTTAATTTTCTTATAAATATATTTTATTATGTTAACTCATATTTAGCTTAAGGTATTGTGAACATTTTGTAACAATCAGTGTAGCAGTCTTTACGTGAAACGATAAAACAAAGTCGGTCAAATTAAAAAAAAAAACATTGTTTTCAGTTTTGTATTTTAGTTTACGGATTTGGCCGTAGGTTTTCCGCCTATTAAAGAAAAATAATAGTAAACTTTTTTTAAATTTCTAATGTCGCTATTTACTGTTAGATGGCGCTTTATGATTTTTATATACATTACTGAGTTTTCCTGGATATTCCGTAATATTATTACTTCTTAATATAACATGTAAACACAAACGTATTATCAATAATACATTGTAACAAAAATTAAAAGGTATAATGTGCGTTTAGTAGCATGTTTTCCTATGGCTAGTGCTATTTCACTCTTTACAATTAATAAGAAAGAGATGTAACAAGAAGAGAATATGACACCTTTATACCGAAGTGTTCAGTTTTGTTTCATATGTATTAAACCGTGGGTGCCTTTTGTTGAATCAAAGCGATAAATATTAATATATTTTTAACGTATTGTAAGCCGATACTCGCCAAGTTTTCATTCAAAGACTGGAATGTAATTTACTTGACGATATTTCTGTGGAAACGCGTGTTGACTTACGTTCGTATTGTTGGTTTTATTGATTTACTTATGTCATCGCGGACTTGAATGAAAACACGCATTTAAGTAAGTATAATATATAGTTTTATAATATATTAATGTAGAATTATTGCGATGTAATATTATATGTAATGTAGGCAAATATTTAATGAATATTTTCCATATAAGTAATAATATTTAATTGAAATAAAAAGTATTTTAAAAGCTGTAAGTAATTATACAAGTGAAGTGTTTATTTTTATTTGTTTTTTTTTTCACTCCACATATCATACCACAAAATAATAATATTCATACACATGAAAACAGAAAATTTAAAACTTAGAACCAAACCAAATAAATAAATTGTAAATTAACTATTACACTTAGGGAGGGAAAGGGATTGTTAGTATAATGGAGACTGAGAATCCCATTGCTAGCAATATACCCAACCAGGT
This sequence comes from Galleria mellonella, assembly GCF_026898425.1. NCBI lineage: Eukaryota > Metazoa > Arthropoda > Insecta > Lepidoptera > Pyralidae > Galleria > Galleria mellonella. Next base: position 4,839,832 of record NW_026442015.1, read on the forward strand.
CGACCTCCTCGCGGTTCTCCCTGGAAACTATCATGGTTATTTCCTGATGAATTCACCATGATGGGCTAACAGGCCTGTTTTCATTCTCATCTATCACCCTTCACTGGTGCTCCGCCAGCGTATCCCGTTAGTGCAGGCGGGGTTACCATACTATTTTCATTCAACAAAAAAAAAACCATTACACTTGGTATAGCGTAAAGTAATTGGCTCTCAATATTTAGGGAAACTGTATTTTCTAGCAAAAAAAAAGACAATGGAATGGTAACCCCGCCTACGCTATCGGTATACACTGGCGGGGCACCAGCGAGAGGTGATAGTTGAGAATGAAACAGGTCAGTTAGCCCACCGTGACATATCTAACAATAAATCAATCACGATGATTTTCAGGAGGAATCACGTTGATTAGACCTAATAGGGTATATTGCTAGCAATGGGGCTACTAATCCCCATTACTAACAATCCCTTCTCCCCCCATTTGATTTTGGTGATGTTTTAAGAGGGACGTTGCTGCCCATGTCTCGACTATTAAGTTCCCTTAGTCGCCTCTTACGACACCCACGGGAAAGGAATATGTGGTCCATTCTATGCCGGGACCACATGGTTTTATTCTATTATTATTTTTTATTAATAATTAAATTGCAATAATTTTTTCCATAAAAATATCGACGTATATATGAGTTTTGGGGTTAATTGAATAAAGCGCGCTAGTTCGACAACTTGAATGACATTTGGATATAGTTTGTTTCAAGTCATCATATCTGCCGTTAATTGTCTATTGCTGGTCATAGGTCGCCCCTATAAGGGGGGTTCTACTAGTAGTTGCCACGTTAGGCAGGCGGGTTGGCAACCGCTTTTGGTAATGTTTTGGTAATGTTTTAATTCAATCAAATGGAACGCAATTGTATCAATTCATCGCCCATCCCAATATAGTTCAATCGATTTCATCGCCTTTTTCTTTACAACACTCACTATGGGATATGATGGATAAGGAAGCGGTGGCCCATTTTATGTTGGGGCCACACGGCGAGTTCTCTAACGGTAGTACAAATAATTTGTTATTAATTTTATTTAGGGATTTTTTTTCTGTGATAATTTCAACCTTATCGTCAAGTTAAATGAAGCTATAGGGAACACGACGGAGACTAGGGATGGGCGATAAATAAATAAATAAATATATATATATATATATATATATATATATATATATATATATATATATATATATATATAAATAACGATCTGAACAGCATTCTGGCATGGTCGTCAAATAACGGATATCTAACATTATAATATTGCAGTGATGACATATGGAACCGAAATATAGTCCTACACGGTTGGCTGTATGCAAAATCTTCAAGTTAGGTAAGTCGCTCAGTTGTTGAGGGCTCCTTATATCGCTTTAAAAACTTTTTGCTATGATATTAATCTTGTTCACGCACTTATTATTCCGATTATTGTTGATGTGTGTAATGATCTTCTCGATAATGAGGATGTTGGCTTTATCTTCTGTCGATCATATTTCTTTATATCGGTCTCTCAAGTGGCTTTCCATTCGTGAAACGTTAGAACTCTTTGTACCCTCTACACTCTTCTTGGCCCATAGTGACCATTTGAACAAAAAAATAACCACTATGGTTTCCAGGGGATGGAGGTTGACCTGATAGTAACAATTCCTTCATCCCCCCCTGTGAAATGTATTGTAGGGAGTCGATGAATGAGCATATGGCTCGGGACCACTTCTTATGGCAGTTTATCAGTGAGGCTTATGTTCAACAGTGGACACTTAACAGCTCATACGATGACGATCAATATTGAAAAATGAAGAACCTGTTCGAAATGTAAATAAATATATATATATATATATATATATATATATATATATATATACATATATATATATATATATATATATATATATATATATATATATATATATATATATATATATATATATATATATATATATATATATATATATAGCATTAATGGTAAACAACATTAATGCTATAGGTAATTAGATAAAGGAACAAACTTCTTTGTCTATGGCGTAGGTAGTATGTTTATAAATAAACTGCTGACAGATTTAAATATTAACCTTACTTGGTTGTAGTTGGGAGGATGGGCATTGAGGGGCAATGTCCTTAAAATGAATAACCCTAAGAAAATTAGATAGACTCGCTTTTCAGAAGTCACTTAATTATGGCTTCCGTTCTAACAATAAGTTATTTTGCCCTACCTTAAACTTGGGTCTAGCTACGGCCCTTAAACCCTATGTTACTCGTATACAGTATCTCATTGATACCCTGCTCATGTATACCACTAGCGCAGGCGGGGTCACCATTCCATTTTTAATCATAAAAAAAACACCTTAGTACTTAGTAATGGCAACGCATGAAAAGTGGGTGAAAGGGATTGTTAGTAAAGCGGACTACCAGTCCTATTGCTAGCAATGTACTCTATCAGGTCGACTTCCACGTGGTCCCTCGCTCTGGAAACCATCATGCTGAGTTCCACGATGGACTGACTTGCTTTTTCATTGTCACCTATCATCCCTTATTGGTGCCCCGCCAGCGAATACCGTTAGGCAGGTGGGGTTAAGCCATTAAAAATAAACCCATGAAGAGTACAGTGGATGTCTCTGTATCAGAGTAGTCTGTAAGTCTGTGGGGAGACTTTGTACAAAGTCGATTGCTTGGGTACCTCTGTCCCATTCGTGTTTCAACCGTGAAGCAGTTGTGTTTGCATGGCTGTGTTTCGGTTTGAAGGGTGGGATATTGAATTTACAGGGTACAGAGGAATAAAACATGAAAGTCCTTAATAATGGCAACGCATAAAACAAAATCAAAACAAACAGTATACTTGTTATGTCTATGGCACTGCTCATGTCTATAGGCGACGGTTACCACTTTCCATCAGGTGGGCCGTCAGCTTGTTTGCCATTCTAAGTTTTAAAAAAAAAAAAAAAAAAAAAAAAAATTATGGTGGTGTACTCGTCAATGGGGGAAGGTTATTTTCAATCGCAGGTAGACAGTCGGTTTGTTTACTATTTCCAATGGAATAAAAAGCATGAAACGTTCTTAATAATTGTTTGTAATTACAGAAAACAAAAACAAAACAAACAATAACTTGTAGTTGACATGTTAAGAGTACACGTTCAGTTCACCCATTGTTATTTTTCTGTTGTTATTTTTCAATGTGACATCTTTTATAGTTGTTTTTTTTTTCTACATTATTCATCGCTGTGTGTTTTTTTAGCGTATTAGCGAAGTCATTGAACATCTTCAATGCTTATTTTTCAAAAAAATATGACATATATTATATTTTTTTTAAAAAATTGAGAGTTGCCCTCGATTTTCCAGGGATATTTCAACGGCAGATCCTGAATTGACGACATTGAGTTCACCTCAAGAGTATGCATTGTTGAATAAAAATTTTTTTCAAATTATGAAATCGATGGGCGTAAAAAAAAAAAGGAAGGAATAATATACAATTAAACATAGAACCTCGTCCTTTTTGAAGTCGATTAAATAGATAACGATACATTTTTTTGTCTAAATATTATGGATCAGTGATTAAATCCTTATCTGGACGGATTTTGTAACGAAACCGATGAGTAATTTAGCAAGTTTTGGTTTCAGTTCCCTGTTGATGTCTGATTAATTTTTATTCTTGTCACTATTATTTTTATCCGCAAATGGTTTAGAATTCGCTAACTTAATATATTAACTTAGGGCGAAAAGTGATTGTTAGTAATGGAGACTGAGAATCCTATTGCTAGCATAATACCCAACCAGGTCGACCTCCTCGCGGTTCTCCCTGGAAATTATTATGGTTAATTCCTAATGAATTCATCATGATGGGCTAACTGGCCTGTTTTCATTCTCATCTATCACCCTTCACTGGTGCCCCGCCAGCGTATCCCGTTAGCGCAGGCGGGGTTACCATACCATTGTCACCCATAAAAAATATATTAACTTATTATATACATCTACACACACATACGTAGAAGAGACACACACAAACAAGGGCCACTACACTACAGTCGAATTGAAAAATCCTCATTTTTTAAATCGGATAAAAATACAATGAAAATTATATTACTATTATATAGTTTTATACACTTTATCGGAAATGACAATATGGAAAAGCGATTCTTAAACGTGCCCATGGACCTTTTAATAGTAAGCAGGACAACTTGTTGACCCTCGTCATATTATAAGGAAAAAGCTATATTTCTAAGGAAATAATGCAGTATATTTTTTATTAATCTTAATATATATATATATATATATATATATATATATATATATATATATATATATATATATATATATATATATATATATATATATATATATATATATATATATATAAATAGACGGGTTTTCTTACTTTCAGTTGTATAGTTGTGTGCTTAATCTTAATCATAAATATTAATATTTATTTAAAATGCGAAAGTAGTATATGCCAGATATAGAATGGGCCACCCCTTCCTTTCCCGTTGGTGTCATAAGAGGAACTTAATGGTTAGGGGATGGGCAGCAGCGTCCCTCTTAAAACATCTCCAAAAGCCCAACTACAGATGCCAAACTGTCTGCCAAGCGTGGCAACTACTGGCAAAACCTTCTTCAAGGGAAAGGCTCATCTGTGGATAGCTAACGACTGATATGACGATGTTAATGATAAATGGGAATGTGAGCTTGTTTGCTTCCCACATTACATACATAGTACATTTAAAAACTGTTTTTTTTTTTTTTATTTATTTTTATGTAATTTTAACTTATGATCGAAAATATGAGAAAACAGAAACCTTTTTTGAAAGCTTTTTTGTATGGAACTTGTTTTTTACAAATGCAATACTTACTGATAATTTAAATGTGAGACAGTAAGAAGGAAATCGTTGGTTTGTTAACTGCGTCGATATAGATGAAAATTGTTCAGAAAAAAAAGTGTTCATAAACTTGGACACGACTGTACCCAGGCGCTTGTAAACTGTTTCATAGTAAATATGTAGGTGTATAATAAGATGTTAATTCATAAATGTTACAACAGTCTGTAAGCCCGCTTCGGAATGACGGTTCTGTAGCAAATTACTGATAAAGAATATCGGATTTAAAACCTAGTGTCGATTGAAATATGTTTCTAAATTCAATGTTTAATTGTTTCTGCCACCCGATTGTGTTTATACGATGGAATTACGATGTTTCCTCAGTTTATTAAAATTTAAAGTGTGAAGGTCTCGTATTAATGGTAAACATAAAAGTAAATATTTTGAAGTAGAAAAAACTATACCTACTAATATTGATTTGTAAAAAGTATTGATTAGGAATATATATATATATATTTTTGATGGGTGAAAATGGTATGGTAACTCCGCCTGCGCTAACGGGATACGCTGGCGGAGCACCAGTGAAGCGTGATAGATGAGAATGAAAACAGGCCAGGTAGCCCATCATGATGAATTCATCAGGAATTAACCATGATAGTTTCCAGGGAGAACCGTGAGGAGGTCAACCTGGTTGGGTATATTGCTAGCAATAGGATGCGCGGGTGGGGTTACCATTTCATTATAATTCATTAAACAAAAACAATACAATGGACATCATGGGTGATCGTGTCTACATCGTGATCGAGTTCCATTATCACTTAGGGTGCCTTAACTGGACATATGCCAATAAGGCATATACTACACAAGATGGGTCTATCTTCGGACACACTGTGCAGACTGTGCGGGGAGAAATCGGAATCCATGGAACACTTGATGTGCATCTGTGATTCGTTAGCGAGCATGCGCATGAGTCTACTGGGAATGGCTTATCCAGAATCAGGGGACTACAGATGTCTTAAACCGCGGGATATCGTTAAGGTAACAGAAAGGATCTATGAAATGATGGTCTAAGGTAGGGGAAAGCACAAAAGATCCCAATGGGTCGACGTGCAACAGCTTAGCTGATCCCATATGGGAATATAAGATACATTATAACACGAGTAATGATAGAAATAAGAAGTAAGTAGTTTATATATTGTTTTTTGTTTACAGGTACATAAAAAATGAAAACCAGATTGACCTCTGTGACTTACCTTGGCTATACGGCGATGGACAGGCGTTTCTCTAACGCCATGCTCCCGTGGCTGCTACGGGAAATTCGAGCTACCAGCATTAAAGATAAGGTAGTTATTTATTGTAATTATCTATAGTATCTACTATGAAAAATTTTCAGAAGTTTCGAATTAAAAAAAAACGTAAATATTGTGTTATAAAGATTGTGTTCTACGAAGAAAAACCAACTTTTTTCAAAATCGGTTATTTTGATTTAAAAAAAAAACTAGTCTAGTGAATTGATTTTGATAAAAATTCTATGGTATCAAATCTGTAAGTATAGAAATATCTGTAAGTACAGATAAAAAAAAAATTTAGAATGCACTGAGTTATGAAGTAACAAATATAAAAAATACAACCGACTTGAGCGTCTCCTTCTTTTTAAAGTTGGTTGTTTAAAAATTATTATGACGTGTTAAGATATACCTATCTACTAACTACTTACTAACTATAGCAGGGGTGGGGGGAAAGGGATTGTTAGTAATGGAGACTGAGAATCCTATTGCTAGCAATATACCCAACCAGGTCGACCTTCTCGCGGTTCTCCCTGGAAACTATCATGGTTAATTCCTGATGAATTCATCATGATGGGCGTTAGCCCATGATGAGAATGAAAACAGGCCAGTTATGGTCTGTTTTCATTCTCATCTATCACCCTTCATTGGTGCTCCGCCAGCGTATACCGTTGGCGCAGGCGGGGTTACCAAAGCATTTTCACCCATAAAAAAAAAAAAAAACTATAACAGGGGGAAGGGATTATTAGTAATGCGTACTACCAGTCCCATTGCTTGCAATATACCCTGTCAAGGCGACCTCCACGTGGAAATCATCATGCTGAATTCCTGGTGTATTCATCACGATAGGCTAACTAACCTGCCTTTTTATCTCACCTATCATCCCTCACTGGTGCCCCGCCAGCGTATACCGTTAACGCAGGCGGAGTTACAATTCCATTGTCATCCATTAAAAAAAATCTAACTATACATATTCCATAGTTAATATAATATTATACTAGTACTTATACTAATTTGACCATAGCTCGACAATTTTTTATGTTTATATATATAATTTTCTTTGTTTCAGTTAAGCATAGCTATTGAAGATGGGTGCTTGAAAGCTTACAATGGGAACTTCGAGCCCGTGATCGTTCATAGATTAGTAGACATTTTAAGGTAAGTTCTTATTAATATAATTATAATTCATTGTAAAATTTACTCTTTAACTTTTTCTTAATTGAATAATTAGGAAAAAGTTATTTAATATATGGTATATTTATACGACGAAAATAACAAACAAACATTTTTTTTATACAACTTAGAATGGCAAACAAGCTGACGGCTCACCTGATGGAAAGTGGTAACCGTCGCCTATAGACATGAGCAGTACCATGGACATAACAGAGTATACTGTTTCGCCCATGATACCCCCCATGCATTGCCATTCCTGAGGACTCAGGTGTTATTCTTCTGTACCCAGTAAATTTACGCCATATCCCACCCTTCAAACCGAAACACAGCCATGCAAACACGACTGCTGAATGGAACAGAGCTATATCTTCTATGCTTATAATAAATCTATAGAGAGGTCAATTCTGTACATGAAATATATTTCCAAAAAACTATCAGGGGGTGATTAGTGATCGATACTGATGTCAAAAATGTAATCAGTAAAATTTTTGTCTGTCTGTCTGTATGTTCATTATAGAAACAAAAACTACACGACGGATTTTAACGAAACTTGGTATAATTATTCTTCATACTCCTGGGCAGGTTATAGTATACTTTTCATCACGCTACGATCAATAGAAGCAGAACAGTGAAGGGAAATGTGTCTGTTACATCAAAACCACATAACCGTGAGGAAGGACATAGGCTACTATATTACTATACTACTATATTTTACGACAAACAACAGAAACGTGGACGAAGTCGCGGGCAACAGCTAGTGTAGTATATTTTTCTTTAAATCTGTAAGAGATTGCCCTAGCGATAAGACCGCCTTTTGTACCTTTATATGTATATTTTAATCTGTACTCCATGCTACTGTATTTCAATTGAATTGTTTATATGTCATTGTTTATTTTTATGTTTTTGGTGTAATAAAGAGTTTTTTTTTAATGGATGATAATGGAATGGTAACCCCGCCTGCGCTAATGGTATACGCCGACGGGGAACCAGTGAGGGATGATCGGTGAGAATGAAAAGGCAGGTCAGTTAGCCCATCGTGATGAATACATTTGGAATTCAGCACGATGGTTTCCAGGGGAGACCACGGGGAGGTCGACCTGTTAGGGTATATTGTTAGCAATGGAACTGATAATCCGCATTACTAACAATCCCTTCTCCCCTGTAATAAAGAGTTAAATGAATAATAAAATAAATATATTTATCTTATCTATGGTTGTGATAATCGTTTGGATTGTATTGAATGTATTTTGTATGACTTGCCCAGGGCCAGCCAGGTCCCTGGCCGACCAGAGGAGCTGTTCTATATACTGCTCAACGAGAAGGATGCACTCCTCAACTGCTTTTTGTTCAGAGCGGCCACTGTTCACGAGGTAAGTGCTATTTTTTTATGCAACTTAGAATGGCAAACAAGCTGACGGCCCACCTGATGGAAATTGGTAACCGTCGCCTATAGACATGAGCAGTACCATGGACATAACAGAGTATACTGTTCCGCCCATAATACTCCCCATGCGTTGCCATTCCTGAGATCTCAGGTGTTATTTTTCTGTACCCAGTAAATTCACGCCATATCCCACACTTCAAACCGAAAAATAGCCATGCAAACACAACTGCTTTTTTTAAGGCATGGTAAATATTTCTCAATTCGTCCACACGTGTATGTTCAGCGATATATTTGACAGTGGTGAATCGATTTTGATGTGTATTTTCCAATCCATAGAGTTCACTCTCGTGTCTATGAGTTTTTAAAATGGGTTAAATATTTGGTAAATTTATTACAAATAAGAAATCAAATCTTTCCTTTTTGTTATATTCATCATTATTATCATCATATCAGCCGCCAACTGCTCACTGCTGAGCATAGGTCTCTTCCTTTGGAAGGATTTACTAGTAGTTGCCAAGCTTGGCAGGCTAATTGGGAACCGCAGTTAGAATTAAGTGATGTTTAAAGAGGGACGCTGCTGCCCATCCTTTGATGATTTAATATTTGTAATATTAGTTTAGATATACATTAACAAAAAGTATGTATGTATGTCCATCAGTTGTCTAGTATCGATAGTAGGGGGAAAAGGATTGTTAGTAATGGAGACGGAGAATCCCATTGCTAGCAATATACCCAACCAGGTCGACCTCCTCGCGGTTCCCCCTGGAAACTATCATGGATAATTCCTGATGAATTAATCATGATGGGCTAACTGGCCTGTTTTCATTCTCATCGATCACCCTTCACTGGTGCTCCGCCAGCGTATCCCGTTAGCGCAGGCGGGGCTACATAAAATTTTCACCCATCAAAAAAAAAGTATCGATAGTAGATATAAGTCTTTAGTTTTACACTAGATGGCGCCGTGTAATATGTATTATATAGTGGTATTTATTTATTTATATACATGAATAAAGTTGGCGTTTAGCACTAAGCTAGTATAAAATATGCGCCCAATTTAATATACCTTAAATTAATAAATGAATTATATTTGCATGCCTACAATTTTAAGATATTTGAATAGATGCCAAAAATACTGTCACGTGGCTTTTATCTATATATTAATATGTGAAGCAAAAACTTTGTAACCCTTTTCACGAAAATTGCGCGGACGGAGGAGTATGAAATTTGACATACTTATGTAAAATGCTACGTTTTTTTTTTTAATTATGCATAAACACTATATTATATCAACAAAAAAAAAAATACACACACTACCATGTATTTGAGGGGGGAAAAGGATTGTTAGCAATGGAGTTTGACAGCCCCATTGCTAGTAATATACCTTATTAGGTCGACCTCCACGTGGTTTCCCCTGGAAACCATCGTGAACAATTCTTGTTGAATTCGTCACGAGGGGCTAACTGACCTGCTTCATACTCAGCTATCATCCTTCACTGGTGCCCCATCAGCGTATCCCGATAGGCAGGCGGGGTTACCATTCCATTATCATCCATTAAAAAAAATTCTCAGATGAATAATTTATCCGTAATCTATGTCAATCATCATCTTTCACTGGTGCCCCGCCGGTGTATACCGATAGCGCGGGTGGGATTACCATTCCATTATCATCCATTTAAAAAAAAAACCATGTATTTGACACACGCACTGTCTGTGGTTAAATTGAGAATAGATTAATATTGTCTTTAATATTATTTGTCTATAGTCTTACTGTACGAGTAAGTACTGTCACGCCATCTGTGAAGTTACCTCTTAACGAAACCCCGTCGGCAAGCCCGCTTCCGTTGAAGAGCATCGTAATCAAGTTTTCTCGAAACTCGGCAAGAATATCTCAGAACAGTTTATGGGGATGATGCTGTGAAGGAACCAACCGTCCACAAGTGGCTAAAAAGATTCAGAGAGGGCCGAGACAATGTTGATTGTTTTTTTCGATGTTCGGGGGATTGTCCATCAAGAATTCGTCCCTCCAGGCCAGACAGTTGATGGAAAATTCTACGTCGATGTGCTCAGACGCCTCAAAGCTCGTGTGGCACGAGTTCGTCCAGAATTGGCGCGAAGGGGCGTTGGATTCTTCACCACGAAATGCCCCTGCCCACACCTCTCTTGTTGTCCGTGAGTTTTTGAGTAAAAATTCCATTACGGTGACCGAACACCCCCCCTATTCGCCGGATTTCGTGTGACTTCTTCTTGTTCCCAAAAACCAAATTGGTACTTCGGGGGCGGCATTTGGGGGACATAAATGAGATAAAAAAAGCTACGACGGGGCAGCTGAGAAACCTACAACCAGAGGACTTTCAAGGAGCCTTCTCACAGTGGAAACGGCGTTGGCACAAGTGCATTATGTCACAGGGGGAGTACTTTGAAGGGGATAAAATTGATTTACCTGAATAATTGTAAAATAAAATTTTTAAAAAACTTTTATACGTACTTTCCGGACAAACCTCGTATGTAACATAACTATAATAATATGATTTATTACAATATATATTATGGTCGAATTTCGACCACAGAGCGATTAACTTAGTCATGTTAAATGTTTGTCTAATGCAAATAAATAGGTATTTCATTTCTTAACCAAATCTGTCGTATTCACCGTAGGTCGGTACCTACTGTTATGCAACTGTATGTAACAAACTGTCTCCGCTGCGATAACTCGGAAACTAACGACAGAGTCAACATTATGAAACTGTTAAGAGCGTACCATACTTTAGTTTACCTAAACGTGGCAACGTCGCAATTATCTGTCAATTTTCAAAAACAATTTAGCCGCTGCAGCGCTGACTTATGCGGGTTAAAGACTTTTTAATAAAACTTGGTTTAAATGAAAGATTAGCTAGCTACTATGGTTGCTTCTCTCAGATAACCGCTTAAAGAGGTATAAACTTTATAAAACTTTACTTTTAACCCTTCTTTGCATGATTTTTTTATTATTATAGCTATTTACAAAATAAGATGTGATATGATCTCCCCTTTTGAGGAGAGGAGATGGTAACTAACCCCCGGCAGAAGCACAGCCGGCCGGGTTCAGGGCCCCAGGGAAAGAAACCAGCGTACAGTGCGGGCAAAATCTAAGAGCACCGCTTTCTGTATTTTTCCCGGGAGTGAGCCGCCTCGGAATCGCCAATTACTATTTTTGTTTTTATTGGTGAAATAAATCAAGGGGATATAATTAATCTTCAAAATTAAAGGAAAAATGGTTAAAAAAATAAATTTTATAGCTATGTTTTTTTTCTGCAATGGACATTAAAAAGGTATCCAGACACGATCAATATAAATTGAACTTGGTCTTTTACCATATTATTTATACATATAAATATTTAGACATTCAATGTTATGATGGAAATTTCCACCATTATGCAAAGAAGGGTTAAGTTTTAACTTTAAACTTTAGAGCTTTTCTTTTAATGAGTGATAATGGAATAGTAATCCTGTCTATGGTATCGGTATATATTGGCGAGGTACCAGTGAATGATGATAAGCCAGGATAAAAGCAGGTCAGTTAGCTCGCTCAACCCATTATGACGAATTTCACAAGAATTAACCACGATGGTTTTAAGAGGAGATTCCAGCGGGAACCGCATGGTGATCAACCTGATAGGGTATATTGCTGGCAAAGAGGGTATTTTTTAATGGGTGATAATGAAATGGTAACCCCACCTGCGCCATCGGAATACTCTGGCAGGGCACCAGTGAGGAATGATAGGTGAGGATCAAAAGGCAAGTCAATTAGCCCATCGTGACGAATTCAACGATAAATTATTCACGATGGTTTCCTGGGGGAACTTTTTTTTTATACAACTCAGAATTATATTATTATTATATATTATTTTAAAGCAAAAAAGCTGACGGCCCACCTGATGGAAAGTGGTAACCGTCGCATATAGACATGATCAGTACCATGTACATAACAGAGTATACTGTTTCGCCCATGATACCCCTCATACGTTGCCATTCCTGAGGACTCAGGTGTTATTCCTCTGTACCCAGTAAATTCACGCCATATCCCACCCTTCAAACCGAAACACAGCCATGCAAACACAATTGCTTCACGGTTGAAACACGAATGGGACAGTGGTACCCAAGCAATCGTCTTTTGTACAAAGTCTCCCTCTGGTAAATTGCATGGAACTGCGTGGAGGTCGACCTGATAGTATATAATGTTATCAATGGGGACTAATCTCCCCATTGATATTAATCCTTTCCCCCATATTGTCACAATTGAAGTCAGTTATTTTTCGTAGGTTACAATTTTTAATTATCATTGTTTCTCATTGAATATTTATAAAGTGCATAGCAAGCAAACTCACTTAATGCGATAACTTTTTTGCATCCATCTATGGAGACAGTTTATTTTAATTTTAGATTTTTTAATGAAATTTTAAAAGGCAAACAATCTATATAAGCTGACGGTTCACCTGATGGAAAGTTGTAATCGTCATCTATAAATATACTTAAAATCTAGAATTTATAAAATTGCACAGAATGCACTGTGATTTCATTATGCATTTATGTGTTGTTATTTCTTTGAATGTTTATTTTTTTTTTTTTTAACAATAAAATTTTTACAAATGGCGAGATTAATGCCGTATGGTATTCTCTACCAACTAACCATTATTTGGTAAAAACAAAAAGCTTTTGAAGGAGAAAAATACATTAAACAAAAAAAAATACCCATTAATATAAATTGACATAATAATAAACATCGTGGCTATGGTGTCGTTATTTAGTTTTTAATTACTCGTACTTCAAAGTCACGAGTGTAAAGCGTAGTAAATAAAGCTACATTTTCCATCGTAAATATATGTATAAAAAGTTTGTATACTATGTAGTAAATATCGGAACCGGCTTTTAGAATTCTCTTTGCATTTGATAGGATTTACTCCGTTATTGGATTCTTTTTATACCTGCGATGATTGAAGCTGCTGTTTTGCCACGTGAGTGTTGAGCCCACGTTCTAAATTCAAATATTTTCAAACTAAGAAGATATCCATTTTATATATATGTGTGTGTAATTTTTTTTAAATGTTAATGGTTCAGTTGCTACAATTTCAAGCCAGTGTCGACGAATTGCTTTTTTACAACTAATAAAATAAAATACAATTTTAATACATAAATGATTTAATACATCATTATCATACCAGCTGTTAATAGGGCACTGTTAAACATACATATGTCTCCCTTATAGACTGTTTTAAAGAACGGGCCCGAGCCACCTGCATCCATTGACTCCTTGCAATGCATTTGAGGTCGTCGTCGCTCCATCTAGTGGAGGGTTATCTTACACTGAGTTTGCCAAGGGATCGCTACTCAAGAACCTTTCTTTCCCATCGGTTGTCGGTCCTTCGAGTTATGTAACCAGCCCATTGCTATTTTAACTTGCTTATTTTTCAAGTTATTTACGAGTTGGTCACTCTGGTCCTTCTGCGGATATCCTTATTTTGGAAGTCCTTATCCCATAAGGAAACTCCAACCATAGCCATATATTCCGTAGCTCGCTGAGTAACTTGAAGCTTCTGCGTACAGTCGACGAATATATACTTGTTTGAAATTACAGGATAAATAGGAAGTGAGGTATTTGTAAACAAGTATGCGTGCGTTGAGTCACGGAAAATTATATAAATGGTTATTAGTTTTAATTAAAAAAAATATATTATAATCTTTGAAAATTAAGGCTGCAATATTAATATATAATAAGTATTTTAAACATAAGATTCAATTAATCCAAATAATATTTGATTAGTAAAACATATCAAAGATTTATAATTCTATATTGTAAAATTTAATATAATATAATAAGTACCTATCTACAACAGATTGACATTGTTATCTCACCTTCAATGGGCACCAAATTAGATTCAAATCATCACTGTTAAACTGACAGTCATTAATAGAGGTTAGATCATTAAACATATCATAATATGTACTTAATTAATAAAAAAAAAAACAAACTAACTTTAAGTGAAGTGAAACGATGACTAAATGTGGTGATTTTGTTTATTATTGCTGACAGTTATTGTTGTTTTTTATTTCTGTGATAATTCTGTTTATTGAATTAAATTTTAAGAGACTTGTAATTTCTTGGAGAGTCCAAAGGTACCTCGTCCTAAATAGGAGACCATTCTCCATATAAACAACTAATATTAGTGCCAAAAAGCGATATCTATTAAAACAAGATGTTAAATTCAGTATGCACGCCGTTGTCGCGTCAAGCGGTCGTTTATTCTGTATCGTTGTGTAATCTGGAATTTTGGTTTGGTGTATTCCTCATTCTAATTGCCTGTGAATTGGACTTGCTCTACTTTCATATTTGGAATCGTATCCATTTTGAAATGTTTTAAAAACACGGACACGTTCGAATTTAAAATTGTACCATTAACTATTAACACTGAAGTGTTTTGAAAATAGAACGCGCTCGCTGCCAACTCGCGTGGAAACCGCGTTTTTTAGGTAACATTGTAAACAGAAAACATCTGATTTCATTTATCGGTAATTGATTTTAATAATATTATAACAAGTGCTATAGTGAACAATACAGTGGACAGTGACATAAATCAATATTCAATTAAAAAAACCAATCAAGTGTTATTATGCAGTTAACGTTTTTATAAAAAATATGACATTATAACTTTATGCCTTCTTTTTATATAATAATTGTTTATGGTTACAATGGTGTATTGTGCGCGTGCGAATAAAAAGTTTTTGTTGGACACTATCTGCTAATTTGAATATTACATGTGAGTATTTAATACAGAATCATTTACTTTACCTATAATATGCATCTCAGCGTTTATTTAAAAAAGATGTTAATTTAAAATCGTGTTTTGTCTGATGTGACTTTTATTAATGGGTGAAAATAGGATGGTAACTGTCTGCGCTATCGGCTATATACTGGCGGGGCACCAGTGAGAGATGATAGGTGAAAATGAAAGCAAGTCAGCTAGTCCATCGTGACGAATTCGTAAATAATTAACCACGTTGATCTTCAAGGGGAACCGCGTGGAGGTCGACCTGACAGGATACATTGCTAGTAATGGGGCCATTAGATCTCTTTTCCCCCTGCCGGGATATATTGCTAGTAATAAAGTTATTATTCCCCATTGCTAACAATCCCTTTCTCCAGGTCTGAAGAGATATGGCATGAAGTAACAGGATGCAGGATATGACGTCATAGTCCTTAGGAATTGCGTCGTATAAGGGTGTGTTCGTCCTATAAGCGAGTTAGTATTTACTATAAGATAGGCAGTCTGTTTTGTTTACTTCCAGTTACCTACATAAAAAAGTTACCAAACTACGATTTTGATATGAAAGTTATTTTGTTTGTTATCTTTTGATGCCTTAACGGCTTATCATGAAATATGGTAGATATGTTACTGTAAAAATCCAAATTAGAGTAAATTTAGTATTTTCCAGTGAAACCTAATATTTACTAGCTGTTAATGGTGAAAATCCGAAATATTCTATGATTACATTTACTGTAGACTCTAGAGACATGGTAAATTAAAAAAATAGACATAATATTTGTGTAGAAATGTTTAATGCGTGTACACATAGTTGTGAAGGGTTTTTTTTTTGATGGGTGAAAATGGTATGATAACCCCACCCGCGCTAACGGGATACGCTGGCGAAGCACCAGTGAAGGGTGATAGATGAGAATGAAAACAGGTCAGTTAGCCCATCATTTTTTTTTTTACAACACAGGGGGCAAACCATCTGATGATGAATTCATCAACGGCATTGCAGGTGTGCTGCCGGCCTTTTAAAAAGGAATATGCTCTTTTCATGAAATACTGCTGCTGTAAGTTGATTCCAAAGAGTGGTTGTGCGTGGGAGAAAGTGTCTTGAAAAACGCACGGTGGAGGACCGCCACTCGTCCAGATGGTTGGGATGAAATTTTAGTTTATGGCGGGTTGTACGATGGTGAAAATCTGCAGCAGGTATCAATCCGAACAATTCTTCAGAGCACTCCCCATAATAAATTCGGTAGAAGATGCACAGAGATGCAACATCTCTACGCAGTTTCAGTGGGTCGAGCCGGATGGTAAAACGCCGATCGTCAACAATTCGAGCTGCCCGACTTTGAATGCGGTCTAACGGAAAACTGTGGCGCTCCTGCCCACAGGTGAGAAAAAAAGATTTTTTTTTCTGGCGTGAAATACCGTCTCACATTGAGCACCCCCAACTTTTTGCTATCTTAGCTTTTTCCTCCAGATGGCAAAACTGGACGTCGCTAGATATATCGACGCCAAGAATCCTCAGACTCGACTTATTATCGAAACCTGAAAGTGAGGAGATACGACAAACGGTGTCTTTTTTTGAACGCGCAACTTGTGTCTCATTACTTCACCCCAGATATTTTATCAGTAGTTTCGACAGAAAGTCTGTTACAGCTCATCGGTATGTGCCCGCGAGATTTTTGATGCGGTGTATAATGCAACTGTCGTTCGCATAACAATGAATATAATCTGTATATCATTGATATGTAGAAGAAACAGTGTCGGCGATAGTACACAGCCTTGCGGGACACCAGCATTCACAGGTTTTAAGTCAGAGCATGCTCCGTCGACTACGACCTTAATGCTACGTTCCTTAAGAAAGCTGGCGACCCAACTGCACAATCTCGCAGGCAACCCAAACGAAGGTAGTTTTGAGCGGTAGACACCGATCAAAGGCTTTCGCAATATCCAGACTAACAGCTAAGGCCTCTCCCGTCTCGATTGCCACCGCCCATCGGTGTGTTCATGAATTAACCATGAAAAACCCTATTATAAAACGTACTAACAATCCCTTTCCCCCAGTTGTGAAGGATTAGGTTTGGTGAAAATCCGAAAAAAATATTTTTTTTATAAAATCCTTACATTTACCACATACCAACATTTACTTGTGTTGGTAAATGCTAAGATTTACTAGTTAAATCTTACATTTACTAATGTCTCATTACATTGATATTCTACAGTAACTGAAATACATTTACTTCCTGATGCATAAAACCTATAATTAACTTATTATTAAGGCCGGCAGCACACCTGCAATGCCGTTGGTGTTGCGGGTGATCATAGGCGGCGGTAGACACTTACCAGGTGAGCCGCACGCCCGTTTGCACCCTGTGTTGTAAAAAAAACCTATTATAAAACGTCCTACTGTTTTAATTGAAATAGTTTTTGTCTCTGTCTTTCAAACTGAGAAATTAGTGCAAAAGAAAAAGACAGTACATCCATAGCTAAATTAGGTTTATAAGAGCTTGGCGTTTTTATGAATAAGGGGGTTTATATTTTGGGACGGAGGTGGATATAGGCAATATATATGTATTTATTTATTTATATGCTTTTGTATCATCGTCATCAAATCAGCCTTTTACAGTCCTTTACAACATAAACCTCCCACTTGGGGGGTTTTACCAGTAGCTGCCATACTTGGCAGGCGGATTTGCAACCGCAATTTTTTTAATAGGTAATAATGAAATGGTAACCCCGCCTGCGCTATCGGTATACGCTGGCGGGGCACCGGTGAGGGATGATAGGTGAGGATGAAAAGGCAGGTCAGTTAGCTCATCGTGATGTATTCCACTAGAATCAACCATGACGGATTCCAGGGGGAACCGCGTGGAGGTCGACCTGATAGGATATACTGCTAGGAATCGGTCAGTTGGACCCCGTTACTAACAATACTTTTTCCCCCTGCAACCGCAGTTAAGCTGAGATGTTTTAAGAGGGATGCTTCTGCTGTCCATTCCTCGCCCTCCCTCAGTTGGCTTTTACGACTTCCGCGGGATAGGAAGGGATGGCCTATTTTATGCCGAGACCTACACGGAACATGCTTTTGTATAATCATTTATAACATTGTTTGATACAATATTAATAAATACTCCGGTTGGTGCAGTAATAGTCTTTAATATATTTAAAAGTTTTAGATTTACTTTAAAATAGATATATTATCATAAGATTTACAGCATAACAATAAGACAGTCTTGTAGTAGTCAAGTGTAGTGTCACACAGAGTGTGTCTCCACCGAGCGATTAATATACAATTTGCAGGGTAGTATGGTGACCGTTCCGTTGTAATAATTTACACGGCCTACCCACTACGTTTACGCCGGTCCGCCATTGTCTAGGCATGTATTAGTGTTAACAACTTATAAGGGATTTATAACAATAATGTACCCAGACAGACTTATCCCTTAAAGGGATTTTTTCCAGTCAACCGTGAAAATCCGAAAGGAGAAAGTATATATTTATTGTATTGAGCAATCAATATTAATATATCACTTGGACGAAGTCACAGATAATGGATAGTAAATTATAAATATGAATGCGAGCTTGTTTCTTATCATTTATATATTTTATATTTTCTCGTTTGCGTCTTAACATCTCAAACAGTTGTTATGGGGGGAAAGGATTGTTAGTAATGGGGAGGTTAATCCCCATTGGTATTAATAGACCTTATCGGGGGGGAAAGGGATTGTTAGTAATGGAGACTAAGGATCCCATTGCTAGCAATATACCCAACCAGGTCGACCTCCTCGCGGTTCCCCCTGGAAACTATCATGGTTAATTTCTGATGAATGCATCATGTTGGGCTAACTGGCCTGTTTTCATTCTCATCAATCACCCTTCACTGGTACTCCGCCAGCATATCCCGTTAGCGCAGGCGGGGTTATCATTCCATTTTCACCCATAAGACCTTATCAGGTAGACCTCCACGCGGTTTCCTCTGGAAACCATCGTGCTGAATTCCAAGTGTATTCATGACGATGGACTAACTGACCTGCCTTTTTGTCTTCACCAATCCTCCCTCACTGGTACCTGCTGCGCTATCGGTATACGCTGATGAGGTTACAACTCCATTATCATCCATTAAAAGATTTTTTATAAAATTTGTTATATACCTTTATATACCTATTATTCAATATACTACGGCCATGCGGACGAAATAGTGGACAAAACATAGTTTATAATCATCTGTCATTATGACAGATTGCTGCTTGCTGTGCTATCACCATTCGTTGGATAAACATAGGATGTTGTGATGATTAATTTGACAGTTGTGTTAGTAAGCTGATTAGAGCGCGTGTTTATTGTTTAGTTACCGTATCTAAGTAGAAGAGAACAGAATAGAAAATATTTATTGCCTACAAAATAGAAAAGGAGGAAACAGTATAGAGTATGTATGGTATGTATGTATGTATGTATGTATGTATGTATGTATGTATGTATGTATGTATATATATATATATATATATATATATATATATATATATATATATATATATATATATATATATATATATATATATGTTGATCCACCGATCTCCGTCCCTTAACGGTGGTCGAAGTGCGGTGGCCTAAGCGGAAGTCCGAGCCAATCTGGCGCCCTTAGGCGCACGCTGTAGTCCATAAGAGTCGACACCTCTGGCGCTCCCCTCTCGCGGGCTTGGAGTGCCATCTGCACTCGCCCCTGCATACGTGTTCGGTAAAGCTGTAAAGGCCATCCACGGCCAACAGCAAACACGGTCAGAAAAATGTGTCGTTTTTTAGTAAACTACTATTAAATAAAGTAGTATTTAATTAGTTATTTGCCGTGTGACCCCGGCATAGAATATACCACTTTTTCTTTCTCGTGGATAACGTAAAAGGCTTTAAAGGAAGGCATTGTTAGTAATGCGGACTACCAATCCCATTGCTAGTAATATATTCTAATAATATATCCAGAGGGAGACTTTGTACAAAAGTCGATTGCTGGGGTACCTCTGTCCCATTCGTGTTTCAATAGTGAAGCAGTTGTGTTTACATGGCTGTGTTTCGGTTTGAAGGGTGGGATATGGCGTGTATTTACTGGGTACGGAGGAATAACACCTGAGTCCTCAGGAATGGCAACGCATGGGGGGTATCATGGGCGAAACAATATACTCTGTTATGTCCATGGTGCTGCTCATGTCTATAGGCGACGGTTACCACTTTCCATCAGGTGGGCCGTCAGCTTGTTTGTCAACCTACGTTGTTAAAAAAAATTCTACCAAGTCGACTTCCACGTAGTCCCCCTGGAAAGCATCGTGTTAAATTCCAGGTATATTCGTCACGATGGGTTAATTGACCTGCCTTAACATCTTTACCTATTATCCCTCACTGGTGCCCCGCCAGCGTATACCGTTAGCGTAGGCGGGTTATTGTTCCATTATCGTCCATTAAAAAAAACGTGAGAGACTAAGGGAACTTAATGATCGAAAGATGGGTGGCATCGTCCCTCCCTAAAACATCTCCAAAGCCTAACTGCGGTTGCCAACCAGCCTACCAAGCGTGGCAACTACGAGCAACCCCCCCTTCCCCCCTTATGGAAGAGGCCAATGTTCAGCAGTGTACAGGTAACGGCCGATATCATGATACGATGATTTAATTAATTAATCTCGTAATTCTCGTTGCCCAGTCGCTCTTGTTGGGATGCGATCACGAGCAATTATCTTTTATGCTGCATAACCTGTGGTCTACACGGGTTATCAGATGAAGTATAAAATAAACAAGTGCTTACTCTTATGGTATCAGTGATACTGAAACTGTACCAATAAATATATATTACAGAACTATTTCTAGTTATTCGAGTAGAATTATATTGTTTAAATCTCTCTCTCTCTTTTTTTTGCGTGATAGAATCCGAAATGAGGATGCCTGTAACGTTAGCGGTGTCACGTGCATGTTGCTGACCTTGAAGACTCATTAATATATCCTTTTTGAAGAACCCCATTTATTTATTAGTGATAATAACAAACTTTAAAAATTGTATGAAGTAATTAAAAACATTTACTCTGTAATAAGATAGCTACTTTTTAAATCATAAGCACGTTTCAATTAACATGGGTCAACGTGATAGTAACATTTATTTATTGTGAGAAAATGAACAAAATTGATTTAAGATAAAATTAACAGAGAAAACTCGTAATGTAGATACAAAAACACAGACATATTGAGAAGCTCCTTCTTTTCGAAGTAGGCGAAAAAACTACACATGTCATTAATCTATATTTATGACTAGCGGCCGGTCCCGGCTTCGCACGGGTGGACATTTTTACAACATTTTTAATTTTATTTTTCTAAAATAAACGTAGCCTAACTTACTCCTTATTACATCAGCTACCTGCCAATAAAAGTCCTGTCAAAATTGGTCCAGCCATTTCAGAGATTAGCCGGAACAAACAGACAGTAAGACAGACAGACAAAAATTAAAAAAAAATCTCTTTTGTTGTATGTATTGTATATATATTCATATATAATTTATGTAGTAAAAAACGGTTATTTCAATATTACAAACAGACACTCCAATTTTATTTATACGTATAAATTACAATAATATCATAATCTCTTTCTCTATTCTATTGAAAAATAAAAAAAAAAGTTTTCTATTTTTTTATTTCTTTTCGAGATCGAACCAGAGATCTTGCTTAGGGAAATAATTATAGGGGCGTTGGCCACACCGCATACACTGTATTCGTATTTCTTCGAGACTGATTTGGACGTGATCCAATATAGTTTTAGGAATGAATTTCCTTTCTTCAGCGGACAAGGTCGATGTGAGAGCGACGTAATAAAACGCCACCTGCCGTTTTAAATAGGAAATCTGTACGACGTTAATTATGGTTTTTTTTCCGTAAACAATTCCGATTTCAATTGTAAACATACATATAATATAAACCTATATATTTTATATTTGCGCCCTTTATTTATAACAACTAAAACCTTCAACAAATTTATTTTAACTACTAGCGGCCCGTCCCAGCGTCGCACGGGGGGACATTTTTACAACATTTTAAAAAGTGGCCATTAAGGCTGCACACGCGACGGAAGCTTAAAAATGGAGTAACTTCTTCCGTTTTCCCAACATTTTCCTTAACTGCTCTGCTCCTATTGATCGTAGCGTGATGGAAAGTATACTATAACCTGCCCAGGATTATGAATAATAATTGTACCAAGTTTCGTTAAAATCCATCGAGTAGTTTTTGTTTCTATAACGAACGTACAGACGGACTGATAGACAGACAAAAATTTTACTGATTGCATTTTTGGCATCAGTATCGATCACTAATCATCTCCTGATAGTTATTTTGGAAATATATTTCATGTGAAGAATTGATCTCTCTACAGATTTATTATAAGTATAGATTACAATAAACCGTTTTGGTATTTTCTTTCAAATTGTCGTAAATGTCGTAAGAGGTGACTAAAGAAACTTAATAGTAGAGGGATATGCAGCAGCGTATCTCTTAAAATATCTCTAAAAGCCTAACCGCGATTGCCAACCCGCTTGCCAAACATGGCAACTCTTTCTTATATTCAGCAGTGGTTAGTTAACAGCTAAAATGATGATGCTGATATGGAGGAAGTACGTTTTAAAAATAAGGAACAGTAATTGAAAATTAATAACGAAAAAAAATCATATATTTGAAAAAAAAAACATTTTTATTACAAATTTATTATATTGCATTCATAGGAAGTTTTCTATATACTTTATAATATATAATAATAATATAAATGTATTCATAAACAAGAACAAGCTCTGTTTAGTTCAAAGGGACTCTTAGTAATGGAGACGGAGAATCCTATTGCTAGCAATATACCCAACCAGGTCGATCTCCTCGCGGTTCTCCCTGGATACTATCATGGTTAATTCCTGATGAATTCATCATGATGGGCTAACTGGCCTGTTTTCATTCTCATCTATCACCCTTCACTGGTGCTCCGCCAGCGTATCCCGTTAGCGCAGGCGGGATTACCATACCATTTTCACCCATCAAAAAAAAAGTTCTGCTTAGTTTGGCAGTAGATGCCGTTGTGAGTGATTTTTTTTTAATGGGTGATAATGAAATGGTAACCCCGACACGCCACCGGCACACACCGGCGCGGCACCAGTGAAGGATGGTAGGTGAGGATGAAGCAGGTCAATTAGCCCATCGTGACGAATTCAACGAGAATTGTTCACTATGGTTTCCAGGGGGAACCACGTGGTGGTTGGATAGAGCATATTGCTTGCTAGCAATGGGGCTGTCAAACTCCGCTGCTAACAATCCCTTTCCCCCCCGCTGTGTGTGATGTACAGTGGAAGGGTAAATGCAAACGGTGTATTCACCCTATTTATAAATAATTTTGCCCACGTGGATTGGTATATATGCGGGGAAAAGGATTGTTAATAATGGGTTCTAATAGCCCCATTGCTAGCAATATACTCTATTAGGTTCACCTCCACGTATTTCCCCCAGGAAACCATCGTGATTAATTCTTCTTGAATCCTTTACTGTGGGCCGACTGACCTGCCTTCGACCTCACCAATCATCTATCACTGTTGCCCCGCCAGCGTATACCGATAAGGCAGGCAGGGTTACCATTTTATCATCCATGAAAAAAACATTGTTATATATTATTCTATATATTAGGATACTTACCTATTTGTACTTACCCGTTCACCAAATTCCATTTAAATCCAATGTTTATTTTTTAATTCTAATGCTTCATGATCGGGGGGAAGGGATTGTTAATGCTGCGGACTACTAGTCCCATTGATAGCAATGCACCTCGTTGGGTCGACCTCCACTTGGTCCCCCCTGGAAACCATCATGCTAAATTCCGGGTGGATTCATCACGATGGGCTAACTGACCTGCTATTTCATTCTATTTCACTTATCATCCCTCACTGGTGCCCCGCCAGCGTATACCATTAGCGCAGGCGGGGTTACCATTTCATTATCATCCATTAAAAAAAAATGCTTCATCGTCGTGTCAGCCATTACCCTCCCCCATTTTAATGCTCGTTACCTCACAATACCATAAGTTCTAAACGGAATTGAAAAATTCTTTTTAAGAACATACCTACAGGTCGGTGTCACAGAAATTTTATCAAAATGGGTTCACTAATTAATTATTTAATCAAAATAACTGGTTTTAACACAATTAAAACCGGTTTTGTTTTGTGGGACACAATCTTAATTATATCGTATTAGTAAAATAAGTGTTAAGTTATTTAACTGTGGAATTTTACAGCGTGTTTAGTACTTTATATGAATTAATGATTTTTCTTTAATAAATATGTGATTTTATTACTTTGTTAACTTTACTTTGTTACTTTGTTGTTACTTTGTTACAGTTTATTAATTATAATATATTAAGATGTATTTGTATGTATGTATGTAAGCAGTCTGGTTCCAGCATAGAATAGGCCACCCGTTCCTTTCCCGTGAGTGTCGTAAGAGGCAATTAAGGGAGAGCGAGTGATGGGCAGGAGCGTCCCTCATAAAATATCTCTAAAGCCTAACTACAGTTGCCAATCTGGCTGCCAAGCGTGGTAACTACTGGCAAAACCTCCGTGAGGGAGGCTTATGTTCAGCAGTGGACAGTTTTAGTACATACATAGATATCCGTCACGCCTGTCTCCCATTAGGGTAGGCAGAAACAATGGAACACCAAATGCTTCGATTCAAACAAACCTCTTTCGCTTCTTCCACATTCATCAATCTTTTCATACACGCTCGCCGGTTACGGGTACTTTTAATTTGGCCCTTCTTCAGCACGTCGCCTATTTGGTCAACATACGTCCGTCTACGGCGGCTCCTACTGACATCTCCATTCATTCAGTTTTAGGAGTTTTTCTTATATATCTTTCATGTACATGGAAGCGATAGCAACCAGTTACGATTTTATTATATGTATTGATTGATTAAAAGGAATAATATTAATTAATTTAATTTAAATAGAAATAACATTAGATCTTAAATCTCTGAACACAGTGTTTACTGTGTAATCATCCGGCGAAACTGCAGCTAGTTGTAGGCAAATAGGTTTAATATACAGAGATATGTAAAGATATAGCCTCGTGTTGAACTTGTATGAATGTATGACATAAACGCATCACTAGGCCGGCTAGCACCTTGATATTGTGGCAGGTACCTGTTTGAGGAAACATTATTGACCTTACTGTAATAATAAAACAAAACTTGTTCTAATGTTTTTTGTTTTTTTTTTTTATTTTTATTTTTATTTTTTTACTTTATTAAACACTAAAAATCGGGCCATGCTTCGCACGGGGAGATAGATACAATGATAAATTAGTATTTTAGGTAGAGGGAGTGCACCAGAGGGAGACTTTGTACAAAAGTCGATTGCTTGGGTATCTCTGTCCCATTCGTGTTTCAACCGTGAAGTAGTTGTGTTTGCATGGCTGTGTTTCGGTTTGAAGGGTGGGATATGGCGTGAATTTACAGGGTACAGGAATGGCAACGCATGGGGAGTATCACGGGCGAAACGGTATACTCTGTTATATCCATGGTACTGCTCATGTCTATAGGCGACGGTTACCACTTTACATCAGGTGGGCCGTCAGCTTGTTTGCCATTGTAAGATGTATAAAAAAAATATAGGCAGATTTTTAATACCTTTAGTTAGATTAATGTAATCTTCGTAGGGGCCACTAATTTTTTTTCAACAAGTAATATACGTTATGTATTATTATATATAACTTGTTGATAATGTAGCTTTCTACAGCTGAAAGAATTTGTAAAATTGGTTGAGTAGTTTATTAGTTTATTCATTACATACATACAAACAATCCAATCTTTCTTCTTTATAATATTAGTATAAAAGTATCGAAAAGTTATTATAAATTCAATGTGTATAAACATTAGCGATTTATTGTTATGTCAAAAGAAAGTGATTTTCTTTTATGAGTGATAATGGTATGGTAACTCCGTTTGCGCGGGGGGAAAGGGATTGTTAGTAATGGGGTCTAACTGACCCATTGCTAGCAATACACCCTACCAGGTCCACCTCCACGCGGTTCCTCCTGGAAACCTTCGTGATTAATTCTAGTGGAATTCGTCACGATGGACTAATTGGCCTGCTTCATCCTCACCTATTATCCTTCACTGGTGCTCCGTCAACGTATACCGATAGCGCGGGTGAGGTTACCATTCCATTATCACCCATTAAAAAAATTCCGCTTGCGCTATTGGTATACGCTGCCTGGCTGGTGCCCCACCAGTGATGGTTGATAAATGCGGATGAAAACAGGTCAGTTAGTTCATAGAAATGAATTTATATGTAATTAATCAATATAACGATTTTGATTATTTTTTATTGATTTGTCACTGGAAACTCCCGTGGGAACCGCATGTCGAGGTCGACTTGATGGAGTATATTGCTACTAATGACCGCTAGTCCCAATTACTAATATTTTTTACTACGGCAACACTGATAACAAAATGAGAATAATTTAAAATGTATGTTTCCGCGTTCTTTTATACTAGGTACTAGCATATGAATTTTATTTCTATGATATTACATCATGGTTTATAACTGTTATTTGTTATAATTTATGTTAAATGAAGATGTACAACAGGCGAACTTAACTCTGTAAGAGTTCTCTTCCAGGGAACCTTGAGTGGAAAGGAGCGTCAATTAAATCTTCGTATGGGGTTTTTTTTAATAGGTGAAAATTAAATGGTAACTCCGCATGCGCTATTGGTATATAGCTATGGTATCATATTTAAATATTCTTGAGGTAATTACTCGTACTATCTGAATGAATGAATGAATGAGTATACTTTATTTGCATTTTACAATATAGGAAATAAGCAAGGCAATTTACAAACACAACGACACAATTGTATAAGTACAGTAAGGTGGTCTTATTGCTGAGAGCAATCTTTTCAAGACAACCTTAAGGTAATGGACTAATTGTTGTGCAAGTAGGTATGCTTGTTTATGCTAAGTTACCGCAATGTAATTATTATAATTTCTAAAAACTTCATAAATAAGCAAGGAATATATTTACCATTTTTTATATATATATATATATATGTATATATATATCAAGTAATTTTAGCATTTAGAAACAACATTAGGTTATAAATTTAATTACAAAATATACAAATTTTATAATGTAAACTCGACGACAAATCGAATTATTTCCCATTTTTTTAAATCTAAAAAAAAATACAAATAGTAGATTTTATGTTTAGTTTTCTGTAAAATTAACTACCAATTATTATCATATCATACCGTATCAAGCATTAAATGTCCACTGCTCAACATAGGTCTCCCCTAATAGGGGGTAAGTCAACCCTTGATAATGTTTTAAGAGGGCCCATCCTTTAACCATTACGAGTTCCTTTAGTCGCCTCTTACGACACCCATGGAAAAGGAAGAAGTAGCCTATTCTATGCTGGGACCATATATGTTATATTAAATTTTAACTATTAAAGTTAAACGTTAAAACATCACAATTTGGTCTTCAAATCTTAACCACTAATTTAACCATTGATAGATAAGTCTA
Source organism: Galleria mellonella (assembly GCF_026898425.1). Lineage (NCBI taxonomy): Eukaryota > Metazoa > Arthropoda > Insecta > Lepidoptera > Pyralidae > Galleria > Galleria mellonella. The sequence goes on from NW_026442015.1 coordinate 4,867,862, forward strand.
AAGACAGTTTAACAGCTGGACATGCCGCGAATGGTTCAAAGTTAATGTCGTCGATCTACCCGCGTTCCTTTCGAAAAAAATATCTGGTTTTACGTAGAATACTTCTTTCAAAGTATGATAATAGTTTCGATTTTATATATTATATATTTCAATATAAGTGAATGCGTCCTGTATGTAGACCATAGCTTGTCATTCTCAATAAATTCATGGAACTCTTCAACTTCATTGCTTCCATTATTCATAATGCATACAATGGATTTATATGTCTACCTATATCTTGTCTGTTATTGCTTATATTTTGAGAGAAGATTCGATTATGTTAATATGTTTAAACGACCGTGTATTGACATGTTAGTTACATTTTACATAACTGCTCACGACGATGTGACTTTGAACCGATGTACCTATATGGTAATTAATTTTCTCATTTAATTTTATATTTTACAATTTATTTGTTTTGTTGTAGTCTTATGTCTTGATTGAAAATAGCAATAGTTGTTTTAATTCATAATCATAAAAAAGATAAAAGATGCACTATAATATTATTACACCACTTATGGTATTAATTTTTTTATATGTGTTATCATTATGGGGGATGAGCTTCCTGTCGAGATTTTCCCTAGATACTACAGTATGAGGTTCTTTTAAAAGGGTATATTAAAGTTTCTTCAGGGTTAGCGACGTGCACGTAATACCCCTAGTGTTGGTGTCCATAGGCTACAGTAATTGTTCACTGTCAGACGGGCTGTATGCTGGTTTACCACTTTTGTGGTATAAAAAAATCGCTTCTTAAATTAGAATATGCCTCTTGTGTTAGAGATCGTATTGTATGGATTTATCTTTCAGATTAAAGTAATTAAGGATAGGTACATTACTTTCATGATTAAAAAGAGTAAAATGGTGATTCTTACTTAATATTCTATCACTAAAGCTACCTAATCAGTTTATGATTAGATAGCTTTAGTGATAGAATTTTATTATTATAAAAGTCTTTAAAAAGACTGAGAAGTATCATTGCTTACTACATAATAATTTAGTCTAGCCAAGCGTGATATTGCATTATCTTTGCACGTCATTCCAGTAAGTAATGATTAGTCTCTTTAAATGACGATTCTTGTGGTTTCCGCTCTCCTGCTGACCACGTAGCAATGAATGATCACAACCTTATAATTGGTTACAATAGAGTAATTTGCACCTTGCTTGATGACGTTAAAGAGTTTGTAATTATATTTTCTGATTGATAATGCTCTTTCCGTGGCGTAATTGGGAACGTTATAAACTCTGACTACTACGATTTCTAGAGATATGGGTTGCATATGATCATGTTTATCAATTAAAAAATATTAAATATAAGATTAGCATATTGGATCAATACTTCAAACAATTTTTTTTAATAAACGTTAATTTAGTATAAATTCTGCCTATTGTGAAACTAGATGGCGCTATATCATATATTCAATGGTATTTATTATTATAATATTATTAATTCCAGCCGAACTAAAGAAACGATGAATCACAGCCGGCCGATATTCGGTTCCCACAGCGACACGTCCGCTATAAACTTGAAACATTTGGTAAGAACGATTGGCGTTCCGATGAATAATAATGTTTTTATAACTTCATAACAAAGTTGTGCCGTTGCATCCTAAATAATTCTAACAATGCATTATGGATATTGAATGAGCATGACACTAATTTTAGATTAATAACTATTGTGAGTCATACTCTGTTATAAATAACTAAATGCGGTATAAATAATATTAATTTATCATCATTCAAAATAAATTGTTATCAAATACTAATGATCAGCAATGGACTTTTAATAAATAAAAAAATTAAATATTAAAAAAAAAATGTAGACGCCAACAACTATTTTGTCGACGAATAAAAACAATATCTCTTCTAAGTTTCGGAGTAGTGGGAAAGGATTATTACAATCGTATATTGAAATTGATTTATATGAAACAGTTTAGCGTCAAATAACTTCTTATTTGATAATGCATGTAATATTTAATAAGTACCTTTCCATATCTAATGTGTGTAAAACTAATTGTGGAATGACTAAACTACTTAGATCTCCAAAGACAAAAACAAATGACGATGAAAGATTTCCGATTCGTGTACCAAACAGCACTTGTTTAGGTTCAGACAGAAATCAAAGCTAATGTTTGTAATAATAGACTGAATTAATCGCCACAAACAGTAGTATATTTGATCTATGAACTGTACGCAAACCAGTCTATTAGTATAGTTGGTTGGTATTGGCGTGCGTGTGCGCAGCTGGTGAAACGAAGGGAGTTTTATTTCAAATTATTGACTTGGTGAATAATTTAAAGATGTATTCTATGATTGTCATTATAGTTCGCTAGCTGAATACTTTTTAAATATTTCAATGTGATATCTACTGGTTTAACTTATGTATAAATTGGTCGATAAAGATAGACTAGTTTCAGGACCATTCAGGACCCTTAGTCTTGAGCGGCTCTGCCAAATTACACGTAAGTTAAACCGGTAGTTATTATATTAAAATATTATGATGTACCTACGAAACTTTTTTTTAAATATTCAATTGTTTTTGAAAAATGACAGATAATTAGGACGTCGCCATAGTTCGATATAAATTCTCTTAACCACAATTATGGGTCATAATAAATAACTACGTATTGCAATTAATTACTGTTGATAGTTAATCTATTAGGAGTCTATTAATTATACAATAAATTAGATAATAGAATTCGTTCCGAACGTAGATATGAGATAAAATACACAATAAAGCTCATTTCATTTCATATTTATGTACGCCACCCTAGGCTTGTGAATTCAACTCGCACTTGACCTGTTTATTGATCGGACTTCAAAAAAGGAGGTAGTTCTTTCACAGTTCGATCGTATGCTTCAACCGACTTCAAAAAATGAGCTGGTTCTGATTTTGATTGTATTTCTTTGTTTGATACCTCATTACTTCATCAGTTATAAACCGATTTGGAAAATTATTTTTTTAGGATATAGATTTTTTTTTAGGATAGGATAGGATAGGAAGGATATATCAAATTAGTCCCATAGGAATGACACATTGAACAGATACGTTGCTTTGCGTAAATGAGATCCCGGTCTCAATAACCGGTTTGGCTAGACCAGGGCTGGAACTTAATGTAGGAAACAAAATTTTCTAGATTGAATTGGGTCGGGATATCCTGAGTCCCTCTCCCAGATATTCGTGAAGAATACAGGATGACCTGGCATGAGAATCATGGAAGATCATAGTTGGTGTGATTGTATGGCATTTATTATTATTATAATAACAGTATATGAAGTTAATATTTTAATTTTCTTTTTCAGGTGACCGACCTTTTTGGACAGATGCGGGAGCCATCGCCTGGGGCGCCTAGCCCCAAAGACTCATCGGGGTCTTTAGCTAATGGGGCCGTTACAAAGAACATTGGGTTCCAACAGCAGAACACATCAGAGCTTCCATGGAGCAGTCCCGCCATATCACTGCCTGGAAATTGTAATAACAATTTGTGAGTTTACATGTTTATTAATAGGAAAATAAAAAATTTACACTTCATTTTTGAAGGGTAAGGCATAAAGCCTTAGTTTCCCAGGTGACCTCTATTGTGTCTTCGACTCATATCTTTAGACGACAGTTACCACTCTCTATCGTGTGAATTGTCAGGTTGTTGGTGGGTTTAAATTGATTAAAAACATGTAAATGTAAACGATACTTTCCCTTTGTTATTATTATCTGTGACTATTAGTAAGCTATCGTTTACAATAACAGATGCTGTTTACGTGATGCTAACTGTAATGGATATGTGCATATTATTGATTATATTATTATTTGGACTGAGTTTTGCATCAACATTTCAATCTATATCTATCTACTGCTATATCTTTAAAACATTCTCTGCTTTATCCGTATTCCTAATATCATCAAATCGCCCCTTTACTATTTACAAATTTACACGGCATTCTTGCATAGACAATTTTAAAATTTCAGAAAGAAGTTTACCTGAGGGAGACTTTGTACAAAAGTCGATTGCTTGACCACCTCTGTCCTATTCGTGTTTCAACCATGAAGCAGTTGTGTTTGCGTGACTGTGTTTTGGTTTGCAGGGTGGGATATGGCGTGAATTTACAGGGTACAGAGGACTAACATCTGAGTCCTCAGGAATGGCAACGCATGGCGGGTATCATAGGCGAAACAGTATACTCTGTTATGTCCATGGTACTGCTCATGTCTGTAGGCGACGGTTACCACTTTCCATCAGGTGGGCCGTCAGCTTGTTTGCCATTCTAAGTTGTATAAAAAAAAGTTTCAACCAAGCTCCTTGTATTTACATTTATCTTTCAATTCATTCTATTCATCAATATCTATTTATCTTTAAATTATTAATTATTTTTACAAATGGTTTAAGTTCAAAGGCAGATTAGATACTCTTTTTTGTTTACTCCAAAAGATTACAGTAGTAAATTGAATACAAACAATTATAACAAATATTCATACTGAGAAAACAATGGGCGATCTCATCGCTAAAAACAATCTCTTCCAGGCAATCTTTGGATGGAGAGGAGTAATTATAAACAGTTTGATCGGAGGCACGATTAAAATTTAAAGATATTGGACTATCTATAGTTTTTTCATTGTCATTTATTGTCAGCCATTGATTGTCCACTGTTGAACATAAGTTTTCCCATCAACTACCATAAAAAATATTGTAGTTATTTATCTTAGATTAAATGCATGCACCATAATATTGTTACAGGACAAGTGAACCTCAGTCTGGATTGGTAAGGAGTGTCAGCAATGCATCAACTCTAACTTCACTATGTGCTGATCTGTCACCATCTGACTCTCATTTTTTCGAGGTAACTTTTAAATATATTTTTTTTAATCTTTAAACATGTTCTTAAAATGTAATGGAATTGAATCATAATTAGATAGAAAATTTATTTGTACTATTTAGGGCACACAAATAGTGATAAACACAAACAAATATGTTTAAAAATAGAGAGAAAAAATATATATAAAAAAAGGAAAATAAATTCTCAAACATTTTGTTTCGTGTATGTGCTGTCACAACTCAGATCATTGCTTTGCCAAAGGACAAAACATTTATTTTCTGTTATGGCCAAAAAAGTAACTTCCTGTTTTAATCATTTCCAGTTAATTTAGGTTAATTTGTCTGCACAATCTTCGTACTTTAACAGAATACAAGTTTATACCAAGAAACTGGATAATTTTGTTGGAAAATGGAGGATTGAAATAAATTCCCTGATATGTCTACATTTGTTAATATTGTTTTGTTTAGAAAATATTTAACGAGGAAAAAAATATAAAAAAAAAAATGATTTGTCATCCATTTAACATATTAAGTAATTGACTTCAAAAAATCGGCACAAACGTGATTTTTATAAACGTAGTAATTTATTGATTTTACAATAAAATTTTGATATGCATTTTTCAGGTTTTATACATTGGAAAAGTTAGGATATCACAAAGAAAAGTTCCTGATTCTCTAATAGATGACGCATTGAACAAATTCGCACAACATGAAGCTGAAAAGATTAAAAATCAGAGACGACATAGCTTACATCCAACCTCCACAGAGGTATGTTGTATAAAAGACAATGATAACCAATATAAAGATTTATTATTTTATTTTATTATATCAAAGATAAAATAGAGCCTCTATTTGTTTTTATTTTTGGAAATTAATTTACTTACTTTGATTAGAACTTAGGTAATATAGACATTTTATATATATGTGGTATGTTTCTTTAGGATCAGCAACATGCAAGTGACAACTCTAGTGTTGCAGGTGCTCATTGGCTACAGTAACCGTTTACCATCAGACGGACTGTATGCTTGTTTGCCTCCTTAGTAGTACATATATAAAAAGAATATGTAAGTGGAAATAGAAATAAAATTTTCTTTGTATATATATACTTTCAGACGTCCGTTCATAGCAATACGGAAAACTTGGCTGATGAAAAAGAAAAACTAAAAAGTAACTTAGGTACAAGTTCGATTCCTTTAGAACCCGACAAAAGTATTATAAAGAAAACAAAAGTGGAAAACAATGAGATTGACAAAGAATTTGATATGTTTACAAAAGAAAGAGTTGAAATCAATTCACAAATGAGAAAAAGTCAAACATTAGAATCAATGTCTTTAAATATATCTAAAAATAACCTAGGAACAGTAACAGAGGATGAAGAAAAACATGATATACAATCTATAATAACTAAAACAGCATCGTCTATAACAAAATTTTGTGAACACACAATTAAAGATGTAAATAAAATTGAAGATAATATAATAGAAGAAAAAAGTCCAATATCTGAAAATAATAAAGAAAATACTGAGATTGATAAAAATGAAAATAGTTCGAGACAATTTACAGACCAGGTATCAAATAAACAAGAAGTAAATGAAAGTGGAAGTGAAAAAAACTCGTCAGAAAATAAACAAAGTTTAAATTTAAGTATAGAAAAATTCAATAAGCTATCCAGTTCAAAAATGTTAAATAGTGAAAATATCAAAAAATCTATGCTAGAGAATAAACCGTATTTGAGAGATAGATCAGCGTCTATTGGAACTTTAAATCTGAAGACGCCTATAGTTCAGTTAATTGGAGAACAAAACCGAACTATGTTGTTTCAGGTAAGTTTCTGTTGCTTCTAATAATATATTGGGGATGGTAGATATTTCTAATTTCAAGAAAGAGAAAGTTCTCAGTATTTTTTCATGTTTGTCTCATAAGTCTGTGGTTTCTTGGTTCTTGTCGTTGGTTCTTTTGCTGAATAAAATTTTAACCCTTCTTTGCATGATTTTTTTTATTGGCGAAATAAATCAAGGTGATATAATTAATGTTTAAAATTAAAGGACAAATGGTTAAAAAAAATAAATGTGACATCTATGTTTTTTTTTTTTTTTTTGCAATGGACATTAAAAAGGTATCCAGACACGTTCAACTTAAAGTATACTTGTTCTTTTATATAATTTTTGGGCATTCAAATTATGATGGAAATTTCCACCACTATGCAAGGAATTGTTAAATTGTACGTCTTAATTTTCATTTACAATTTCAGGTAGGTCGTTCAGAATTGCGACTTATTAGTCCAGATAGAAAGCAAATACTCCTCCACAGGGCCTTCAAGGACGTAGCGAGCTGTGTGCTGGGCCGCATCAACAAGGACCACTTCGGTTTTGTATGCCGGGAGGCCAATGACAGTTACGCTTGCTACGTTTTTAAATGTGAAAGCGATTCCGTTGCTACAGAAGTTGTTAATGGTAATGATTATTTATTATTTTTTCCTTTTTTTTTTTAATACAACTTAGAATGACAAACAAGTTGACGACCCACCTGATGGAAAGTGGTAACCGTCGCCTATAGACATGTGCAGTACCATGGACATAACAGAGTATACTATTTCGCCCATGATACCTCCCATGCGTTGCCATTCCTGAGGGCTCAGGTGTTATTCCTCTGTACCGTGTAAATTCACTGCCATATTCACCCTTCAAACCGAAACACAACCATGCAAAAACAACTGCTTCACGGTAGAAACACGAATGGGACAGAGGTGCTAAAGCAAACTACTTGTACAAAGTCTCTCTCTAGTATATTCTTCTTTACTTCCAGTGATAGTTTCCTTTTTTCTTTTTAATATCTTTATATATATTGGCAATTATGAATCTGTAATGGAAATTTATCATTTGTGTAATGTTTGCATTTATATAGTTATTAAATAAAGAATAAACGCTCATCGACTAATCACAAAAGAGAATATTTAAAAGATAGATTTTTTTGTGAAGAGTTCTTAAAGATTCTTATGAAAATAGAAGCAAATGGACAAGAAAAAATGCAAGGAGAATAGTATAAAAAGTCCTGTTTAATGAAAAAGATGTTTTAATCTCAACTTTTTTTATTTTCAGCCATAAAGCAAGCATTTTTAGCGCACGCAGAATTACTGAAGAAGTCCAGAGAGAAATCTCCAAATATGACATGCGAACATTGCCCAATGCTATGGTACCATAGACTATGCCATGATATAGAAGGTACACTATCGTGTATAATGTTGAAATTTTATGATTTAGTGTAGTAAATTTAAATTTCTATTCAAACGAAAATTTTAAGGCTTTGGATTTAAAAACCTTAAAATTATAGTTGAAAATAATTTCGTTTCTAAACTATATGTTAATTATTTTGAAGAAATAGTTGTAACGGTTATAGTTAGTTTGCTAGTAATATAAAAAGGTTGATGAACTTTTGGAAAAGATCAGGTATAATGTATGGAAATTTAACTTGTAGTTAAATTTTAACTATTCAATTTAAATCACTTCAAATAAAAAAAATATAATTTCAAAATTATGTAAATTAAGTAATTATTATGCAAATGCCCAGAGTATATTTACTTTTATTTGATTTTAATTTTTTTTTAATAATTTGTATAGAATCTTGTACTGAAATATTAATTCCATATTTATAGGTATGAATGAGAAGAAGACCCACGCCTTTATCCTCAGACGTATAGAACAACTGCCTGATGATGAACAAGACGTCATCATCACCAAATACCAAGGCGGCACCAACCATATGTACGAGGTAAAATTGTTATTATTCTACCTTTTCCTTTTTTTTTTATATCACTTGGCAAACAAGCATACGGCCCACCTGATGGTAAGTGGTTACCTGCAATTTTATATATATATTAAGGCTGTAAGACATGAGGATACTCCCTGTCGATTATGGTAGAAAGTGGTTGTGGGCATCATATTGAACAATTCCTCTGAGCACAATCCGTTGTACAGGTGGTAGAATACGCAGAGTGAGGCAAAATCTCTCCTAAGTTATACTTAATTATTATACTTAATTATAAAGGATAATATACAGTGAAATAATTATTTATTTTTACTAAACAACAATTTTTTTCAATTCAGTGGGAAGATAAAAAATATATTTATACTATAATTGTAATGTACTTCGTTTAGAAGTACGTTGTTTCTCTTTGTCTAATTTATTATTTTTACGGAATGAAACTACTCATTTGTTGGAACGTATTACTGGTCGTTTTTAGATATGAAAAACGCTATGGATGTCACTGGATTATACTGTACCTATTAAATCCTTTACTCTGTAATTTCCAACAAAGTCTTCCTCTGGCACTTTGTAACAATAATAAGTGTCATAGGATCATACAAATTGCTTGACCAGGGTTAAGAGCTTCAGGAAGCTTGGATCTCTTTCTTGGTATGGGGAGAAAGTATACCCAAAGAAACCGGGGGTGGAGAGAAGGGACTGACCTATTGTCATCCTCGCCTATCACCTTTCACTGGTGCCCCGCCAGTGTTTATCGATAGCGCAAACGAGGTGGTAATTTCATCATCATCCATTAAAAACCCAAAAAAACCTAAGCGAGTCAAATTAGAGAATTTTATTATCTGCTCGACCTTGGACTATTTAGGTAACGCGGGGACCGTGGGTGTCGTAAGATGCGATTAATGGAAGCGAAGGATGGGCAGCAGCGTCCTTGTTAAAACATCTCCAAAGCCTAACTGCGGTTGCCAATCCGCCAACCGAGGCAACTAGTGGCACCCCCTCCTCCCATTCCCACAGGGGAAGGGTTATGTACAGCAGTGGACAGTTAAAAGCTGATAATGGTGATGATTACCCAAATGAACCCAAACGGAAATCGAACCATGGACCTTTTATATGCAAAGTCTTCTGTAATATACCAACAGTGCTTCATAAAGTTTATCGTTGTAGGTAAGCGAACACAATGCATTCCTAATGATGCTACTTCGAGCCCACAGTGAAGCTAAGCAGCTGAGGCATATTCACGACACAGCCGAAAACAGGTAAGCAGACCAGTGTAATAATACAGGTGGAGTCAAAATCGTTAGCGGTATTTAAAAAGAAAAAAAAAATTTTTTATATTATAATAGATAGAGCATCGAATCTCAAAAACGGATCAACTTTTTGTTAGTATTTTATTATTAGTATTTTTTTTATTAGTATTCTATATACTTACACATAAAATGTATCTTGATGTATTATTTAACTAAATAAAATGAGTGTTTACGCGTTAAAAAGATGCAGAATGTACAAGACAAAATAAATATAGAAGTTATAAAGGAATCACACATAACTAGTTATCACGCAAAATCGCATGAAAAACTTGACCCGTTTTTCTCGAAGCATTTCTATGGAGACACTCTATCTATACAGATTATATGCATGGAATATATGACCTATTTTCTATATTCCCAAAGAGTGTTGACGTCAGGCAGGCGGCCGGTCGTAAAACTATAAGCCAAATCCTTTAGTAATATGTATAAAACCGTATTACGCCGACCCCAAATAATAATTGGATAAGGGTAGGAAGAAAGAAAGAAAGAAAGAAACTTTATTTTACAAGAAAGGAAGATGATAATATAGAACAATAAATAACAAAAAGTTTTAATAAAAAAAAAAAAATTGTCTCAGAAGTGGAGGTATGTTAGCGGTAGATCAATTTAATCGTGATCACAGTCAGTGTTACCAGGTTGAAACGTGGAGATAACCCAGGTAAATTAGGGGGAAAAGGATTTTTTTTATACAACTTAGGCCGACCACATACTCATTTGTTGTAGTATCCGGCCGTTCATATACCTTCCTAATGCTCCTCAAATATTGCGTCTAAATTACGCCCACAATTACCCTCTTGTATAGGCATTCCGTCACCCGTGTCCAATAGCGAGGACGGGATGCCTTAAATACTGTACCGCAAACAATCTTGGGTGGTTTTGTGGTGGGGTGGGATATGGCATTAATTTACTGGGTACAGAGGAATAACACCTGACCCTCAGGAATGGCAACGCATGGGGGGTATCATGGGCAAACAGTATTCTCTGTTATGTCCACGGTACTGCTCATGTCTATAGGCGACGGTTACCACTTTCCATCAGGCCGTCAGCCTGTTTGCCATTCTAAGTTGTATAAAAAAAATCCAATTTTTTCATAATTACAGATCAGAATTTCTCAACCAGTACCTAGGTGGCAGCACTATTTTCATGAAAGCAAAACGCTCGCTGTCCAGTAGCTTCGATCACTTGTTGAAGAGGAAGTCGAGCAAAGATGAAGCTGGGTTGGGTCTACCACAAGTTAGTAAGAAGGTAAGAATTTGAATATTCATATTGTATCTTTCAAATATATATATATATATATATATATATATATATATATATATATATATATATATATATATATATATATATATATATATATATATATATATATATATAACTTCTAGCAAACGAACTTGATTCTATTGATTATCTTAAGATGATATATAATGCATTTAAAAATACATACATAAATATCTGTCACGCCTGTCTCCCATTACACAACGGCCTAACCATTTGTAACCCTAACGTGCCGTAACCCTACGGGTTAGGCAGAAACAATGGAACGCCAAATGCTTCGATTCAAACAAACCTCTTTCGCTTCTTCCACATTCATCAATCTTTTCATACATGCTCGCCGGTTACGGGTACTTTTAATTTGGCCCTTCTTCAGCACGTCGCCTATTTGGTCAACATACGTCCGTCTAAGGCGGCCCTACCGACATCTCCATTCATTCATTTAGGTGACGGTTACCACTTTCCATCAGGTGGGCCGTCAATTGTTTGCCATTTTATGTTGCATAAAAAAAAATATTAACAGATTTTTTCAATTCGAAGTGATGGAGTTATGAGGTAATAAACATGAAAAATACCATCGAATTGAGAACCTGCCTACCCTAATGGGAGACAAGCGTGATGAATATATATGTATGTATGTAACACGAATAATGGCCTATACACCTTTATTTTGAATTTCTATTTCTATTTTTAAAGGAAGCTTCGCCTCTCTCTACTACCGCGGTGGAAACACCTTCAGAACCGCATACTGCTGAGTTGCACCCTCCAGAAAGTTCTAGAAGTAAATCCCAATCACCAGCTGCACGAACACAAAGCAGTGGTAAGTTATCTAACTATTCATTGCTTGTGACAGTTTACAGAAATTGAAAAAAAAATAATTATAAACTGTCTTAAAACATTGATTAATTTATATTTAGGGTTTTTGGAACAATTTTACTGAACTAGGTATTATCTTGTAGAAGTCCATATCACTGGTTATATTGAATGCAATTATTTTGTTTAATTCCGCTACCATTTGTATGTGTGACTGCCAACACTCGAAGATTGGTCACCACTATTACTACCAGAAGTTCCACTACCTTCCATATTAGCCAGCAATCTCTGACTGCTATTTTATTCACGCACGTTTTGCGATACGTGTTTCATCACTAACTGTCTGTCTGTCTATCTGTATGTTTGTTATAGAAACAAAAACTACTCGACGGATTTTAACGAAACTTGGTACAATTATACTTCATAGTCCTAGGCAGGTTATAGTATACTTTTCATCACGCTACGATCAATAGGAGCAGAGCAGTGAAAGGAAATGTTGGGAAAACGGGAGAAGTTACTTCATTTTTAAGCTTCCGTCGCGTGTGCAGCCTTAATGGCCACTTTTTAAAATGTTGTAAAAATGTCCAACCGTGCGACGCCGGGACTGGCCGCTAGGCAATAATAAATGCCATATAATCTAGTCCTCAAGCTGGGATATCTTTACCCTTATTATGAGGTATCAGCTAATTAACATTTAGGGTACAAACCAATTCAGTCAGACCCGAGCCGTTTTAAAATAAATTGTTTTTCTAAATTGACCCGAACGGGGATTAAACCTGGGACCTAATTTACCCAAAGCAATGTGCCCACCACTGCTTTACAGAGGTCGTTAAAATTAGTAAAAAATTACATAATTTACTCAATGCTAACTTTAGATTCACCATCGTCTCCGAAGCAACTCACCCCGCCTGCACGGGAAGACGACAGCGTGGAGAAGGAAGAACCCGGTACTCCTGTTAATTCGCCCATGATGGATATGTAAGTATAACTGCAACCGACTTCAAAAAAAGGAGGTTCTATTTAATTTCAGTGGACAAAAGTATTGTTACCAAAGGAAGGCTTAGAAGTCGTATATATGGCTATCTCTGTCCCACTCGTGTTTTGGCTATGAACTAGCTGAGCTTGCGTAGTTATGTTTCGATTTGAAGGGGATGACAGTAAAACCAGAGGGAGTCATTGTGTGAAAGTCGATTGCTTGCGTACCTCTGTCTTATTCGTGTTTCTACCGTGAAACAGTTGTGTTTGCATGGCTGTGTTTCGGTTTGAAGGGTGGGATATGGCGTAAATTTACTGGGTACAGAGGAATAACACCTGACTCTTCAGGAACGGCAACGCATGGGGACGCACCTTAGACACAACTGCTCTCCTTAGACACAAAAGTCTCCCTCTGGTCATTTCTATATTTATTTTGTTTTATAATTTCTGCATCCTTTTATTGTGTAAATACTCATTTATTAAATAATAGATACGTCAAGATATGTATATTTTACGCGTAAGTGTATAGAATACTGATAAAATAACGAGTCGACTAATTTAACAATAGCTGACAAAAAGTTAACCCGTTTTTGAGGCTCGATGCTTTATGTATATAATCTAAGATATACATATACAATCGAAATCTCTGAAAAGACCAGTGACATTCAGCTAATTTTTTAACCTTTTTTTTTTTAGTTTTCTGAAAGTCAACGATTCACGGCCGACTGCCGCTGAGTCAGGGACTGAAACGGACGCCACCTGGCGGCAGGCTATATATGAAAAAGTTGTACAACCACCGGAATTACAAACGGAAGGTATGTTTTGATCTAAAGTCTGAAATGATAATATCATTTCTTATAAACAGGAAATCAAGTTAAAAATAAGCTTGACGACACAACGTTTGTTATCTCCTATTTTTAGAAGCAAATTATTAATAATTTCATTAATTAATATTTAACGCTATCGATTATGAAGGTTTTGACCAGATTTATGTCAAGATTAGTATGTACTTTACTAGTTAGTTGATAAGAACTATTTTGCATAATCAATCTTTGATCATCATTTACACTACATTCATGTCACACGTGTTTCATCTCTAAACGAGGCATTATCAGGCAATTAATCGATCGCTGCTCGAAGTCTAGTGTTGCCCTTTCAGTGACTAGATTCCGATTGATTCGAAATTCGAATTTGAATACAATTATTTTGTTTAATTCCACTACCGTTATTATGTGTGTGACTATTATATTAGTATGTGTCATGTATTTTACTTTTAGGAGAACTGTCGTCGAAGAAACTCCTCAGTATACCAACAGCGCCACAAGGAAAAAGGTCCAAAGAACAATTACGACAATTGTGGAAGTTGGCCATAGATCAGACCATTCTGTTGGTTAGGATGGAGAAAGAGAATGCCAGACTTAAAGGTACGTGAACAATCTAATTTTAGGGCATGAAGGCAAAATGCTTTAAACCTTATAAGGTAATATTCAGTAGACAATGTATTCTATGATTTATAATATCATATCGTGGAGTTTGTCAATTAGATATCATTTTCCATCAGGCGGGCCGTCAGCTTGTTTGTTATTTCAATAACAAAAGATCTTGCATACTATATAAATGTGAAAATGACTATTGATGTTTGTTGATTAACCCCAATAGATAATAGAAAAACCAATGTTTATTAAATTTGGTATACCTACACGTACTAAAAGAGAGTTTGCTACATCTTAGCGCCTTAATGGCTTAACCAATTACTATGAAATTTGGTATACATATTTATATTATATTTATATATATTATATAAATTTAGAGGCTTTTTACGGTCAGTAAACATGACGGTCCACACGAACGAAGTGGTAAAAGCTAGTGGTTAATATACTTAACATGCACCGTCAAGATATTTTTGAATCTTATAATTATATTTTTTTTTTTTGATGGATGAAAATGCGTTGCCATTCCTGCCTGCGCTAATGTGTTATTCGCTCTGTACCCTGTAAATTCAGATATAGTATATATAATACTCATATAGTATATATAAGATGGAGAAGGATATAGCTTTTTATCCCGGTCAGTAAACATATCCCGGTCACACGAACCAAGTTGCAGGTAAAAGCTAGTGGTTAATATATTTTGAATCTTATAATCTAGCACAAATAATTATATATTAGTAAATCTAGTTTTTATTTGATACTGAAAATTTTGATAATAGAAATTTCTCGCAGAAATCAGTGTCCAAACTCATCTTTCTAATTATATATATTCTTTATTGTACTTAAAAAAAAAGATAAAGCCATTAGTTTAATAACTTGTTAGCGAGGGTGGGCTTGTTTCCAAAAGAGATCTCTTCCAGCCAACCCAGTGTAGTTAGAGAGAAAATATTTAGCGGATAATCTAGTGTAGGAAAGGTACAGAGAAAAAATGTATACAAGGTAATTAGAATACAAATAAAATAAACATATACACCTGGAATAACACCTGATTCCTCAGGAATGGCAACGCATGGGGGTATCATGGACGAAACAGTATACTCTGTTATGTCCATGGTACTGCACATGTCTATAGACGACAGTTATCAATATCCATTAGGTGGGTCGTCAGCTTGTTTGCCAGTCTAAATTGTATATAAATTATATATATAAAGTTAAATAGTGGGATTTCTATATGCTAGAAGGAAGTCTGTTCCACAATTGCAAATCAATTAATTGTACTATTTCACCAAACCTTCGATTCTAGTTGCTGACGGTGGTCTGACTTCCAACAAATATAGCCAAAAATTACCAGTGTTTAAATAAAAAAGTAAATGAAATTGATCACCAGAGCTACAATGCCACAAATAGATATACAATTAGACGAAAGCCTTAAATCTAGGAATTAAAAAATATACTCACTTTAGACGCTTTTGTTTTCTAGAAAGTGAAGAGTCATCAGCAGTTCGCCGTATAAAACTGGAGTACGCAGAGCTGGGCGTATGTGATGCTGGGGTGGTGCTCATGTGGGATTCCTTGTTATCCTCTAGGGACTCCTCCAGACAAATGGCCAAGGTTGACAAGCATATGCTGACTCAGGCTGTTATACAGGGTAAGAATTGAGTGAATCAATGAATATAACATCATAACCTTCAAGTAAATAGCATATTCCTTTTTAAAAGGCTGTCACACACCTGCAAAGTATATATATATGTGTGTGGGTGGGCAGTGGGCAAACGAGCATACGGCTCACTTGATGGTAAGTGACCGCCGTCCATTATCACCCACAACACCAAAGGCTTTGCAGGTATGCTGATAAGAATGATGTGGGATCAATACGCGGTCAGAATCTCAAAATCATTACAGAACTGTCGAAGTTATTTTGTAATATACACTTAAAATGGCCCTGTGGTCCCTACATAGAATAGGCCATCCCTTCCTTTCCCGTGGGTAAGGAAGGCTGGGCAGCCGACTAAAGGAGGGCGAAGTATGGGCAGCGTCCCTCTTAAAACATCTCTAAAGTTTAACTGAGGTTGCAAACTTGCTTGCCAAGCGTGGTAACTATTGGCAAAACGTCCCTAGATGGAAGCCTATGTTCAGCAGTGGATAGTTCAAGGCTGATATGATGATAATGCACTTAAAATGCACTTAAAATATATACCTAAGTAATTGGAGTTCCACTTCCTTACCGTATTGAAAATGAAGTTACATTTTTTTTTATACAACTTAGAATGGCAAAGAAGCTGACGGCCCACCTGATGGAAAGTGGTAACCGTCGCCTTAAGATATGAGCAGTACCATGGACATAATAGAGTTTCTGTTTCGCCCATGATACCTCCCATGCGTTGCCATTCCTGAGGACTCAGGTGTTATTCCTCTGTACCCTGTAAATTCACGCCATATCCCATCCTTCAAACCGATACACAGCCATGCAAACACAACTGCTTCACGGTTGAAGCACGAATGGGACAGAGGTATCCAAGCAATCGACTTTTGTACAAAGTCTCCCTCTGGTACATGGCCAGTGTATTCACCTTTACCTAAACTGGAAACTGAAGCCCACTTCCGTTTGTGTGAACAGGAGTACCCCGTACATGCCGCGGCGGCGTGTGGTGGTTCCTGGCGGAGCAGGCGGCGCTGCAGGCCGCGCCGCCGCCCGCCGCCTACCACGCGCCCTACCGGACACTTCTGGCTGGCCTCACCAAGCACCAGCACGCCATACTCATCGACCTCGGTACGTGTAGAACAGCCATTATGACCACTGCTCTTTCCATACTTTGGGATATATTTTTAATATGGGGTAATAAATTGCCACCTCATTGGTATAAAAAAATACGGCATACGGCCCACCTGATTGTAAGTGGTTACCCGTAGCCTATAAACGCCTGCAATACCAAAGGTATTACGCATGCGTTGCCGACCCTGAATAAACCTCCCTTTTGAAGAACCCCATGCTGTAGTCTCTTGGAAAAACCTCGGCAGGGAGCTCATTCCATAACCTGAGTATTCGTGGGAGAAAACATTTAGGTTGTAGGATTAGAGAGTGAACTCCCTGCCGATGGCGAGCCGTACGATAGTAGACAGTGGCCCTGGGTATAAAACAGTCGGAAAAAATGGATACATAAGACCAGTCCTTAAAAATCGCAGCGAGTGAGCAGTTAGCATCCTTTAAAAAAACGTTCTCAATTCAAAAGAACATTTTTTAAACAAATCGAAAAATCTAGATTCTGTTATTTTCATTTCATATAAACATATTAATTAAAAATCTCTTTCTTCTGAATATTGCTTAAAAATCTGTTCCGAAGGGTTTTTTTATGCAACTTAAAATGGCAATGGCTCACCTGATGGAAAGTGGTAACCGTCGCCTACAGATAAAGACATAAGCAGTACCATGGACATAACTAAGCATACTGTTTCACCCATGATATCCCGCATTGCCATTCCTGAGGACTCAGGTGTTATTTCTCTGAACTCTGTAAATTTACTGCCACATCCCACCCTTCAAACCGAAATACAGCCATGCGAACACAACTGCTTCACGGTGAAAATATGGTGTATATATTACATAAAAGAGCGTGTATGACAAGATTGATGAATGTGGAAGAAGCGAAAGAGGTTTATTTGAATCGAAGCATTTGGCGTTCCATTGTTTCTGCCTACCCTAATGGGAGACAGGCGTGACAGATATGTATGTATATGTATATTACATAAATAAATATCAGCTTGTATTTGTTTTAATGCATCAAGTATTTTTCTATTATGTAGCCAAATGAATGTTTCATGTTACTTTATTCAGGTCGGACGTTTCCAAAGCATTCATACTTCGCATCCGCTTTGGGTCCAGGTCAACTGGCCTTATACAACATATTGAAGGCCTATTCTCTACTGGATCCTGAAGTTGGCTACTGCCAGGGTCTCAGTTTTGTGGCTGGAGTACTGCTATTACATGTAAGTTTAGAAAACCAGTTGGTATTTTATGAAATATTCGTCTGAATACTCTTTTATTCATGTAAATAAAATTACAAATAAAATACAATTTTAAGGAAACATAAAATCGAAGCTCTCAGAAATGGTATGCTGATGATCACAGCTATTTTTGGCTATAAATGAACACTTATTTATATATATATATATAAAAGTGGATATATATTTATATTAGACATGAGTAGTATATGGACATAACAGAGTATACTGTTTCGCCCATGACACTGTTTTTCATGCGTTGCCATTCCATGAAAATGTTATTCCTCTGTAGAGAATTCACGCCATATTCCACCATTCAAATCGAAACACAACTGCTTCACGGTTGAAACACGAATGGGGACAGAGATACCCAAGCAATCGACTTTTGTGCAAAGTCTTCCTTTGTCAATAATCTATGATTGTTTGTATTTATTCTTTGCAGACTGAAGAAGCGGAGGCTTTTGGACTACTTCGCCATTTGATGTTTAGACGCGGTTTACGGAAACAGTATTTGCCAGACATGAGCGCTTTGCAAGTTCAGGTAATTTAGGAAGGTTATTACCTTCATTCGTTTATGATTAGTAATGCGGGCTACCAGTCTTATTGCTAGCAATATACCCTGTCAGGTCGACCTCCACGCGGTTTCCCCTGGAAACCATCGTGCTGAGTTCCATGTGTATTCATCACGATGGGCTGACTGACCTGCCTTTTTTCATTATTCACCTATCACCCGTCACTGATGCCCCGCCAGCGTATACCGATAGCGCATGCGGGGTTACCATTCCATTAATCATCTATTAAAAAAAAAACTGGTGTAAAAATTAATTTTCTTTTTGTTTTAATGATGGTAATGGCTTCCAGCTATACCAACTGTCTCGCCTGCTTCGCGATCACGAGCCCGAACTGCACGCCAAACTGGAATCCCTGGACATATCACCGGCACTGTACGCTGCGCCCTGGATGCTGACACTTTTCACCAGCCAGTTTCCACTTGGCTTCGTCGTCAGAGTATTCGGTGAGTTCACCAGGATCATTTGATATTTATAACGGAGGGTAAAGATAAAGGCATGCGCAGTAGGCATGGGTATTGGCACCATTCTAATATTAAAGATTTTTTCGATCCCGGATATTTAATTTTAGGTTTATTACTTTATTAATGGAGTTTCTAGTCTTATTAATATTGCATATGGTTCTATAAACTATTTATCTTATAACAAACAAGCTGGCGGTCCACCGGATGGAAAGTGGTAACCGTCGCCTATAGGCATGAGCAGTACTATGAACATAACAGAGTATACTGTTTCGCCCATGATACCCCCCATGCGTTGCCATTCCTGAGGACTCAGGTGTTATTCCTCTGTACCCAGTAAATTCACGCCATATCCCACCCTTCAAACCGAAACACAGCCATGCAAACACAGCTGCTTCACGGTTGAAACACGAATGGGGCAGAGATACCCAAGCAATCGACTTTTGTACAAAGTCTCCCTCTGGTGAACTATCTAGATTCAAATTTTACATTACTGGCTGGGGATAACTATTTACATTTATAATCTATTTAACACAAATTATTCTTATTACTAATTGTTTAGCCTATATTATCTACACTAATATTATAAAAAGGAAAGATTTGTATTTTTGTGTGTATGTATGTTTGTAATGAATAAACTCAAAAACTACTTTGCCGATTTCAAAAATTCTTTCACCATTAGAACGCTACATTCATCCTGAGTAATATAGGCTATATTTATTGCTGGAAAAGATTAGGGATCCTTACTAAAACTTTAGTAACGTAACTCAAGGTGTAAAAAAATGCTATAAAATATCTTTGGTCGCGTGCGCTGCAGAAACTATTGGTGATAGAACAAAAGTATGTTCTACAATATTGAAGAAAATATCAATAACTACAAAAAACTTCGCGATACTATATGTTCAACTATTATCGTTATGTCACAATGACCACTTTTTAAAATGTTGTAAAAATGTCCACCCGTCCAAAGTCGGGACGGGCCGCTAGTAGATCATATAGTCATCATAGGTTCTTAATATAGCATTACTTACTAGCGTTTAGTTTTCTAACTGTTTTTATTATTTTGCTACTGTATTTGAGGAATAATTGGCTCATTTTCTTATTTTTTATTATATTTTTATATAATAAAACATAAGAAAATTATAGATATTGGAATGGCGCCAATATTGAGTTCTTTTGGACATTTATGGCGGAAAAATAGTACATTACTGCAGCGGCCAGCAATTGAGGCATTGATGGACGAACGTGCAAATGTGGGCTGAGGCGTAGCCGAGGCACACATACGTGTGTCCATCAATACTTAGTTGTGGCCAAGGCTTGTATAGTACTTTTCTCAAACAATGCGCGGAAATCAAAAACACAATTTAAGTTCAATGACGAATAACGAACAATATTAATTTTTCACGCGCCATAATGTTCCTTTGTTTTTTTTTTAATAAACAGCTTTCTATTTGCAAGCCAGTTTTAAATTTAAATAAAACCTTTTATTAGTTACCTCCTTGGTAACCATGTTTCGAAGTAAAAGGTTTTTAAATTACAGGACAGATATGAGTTTACATAGTAATTTATCTGGCCGCAAAACACGACAGATATGGATTTTCATACAACTTTTACCAGCCGCTGCCCGCATGTATCTGGCCAGTACGGCAATTTTGATTTATCTCTAAGAAGATGGTCAAAATAATGCTCACATTTCCAAGCATGTTTGAGAAAAGGTCATTACCCATTCCGATATCATCCGTAAAGGAACTGGATATGAAAATGGATAGTTCATAGATGCATTGTATTTTTTCAGATCTGATCTTCCTAGACTCATTCGATGTAGTATTTTCTATCTCGCTCGCTCTCCTCTCTATACATAGAGATGGGCTGATGCTGTGTGAGAGCTGCGAAGAAGCCGCCGAATACCTGAAACACAAGATGCCCGACATGGATAAAGGGATTTATGAGAAAGTGATGAAAAAGGTAACACACCGTAAAGCTTCACCATAAAAAATTATGAATATTGAACCAGTTTAAAACGACTCCAAAAGCAAGAGGGTTATTTTATGCAACTTAATAAGGTGACAGTCTGATGGAAAGTGGTAAACCTCGCCTTTAGACATAGAAAACATCATGAACGCCACAAAGTACACTATGGCATCCATGGTACCCCTGTTGCCATTCCTGAACATTATGATGTCCCTGTAACCTGTGATTTGTAATAAATTAAAAAAAAATTGACCAATGGATGTTACTAGTTGATAACATAGTATTTTATGAGTGAAAGTATTTGTAAAAGCGGTCAAGTAGTTTTTCAGTTTATTCATTACAAACGAAGCATTAAATCTTTTCTGTTTATAATAGACAGCGTCATGAGACACATGTCCTAGCGGTCCTATATAATGTCCTTAATGATCCCAATTCTCCTTCCTACCTTCGTTCCCGGTTCCAATTGTTACCTCCTCCTTCCAGACCTAGACGTCTTTGTCTGAACCAGCCCAGGGTACTGAAGCTTCCCAGCTGTAAAACACATTTTATGGGTAATTCATTTGTATATCGTGCTGTACAGCTGTGGAATAAACTTGCCATGAGTATTTAGAATAGCCCGTCTAGCAGTTCCTTCAAAAAAAGATTAAAATCATTCTATCTTTCCAATTTAGTTTAAATATAAAAAATGATTAGAAGGCTATCATCATTGTGTTCTCTTGTATTTGATATTTATATATATATATATATATATATATATATATATATATATATTATATATATATATATATATATATATATATATATATATATATATATATTATCGATTTAGTTTTAAATCTAATTACAGATTCATTCCCTGGATATCAGCCGCCAATTGAACGATTACGCGGTAGAGTATGCGGTACTCAGAGAGGAGATGCCGAGACTGGCCACCCTCACTGAAGAGAACAGGCACCTGTTGGCTGACAATAAAAGGATGTCTGATGAACTTGATGTGAGTATACTTGTTACTAGCAAACAGCCCCGGCTTCACACATGTAGATAGTTGAAAGATAAATTAGTATGTTCTATTAAGTTTACTATCATAATCTTTTGGAGGAAACAATAAAGAGTATCTATCTATATATGCTTTAATAGGCAAATTTTTTGGTACTTTGGTTGTTTTATTGTATTTTACGTGGAAATCTCTAGTGTTTTTGAAAATAATAAAAGAATACATTACTAGCTTCCTACAAGTAAAAGAATTTTGAAAATCGATTGTGTAGTTTTGGAGTTTATCCATTAGAAACAAACAAATTTACTTTCTCGTTTATTTAGTAAGAACTGGTTAATTATTAAGCCATACCCGCAATTTCGTTTGCATTATATTTGAATTTTTATACACATTTGAGGGTAATATCAATTTGCACAAAATGCCCGCTCGAAAGATTCAAACAGAAAATCAAACTATTATAAATTTTCTTCCTATATCTTTCAGTCTGCAATGGACGCCATTACAAATTACCAAAAAGTTCAAGCGAGACTCGAAACTCAAAATAAAACTATGGAGCAACAGCTCACGCTACTCAGCCGGTACATGTCCGCCTATCATAGACAAGAAATGCCACCAGAGATAAAGAAAATAATCCAAACCTACAGCAAAAAGATATCTTTTAGTTCAAAAATTAGTTCTTTCTCATCAAAATTCACCTCCAACGATGATGAAGAGGAAAAGAAGATTTTCAAAACCGGTTTAAGTGCTCCGAATTTGTTCTCCAAAATATCTAGAGAAGAGGTTCTCAACGCAGCTAACATTGAGAAGAAGCCGGCAGAAAACGAAAGAAAATTCCTCATGAAGAAATCCCAATCGGTCCACTCTGGACTGATTGGTAACAATCTGAAGAATTATCCATTGAGAGTGTTAGATGAAAAGTCGGAATTAGACCAGAAAAAAGATACCCTGAACGATAATCTCCAGGAGTTGGGTCGAAAGAATTCTGGATTCTTCGCCAGTACCCACGAACAAATTCGACAAGAGAGATTATTCGAGCAGCAACTGAAGCACGATTTTGACGAGAACTTGAAGAGATTCGACGAGAGGAACACAAGTAAATCGTTTACGGACGATTTGAGCTTATTCCAAAGTAGAAAAACCATGTCTTTGAATTTGAACTCTGCGACGAAAACTCAGGAAGTAAAGTTGAATGACAGCGGTTTTGTTACGCCGTTGTCTCCTAATGAGACTGATCGAAGAGACGATTGCGCTTCGACCATTTCCCACCCACTCAGCGATTGTGACGTGGACATAATATTTGATGGACAATCGACTAAATTGAAACAACTAGGGCCGATAAAACAACCAAATAGTATTACTGATAAGTGATTATTTTCTTATGTATTTTTAATTCGTACAAATTTTCGAAATTAAATTAAATTTTGTGATGATTGATTCTTGAACAGGTTTTAATGGAAGTGGCAAATACAATAGGAAATCCAGCGTTACTTCATGGAACTAAAAACTATCCCATATAAAAAATGTTAATAGAATCTATTTAGATAGTCTAAATGGGTTTAATATTATTATAAGCTCACGCCTTTTCTGTTTGGGGTGAGCAAAAACCAGACATCGTTGCTTACATATGTCTTGACTTACTTCTCTAGCTTCTTCTATATTCACACACTTTATTACTAAAACTACTTTATTTCGGCTATTATTAATTTGAAATTTCTTTAATATATCTCCAATTTAGATACTACAAATGCGACAGGTGCGCCCCCTACCGACTTGCTCAGTTACCTCTCCGTTATATATCTGTTTCTGTGGTTGTTTGCCATTCATTCTTTAAATACACCTAATCCTTTATAACACTTCTTACTTCATCCTAGTCACTCTCACTACTTCTCTCCATTTAATGACACTGATTCTCTATATTATCTATGGATTTCTAATTGTTGCACGCTTTTCGTTAAATCCTATGTATATATTTATTGTTTGTTTGATGTTTTGATGAATTGTTAAATATATTAGTTACTTATATTAATTTTGTATAATTCGGTGCAGATACTTTTTATTATTATAAAGATAAACGCTAGTTAAAATGATTGTTAAGTTGCTAAGTTAAAATGATCTTTCCTACGCTATCCATTATTTAAGTTTCTAGAATATCAAAATATCAAAAACTAGAAGTGTGTAACTTTATTCACGCGAAATTACAATAAACACACTTACTTATAAAATTCTTCCTATTCTCCGTATTTATATTTTTTTTTATGGGTGAAAATGGTATGGTAACCCCGCCTGCGCTAACGGGATACGCTGGCGGAGCACCAGTGAAGGGTGATAGATGAGAATGAAAAAAGTTAGCCCATCATGATGAATTCATCAGGAATTAACCATGATAGTTTCCAGGGGGAACCGCGAGGAGGTCGACCTGGTTGATATTGCTAACAATGGGATTCTCAGTCTTCATTACTAACAATCCCTTTCCCTCCGCCTTATCTATGTTTACCAGAGAGAGACTTTGTACGAAAGTCGTTTGCTTGGGCACCTCTGTCCCATTAGCGTTTCTACTGTGAAACAGTTGTTTGCATGGCTGTGTTTCGGTTTGAAGGGTGGGATATGGCAGTGAATTTACAGGGTACAGAGGAATAACACCTAAGTCCTCAGGAATGGCAATGCATGGGGGGTATCATAGGCGAAACAGTATACTCTGTTATGTCCATGATACTGCTCATGTCTATAAGCGACGGTTACCACTTTATCAGGTGGGCCGCTTGTTTGCCATTCTAAGTTGTATAAAAAAAATATTTTGTGGTAATTGTGCATTAATTCCTTGTATAATATTAATAAAGTGCCATACAATCATACAAATTGTCTGGTCCTCAAGTTAGGATACTTTATTTTATGACGGGGTATAACCCTGAAAACTTAGATCTGAGTCAATCCAGAAATCTTTCCTACTTTCCCAAAAATTTTCTAAAGTTTCCTAATTTTGACCTACTAAGACTCTCGATAATCCGGGCCCATATTTATGCAAAGCAACATGCCCTACGTTGTGTCTCGGAGATACGTATGTTAGTCTATGGTTTAATAATTATTATTATTATTTATTTGGACAACATAAGGTCCATTTTGTTAGTTATAAATTCACTTAACCTATGTTAGTAAATGAGCAGTCATGACGCTCTTGCATTGATGACCTGTTCCACCCAATATTTTAGAATGGGAAAGTCCGTTTTCGTCACAGGCAATTGTCTTTAGGACACTGTTTGAGCTAAAACGCATTCTACCTGAAAGCGAAATAATTCGCGCCGTATTGCCTAAAAATCATCAAAAAAGTGCAAATATGTGTGACTCACGACGTGATAGCCCCAACGGTGCCTTGAAGGCATTATTATATTGGACTCGAAGAGCATTTTTTTTTAAACGGTAATGGAATGGTAACCCCACCCGCGCTAACGGTATACACCGGCGGGGCACCAGTGAAGGATGATAGGTGAGGATGAAGCAGGTCATTTAGCCCATCGTGACGAATTCAACAAGAATTGGCCACGATGGTTTTTTTTTTTTTTTACAACACAGGGGGCAAACGAGCATGCGGCTCACCTGATGGTAAGTGACTACCGCCGTCCATGGTCACCCACAACACCTACGGCATTGCAGGTGTGCTGCCGGCCTTTTAAAAAGGAATATGCTCTTTTCTTGAAGGTTATGTTGTCGTATCGGTTCGGAAATACTGCTGCTGGAAGTTGATTCCAAAGAGTGGTTGTGCGTGGAAGAAAGTGCCTTGAAAAACGCACGGTGGAGGACCGCCACTCGTCCAGATGGTTGGGATGAAATTTTAGTTTATGGCGGGTTGTACGATGGTGAAAATCTGCAGCAGGTATCAATCCGAACAATTCTTCAGAGCACTCCCCATGATAAATTCGGTAGAAGATGCACAGAGATGCAACATCTCTACGCAGTTTCAGTGTGTCGAGCCGGACAGTAAGACGCCACGATGGTTTCCAGGGGCAACCACGTGGAGTTCGACCTAATAAGGCATATTGCTAGCAATGGGGCTGTCAAACTCCATTGCTAACAATCCTTTTCCCCCTACATTTGAAGAGCATTGTAAGATTTCTGATTGTAGTCGACTCACAAGCTACTCGTAATGATACTTCATGCTAATTTGCACAAATCATATATGGCATTTTGATTCGAATCTTTATTTTAATCGCAAATTAAATTAAAACATTAGTTGGTTATTCGATTAGAATTATTTTGTTTAATTCCGCTACCAGAGGGAGACATACATATCTGTCACGCCTGTCTCCCATTAGGGTAGGCAGAAACAATGGAACGCCAAATGCTTCGATTCAAACAAACCTCTTTCGCTTCTTCCACATTCATCAATCTTGTCATACACGCTCGCCGGTTATGGGTACTTTTGAGTTGGCCCTTCTTCAGCAAGTCGCCTATTTGATCGACATACGTCCGTCTAGGGCGGCCCCTACCGACATTTCCATTCATTCTTGCTCGACAAATCTTTTTCGTAATTCTTCTTTCATTCATCCTCTCCAAATGACCAAACCAACGCAACATTCCTTTTTTGATTTTTGTCACTACATCGTCTTTCAGTCCACACTTCAATTACTTCACTTACACTGAAGTGTGGACCAGAGGGAGACTTTGTACAAAAGTCGATTGCTTGGGTACCTCTTTCCTATTCGTATTTCAACCGTGAAGCAGCTGTGTTTGCATGGCTGTGTTTCAGTTTGAAGGGTGGGATATGGCGTGAATTTACTGGGTACAGAGGAATAACATCTGAGTCTTCAGGAATGGCAACGCATGGGGGGTATCATGGGCGAAACAGTATACTCTGTTATGTTCATAGTACTTCTCATGTCTATAGTCGACGGTTACCACTTTCCATCAGGTGGACCGTCAGCTTGTTTGGCATTCTAAGTTGAATAAAAAAAAAAAATTTGTATGCGTGCATTAGTCATTTACAGTCTGGGTGTCGAAGGGTCAACACTAGACTCAGAGCAGCGATTTATTAATTTGCCTATAGATTCCGCGTTTAGAAGTAAACCTCGTGTTGCAACATGTGCGTGGACTGAATACCGGTCGGAGATTAATGGCTTTTTTTTTATTTTACTAATAATGATAGTAATTAATCCTCAAATGTTGGCAGTCGCTAGCATGTTAATGGTAGCGGAATTAAACAAAATAATTCGAGTCAAATAACCAGTGATATGAACTTTTGTCAGTTCATATTTGACAGAATCACGATATAAAATGTTACAGTTTTGTAACATTTATATTTAGAAATCTGTAGAAATTAGCGCATTCACTGTGTGTATTTATAATTAATTATATATTTTGTGAAAAATTAAATATATTTTTGTTACGTCTCTTTTAGTGGATGTTGTTGAACATTTATGTGAATTGTAAATTTTGCTCAAAATTATATATATTTATATATGTTTATTTTTTTTTCTCATCAAATTTGATATTATTATTGTAATTAAAAGCAATTGTTGGCTTATTAGATTGTAATAAAAACATATAATTGTGATTATTTTTTAAAAATATAAATAATAAAGGTTTAGTGAAATTTGTTTAAGTATTTATTTTTTTTACCTGAAATAAGTTAAAAGGTTTATTTATTTATACTTTATTGTACAATAAAATTTGTACATATATATAAAATTTGTGAATTATTTTTATTAATATTCACAAATTATTACTAATGTCATTATATACAATATATACAGACAAACTTAGGGATATTGTGTATATCTACTATGTATTTCATCTGAATACAAAAGAGGCAAAAAATTTAAAAAATGACATAGATTACGGATAAATTATTCATCTGAGAATTTATTTTTAATGGATGATAATGGAATGGTAGCCCTGCCTGCCTGTAGGAATACGCTGATGGGGCACCAATGAAGGATGATAGGTGAGGATGAAGCAGGTCAATCGGCCCATCGTGACGAATTCAACAAGCATTGTTCACGATGGTTTCCAGGGGGAACCACGTGGAGGTCGACCTAATATGGCATATTACTAGCAATGGGGCTGTCAAACTCCAGTGCTAACAATCCCTTTCCCCCTTTATAAATTTATACTCTTAATATCATTGTTGTATCAGCCGGTAACTGGCCACTGCTAAATATAGCCCTCCCCCATAAAGGGGGGTTTGCAGGTAGTTGCCACGCTTGGCAGGCAGGTTGGCAACAGTAGTTTAGCTTTTGGTGATGTTTTAAGAGAGACGCTGCTGTCCATCCCTCGCCCTTCTTTAATCGCCTATAGGGGTGGCCTATTCTATGCTGGGACTAACAAGGCTCTGTCATCTAGTATAATATTATCATTATAGAGAAGATATTAAGTAGTTCTCAATTCCGTTGTTTTTTTTTTATGTTTGTTACCTCATAAGTTCGTCAGTCATATGTTGTTTTTGGGTAACACTTTTTATCGGAAACGATTTACAGATTGGTCCAATAGAAATTTTATCAAAATCGGTTCAGTATTTGTTAAATCGAAATATTTTAACACAACTTAAGTGTTTTTTTTTTGTGGAAGCATAATTTTAAATTATTTAGATACTATTTAACTCACCATATTCAGGACTCTATAGTAAAAATAAAAAGCAATACTTATAGTACAGATTTGCCCTTCCGACCGTCTATCACAGCATTTCAGCAAAAACTGTATAATTTTCATGAAAAGAATCTCTTTTTGAAAGCTACTGTACATAAATATATGAATAAATAAATGACAACAAATAAATAGCGTCAAATTTTTAGCAATAGTTTTATAACCTTACCTAAATTATAAATTTTAAAGTGGTAAAGAAATTTTAGTGATTTTTTCTAATTTAATTTCATATCTAAATTCTAGTAAAATTATTTTTTCGGATACGGATATCCATTATGCTGAGCATTCATATTATGGAATCCAGCACAACACTAATCTATACCTAACCTGCTTTTTTAAACTATATTCAGGTTAATTTATATTACGTTCACTTTGACAGTTTTTTAATACATAATACATTCATGAAGAACTAGAGTCTAGTTAATCTTGTATCTGTGATTATTATACAGTCAAGTTTATATATATGTTATATTCGTAAATAATTTGCGTACGTTGAAAATAATAATAATGCCCTCATTGGAGATACCTACCAGTATTAGTACTTCTGTTGAAGCTCACAAAAAGTGGCTGCGAATTGTAGAAGAGGCACAGGTTTTAGTGGAAGAAGATAATGATCTACAGGTACTTCTACATTATATTTATTTACTTATTCCTTATTCACTTATTTACTTGCTTGTTTACTTGCCTATTTGCTTGCCTGTTTACTTGCCTATTTACTTGTCTATTTACTTGCTTGTTTACTTGCCTGTTTGCTTGCCTGTTTACTTGCCTATTTACTTGTCTATTTACTTGCTTGTTTACTTGCCTATTTGCTTGCCTGTTTACTTGCCTATTTTCCTGTCTATTTACTTGCCTATTCACTTGCCTGTTTATTTACTTATTTACTTGAGAGAGAGGAGCTTGCGTAGCCAACTTTTTTCTTAACGGAACAACAAATAAGTGTCGTCTACGTGCTCGCACGTAGTTACTGGTGCCCCTATTGATATTGATACCAGCATGGTTACATTTTTCCTCTCGTATTAATTTTAACACATAATCTATTAAATTAAATATATAACACTAGATGTATCCTACGGAGTTACCCGCGTGAATCAGTATGTGCTAAGTTAGAATATAACCTATGCATGTACCAAATTTCGTTCATATGTATTCAGTAATCGTTTTTGCGTAAAGAGTAAGAGACATTTATCCATCCATAGATCGTTACAAACTTTAGAATTTTTTACGCTTATATTATTAGGATATTAAATCACATCAGTCTTTAACTGTCCATTGCTGAACATAAGCCTGGGGGGAGGGGGGTTGCCAATACTTGCCACGTTTGGTAGGCGAATTGGCAACCGCAGTCAGGCTTTAGAGATGTTTAAGAGGGACGCTGCTGCCCATCCCTCGCCCTTCCTTAATCGGTTCTTACGACACCCACGGGAAAGAAAAGAGTGGCCTATTCTATGCTGGGACCGCATGACCAAAGACATTAAATAACATATATAAAAAGGATATTTTGGATTAGTTTGCATGTCATTATTCTATTATTGCTTGTCTTTTTTTAAGGAAAAAGCCGCTAAAGGCCTTCGTCTCAAAGAGCGTAACCTCGCACCGGAGGTACTGGGCCGTATGTACGCACAATATTGTGTACATATCAACTGATTGTATGATGCTTATTTGAATAGTGTTCACTTACAAAGGGCACCGTATATGTTGAAAATCGTTAGTGTCTTTTTCAAAAGGTACGCTTACATCATAATCTATTTATACTACAAAGTCACTGATGTATCGAATAGATTAAATAATAGTACAGATTTTCTATTCCATTGTTTGAGTGTATAATATCAGAGTGTCTGAAAATCCAGTGTTTAAAAGTTCAGAGTACGAGTGATTGATGTCCGAGTGTCTGATATCCGAGTGTCCATTGTCTGAGCGTTTAGAATCCAAATGTCTAATGTCTGAGCGTCTGATATTCGAGTATCCAGTGTTTGAGTATTCGAGTGTTTGAGTATCTAATATCAGAGTGATCGAGTATCCAAGTTTTTTAGTATCCAGCGTTAGAGAGTCTGATGCCAGAGTATCTGAATGTCCCGTGATTGAATGTCCGGTGTCTGAGTGTATGATATTTGTCTGATATCCGTGTGTCTGAATGTAGTGTCCAAGTGTCTGATGCACGAATGTCGAAAAACAACATCTATTCTCAGACCTACCCAATATGCATACAAAATTTCATAAAAATCGGTTATGCCGTTTCGGAGGAGTTTGATAACAAACACCGCGACACGAGAATTTTATATATTAGATATTAACTGAAAAAAAAATCTGAATATCTCTAACGGAATTTATTTTTGGCATTTACCATTAATTTATCTCAATAATTGTTGGAGTAAGTACAATTTGGAACAAGTACTCAGTTTGATTGAACTTTATTACAGATCGTGGTTCCGTATCATATTCCTTTGGAATGTAGACCATCCTGGTCTATGGAACAAATTTTCCAAAAAATGTGGTGAGAAAAAAGAATAGAAAGCCTAAAAAAGTGGGTGTTATATATATTCATTGTCTGTAGAAGCCATGTTTTCTGAAATTTTTGAAGGATTAAATTGTTAGATTTTTTTTTATACAACTTAGAATGGCAAACAAGCTAACGGCTATAGACATGGAGTACCATGGACAGAGTGTAAATACTGTTTCATGCGTTGCCATGAAAATGTTATTCCTCTGTACCCAGTAAATTCACGCCATATCCCACCCTTCAAACCGAAACACAGTCATTCAAACACGATTGCTTCACGGTAGAAATATTTAAATGTACAATGTGATATGTACTTTAATAAACTGTGTCCAAACAACGTTAATTGTTCAGAAAATTGTAATGAAGCACTTTATAAATTCATTGGCTTTTATAGAAGTTTAACGAGAGAGCTGCCCGGAAGTAATCGTGGAAACGAATATCACAGAGTGAAAAAAGTAAGGTGAATATGTAGGTTTTTTTTTACTGTTAACAAAATTTTTGTCTGTTACTTCAGTCACGTGAATTTCAAGAGTAGAAAGACCAATGAAAGAGTTCTACTTCTAGTGGTTTCACTAGTGGTACGTCCACTAGTGAAACCAGTTCTAGATGGTACGAGTATATCAAGATAAAACATACGCGATAGACTTTCAGTAATACATCTGTGAAAACCGTATCCAATTTGGTGCAGTAGTTTTTCGTGATGCCAAAATAAATATTTAGACAGATAAGCAGAGATACAGACAGATGGAAAAAGGTACTAAAAATTATAATTTTGATGTATATTCAGTCTTATATTAAGACCCCTCATCTCGTATAGTTTTCTTAAATATCGTCTCTCCCATTCTCTCTATCTCCCATTATCGTCTCGTCACAATTTTTTTTTGATAGGTGAAAATGGTATTGTAACCTGGCCTGCGCTAACGGGATACGCTGGCGGAGTACCAGTGAAGGGTGATAGATGAGAATGAAAACAGGCCAGTTAGCCCATCATGATGAATTCATCAGGAATTAACCATGATAGTTTCCAGGGGGAACCGCGAGGAGATTGACCTGGTTGGGTATATGGTATTGCTAGCAATGGGATTCTCAGTCTCTATTACTAACAATCCCTTTCCCCCCAATTTTATTATATTAGTAAGTACAGTAGTAAGTGCTTTATAATTCAAATTACTTTAATAATAATTTGAGTATTATTTAATATTTATTATTGGGATAATACAAAATGAGGAATATTAAAATTCCTGTAGAATTTTAATTGCTATTTAATAAAACAGTGATAAAATATACATATATAGTTCCAATATTTGAGTGAGACCCATAGATTGAAAAGCTAACTATCAAAATCGGATTTGAATTAGGGAAGATATTTCCTAACATAGACATGCACATTAGAGGAAGACCTAAAAAGACATAGATGGACTGTGTGAAAGATAATATGGTCAGAATGGTAGTGAATGCGGAAATGGCTGTGAATAGAGAAGAATGAAAAAAAAAAACATATTACGCCGACCCTAAAGGGTAAGGTTAGCAAGAGAATTGGGTAACGTACAAATAAAAATAACTGTTTTTGTAAGAGTCGCCATTATTTAAATTTTATGGAACAAAAACTTTAGGTAGATATTTCTGCATATTCAGGCGTTGTGAGGATTAGCGTGAGCTGTACTTGTATGCGATAAAGATGTAATGAGTTTTATCAACTTTATCAGCATTATTCAGCCAGTTATTTATTATATACGTCAATTTATAGAGACACAAGCTGTGCCCGCAACTACGTTTGCATGTACTATTTAGAATAAATAACAACTTTCTAAACCTTATTTATTTATTTATTTTACACTTTATTGCACCAAGTAAAAAGAGAAATAACAAATACAGTAAATATTAATGAGAAGTGATACAAAAGGCGGCCTTATCGCTGAGCAATCTCTTCCAGACAACCTTCGGGTAGAGGACATTGAGAAAAAGACAAAGGGTAGGTGGCATTATTATATAAATATTATCATATACAAACATATATACATACATACATACACATACATGTATAATATATATACAATTAAATATATACATAATATAACAGCATACATACAAAAGATTAAAAAATGACGAAGGAAAACGAAGAGAGAACACAGGAAAATAGTACCTTGCAGTAGGTTAAAAGTGCTATTTCGTCTATTTTAATAAAGATGTTTTGAATTTGAATTAGAACTAGTTTATCGTGTTTAGAAATTTTGTGCAGCATTAAATTTTTTTTTTAATTATAATTTTTTTTTAATTTTGTAAAAAAATATAATATTTGTAAAATAATATTTTTACATCTTTGATAGGTATTTTTTAAACTTTGTATTGCTACACTATAACTACATTAATCATCATCGTATTCGCCGTTGACTATCCACTGCTGAACATTTACCTCCCCATAAGGATGGTTTTGCCAGTAGTTGCCACGCTTGGCAACAGCAATTAGGCTACAGTGATGTTTTAAAAGGTACACTTCTGTTCGTCCCTCGACCTCTTATAACAACCACGGGAAAGGAAAGAGTGGATTGATTTATGGAGAGACTTTTTTTACGTCATTTTGTCCCCCAAATGCCGCCTATATTTGGTTTTTGGGAACAAGAATATACTATGAAAATTACATTAATATCCGTCCAGCCGTTTAACAATAAACGAGTGTGCACAAACAGACAAATCTACAAATACACAGTGAATAATTTTAAAACCTAACTATTTAGCCATAAACTACATTTTTGTCTAAAATTTACAGTTTTGTGTTGATGGACAATTTCCCTTATATATATATATATATATATATATATATATATATATATATATATATATATATATATATATATATATATATATCTTTGCTTTTTTTATACAACATAAAATCGTAGAACCAAGACTCATCTCCAGTGATGATGGTTCAAAAAGTCACCATTCTCTTGGCTTAACCAGTCGCCTAAAGACACGAGCAACTCTTCGTGATTTTTGATCCGTGGACAAACAGGTAACGATTTCGCAAATTTTTTTTTCATTTGCCAGTTCGTTTCTTAGAATTTCGTGGACCACGATGTTATTCCTTCTGTACCTGTCTGACCGTTAAATTCACGGTCCCCAAATAACCATATAAGTTCTTTGATTATCGCGTGTGATTGACGTCTGAACGTGGGTCATGAACATCGGCCCTCTTATTTTATATGATAAATAATATTGTGATAAATCAAATATACTGTTGAGATAAGTATTTTTTTTTCGAGATTACTTTTTTTTTCAACACAGGGGGCAAACGAGATGCGGCTTTCGTTGATGGTAAGATGACTGACAAGCCCGCCCATGGTCAGACCAGAACACCTACGGACATTGCAGGTGTGCTGCTTACCTTTTAAAAAGGAATAATTCGCATTCCAGAAATAATAAATATTTATATATCATCATCTTTCTACCCTTATCCCAATTATTATTTGTGGTCGGCGTAATATGGTTTTATCCATATTACAAAGGGATTTGGCTTATAGTTTTAAGACCGGCCGCCTGTCTGACGTCAACACTCTTTGGGGATTTATATTTATATATATAAGATTTTATTTATCATTTTATATATAAGATATATATAATGATAAATATCTATAGATATGTAGATTATGTCTATACGTAGGAGATATTTAAGATTGTGTCCCACAAAAGAAACCGATTTCAGTTGTGATAAAACCAGTTATTTTAGTCTAAAACTTAAACTTCTGAACCGACTTTGATAAAATTTCTATGAAAACAATCTGTAAGTATATCCTTTGAGATAAAAAAAAAGATTTTTTCGGACGTTTTTTTTTTTATGAATATAAAACAACATCTTTGCCAATTTTGATCAGAATTTGATAATTCTATTGTCTAGAATTTACTTGTGTATTGGTTTCATATTATAGTATTTTGGGGCGATTGATCAATTGCTATCATTATTCTTTTAGTTTTTTAGTAATGGGGACTACCAGTTCCATTGCTAGCAATATACGCTATCAGATCCACCTCCACGTGGTCTCCCCTGGAAACCATCATGCTGAATTCCTGGCGTATTCGTCACCATGGGCTGACCTGTCTTTCCATCCTCACCTATCATCCCTCACTAGTACACCGCCGGCGGGGGATATGGATTGTTAGCAATGGAGTTTGACAGCCCCATTGCTAGCAATATGCCTATTATATATATGCCTAGCAATATATATATTAGGTCGACCTTCACGCGGTTCACCCTGGAAACCATCGTGAACAATTCTTGTTGAATTCGTCACGATGGGCTAACTGACCTGCTTCATCCTCACCTATCATCCTTCACTGGTGCCCCGCTCGTGTATACCGATAGCGCGGGCGAGGTTGCCATTCCATTATCATCCATTTTAAAAAAATAGTATCCCGCCAGCGTATACCTATAACACAGGCGGGATTACCATTTCATTATCAACTATTTAAAAAAAAATACTACAATCTAATGCCACATACAAATGACCTAACATATTTATACACGGATAGATAACAGAATATAAACTCGCTTTGGCATACGCATAATTAGTATCATAACAAACGTTTAGCGGTGCACACGCGCGCGATTTCCCGCCAAAACTAAATCGCGTTCAATCGAAAAATAATGTTATTTGATCTCCTCATTTAATCGAATACTGTTTTTATTATAAATACGTTCACAATAATAATATGAATTTAAATAAACTAATCAAGTTTCTCGTGTAAATAATAATTGAACAAACAACATTATTGCTGTGTGTATTTTGTATTGAAAAAGTGTTTTTGTTGTTGTTTTTTTTTTTTTTTTAAGTGTAAATGATACATTGTACTTACTATATGAAAAAATAGATTTTTAAGTGTTTTATATACATAATAGTGTTTTAAATTGTTTATCACAGATCAATACTAGGTTTATAATTTTAACTGATATTTATCTATCCAATTAGTTATACCTTTATCTGTTACTGTTCAATTGTTTACGTAGGGGGGAAGGGATTGTTAGTAACGGGTTGTAACAAACCCATTTCTAGCATTATACCCTATCAAGTCGACCTCTACGCGGTTCCCCCTAGAAATAGTCGTGGTTAATTCTTGTTGAATTCTTCACGATGGGCCGACTGACCTGTCTTCATCCTCACCTATAATCTATCATTGGTATCCCGCCTACGTATACCGATAGCGCGGGTGGGGTACCATTCCATTATCACCCGTTAAAAAAAAAATTTACGTATTTTTTTTTAGCGGGTTAGTAGATGGTTTTATCAGTAAACGTTGTTTTGTCCGTCAATAATACTTACAGGTGTATTTCTTCTTATCTAAACCTTAGAAGTTATCTCTTAAGCTCCCTGCCGAGGTTTTCACTAGAGGTAGGGCTGCCATCCGTACGGAATTCCCCGGATTTGCCCCAGTTTGAAGGGCGTCCGGGGGCCGTCCGGCACGGGTTTTTGAAAAATGTCCGGGTATCATGTATAACCCAATCATGTATATATATATATATCCAATTTTTTTATAGGTAGGCGATCAATTGAAACAAATCTTAGTTTCAAATTTATCCGTAATAATCCTGTTTTTATATAATAATGTTTTTATTTTTGTAACAAAAATAAAAAGTGTTCAGGGATAAAACAATGTTTCGCTCAAATGTCCGTGATTTTTGCTCTGTTTATCCGGTGTTGGCAATTTAGGTAATGGCAACCCTACTGCAGGCGTCCATAGGCTATAGTGAACGTTTACCATCAGACGGGTTGTATGCTTGTTTACCACCTTTATGGTATTAAAAAAGGTACTAGGAATTGTTGGCAAATGGAAAAGAGAAAAATGAGATGTTTACATTTCTTAAATGTTTCCAATTAACTTTTTTATAAAAACGTTTATTTTTAAAGAATATTTGAATAAAAAAATAAGTTGATCCATGTTATATATATGTATATTACACTTGCTGTATCCCGTGGCTTTACCCAGGTGAATCATGTATATAAAATATCCTAAGTAAGGTATAATCTAAGTAGAAAATTTTATTGAAATTAGTTTAGTAGTTTTTGCATGAAAGAGTAACAAATATCCATCCATCTATCGTTGCAAATGTTCCCATTTATTATATTAATAGGGTAATTATTATATACTTAGTAACTAACTCGATAGATGTTTTTTTTTACTGTATGAAAATGGAGTGGTAACTACGCCTGCGCTAACGGGATACGTTGACGGGGCACCAGTAAAGGGTGATCGATGAGAATGAAAACAAGCCAGTTAGTCCATCATGATGAATTTATCAGGAATTAATAATGATAGTATCCAGGTGGAACTGCGAGGAGATCGACCTGGTTGGATATATTGCTAGCAATGGCATTCTTAGTCTCCATTACTAACAATCCCTTTCCCCCCCACTCGATAGATGTATTCCTGTCCAAATTCCATGTTTTTATTCCAGTAAAATTTTATCATCGTATTTAATATATTGATATTATATTAGCTATTAACTGTCCACTGCTGGACATAAGCCAGCCCTGTAAGTAGTTGCTACGCTTGGCAGGCGGGTTAGCAACCGCAGTTAGACTTTGGTGATGTTTTAAGTGGGACGCTGCCGCCCATCCCCCAATTATTAAGTTCCTTTAGTCGTCTCTTACGACACCCACGGGAAAGAAAAAGGTGGCCTATTCTATGCCGGGACCACACAGTGAATAGTATTGTACTATTTAGTAATATTAAAAATAAAAATACGTACTCAAATCGGTCCAGCCGTTCGCAAGCGTCATGCTTGTCAATAAACAGTATTTAATATTTATTTATGTAAATATATAAAGTTATTATAACGTGAAAATTTTATAAATTACTCTGAATATTTATATATCTATTGTATAAGTATAGAGATTCTTAATTCTCTTGTATTATTTGTGTGTATGTTTCACCGTTTACCTTCGTCAGTTCAGCATTTTTTTTTATACAACTTAGAATGGCAAACAAGCTAATGGCCCACCTGATGGAAAGTGGTAGCCGTCGCCTATAGACATCAGCAGTACCATGAACATAACAGAGTATACTGTTACGCTCATGATACCCCCCATGCGTTACCATTCTTGAGGACTTAGGTGTTATTCCTCCGTACTCAGTAAATTCACGCCATATCCCACCCTTCTAACCGAAACACAGCCACAACTGCTTCACGGTTGAAACACGAATGGGACAGAGGTACCCAAGCAATCGTGGCGCGTTAACGATTATGCTATTTACGGTTTAGGTTATTTTTTTGCTATCGACAGGATTTATTTTTAATTTTATACTGTCAATACATTAAGATTTTCCCAAAAAAAAAAATGTGTTCATCTAATTTATATTTTGCTTCAATTTTTTTTTAATACGTTTACGCCATAAAAATCAAAATTTTCAGCGGCAGCTTAATAAGGACATTATTGCATGGTTAACATTTTATTTATAACAATGGTAACATTTTAGTTTGTGCATTTAAAAATATGGCATCTTGGCTCATAAGGACAAGTTTCCAGAGCCGTAAAGCGTCTTATTAAAAAAAAATGGACAGAGTAGTTTATATTTAATCAGACAAAAACATTGAAAAACGTAAAATTATAAAAAAGATGTACTTATTTTGATTTGATAATAATTTTATATGATATTAATTTTATATTGTACATGGCGTTATGGTAAAATATGAAATAATGGACTTGTGAAAAATATATTCATCTAATATATAATATAATTTGTATACTCATACTCGTGCAATAAATGAATTGAATTTGAATTTAAAGTTGTTTTTTACAATTGACAGATAATTGCGGTGTTGCCATACTTAAATATGAACTATCTTATTTAGTGTGGAAGTTTCAAAATTGTTTTTGTTATTTTTGAATTTACCTTTTTCGAAATTTTTATCGTAATGTATTTTACAGTATGGATAGATATGGGTAGTGTGGGCAACAAAGGAAACCAGGAATGGAAATTGGAAATATATGTATATTGGCGAAAGAAACTTAGAAGATTAGGAATCCCCGAAGGAATTCCTTTACGGGATGGAGGGATTGTACAAAGTCTCCCTCTGGTGAGGGAAGGGTGGGATATGGCGTGAATTTACTAGGTACAGAGGAATAACACCTGAGTCCTCAGGAATGACAACGCATGGGGAGTATCATGGGCGAAACAGTATACTCTGTTATGTTCATGGTACTGCTCATGTCTATAGGCGACGGTTACCATTTTACATCAGGTAGGCCGTCAGCTTGTTTGCATTCTAAGTTGTATAAAAAAAAAAACAGAAACAAAAAAAAAAGAAATTATTCCCGAAGAATAGATCCAGTGAAGGGAAGCCGAAAGGAAACAATAGAGACGCGTGTCAATTTTGGAAATTGGTAAAAAATAATATTAAAACTATAAATAATATATGTGGCCTGTACTCCACAGGTAGATTTTGGGGTTAACACCCTATATATAGAGCACATAGCATGTGAATTCAAATCCTTGTATGCCATACGACCATTAACATAAAGGTGTTGCCATAACTTGATAACAAATGAAGGTCAATGAGTCACGATAATGGTAACTAATTAGAACAAAGGAAATCACAGCTTAATAATAGAGCACTCAGAGGTTGAAGTCAGTTAACGAGGTTAAGCAACGGTAAGTCTTTTGGATGGGTTATCGTCGCGTGTTAATGTGATAATGACCTTGTCACGATACGTAACAAATCTTAAAAGTATTTGAACTATTTTGTTATTATATAATTATATTTGAATAAAGAGGTATTCCTATCTTTTTATCTATAATTTGTTAGGTCTAAATGTAATGTAAGATAAGCGGTTTGCACATTTCACAGTAGGTAAACGTAGTATGTAGTTTGTGATGTAACTAATTCGAATGAATTAAATGTTAAACGGTAACTTGTCAAATTTTAATACATAATAATTTTTTTTTCAAACATGCTTGGAAATGTGAGCATTGGAAATGTGAGAAAACGAAAGTTGGGAACTTCCTTCTTTTTTAAGTCGTTTGGAAAAAGTCCCTACGAATGCATTTCTCGATAAACCAGTAACACGCTCCCACGTGATAATAATTCAGTCCGTTATTGTTCATGACTGCTATTGTTTATTGATTTAAAAGAAACATAAACATAGCAGTTAGTCATTGTAAGTACAAAGAAAAACCTGCATACTGGATATATATTAATAACAACACGAGCATACAATACAGCAACCACAATATAAACCACAAGGATAAGTTTATAGGGGGGAAAGGGATTGTTAGTAATGGAGACTAAGAATCCCATTGCTAGCAATATACCCAACCAGGTCAACCTCCTCGCGATTCCCCCTGGAAACTATCATGATTAATTCCGGAAGAATTCATCGTGATGGGCTAACTGGCCTGTTTTCATCCTCATCGATCATCTTTCACTGGTGCTCCGCCAGCGTATCCCGTTAGCGCAGGCGGGGTTACCATTCCATTTTCATTCAATAAAAAAAAACAAGGATAAAAAGTGCCTGTATTTTTATATCATAAAGATTACTTGTACGCCATATTTCATATTTTTCATCTCTGCATTAGTTTTTTATTTTAATAGATGATAATGGAATGGCAACCCCGCCTTCGCTAACGGTATACGCTGTCGAGGCATCAGTGAGGGATGATAGGTGAAGATGAAGCAGGTCAGTTGGCCCATCATGACGGATTCAATAATAAATCAATCATGATGGTTTACAGGAGGAACCATGGGGAGGTCGACCTAATAGGGTATATTGCTAGCAATAGTGTAATTAAACCTCATTGCTTGTTAGCAATGAGGTTTAATTACACTATTGCTATAGCTAGGAGTTTAATTACACTATTGCTAAGAGTAAAAGGGATTGTTATCCCTTTTACTCCTTACTGCGTCAGTTGTAAACGGATTTATCATTTTTTATCTATAAGGATTTGCAAATTGGACCAATAGAAATTTTGTCAATGTGAATTTAATAGTTTAGTTTTTAAATAAAGATAACTTTGCACAATTGAATTAAAGTCGCTTTTTTTTCTGGAATCCAATTAATGGAGGGTCATTTATTGTGATGTCAAATATAACGATATCGGATACATTAAAATTAATCCCGAAAAAATGAGGGATATACTCTCTCTCTCTCTCCCTCTCTCTCTCTCTCTCTCTCTCTCTCTCTCTATATATATATATATATATATATATATATATATATATATATAGTATATAATATAATATATATATATATATATATATAATATATATATATATATATATATATATAAACTGTCAGAAGACATGTAATTGATATACATATATAATCGAAGATTGAGTAGAGGCCCCAGATAACACCGTGGGCACCTTCTTCAAGGTTAGTCTGTACAGCCGCATAGACCGATATTAGTTCGAATATCCTTAATTTTAAAGTATAATATACAAACATGAAGGTTTCTATAAAAAAAAAAAAAACGAATCGGCATATTATATATGATGACAAAACACTAATCGAACGATATTTCGATTAGTTTGATTTAAAATATTTGAATTTAGAACTCTGCCTTCTAAATTCAAATAGGTATTTTAACCGATTGTGATTCTGCGTTCAAACTGTTTCCAAATAGATTTTGCTTTTCTACAAGTAATATTTTGAACCGTAGAAAAAAAAGGTACCTTTCAATTGTTTCAAAATTAATATGAAATCAACACGGGAGCAACACAACAAGAGAAATCAACACAACTCTATGGGTGGGGGGAAAGGGATTGTTAGTGATGAAGACTGAGAATCCCATTGCTAGCAATATACCCAACCAGGTCGACCTCCTCGCGATTCTCCCTGGAAACTATCCTGGTTAATTCCTGATGAATTCATCATGATGGGCTAACTGGCCTGTTTCCATTCTCAGCTATCACCCTTCACTGGTGCTCCGCCAGCGTGTCCCGTTAGCGAAGGCAGGGCTACCATACCATTTTCACCCATCAAAAACAACCCTATGGGTTGTAAAAAGAATTATGAAAATCGATTAACAATTGATGATGAAATCACGTAATATAGTCGCAAAAAAATTAGATAAAACGAGGACCCCTTTCTTTTGTAGGTCGCTTTTAATAAAGTCAAATTTAAAGTTATTACTACAAATTTTTAGGTTTATCTAGATTATA
This sequence comes from Galleria mellonella, assembly GCF_026898425.1. Taxonomy (NCBI): domain Eukaryota; kingdom Metazoa; phylum Arthropoda; class Insecta; order Lepidoptera; family Pyralidae; genus Galleria; species Galleria mellonella. Next base: position 4,910,547 of record NW_026442015.1, read on the forward strand.
TAGATAAAGCGTACAACACATAAATGTTTCGCTAAAGCAGAGGGTCTACCATGAAATGTTTTCCGAAATTTCGGAGCCAAACGAAATACAAATTTGGTGTTAAAATTACATAATACTCGTACATGTCGTTTGGAAATATTAAAAATATTAAAATATTGTTCCTTTGGACTTTTATGATAGGATGTATGACGAATGAAATGTTAAACTCCATTTATTGGTCTGATTTTGGTATAAACAAAAACACGAAATAGAGTTCGAAATTTCGGAATATCATTTCATAGTAGACCCGCTGGTCAATTTTTTTATCTACGTTTTCGTGAATAGGGTTACCATATTGTACATTTATTACCCAGTATATGGGCGAAATTGCTTTGTGTGGTTGAGTATAGATATAAAACATGTTTTCATTTTTACATCATTGAAAATGGTTGCCTTTTTTTATTAAGAAATGAATATTAATTTGTAAGCCAAACGTACGTTTTTATATTTGTATTATAATAGGAAAAAGTAGTTACCAATTCAAATTTCAAAAATAGACCTGATCTGGAAAATGTTTAATCCAATTACTGGCAACGTTAAAAAATCTGCATTTTGTTTTGATTTAAAAAAGTATGTGTCAGCTATTAGTTGACTGAATTTTAATCTGCTTTGTCATTCGATGCTCTATCTATGTAATCTAACCTTCTTATTCATAACTAGTGGCCTGTCCCGGCGTCGCACGGGTGGACACTTTTACATTTTAAAAGTGGCTATTAAGGCTGCACACGCGACGGAAGCTTAAAAATGGAGCAACTTCTCCCGTTTTCCCAACATTTCCCTTGACTGTTTTGCTCCTATTGATCGTAGCGTGATGAAAAGTATACTGTAACCTGCCCAGGAGTATGAACAATAATTGTACCAAGGTTTGTTAAAATCCGTCGAGTAGTTTTTGTTTCTATAACAAACAGACATACAGACAGACAAAAATTTTACTGATTGCATTTTTGACATGAGTATCGATCACTAATCACCCCCTGATAGTTATTATGGAAATATATTTCACGTACAGAATTGACCTCTACAGATTTATTATAAGTATAAATAAATAAGATTGAGTGCCCAAAAAAAAAAATCCGAGTTCAATTGTGACAAAAACAGTTATTTTGATTTAAAAACTAAACTACGGAAGTGATTTTGATAAAATGTCTATGGAACCTACCTAAGTATATCCTTTAAGTTAAAAAAATGGATTTTTCCAAATCGGTTCTCAACTGATGAAGTTATGAGACAACAAATATAAAATAAAATACAATCGAATTGAAAAATAAAAAAAAAAATACAGCTACCTTGAGAACCTCCTTCTTTTTGAAGTTGGTTGATAAGAATACGAGCTGAGTTTCTTAACAGTTCTTCTCATTCCGAAATCATTCCGAACTGACGGTAGATTTGACATATCAGAAGAGTCTGTAATAGACCTATATGAATAAAGATATTTTGAATTTGAACGGAAACCAGCTACCAGAGAGAGTCTTTGTATAAAAGTCGTTTGCTTGGCCGCATCTATCCTATTAGTGCTTCTACCGTGAAGCAATTTTGTTTACATAGCTGTATTTCGGTTTTAAGGGTAAGATATGGCAGTGAATTTACAGAGTAGAGAGGAATAACATCTGAGTCCTTAGGAATGGTAACTCACGGGGGGTATTATAGGCGAAACAGTATACTCTGTTATGTTATACTCTGTTATCTTACCAGAGGAAGACTTTGTATAAAAGTCGATTGCTTGGGTACCTCTGTCCCATTCGTGTTTCAACCGTGAAGCAGTTGTGTTTGCATAACTGTGTTTCGGTTTGAAGGGTGGGATATAGCGTGAATTTACTGGGTACAGAGGAATAACACCTGAGTCCTCATGAATGGCAACGCATGGGGGGTATCATGGGCGAAACAGTATACTCTGTTATGTCCATGGTACTGCTCATGTCTATAGGCGACGGTTACCACTTTCCATCAGGTGGCCCGTCAGCTTGTTTTCCATTCTAAGTAACATAAAAAAAAAACTCATAAACCTATTTAAGCTATTGTTTGTTGATTTTATCATTGACTTTAGATATTTGTGTCAAGTTGTTAAAATATGTATTCGATAAGGTAATACGATAATTCTCAAATCCATATTTAGACGATTCTACTAGTTTGCTCGAACAGTGTAAATAAATTAGCGCTCCGCTCCACCTCCGCTTGGAATAGCTTTAATGTAAATAATGTATGTAATGGAAAATTTATTTAGATTAGGTATTTACTGGAAAAACATGATGGTTATCATCTATTTCTGTCTAATTATATTGCCCTTGCAAAATTTGTTATGCCAGCGTGAAATAAAATTTTAACAAATAAATTAATGATTGTGTCCCATATTAAAATCGAATTTGTTTGTAAAAAAAAAGTTACTCTGTAAATAGTTTAAAACTAAACTAAACACCAATCTGTAAGTATATCCTTTCAGACAAAAAAAGGATTTTCCAAATTGGGTTTAGAACTGACGGAGTTATGAGGGAACAAACATAAAAAAAAATACAATCAAATTAAGCATCTCTTTCTTTTTGAATTCGGTTCAAAATTCATTGTAATGTTTCATTTAGTAAAAAAATATCTTATTAATTTAAATATTAATAGAGTACATTTTATACTAATTGTTTTCCACGACTTTGCTTGCGTGATTCAGTGTACAAAGTATTCTATGTGTTAATTTGGGATATAACCTACTCGTGTATGAAATATTCGAATCGGTTCAGCCATTCAAATATAATTGAAACACAAACATCTAACATTTTCGCATTTATAATATATAAATAGTATAACGTGACACCATTGCCAATTCTGAAAAAAAAAAAAAAATTAATGGTTTTATAATTGAAGGACAAGGACGCGGCCTCTAGTTATTTCATATTAGTTTTGTCGAGATTGTAGTTAAATTTTGAATTATAAAACTCTTATATTTATAATAAGATTTTAGTTTTTTATTGATAACCTTGATGTTTTTTTTTTTTTTTTATACCACTGAGGTGGCAAACAAGCATACGGCCCACCTGATGTTAAGCGGTTACCGTAGCCTGTAGTAGTAATAAAAAGGTAACCCCACCTGCACTATCGGTATACACTAGCGGGGTACCAGTGAGGGATGATTGGTGAGGATGAAAAGTCAGTTAGCTCATTGTTCAACGATAAATTAGTCACGATAGTTTCCAGGAAGAACCACGTGGTGGTCGATCCGATAGAATATATTGATAGCAACAGAGACTAACCTCCCCTTTACTAACAGTTGCTTCCCCCCAACCTTGATTGACATATAGAATGTATGTTTTTCTGACAGTTACCAAATCAATACATGAAGAGGTAGGGAAAGGCATTGTTAGCAATGGAGTTTGATAGCCCCATTGCTAGCAATATGCCCTATTAGGTCGACCTCCACGTGGTTCCCCCTGGAAACCATCGTGAACAATTCTTGTTGAATTCGTCGCGATTGGCTAACTGACCTGCTTTATCCTCACCTATCATCTCTTACTGGTGCCCCGCCGGTGTATACCGATAGCACGGGTGGGGTTACCATTCCATTATCACCCATTAAAAAAAAAAACATGAAGGGGTCATTAATATTATTGAATAAATATCCACTGGTTGTTTATGTGTTTACTAGCAATTTTAATTTGTGGCATAACTAGTTATTTTTGTTTAAAAAATAAATTGCTGATTTATTTTTTAGATGAAACAAATATTTTCGACAATTATTAATTATTTATTTTTGACAATTATTATTTGTTATTTTGTTGTTTCATATTGTTTTTGTTTTGTTATATTTTATGATATCTTCTCGTCACTTGTATTCAACGCAATGCAGTATTGTGGCGAATAAAAATAAATTGAAATTCAAATTTCCCAAATTGGTTTAATACTGGCAATATATATATAATATATAAATATTGGTTTAATGCGACAATCTTCTAATCTGTATTATTAATATATCTGTGTATACAACTGAGGATTAAGTTTATATATATATATATATATATATATATATATATATATATATATATATATATATATATATATATATATATATATATATATATATATAATTGTAAACTTTGTATATAAATTTGTTATCTATGTGTATAAATGTATAAAAAACTTTATCATATCCGATATTTAGTCCACTATTCTCTTGCCACAACCCTCAACAAAGAGTTTGCAAAGTTAAGAAACATGTCCCTAGTTTGCCTTTTCTCAAATAAGTATTCTATATTGTTTTGATAATCTGATAGTGTTACGTCCATTCTGATCTCCCGCTCATACTGGTTTTTAGCGAATCTTTTGCAATCAAAGGCAAGACTAAGTGTTATGAGGTGACAGATATAAAAAAAAAACACAATGAAATTGAGAACTTGCTTTTTTAAGTTATATATTTGAAAATATATACTTAGTAATCATATAAATTAATTGCTTAATATATAAAGTCGAGGATAGTACCTTACAGTCCTTATAACAACAACATAGTACATGCTTATTATTTTCAGCGCCATCTAGTTTGAAATAAAGTAAAATTTGTTAGACGAACCTGATTGTAACATATGAACATAATTATGACGTTTGACAGATGTACAGAATTATATAAGTTGTTATTGTTTTTATTTTTTATTTTTTTTTTGCGTATAGAACTTAATTCAATGTAAATGCTTATAGTAAATAATAAATAATCATTCATAAATTATAAATACGAAAATAACTATATATATATATATATATATATATATATATATATATATATATATATATATATATATATATATATATATATATATATATAGGAGAGAGATGAGAGAGAGAATAATGATGAATTATATATATGTAATAAATAAATAAATGGAAGTTTGTATGAGTAATCAATCAGTTCTCATAGATAATAAAAATATATATAAAGATATATAAAAGACAATTTTACACAGACAAAGTCATGGGCATCAGCTAGTTTTCCATATTGGAATACATATAGTCATACACCTAGGTAATGGACTACCTAATTTTTTATTATCTTTTCCTCTGACCTTCTGTTGTGTTATGTTATGTTTACCTTTTTCCTTAAACGTCGACCGTTTGAATATTCTATAATCCTTCAATGTAATACAACGGCTAGACAAGAACATAAATAGGTTAATGTGATTCCTTTTAGGGTTCCGTATCGAAATTACTACACAATATAAAGTTCAGTAGTTATAAATTAATGTGTAGATTAACTACTCTCTTCTTGAAAAATAAAAATAAAAATACATTTTTGTCCAATTATAATAATTAAAGATTGTGTCCAGAAAAATGCTAACCTATTATGTAAATCAGTTATATATATTTATATGTTTATATTTATATATATATGATATCTGTATATATCCTTTCAGATAAAAAAAGTATTTTATAATGTGTAGTTTCATTATTCTTTGTATATACATATCTTATGTGTTTATAAATATATGCAGATCGTATGACTGCCTATTTTTATTTTTAAAATAACATATAGAATTTACACGAAAAGGTTTTGCTGGAAGAAATCTTTTTTCAGATAAGTTTTTTTATTACATTGAAATGTTTCGAAAAAATGAATTATTTTTTTTGATTAACATTATGTTTATTTGTTTGTACGATTATAATAGAACTTTATATTTCTTTTAGAAAGAATAAACAATTTAACTTTTGTTCGATACATAAACATGTGTTAATTCTTACAAATCACAACACATATGTATTATAATGTATGTACTTTTTGTAATAAGACACAATGTTAATATATTTATTATTACTTATTTATACTTTATTGACCACATTACGTAAAAAACATGTCACTGATACAAAAGGCTAGACTTAAGTCTATTTAGTTATTTTACAGTCAACTCTCTTAAATGGAATATTACTATGGATGATAACATTGAAAATTAAGAATATATTCATATTACAAAAACGGCAAACGTTCGACGATCTACTGATGAAGATCGTGACGTCATTATAGAGAGAAATTCAAACAGGCAAATATTTCGACCATGTTGCTTCTCATTTATATATTCAAATATTCTATATGTTCATAAAAATCTTGACTTATCCCAAAAACTGAAACACATTATAATATTACATACTCAGATTTAAAGACAAACTTGACTGTCCCCAAGTATCGTTTAGAAAAAGTTAATAAACTTTTATGGGAATAGGTATAAAAATTTACAATAAGATCACAACACATATGTATGTATAAAGGAGAACTACTTAAATAAATTCAAATGATATATAAATCATATTTACTGAGCAAAGCCTATTACTCACTAAACGATTACTTGAATAGTGTGCATGGCAATATGTTCATGCACAATGAATTTTCATTTAATGTTAGACATAGACACCTATATAAATATACATTGTAAATAAACTGGCTTTAAAAAAAAAGTAATTCAATTGAGTTTTTTTAAGTTAAATTCTCAAAAATCTATATAAAAAAGGGGGACGGTAGGGAAAAAAATAAAATTATAATGTAAAAATTTGACGTTCATAAGCGGCTAAAATGTCCTACATGAATAAATGATTTTTGAATTAAGAATTTTTTTGAATTTTGAAAAAAGGAGAACTACTGCACATTATGATTGTATATAAATATATAGTTATTTGTAAATTAAATTAAAATTGAACCTTATCATAGCGTGCCCGATTCGCTCTTAGCATATTGTTTAGTTATAATTAACTGTGTGATTCACATGGTCATCGGTTCGGTTCAAGGTTTTGTCTGATATAGGGGATAAACAAAGTTTGCGAACGGAGACACCTCTGTACTCCGGAAAGTAAATATGTCCCTTATCGCTATTGTGTTGTGTTAGTTCAGTGGCCGACAATAACTGCACAATAAAACGTAATGTAAAAATACACAAGTATTCAAGAGAAATACCCTCTAAATGATTTTTTTTTATACCACGAAGCCGAGCCATTGCATGCAAGCATACAGCCCGTCGTAATGAACGGTCACTGTAGTCTATGGCCGTCTGCAACACTAGAGGTATTACGTGCGCGTTGCTGACCCTGAAGAAATTTTAATATAACCTTTTTGAAGAAAAGATCGAATCGTTTAGTCGATTAATCGATTCCTGATTTGTGCTACTACTCGTATTGGACAGCAACAGACTGTTTTATGGTCGGATCAATCATTCGTTTGTATATATATATATATATATATATATATATATATATATATATATATATATATATATATATATATGTATATATCGACGTAATTATAACACAAAATCATAATTATATATATATATATATATATAATATATAATATATATATATATATATATATATATATATATATATATATATATATATATATATTCACGTCATTTGTATTTACTCCCGTGTTGTTCCCAGTTTAATAAAGCTGCCGTTTCTTCTATGCGGAGCAAGATATTGCATTTTCGTGGAGCAATCGTCAACATCGTCCTGCTCTCATAAGCAATTGTATAAAAACAAATAAATTTTATTAAACAAAAAAATATACTTCAGTTATGGGAGAACCGAATTAAGCTTAATTACAATCATGGATCAATATTTTGATTTAAAAACCCATTTACTAAATTAATTATCATGTAATTTCTACGCACCCAATCTAAAAGTATGTAGTTGTTTGGAGGAAATAAATAACAACTAACTTGATTATATTATTGATTTTCATATAATGAGAGAATGACAGCAGAAATGAATGTGAGAAGTAAACGTCGCTGTCATGTCTGTATGTCCAGTGCGAAAGATAGAAAGAGGTGAAATATCTATGTACAATTAAATTAACCTACTTGATGGAAAAGAAAGTAATGATGTTGACAAGTGGCTATGAGATGAATATTTACAATATTTATTTACAGACGCCACAAGTATATCCTTTCAAATAAAGTATTTTATAAATTGGTTTATTTTTACATCATTCTGTTTTCTGAGGCGGTAGATTCATATTTAGAGAGGTCCGGTTGTGAGCCAGTGATATTGGACACATCGTTTGGTTGCTGTGGTAAAAATAGGAGGCTCATTGTGACTGGTTATGCAGCAATGACCGCCACCAATAAATCTTGAAGTATGTACGTATGTATGTAAAATATCTTGAATTTATAAAAGACTGAATTCTGAAGTTATTACATAAAAAAACAATCGAATTATAAACCTTTCTTCTTTCATTGAAGTCGGTTAACAAATTATATAATTGACTCATGTATATACCTTTAATACTACATAACATGCATTGAAGATATGATATATATATATATATATATATATATATATATATATATATATATATATATATATATATATATAGATATAAGAAAGTGAGTTCCGTTGATAAATAACTGGTTTTTGAACTCTCCTTACAAGGTCGTGAAAGATAAACCCTAAAATAACAGTGTTTGTGGCAGTCAAATATTATTTATATGTATACTAATTGGTGTTTATCTGAGAGCAGTATTCAAAATAAATATCAGGTATGTAGGTACATTTTACCTGTAATTGCGTCGCATTAAATCACGATATTGTATTTAAAATATATATATTAATAATATGTCAACAATGCGAAAGTTTATAAAGATTATGTGCCGCTTCTACAGTATTTCGCCTACTTTTTTTTTTTAATGGATGACAATGGAGTGGTAGTTCCACCTGTGCTATCTGTATACACTGGCAGGGCACCAATGAGAGATGATTGGTGAGGATGAAAACGCAGGTCAATTAGCCCATCGTGACGAATTCAACGATAAATTAGTCATTATAGGTTCCAGGATGAACCGCGTGGAAGTCGACCTGATGAGGTCTATTGATAGCAATGGAGACTAACTTCCTCATTACTAACAATCCCTTTCCCTCCGAACGTCGCTTATTTGATCGATATACAACATATTTTTTTTGATGGGTGAAAATGGTATGGTAACCCCGCCTGCGCTAACGGGATACGCTGGCGGAGCACCAGTGAAGGGTGATAGATGAGAATGAAAACAGGCCAGTTAGCCCATCGTGATGAATTTATCAGGAATTAACCATGATAGTTTCCAGGGAGAACCGCGAGGAGGACGACATGGTTGAGTATATTGCTAGCAATAAGATTCTCAGTCTCCATTACTAACAATACCTTTTCCCCCTATACAACATATTAGATTTTATCCCACGACTTCATATGCGTGGATTTTGGAAGTAAAATTAAACTAATTCTAAACTGCTTATTAATAAGATTAAGCTTGTTTTAAACCTTATATATCAGTAAAAACCTTTAGAAATACAACTATTAAAAAACCATCCATTTTAGGATAGTAAAATTTTACGTGATATTGTAACTAATATAAACATAGACAGAGACAGAGGGAGACTTTGTACAAAAGTCGATTGCTTGGGTACCTCTGTCCAATTCGTGTTTCAACCGTGAAGCAGTTGTGTTTGCGTGACTGTGTTTTGGTTTGAAGGGTGGGATATGGCGTGAATTTACAGGGTACAGAGGGTACTGACATTGTTTAGTTACAATTTATTATGTATTTATTTATTCACGTACAAAGTTGTGGGCGAAAGCTAGTTGTGGTACAATAACAAACATATCGTATATCATACTTTAGAGTACTAGGAAGGCTCTGATCTCTGTTTATATAGTTGCATTACGAGAAATCATTAGTTTGTTTGTCACTCTGTGGCTTTAAGGAAATGAATAATTATCACTGATACAATGATATGCATATTAGAATAGAATAGACAATATTTATTGCAAAAAAAAAACACATAGTTACAACAGAAAATATAAAAATATTATATCTATAAGAAGTGTCCTATATTAGGCAAAAGGAATTGGCTTAACTCAGCCTTTCCCAAAGTGGGCGATAACGCCCCCTTGTGGGCGCTGCAGGTCTAAAGGGGGTGGTAAGAGACCCAGAAAAAAAATGGGGGCGTTGAGTAGTGGCTTGGGGGGTGATTTGTTGATTTTGAAGTAAAAGTGGTTTCCATTAGGTGGGCCGTCAGCTTGTTTGCCATTCTAAGTTGTATAAAAACAAATGTATATAGGTTATGTATGTGTGTGGCTACCAAATGTTGACTATCATTACTATTACTAGCTATTCTACAACCTTCTATATTAGGCCATCAATTTCCAACTGCCATATCGTCCAAGCACGTTTTGCGGCACGTGTTTCATCTCTAAACGAGTCATCTTGATGCAAATTATTAGATCGCTGCTAACTGTTCGGCACATAAATTATGAATGACTAATTTTCGACCGTATTGCCGTATTTATGCCCTTTTAATAGGGAATCGGCATTTTTTTATATATTTTTTTAATTGATGATAATGAAATGGTAACCCCGCCCACGCTATCGGTATACACTGGCGGGGCACCAGTGAGCGATGATAGGTAGCGATGAAGTCAGTTCAGTAGGCCCATCGCGACGAATTTGACAATAATTAATCACTATAGTTTCCAGGGGAAACCGCGTGGAGGTCGACCTGAAAGCATATTGCTGGCAAAGGGGATTGACGTCCCTATTACTAACAATCCTTCTCCCTCCAAGGGACGGGGAGTGGCATTGACTTGCAATGAGCCACTGCGACAATTCCGTATGAATCATTGCCACCGTTTTTATCGATACGAGGCTATAGTATCATTATCATACATTAAATAATTTAAGATTTTTTTCACAAAAAAAAAAAACGAACTTCGATCGTGCTAAAACCAGTTACAATAATATCAAAACTATGTAAACGAATTATATAAAAATTCTACAGAACCAAACTGAAAATATTTCCTTTCAGATAAAAAAAAAAGAATTTCCGAAATCGGTTCATAACTGACGGAGTTATGTGGTGACAAAAAAAATGTAACCAAACGTAATTGAAAATCTCCTACCTTCTAAAGTCTGCTAAAAAGAACTGTAATGTATGAATGGCTAGATTACACTATAGCGTTACTATTTACACGTAAACTTGAAGATAATGTATGTATAATATCTTATATTTGATCAAAATTATAATATTTTATATTATATTTACCATTCTGTTAATAGTAATTATACCACATATGTCGCGTGTTTCAAAGTCGCTTGAATACTAGCCAGGGCCGGATTATCCATTTGTTAGTGCAGGCCTAGGGGCTCCAATAGGCTAGGGGCCCTGGCACCTCGATAAATTTTGTTGAGAAAGTTTCTTAAGTGTATATTATATTTGAAGATTTTGTATCTAACAAACTCTCGACTGAAAACATAGGGTTATCGATACGCCAGTACAAAGAGCTTGGTTAACAATGTCGGGCCCCAATCGTCATATCAGATGTTGTCTATCCACATAGGCCTGCCCCATAGACTGCCATAAGGAACGGTTTAGAGCCACCTACATCTGCTGATTTCCTACTGTCCGGTTAAGGTCGTCACTCCATCTAGTGAGTGAGTGAGTCCTACACTGTGTTTGCCTATATGGACCCATTTGCCCTGTATTAATTTTGTCATTTTGTATTTATTACGTCCGCCATTTTCAAATTAATCATTTTTACTAACATAATAAATGTGTAAATGAGTTTGTTCATGTCGTATAGATTATATGTCAAATAATATTGTGGAAGTATTTATTGAGCAGCGAGATGGGGGCACTCGCTTTGTTAGTCCGGCCCTGTACTACTCATATAGTGCAGTGTTCAGATAATTCGCAGACGTACTAACGTCACACCTATTTAGCGTACATACAACACACACAATAGAGTTTATACAAGCGGCAAATACAAAGATAAAGTCATTGATATCATTAGCAATGATAAAGACCTTAACAATCTCACACACTCGCATTCTCTTATCACTGAACTACAACGTTATGCTTTATACAAAATGGTAAGCAAATTGACGGCCTTCCTGGTGTTTCCATGGCAATTATCGTACCTATACATACTCAGTGACGGACTCTGATTTCAGACCTTTGGTTCCGAGAGGGGCCACCAAACGCCTCATTATCCAGATGTCTCATTTCCGGATATCTTATTATACGGATGAGGACATCCGTATTCATATTCTAAGGATAAGAAAACTGAAGTCGTAATGGGCTAATCACTGTGAAACAATGGGAAAGAAAGATTTTTGAGTGGCGACCCCGTAAAGACATTCCATACGCAGTGTAGAACGACTTTCCACTATTCAATTCAATTTATTTATTGCATTCTACAATATTATTATGAAAGATCTTAATAATTAATAAAGTATATTGTAGGCCCTGTCGGGTACAGCAATTAGGCTCGAGAAGGGCGTCGTTTTTAAAATTTTCATAAATATTTCAATAATTTCTATTTAAAAAATAAAATCTAACAATATTAAGTTTATTTTTATTAGTTTGATTGATATGTTTATTTATTTCGACTTACCAGAGGGAGACTTTGTACAAAAGTCGATTGCTTGGGTACCTCTGTCCCATTCGTGTTTCAATCGTGAAGCAGTTGTATTTGCATGGCTGTGTTTCGGTTTGAAAATAATTAATAACACCTGAGTTTTTAATCCAAATATGTCTTTTTCATTGTTACCACTTTCCATCAAGCCATTCTAAGTTGTATATAAAACAAAACTTAGTATAATTAATTAATTTTTTATCCAAATATTTTTATGGAGAGATTTCGACACTAGATAGAGAGACGACCTCAAATACATTACAGAGAGTCAGTGAATGCAGGTTGCTCAAGACCGTTCCTATATTCAACAATGGATAGATAACAACTGATATGATTACGATCTATATTTTATATAAGTATATTTAAGTCTAATATAAATTTTACTTGTAAGATTTTAATTAAATAAATATAAACACTTATGCATATAAATGTAAACTGAATAGAAAGCTTTTAAAATTACATCAACTTCTTAAACTGGGGGCCTCATTTAGCTTTACCGCCCCGGGCCTATGACGGACTTAGGCCGTCACTTTACATCCTTGATGCAAATCATTAGCAATTCTACTATTTGAGACTGAACAGTTTTTTCCGACGAAATATGAGTAAAAACGTCAGTGTTTAGTAAATGCACAGATAATATAATACTATACTAGTGTAAATGTTTAGTCTATTAACTTAATTAAACGTGACGTATCACTAGGGTTCCCAACCCTCCAACTCCAGTAATAATAATTAACATCCTGAATTCCCGGGACAAAATATTTTTCTTTTTCTAAAATTAAATTTATTTTAATTGATTTGATGATTGATTGACGGTGAGAAACCAACCGTCAAATATTTGATGTTGCTCGTAAGCAAAGTTATACAATAAATATACATTTTAAAAATAACAATTATTATTTAAGTTTTTCTTTCAAAACACCACCAGTCTACTTTTAATTTATTAAAATCCTCCCGGAATGGTTATTTCTAGTGTTGGCAACCCTCAATCGTTTCAAATCAAATACGTATCAATTGTTTAAATTTTTAGTAATATGCTTTTGAAATATATAGAAATTTAAAAGTAATATATAAAATTAACAATTACACGGAAACAAACTCAAGGTGTCGCACAAATGAATGCCACAGCCTATCGAGAATTGATGAAGATATCGAGTCATATGGACAGCATGGATAAAAATTATAACCTTCATTTTGAAGTTACTCTAAAATGAAATAAGATTTTTAGAGTAATTTAAAAATGAAAGCTATTAAAGTTCATTTTTAAATTACTCTCAAATGAAATAAAATATTAAAACCCTCCATTTTGGAGGAAAAGGAATTGTTAGTAATGGAGACTGAGAGTCCCATTGCTAGCAATATACCCAACCAGGTCGATCTCCTCGCGATTCCCCCTGGAAACTACTATGGTTCATTCCTGATGAATACATCATGATGGGCTAACTGGCCTGTTTTCATTCTCATCTAACACCCTTCACTGGTGCTCCGCCAGCGTATCCCGTTAGCGCAGGCGGGGTTACCATACCATTTTCACCCATAAAAAAAAACCCTCCACCTATTCGGTGTCGCTTTGAAAATTCAATAAAAACATGTTGTTAAGTGCACGTGTACCAAATATTTTGTGAAACTCCAAATTATAATGTCATTACTAGAAAATAATATTTACACCGTACTATTGGAACATTGTTATATTTTATTTTTAAACGCGATATGAAAAAAAAAACGGTTCGTATGCTTTTTTTTTTGTATACAATTTTATTAATTATCTGATTGATTAAATATTATCGGACGAAGACTTTGTACAAAAGTCGTTTACTTGGGCACCTCTGTCCCATTCGTGTTATAACCGTGAAGCAGTTGTTTGCATGGCTGTGTTTCGGTTTCAAGGGTAGGATATGGCGTGAATTTACAGGGTACAGAGGAATAACACCTGAGTCCTCAGGAATGGCAACGCATGGGGGTATCATAGGCGAAACAGTATACTCTGTTATGTCCATGGTACTGCTCATGTCTATAGGCGACGGTTACCACTTTCCATCAGGTGGGCCGTCAGCTTGTTTGCCATTCTAAGTTGTATAAAAAAATATTAATTGATGAAGATTTCTTTAATTAAGATTATATCTTATATGCGTTATTAATTTGATAAATATCTAAGTAGGTTTTTTATAGTACAAAATTTTAATATATTTTTAACCGACTTTGAAAAGAAGGAGGCGCTCAGTTCGGTTGTACTTTTTTTATGTTTGTTACCTCATAACTCCATCAGTTGTAAACCGATTTGGAAAATTATTTTTTTATCTGAAAGGATATACTTATAGATTGGTCTCTTAGAAATTTTATAAAAATCGCTTCAGTAGTTTAGTTTTTAAATTCAAACAAATTGTTTTGTCAGAATTTTTTTTTTGGTGGGTGAAATTGGAATAGTAACCCCGCCTGTGCTAACGTAATACGCTGGCGGAGCACCAGTGAAAAGCGATAGATGAGAATGAAAACAGGCCAGTTAGCCCATCATGATGAATTCATCAGGAATTAACCATGATAGTTTCCAGGGGGAACCGCGAGGAGGTCGACCTGGTTGGGTATATTGCTAGCAATGGGATTTTCAGTCTCCATTACTAACAATCCCTTTCCCCCAGTTTTGTCACAATTGAAGTAATTATTTTTTGTGGAATACAGTCTTAAATTATATTAAACTGATTTATTTTTACAAACTTACTTATTTAGACTTAAATTTAACTTATCAAATTTGTGTACGGGAAATGGGGATACAATTTTTGCGTGCGTTTTTCAAGATATCTTTCTCCCACGCACAACCACTTTTGGAATCATACTTCCAGCAGCAGTATTTCCGAACCGATACGACAACATAACCTTCAAGAAAAGAGCATATTTTTTTTTGAAAAAGGCCGGCAGCACACCTGCAATGCCGTAGGTGTTGTGGGTGATCATGGGCGGCGGTAGTCACTTACCATCAGGTGAGCCGCATGCTCGTTTGCCCCCTGTGTTGTAAAAAAAAAAAAAATTGGTATTAAATGTATAGCTTAGATATCTTTCACTCAATTACACTTAAAGAATTTTGAATAAATTTTGAAACACAATAAACGATTATCTTGTTTAGCACTTTATTTCGCATAATATAAAATACCTCTTTTTTTAATTAATGCGGGTAACGTCATGCGACAGAGCAAGTTATAAATAGTATCAGTACAGTATGTAACAGTCAATGTATAATGATTTTAATCAGCCTACCGTCGCCTATAGACATGAGCAGTATTATGGACATAACAGACTATACTGTTTCGCCCATGATACCCCCCATGCGTTGTCATTCCTGAGGACTCAGGTGTTATTCCTCCATACCCTGTAAATACACGCCATATCCCACCCTTCAAACCGAATTAGCCATGCAAACACAACTGCTTCACGGTTGAAACACGAATGGAACAGAGGTGCCCAAGCAATCGACTTTTGTACAAAGTCTCCCTTTAACATATATGGTGCAAAAATAATAGAATAAATAATAAAATATTAGTAGCTATATAGTTAGTAACAGAGTATAGATATCTTTTGTTTGTTCTAAAATACATTATGTACTATTTAAATAATGAACGAGTATTTATTTATAAACAAAAGATTTACAATAGATGTGAAGTTGCAAAATAATCTCTAAATAGTATGACACAAGGTCGATGTCCGTATCTATTGGCTTTTAAATTTCTTCTAGGCCACACGACAGCCTGATACGGGCTTTACTGTCATTTAGATATTTTTCAACCGGAGGTTATTTTTTTTTTTATGGTATGGTAACCCCGCCTGCGCTAACGGGATTTCAAAAACGATTGAAGGGTGATAGATTTTAGCCCATCATGATGTAGTTTAGTTTCTTGGGTATATTAAAATAACTGGTTTTACCACAATTTAATTTTTTTTTTAAGTGGTACTCAATTTAATTATTTTTTGATAGTTTATATGTACAGTACATTCCTAATTGAACTTTTGAATGTATGACACTTTCAGGGGTGATTTAACATATTGATGTGCAAAACCTAAAAACTATACGGTTGAAAATTTTAGATAATAAAATATTCCGAGAAAGGAAGCGGTTGGCCTATTCTATTGGGATCAAACGGCATCGAATGGGCGGGTATCTGTAATATATACATATAATATACCATGTAAAATTGAGTCGATTCCCTGATAAAACATAAATAAAGTAAGTACACAACTTTATCTAAGGCACAGATAGGATTTATCTCTTACTATTGTCTGTAATCTGAACATTGTTATAACAATGTTAAGACAATACATTGTTTGTACTGTAAGATTATTGTTTCTCAAAATCTGAATACTATAAGACGAGTGTGGCACTTCTTGAAATATGAAAGTATTACGCCCATGGGCGGTAAACTTATAAAATAGGGAAGTAGTAAATTTATCATTATAATTGTAATAGATAAGGAAGATATTTTTTTAAGTTTTATATTATTGTAATAACACATGCACATGCGCACTCGCAAGGCATACGCATATACACGCGCGCACAGCACGCGCACACGCACACGCACACGCACACGCACACGCACACGCACACGCACACGCACACGCACACGCACACACACACACACACACACGCACGCTTTTTGTTGCGCATGTGTCCGCGCGCGCGGGCGCGCGCACTCATGCGCAACAAAAACACAAACGCGCGCACGCACGCATGTACACAGGCACACACGCATGCACCCACGCGCACATACAATTACCCACAAAGAGAGAGGCACACATGCACACACATACACGCACACATTGTTATTTTTTATTTATTTATCAATCGACACTTCGAGGGAGCGAGCAATATACCCTGTCAGGTCGACCTCTACACATTCCTGGCCTGCTTTCATCTTCACCTATCATCATCCCTTGCTGCAATTTATATTCATTATATGAAAAAAAATCAACGCTGTTTTTCTCCGATCGCAACTATATATATCGTGGGTGTTTCACAATCGTATCGTGCCATATAAATGTATAAATAGAAACATATCATTAAATTCGTATTTAACATAGTTTCACATAGAGATTCAGTTATTATACGCCTAACGCTGTACGATGCTTATCTGTACATGGATTTTGCATGACAATCTAATGGTGTTGTGTGGGTAGGTATGTAGTTAAATTATAATATATACTCGTACATGTACAGTCGCAAACAAAATTCAGAATTTTTATGTATTTGTTGAAAAAGTCTTAAACGGTTATAATTAATGTGTATATGTATAAATAAAAATCAATAGCTGAATGTACTTACATCACTTTTTTTATGCAACTTAGAATGACAAACAAGCTGACGGCCAACCTTATGGAAAGTGACAACCGTCGCCTATAGACATGAACAGTACCATGGATATAACAGAGTATACTGTTTTGTCCATGATACCCCATATAAGTCGTGATTTTTGAGGATTTAGGTGTTTTTTATGGGTGAAAATGGTATGATAACCACGCGTGCGCTAACGGGATACGCTGGCGGAGCACCAGTGAAGAGCGATAAATGAGAATGAAAACAGGCCAGTTAGCCCATCATGATGAATTCATCAGGAATTAACCATGATAGTTTCCAGGGAGAACCGCAAGGAGGTCGACCTGGTTGGATATATTGCTAGCAATGGGATACTCAGTCACCATTACTAATAATTCCTTTCCCCCAGGACTTAGGTGTACCCCTCTGTACCCTGTAAATTACTATATCCCACACACTGAAACACAGTCATGCAACACAACTGCTTCACGGTAGAAACACGAATGGGACAGAAGTGCTCAAGCAAACGACTTTTGTACAAAGTCTCCCTCTGGTAAAATGTTCCAACCGTACTTTACTTTCGAGGACTGTACTTTCTCGACTTTTCACTATTGGATCGACGATATCAGAGTACATTTGGCACTATTTACAAACGTGTGCCGTCTCTGTCAACCAGTTCAAATATTTAAAAGTGATTCTATTGAAACTTTGAGAAATTTTATTTAAAAACGTTACGTGTACATAAAGAATAAATGTTTTAAAACATACATATGGCAAGTTATCAATGTTTGCCGTGTGTGTATTAGATAGATAGATAGATAGATAGATAGATAGATAATTTATTTGCATAACTTACAGCACACAAACAAAAGACACAAAAGCAATGTGAAAAAAGATAAAAAAGATACATGTACAAAAGATTAAAAAAAAAAAAAACCAAAAACAAAATCAGAATGCATAATAATTTTTTTTTTTTCTTCATGCGTGTGCCACAGTAATGCAAAATGGCCACAACTCAGCTTTTTGCTTTGCCCTAAAAAGAGCAAAACACTGATATTCTGTTGTGGCCAAAAATGAGCCGCGAAATACCACTAAAAAAAAAAATAATAAAAAAAAGAAAGAAATATAGATCAAATACATAGTGTGCGTTCGTTATACTCGCTATTTAGAAGAAGGGTAGTCAGAAGTTAATTTCTATCAGTTTCAAGCACTCAAAACAAAATGAATACCCAAATTATACAAATACAACTAGTTACATAAAAGCATATTAAAGAGGCAACAGCAGGCATGCCCATCGCCAGACAGCGATCCCTCCCAGACAACCCAAGGATGGAGAGAATTAAATTGTGTCTGTTAAAGGTGTGACAGAAAAGTAATAAGACTAAAATATGAGAGAAAAAATGGGTAAGAATCAATTTAAACACAGTATAAACAATATAAATAAAATAGACTTACATATAATCATAATAATAATTAAATCCTTATAATATACTAAAAAGATAAACGCAAATAAATAATACATATGTGTATATGAGTATGCATATATTGGTGTATTAAGTACTACGACGGAGAAGAATAAAAATGTACTGTACAAAGGGAGACAGCTTCCGCCACCGATTTTTGTTTTTCTAATAGCATTTCTTTAATACACAAACGTATGTAAAGATGTCATTATTCTGACACATTCACAACACACACACACAAAGCTGCCGGTAAATGCCACAGTTTTATGACATTGAAGTGACAGTGGTGGTCGCACTGATCTAGAATGATACCTATCATAAAAAGTGGAGAACTTCAACTTACTGTGAAGATATTCCGGATTTTTAAATTTCATTACACCAAATAACAAAGTAGCTAAATGTAATTGTCGCCGGGATTCCATATTGAGCATAGACGCCATATTCAAGTAGGGTGAAATGTGACTACGAGGAGAAATGTTGAAAGAAAACCTACAACAGGCGTTTTGAACTTTTTGTATCAAACGCTGCGTTTTACGAAGTAAACGAGGGCCGTACACTAGGTCACCATAATTGAATCTAGATAAAACTAAGGACTCGCATAAAGTGATGCGAACTTTAACCGATAACAAATGGCGAATTCTGTATAAAATTTTTAGACGATAGAAACAATTCTTAACCACATTCGAAATATGGCTTTCGAACCTTAATTGTTCATCAAATATAACACCTAAATTTTTAGCTTCCTTCACGCGTTCTATATTTCTGCCCAAGATACATAAAGATGGATTATTGTTTAAGATATTAACCACTTGTTTCTTGGTTCCTAAAATCATCCATTTTGATTTATCTGGATTAAGTACTAAGGAGTTTTTGCTTGACCACTCTGCGATTTTATCCATATCTTCATTTATCATTGACACGGCATACGGAATATTTTCAGGTGATTCAGATATATATAACTGAACGTCATCAGCATAACAGTGATATCTACAGTACTTTATCACATTAACAAGATCAGTACAATATAATGAAAACAGTAACGGCCCCAGGATAGAGCTGAGGGACACCACAATCAACCAATTTAGATTCAGAAATTAAGTAATGTCCATTGGCTTTAACAAGTTTAACTGATTGACGTCTACCTTTTAAATAGCTTTCGAACCATCCAATCGAAAGAGGATCTACACCGTAATAAGACAACTTAGAGAGTAAAAGCGATAAATTAATACTATCAAATGCGCGCGAGAAATCCAATAGCGCCAAGATAGTACCACACCCATTATCCTCTGCAGATAATATATTGTCAGTAACATCTAGTAGTGCAGTTACTGTACCCCGCCCCTTACGAAACCCTGACTGAAATTCTGGTAGAATGTTGTTCGATTCCACATATTTCACTAACTGTTTATGTACGACCTTCTCCAAGATTTTCGATAAAAAAGGCAAGATACTTATAGGCCTGAGATCTTTGAATTCAGTTGGTTCAGTAACTTTGGGCAATGGGGTAACCAACGCTTCTTTCCATTGTTGGGGGACGGCATTATTGAGGATGGACTTATTAATAATGGCTGTAATAATTTTTAGTGTTCGAGGAAGAGTAAGCAGTATCATATCTCTATTAATGGCGTCTGACCCAAGCGAATTTGACTTTAAAGATGTTATATAAGTAGCAACTTCGCTTTCGTGTACAGGTTGCAACCTAAAAGATTTATTATTATTTGAGAACTGATGATTTTTAAAAAAGTCTATAACAGAATTAGGGACAGTGCGTATATTAGGAATATTAAGAAAATGAGAGTTAATTGCATCAGGATTATCAAAAGACGAAGGGAGAGAATCACTCTTGCCGGGATCAACTAATATTTTATTTTTAAGAGCTTTCCAGAAACTCTTACTATTGTCAATTTGAGAATTTAGATGATAATTAAAATATGCTTTCTTTTCATTAGCTATACTACTCTTTACTAACTTCTTCAAAACTAGGTAATAACTTTTATGGACCTCTGAACCTGACCGTCTATATTTATCGTATGCAGCATTACGTAAATCCATCATCCGCCTACAGTTGTCAGTAACCCATGGCAAAGACTTATTATCCTTAATGACTCGTGTTTTAACTGGAGCATATTTATCATACAATGATTTAATCGTTGTATTAAATCTATCAACCATAGCATCGACAGACGGAAGCTCGCCAATACCTTCCCAATCAATAGAATTTAAATCGCGATTAAAATTGTCAAAATCAATATTATTTAAATATTGTCTTAAATAGTAGCTATCCGACCCGGTTTCGCATGGGTAGATAGAATTTTTAAAATAATTAAATAACCCATGTTACTTTTTGATAATTTAATTTTATATAGGTGAAAGAATTTTTAAAAATTATTGAGTAATTTTTGAGTTTATCCACTATAAAAAAAAAAAAACAATAAAATTTTCCCTTTTTAAATTTGAGAGAATATATAATAATTACAGATTGGTTGCATAGATATTTTATGAAAATCGATTTAGTTTAGCTTTCACATGAAAATAATTTTTTTTCACGGTTTTATTTGTGGGGCACAATCTTTAACTATACAAGTAGTCGAAGTAATGTTAAATCTAGAACAATGGTCGAGAATCGAGACATTTAAAAAGATGAAAAATAAAATTGTATACACAAAATAAATATGAAATATTTGAATTATCCATCACAATGGTGCCTAACTTTGTGAATGAAGACAGCTTCGGACAAAAGAATCTACAGGTGTGAATTTGACGTCAAAAACGGATAAACACTTTGTTAATATTAAAATAAGGTACTAATTGTTCTTTAAAGGTAAACAAAGTATTGTTTTACGATAGGTTATGTTCAAAAAACAATTTACATAACAATAATAATGAAGATATAAAACGTACAATGGAGTACATCGAGTTAGAAATATCATCGGATATAACCGAGTAAGTTTCTTATCATAATGCATATATATATATATATATATATATATATATATATATATATATATATATATATATATATATATATATATATATATATATATATATATATATATTGTTAATATTATTGTAACAAACAGTCCGTCATATTAAATTATTATAATACTAGCGGCCCGTTCCGGCTTCGCACGGGTGGTCATTTTTACATTTTAAAAAGTGGCCATTAAGTCTGCACACGCGACGGAAGCTTAAAAATGGAGTAACTTCTCCCGTTTCCCCAACATTTCCCTTCACTGCTCTGCTCCTATGGATCGTAACGTGATAAAAAGTATACTGTAACCTGCCCAGGAGTATGAAGAATAATTGTACCAAGTTTCGTTAAAATCCGTCGAGTAGTTTTTGTTTCTACAACGAACATACAGACAGACAGACAAAATTTACTGATTGCATTTTTGGTATCAGTATCGATCACTAATCACTCCCTGATAGTGATTTTGGAAATATATTTCATGTAAGGAATTAACCTCTCTACAGATTTATTATAAGTATAGATTAACACGTTACACGGGTAGGTGGGTGAAAATGGAATGGTAACCCCGCCCGCGATTCATCCTCATCTATCATTCTTCACTGGTGCCCCGCCAGCGTATACCGATAGCGCTGGCAGGGATACTATTCCATTATCACCAATTAAAAAAAACCCCGCCCGCGCTATCGGTATATGGCGACGAGGCACCAGTGGAAGATGATAGGTAAGAATGAATGCAGATCAGTTGGCCCGCCATGATGAATTCGACAAGAATTAACCATGATGGTTTCCAAGGGGAACCGCGTGGTGGTCGACATAGAGGGTATACTGCTAGCAATGGGGCTATTAGACCTCATTACTAACAATCCCTTTCCCCCCATATAGATAGAGCGTCTCCATACAAATGCTTCGAGAAAAAAATGGGTCAACTTTTTCATACAATTTTGCGTGATAAATAGTTATGAGTGATTCCTTTATAACTTCAACATTTATTTTGTTTCTGCGTAAGTATATAGAACATTAATCAAAAAAAACGCGTCAGCTAATTTGACAAATGTTGGTCCGTTTTTGAGGTTCGATGCTCTATCTATATAATCTAAGACAACGCTTATTTTAAATACACTGTCAACACTCGACTCCTTTTGGCAGTCTGCGCAGTCTTTTCGGCTACCCTCATATTCAAGACTGCGCGGGTTGCCAGAAGAGGACTCACTTCAGTCCTGTCGTAACCATGACGTGGTGCAGTGCATGTCGAAATGTCAACAATTAATATCAAGTGGGGGGAAAAGGATTGTTAATAATGGGGTCTGATTTCCCTATAACTAGCAACACACCCTATCAGGTCGACCTCCACGCGGTTCCCCCTGGAAACTATCGTGATTAATTCTAGTGGAATTCGTCACGATTGGCTAACTGACCTGCTTTTTCATCGTCACTTATCATCCCTCACTGGTGTCTCGTCAGCGTATACCGATAGTGCAGGCGGGGCTACTATTCCATTATCACACATTAAAAAAAATAATAATAAAAATCAAATTTAGCTACAACACAACAACTACAACTACAACTGCCCACTCACTACTTCCTAAGCCACTGTGTTAGGTTGACTGGAAGAAATCTCTTTTTTTATATACAACTTAGAATGGCAAACAAGCTAACTATCCACCTGATGGAAAGTGGTAACCGTCGCCTATAGACACGAGCAGTACCATGGACATAACAGAGTATACTGTTTCCGCCCATGATACCCCCCATGCGTTGCCATTCCTGAGGACTCAGGTGTTATTCCTCTGTACCCTGTAAATTCACGCCATATCCCACCCTTTAAACCGAAACACAGCCATGCAAACACAACTGCTTCACGGTTGAAACACGAATGGGACAGAGGTACCCAAGCAATTGACTTTTGTACAAAGTCTCCCACTGGTAAGAAGAAAAGAAAAGTCGCCTTTACTAACTTTGTTACTAATTTGTTGTTATTACTATATGTTTAAGTGGTATAAAGAATATCTACAAGCGATCTTATAGTTATACCATGAACATATCATAGAATATCAATGGGATCCGTCACGTCATGTTGCCATTCCTGGGCACTTTATACGTTGGTGTACGTATTTCAGTATGAATGATGAGATAATGTAATCTGTCGTACGACTCACTTTGTTCATAACAGCGACGTCACTCGAGTGGTGATGTGAGCAGCACAGTATAATTGTGTATTGTTTTATTTGTTCTGAAGCGTACATTCACGTAAACAAGTGACTATCTTCACTTATCTGCCCGTAGATTATTTATATATTTAATGTACAAAATTTACCCTGTAGGCCCCGGCATAGGATGGATCACCCCTTCCTTTCCCGTGGATATCGTTAAAGGCGAATACGGGAGCTTAGATAGAGCGATGAGCAATAGCGTGTATCTTAAAATATCACCAAAAGCCAAACTGCAGTTGCCAACCCGCTTGCCAAGCGTGGCAACTACTGGCAAAACCCAGCTCATGGGGGAGGCTATGTTCAAATGTGAAAACTTCTAAAAATGTTTGGATATTTGTTACACTATGACGCATAAACGGCGGAACGAATTTGAATTAAAATTGACTACACGAGTAGGTTATACCTTACTTTATACATAGGATCTTCTGTATACTGATGCACGCGGGCAAAGCCGTGGGAAATAGCTAGTTTTACATAATTTCAATACCACGCCATAATTTAATACACGCGCGGGTAATAACCCTGGCATTGCAGACGGTCATAGGTTACGGTAACCGCTAAGCATCAGGTGGGCCGTATGCTTGTTTGCCACCTCATTGGTATAAAAAAACCCATACAAAAATTGTGGATTTTTCCTGAGAAATTTTACTGAACTAGTCCATATCACCGGTTAGTTGATTAGAATTATTTTGTTTAATTCCGCTACCATTAGTATGTGTGTGACTGCCAACACTCGAAGATTGATCACCACTGTTACTACCAGAAGTTCCACAACCTTCCATAAAAAGCGTCAATCTCCGACTGCCATTTTATTCACGCACGTTATGCAACACGTGTTTCACCTTTAAACGAGATATCTTTAGGCACATTATTAGATCGTTAACAGTTCTGCGCGAAAAGTACTTCTTTTGTACGGAACAGCATGTCAGAAGAGGATGCACTTTAACGTTAAGTCCGCCTTTGCATCATAAGGGCCGATTCACACCATAATATCAATCACGGATCATTCTTGTTTAAAACTCCATGGCTAAATATTAGCAAAAGGTCAATAAAGTTATTATAAATGTAATAATTAATAATCTATTTATTATTGACTGATTTCTCGTGAAATTCAAGATCCTCTACTAACCCCATTATAATACCAAAATACACGTCACAAAACATGTTGAGTTTGCAACATGTAGGTAGATACACGTAGATACACTTTATTGTTTCCTCCAAAATATTACAGTAGTAAACTTATTATAAATATAAACAACATACGAAAGTATATCCATATACTAAAATTAAAATTTATATAAATTTTAAAAAGACAAAAATGTATATAACTTTTATGACATCTATACAAGAAAATAATGTTCCATACATGTCGTGATACATGCATAGATAAAACTTGTTATAAATATCATCGTTGGATCTATTTCTAATGTATATCTCTTATCTTTATTCCCGTGTTTATCTTATATATTTATCACTGTTTTATATATTATTCTTATATATTTATACATTACACCTCTTGCACACATGTGTCCGTGAGTTACGTATTAAGGGCCTACTGAAAATCAGTGTCGTAGCTTCAGATTTGAAACTGCGACATAATTATGCTGAGTTAGGTCCTTTGCGCAAACACTGCTACATTCATTTTGTTTTTTATATGTTTTTCTTTTATTCAAAATTAAAAGTAAAATAGTAATGTTATTATATAATTGTGTATTCTTCATTACTACGTTGTTTTGTCAGATGTAATATGTATAATTTATATAATTTTTCTTAAGAGCAATTGTATTTAACTAATGATATTATTGAATTGAAAGCTTTGTTTAGTGTATGTGTAAATAAATAAATAAAAATACTCTATAAGTGTTATATAAGGCCATAGTAAACTATTGGCCTTTCATGAAACATTATTTTCTGATCCTAATATATTATTCTTAATCTATACGTGATCTTTTTAAATCTAGCAAATACATATGTCAACATGTCAAAATTTCCGTGTATTCCGGTGTGAATTAATCGAATAACATAATCATTTTATTAGACAATGCACAGTGATTAATTATCATAATTTGAACAATGAACAAACTGGTGAACAGTGTGAAGAAGTGGACCGGTGCCTCCAGGAAGCCAAGTCCGGAGCTTACCAGGAGCGAGTACTCGCTGGTGTCCTGTAACGAGCTGACCTCTGGACAGTTATGGCTGAGTTTGCCCGAAGAGGTGAAACGCGATCCAGCTTTGGCGTCGCTGAAGCAGCTGTACGAAAAAGAACATGGTAAGCATTTTTTTTTATTTTAATTGATTTACCTACTTATGCCTCTTTCTCTTTTCTCAGAAAGGCTCAGGTTTCGCTCTTTCATAAAATTGGGGATTTATTGTGTAATGTAAAAAAGGTAAACACAAAATGTTTGTTACATAAACATCAAATGTCTCAGGGAAAAAATGTTTTATATTTTTTAGTTTATTTGCTGTTATTTTTATGATTTTTACTCAGAATTGATAGGGTTCGTTCGGTTTTATTTTTACGGGGCGGAATTTTGAATTATTTGTAATAAAAATAGTGACTTTGTGACAAAATTAATATGGGACCAATAAGGAAGTAAGCCCGATAGTTTGATTGAAGGAGATTCCTGCATAGACACAGTGATTTTTTTTTTCAGTTTATTTAAAACAAAGATCCGACCCGGATTCGTACAGATGCATAGAATTTTCGAATATAATATATAGCAATAAACTGAGTTGTGGCCATTTTGTATTGTTATGGTTACACGCACAAACGAAAAATTGTATTTAGCTATATGTATTTTTTTTAATCATTTATGTTTTTTTATGTATATCTATATATGTTGTAATTTATGTGCTGTAAGTAATGCAAATAAATTTTATATCTATCTATCTATCTATATTATTCTCTGATAATGTAGCTTTCTATAGGTGAAAGAATTTTTAACATTAGTTGAATTGTTTTTAGTTTATCTATTACAAACAAACAATCAAATCTTTCCTCTTTATATTATTTATTAGTACAGAAGTCTTCAAGAAAGCTGAATTTAATTTTTATTTTATGTAAAAACTCAACTTTTGAACTTCATATCTATCTTTGGGTAAAAAAAACACAATTTCCTGAAATTAATTAATTGTCAACACATAAAAAAAAATCACACTAAACTGAGATAAAATTCACGTCGAAGTCTAAAGAAAATTCCAAACGGTTTTCAATCAAATATCGACTTCATTGCAATATATTTTAAGTACATTTTACACTGCGGTCGTTTTTGACTGCGTTCCAATTGGACGAACGTCGGATCTATTTTGAGCCGGTTAAATCCGGTTCGGGCGACACACAGACACTGTACGTAGACAGTATTATGCGTAATAAAATATAAATAGATGATAAGCTGCAAAACAATGTGGGCACAGCGTTATGATTTCTATTATTTTCGGGCCAGCCGTTGATTGTTAAATTCTAATCTTCTAAATATAAAATTTCGAAATTCCAAATTATTTTTATGTAAGCGCAAGAGCGTGGTTTATACATAAATAAATTCGACAATCGAATTTTTTTATTTAGTCACTTTTTCCTCTGCTTTTTTCTTGTACAATATACGTGTACAATTCGAGTATTTTATTTTTTATCATATGAGGGATAAAAATTTGCCCAAATAATTATTTATCATCTACTTGTATAGTGTAGATAATGTAGATGAATTACTATAGATTCTGTTGAGGTTTTAATTCGTACATTCATTTACATATATTTCGGCTACATTTATTCCGTTTGCTTACTATAAACTTTTTTTTCATTTAGAAGAAATTAAAATTTCTTATTAAAGTTAAAAAAAAAAAGTTCACGCTCACTTTTTTACTTTATCCGAGCAGTAAGCACTTGGCATTATTCTCAATTTTGTGTATAATATAGTATATGTCATATATGTGTAAGTATATTTGTTATATATATATATATATATTTGTTTATATATGTAATTTTAGTATGTATGTATATCAATAATTAGTAGTACCGCATTCGAGTATTCTGACACTTCCATATGGTTGACTGGGAGAAAATGCTTTGAGCGTTAAGCCCGTCATATACACATATTTGTACTAATGAATAAATAAATAAATAAAAAAGTAAGAAAAACCATTTTGATCGTACAGACACGTTACGGTAGTGTCAAAAATGAAATTGCATAACTCTTTATCTGAATCTATAGGCTCGGTTTTTATTTGATTTAAATGTGTTTCTTCGTACGTACAAAATTCTGGCTCGAGAAATTAAGTTTCATGGTAGACTCATGCTTCGTTTACTTCTCTTCATTGCATACACAATTCAGCGTCCTGCTCACACGAATTTGTTTATCCTTATTCTATAAATTAATTTATACTAATGATATAAACATAAGTTTGTTTATTTCTTTAAACGCGTGAATCTCTAAAACAACCAGAAGGATTTAAAAAGTTATTAATGCATTTGATAGCTTATATCTTGACGAAGGTTATAGGATATTCAACATCAGGATACGACTGCAAGAGAAGCCGCGGGACACGGCTAGTTGTATTTATTAGTATTATTTACAATATTTTACATATTACATCGACTCCAAGTACTTGGAATAAAAATAGACAGATGATGTTTACAAAATTCACCCACAAAGCAAATCTAATTTTTGCAACTTGCAATATTTAGGATTTTTTTTTACAACACAGGGGGCAAACGAACATGCGGCTCACCTGATGGTAAGTGACCACTGCCCATGTGTATCAGCAACACCAGAGGAGGCCTTTCAAAATGTTTATTTTCTTGACGGTACGATGTCGTATCGTATCGTGTGTTTTGTTGCATTTCAACTTATGCGCAGCTCATTTTCTCAGAAGGACGCCATTTAGGCGTTACACAAACGTATCCACAGTTACACACTAGTATTAAACACCAGTCAAAGACAATTTTTAAAATATTTTTAAAAGCAAGAAACTCTCCAAACTTCTTAATATTTTTTTATGTTACTCCGCAATATCGTGATCAATTCTTGAAAATTTTTTTTACAATTTCAATCGCTGTCTTTTTTTGTTATTTCTTTTTTATTTATTTATTTAAATAATTTTATTGACCAAAATAAAATATGGTACAAAAGGCGGACTTGTTGCTAGTAGCATTCTCTACCAGTCAACCTTTGGGAAGAACAGTGAATCACGAACGCATAAAAAAATACATACAACTTTAAATTTTTTTCGTTTTATGATCAACCCCTGTATTTTAATCGCGATTTTTATATTTCGCAATAAGTGGTGAAACAACATTTACGGGGTCAGCTAGTATATATATATATATATATATATATATATATATATATATATATACATAATAATAATAAATTCTTATCACAATTATTTAGATTTCTTTATTTCTTATATATATTAAATTTTAATTTTTTTGTCGTAAACTTAACTCATATTTGAAAAGAGCAACAGCTGTGTTTCTTGACCGTTCTTCTCAACTGAAATTGCATTCCGAACTGGGCGGTAGTTTATAAAAAATACTATTCAAAATATTTATTATTAAGTTTACTTGAATAAAGATTATTTATTATTTTTATAAAGATAACTGTGGAAAAAAAAAGTATTAAAAATGGTCAAGTTTGCAGAGCGCCTTATACTGAGTAATTCAAGGAGGCGGCTCAAGGGCAGGTGTCACCGGGAGTAAGGTTGCCAAATTTGTATTGAGGAAAACAACGATTATCGATTATATTTCGAAAGTATATATATATATATATATATATATATATATATATATTATGTTCAGCAGTGGACAGTTAAAAGCTATATATATATACATATAATTGAAGATAAACAACAACCTAATTTATTTTTAAGGAAATACTATAATGCCAACTATATACTGTGTAATAAAAGTATTGTTGGAACGATACACAATACTAATCTAGTTTCGTTTGCAACTTCTTCCGGGCTCGGCTATACTGCCAAACTGTACTGTAATCAATTTTAGCGACTATAAAAAACACCTGTATCTCCCACGATTTGCTCGCGTGAATTTAGTTAAAAACATCTTATGTAAGTGGTAGTTATTTAATATATAGTCTATATGTTTACCAAATTATATCAATTTCATTCAACAGTTTAAAATATAAATGTGTAACAATCTAGATATCTTTGTAAATGCCAATTTTCTTGTTATAGAAAATGATAAGTAAATTTTGCTTTTAAAGAAAAAAAGAAATTAAAAAATACATCTATGAACGAGAAGATGATTTTTTTATGCAACTTAGAATGGCAAACAAGCTGACGGCCCACCTGATGGAAAGTGGTAACCGTCGCCTATAGACGTGAGCAGTACCATGGACATAACAGAGTATACTGTTTCGCCCATGATACCCCCCATGCGTTGCAATTCCTGAGGACTCAGGTGTTATTTCTCTGTACCCAGTAAATTCACGCCATATCCCACCCTTCAAATCGAAACACAGCCATGCAAACACAACTGCTTCACGGTAGAAAAACGAATGGGACAGAGGTACCCAAGCAATAGACTGGTTCACACATACTGTAAATATTTAAATTTAGAATCCGCAATTGTGTTTGGGCCGGTTACACGCTATAACGCCGGTCTCGTACGACTCTCGATCCGCTATCGAAACGCCTTTGTTCTAAGTTGAATAATATATATATATATATATATATATATATATATATATTGTATGTGATTTATGTACATATAATTTTTATAAGTATTCTATATGTTTATATGTGCATTCATCTTAAAATGTATTAATGTTGTTATCTCTCAAAATATTTATTTAAGTTACAAATTGTTTTTGTTAGATCAATGCACCGCCATTTACTCTGTTTAGCGTAACGGTTGACTGGTAGAGAATGCCATCAGGCATTAAGTGCAAAAGTATAAATAAATAAATAATCATTTTCTCGCACTGTATAACTATGTTAAAGTGAATGCTGTGAATACCTATAATAGGCATGTGCATTAACATTATATTGTATTTAATGTTTGTTATACCTATATGTTATAATGCAATATACTGTTGGTGTTCCTTAAATAAATAAATAAATAAAATAAAAATAAAATAAACAAAAACCTACCACCAGGTGTATAATAGACGAATTCGATTCATTAATAATTCATTCATCAGAGATTCATAATTATGAATCTTCTCTTTTGGGGAAACGTTTTTCGTTGGAAAACGTATATCTATTTAAAATGGTTACAACGATTTGACTAATGTTTTTTTAATGTTCGTAATAGTGGTATTATGTTGAAGGCTTCGTTTATAGTTGAAGGGAATAAAAAAAAAAAAACAGTAATTGTAAAAGGTAATCGGTTTTTTGTTAGTTTTTGTTATTTGCATGGGTATCTCACTCCCACTAGCTTTTCTTTTTTTTTTTATTTATTCGTTCATATATCATCATATCAGCCTTTAACTGTCCACTGCTAAATATAAATTTCCTCCTTGGGGGTTTTCTCCAGTAGTTGCCACGTTTGGCAAGCGGATTGGCAATCGTAGTTAGGCTTTGGTAGCCATTTTTAAGGACGGAAATTTTATATCATTGTTTGTATCAAACCATCCATCGTAATTCTCTAGGAATAACAATGGGGCCATCAGTACCCATTACTTTTTTTAATAAGGGATAATGTAATGGTAATGTTAATGTATGGTTTTCAGGAAATCATAGCATTTCATCAGGGTTTGGATGTCAATCAGATAGCGTTTCTTACTAGTAATGGTGTTGTTTGGCCCCCACGCATTTTCCCCATTTTTTTCCTGACACAACCAAAGGTACATTGCTAGCAATGACGCTGTTAGATCCCATTACTAACAATCCCTTTCCACCTGCTGCAGTCTATTTTTTTTTATTGGATGAAAATGGTATGGTAACCCCGCCTGCGCTAACGGGATACGCTGGCGGAGCACCAGTTAAGAAGGGTGATCGATGAGGATGAAAACAGGCCAGTTAGCCCATCATAATGAATTCATCAGGAATTAACCATGATAGTTTCCAGGGGGAACCGCGAGGAGGTCGTCCTGGTTGGGTATATTGCTAGCAATGGGATTCCTAGTCTCCATTACTAACAACCCCTTCCCCCCCTGCAGTCTATTATAAACATTGTTCAACTTTACCAGTCAATGAACCATATAGCATGACAATATAAATAGACATAAAAACAAAACTGGAACAAGGTTAAGCGTTGCTGATAAACAAAAACAGCTCGTAACAACCTAAGAACATCTGTTTTTAATTAAAATTCCGATTTTAAACGATACCTATGTAAAAGAAGGTGGTTTTAAATTCGTCTGTATATTTTTGTATGCATATTATGTGTAGAACTATATTTTTGCTCGTGATTTCGCACACGTGGATTTCAGAAGTAGAAGAACCAATGAAATCTACTTCTAGAAGACGTCTAGAAGGCACTAATCACCAGTTGAACAATGCAGAGCATGATCTATTTTACTAATAATAGCACATTTTGACATAACATTGTAATTTATTGAATGAATGAATAGATGAATGAATTTTGTTGCTAAAAATGTTGTACAATAAATTCATATGTGGTAGGGGGGGGGGGGAAAGGATTATTAGTAATGCGGATTATCAGCTAACAATATACCCTAACAGATCGACCTCCCCATGGTCCCCCCTGGAAACCATCGTGCTGAATTCCAAGTGTATTTATCACGATGGGCTAACTGACTTGCCCCTACATCCTTACCTATCATTCCTCACTGGTGCCTAGTGTGAAAAAATGAGATCATATGGTAGTATTTACAATGGTTTCACACATTTTATCATTACTGACGTGCAACAGTCATTACAAAAGTTATGACAAAATAATCCCTTGATATGTAATAAAAAATAATAATAATATAATAAAATAACATGTCAAATTTCTAAACGCTAATTGTACAGATATAATAATATAATAATTATTGTAATATATTTATCCAGAAATATCAATCTTTTATAATTTGTCAATCTATATACATATATATATATATATATATATATATATATATATATATATATATATATATATATATATATATATATATATAAATTAATGACAATTTTTGTTGTAATTTTATTACTCAAGAACGGGCTCACCTGTCCAAACCAAATGTTTAGGCTTTAGTTTTTTTTTTTGATGAGTGAAAATGGTATGGTAACCCCGCCTGCGCTAACGGGATACGCTGGCGGAGCACCAGTGAAGGGTGATAGATGAGAATGAAAACAGGCCAGTTAGCCCATCATTCTGAATTCATCAGGAATTAACCATGATAGTTTCCAGGGAGAACCGCGAGGAGGTCGACCTGGTTGGGTATATTGCTAGCAATAGGATTCTCAGTCTCCATTACTAACAATCCCTTTCGCCCCTACTAATTCTATATTGACTCTTACTTTTATCTCGAACTGTGGGCTCGTTTATCATTCCAAGTAGCAAAAAAGGCTGGCATTTATACAATAGGTTTCTATGGAATCATATAAAGATCAGTACAGTGCCTAATTTTTCAAATAATTATGTTACGCACCAAGATTACACTATTTACAGTATAAAACCTCCATTTTTTTTTTTTTTTTTTACAACACAGGGGGCAAAAATGCGGCTCACCTGATGGTAATGACTACCGCCGCCCATGATCACACACAACACCAGCGGCATTGCAGGTGTGCTGCCGGCCTTTTAAAAAGGAATATACTCTTTTCTTGAAGGTTATGTTGTCGTATCGGTTCGGAAATACTGCTGCTGGAAGTTGATTCCAAAGAATGGTTGTGCGTGGAAGAAAGTGCCTTGAAAAACGCACGGTGGAAGACCGCCACTCGTCCAGATGATTGGGATGAAACTTTGTTTTTTTGTACGGTGGTGAAAATCAGCAGCAGGTATCAATCCGAACAATTCCTCAGAACACTCCCCATGATAAATTCGGTAGAAGATGCACAGAGACGCAACATCTCTGCGCAGTTTCAATGGGTCAAGTCGGAAAAGGCGTTGACTATCGATAAAACGCCCGACTTTGAATGCGGTTAAAACAGTTGGTACTGTACATAAGGTGAGAACAGTATTCCATAATGACTTGGGCTTTATATAATTTCATGTTCTGGCATGAAATATCGTCTCACCCTATTGAGCACTCCTAACTTTTTGGAAGCTATCTTAGCCTTCCTCCAGATGTTTCAAACTGGACGTCGCAAGATATATCAACGCCCAGAATTCCTAGACTTGACTTTTTATCAAGGGAAGTGCCCTGAAAGTGAGGAGATACGACAAACGGCGTCTTTTTTGCGGTAAACGCGCAGACTTGTGTCTTTTTGGGGTTAAATTGGACAAGATTTTGTTCACCCCAGATCGAAACTTGATGGAGTGAAGTTTAGCAAGTACTCATCGGTATGTATATATTATAGTATATAATGTATCTTATATATGAATATTACTTATCTGTAACATATCATTGATATGCAGAAGAAACAGAGTCGGAGATAGTACACAGCCTTGCGGGACACCAGCATTCAAAGGTTTTAAATCAGAGCATGCACCGTCGACTACGACCTTAATGCTACGTTCCTTGAGAAAACGCGCCAAATGCACAGTCTCGCAGGCAACCCAAATGAAGGTAGCTTTGAAAGCAGCGCTCGCCACACCCGATCAACAACAATATCCAGACTAATGCAGGCCTCTCGCTCGATTGCCACTGCCCATCGGTGTGTTAAGTAAGCTAAAAGATCACCGGCCGAACGTCCCTGTCGAAAGCCATACTGGCGATCACAGATCAGCCGGTGCTCGGGAAGGATGAGCAGTTGACGGTTAATGATGGATTCCATAACCTTCGAGAATAAGGAAGTGATAGCTATTATAGTTAGCTGGATCTGAGCGATCTACCCATTTTTAGGGATCGGATGCACCACACACACACACACACTTTGGGACTATGCCCGATGAGTAGCTAAGCCGAAAAAGACGTAAGCACACACACTGGTGCGCACGTCCTAAGCACACATGGAGGAATACACACACACACACACGAGAGAGAGAGAGAGAGAGAGAGAGAGAGAGAGAGAGAGATTTAATGTCAGGCATAGAGCTCCCATGTCATCAACACGTGATGGTCGGTGGTGGTTTCTCCCAGTCATCCAATGTCGAGTTTGACGCAAAGATGGATCCAAGAAGATCGGCCTTTTCTTTAGCGTTCTGGGCCAAAGTCATCCTCCCTGCGCAAAGGTGGAAAAGATGACTTACAGAAATTCCCTTTGTGCAGCTTTCAAAAAAAGCTCGAGTCCCAGAGGGCAAACTAGCCAGTCTCTTGCCAATTCTACTAATATGCTCTGACTTCGCTGTGGCTATAACTCTTTTGAAAGACCTAGAGGCAGAGTTATACTTCTTTTTAAGAGCACTGGTGTTAGGATCTCGCGACGCCACACCATTATTACCTATTTGATGTTGCAGTCGGTTAAAATTTCCATAGTTAATGATGGTTGTTGACAAAATTATGCAAAATTATGTCCAATCATGATCATCGGTAG
The DNA here is from genome assembly GCF_026898425.1 of Galleria mellonella. Taxonomy (NCBI): domain Eukaryota; kingdom Metazoa; phylum Arthropoda; class Insecta; order Lepidoptera; family Pyralidae; genus Galleria; species Galleria mellonella. The sequence continues at coordinate 4,946,464 of NW_026442015.1, forward strand.
CCATTAGTGTCAGTGGTCAAATTGACCAATTGCTGACTGGTAAATAGGTAATTTACCACTACGGCCACCTACCGGATGTATTTTTTCTTACTAGTTTTTTTTTTATCTTTTTTATTTAGAGGTTTTTATCCTATAAGGATATGTCAACCTCATCTTACCCTAATTTTTTAAAATACGTCACATACTTAAAACATTAATACATAAATAAATAATACATAATATCTTAGTAGGGTATTTTCATAAAGGGAATTATTGATACAATTCTTATAGACTTAAATAGTTAGCCTTTGGTATATGTTTCAAACGGGACGCTGCGGCAAGTCCTTCAACTATTAAATTACCTTAGTCACCTCTTACGTCACTCACGGGAAAGGAAGGGGTGGTCTAATCTACGCCGGGACCACGCGGCAAAGTAGCAAGTACATGTTATATATTATAGTGTATTATATATTTTCTTAACGTTTACAGGCAAAGAAACAATCACACTGTCGGGTAAAAACTCATCGCGCGCCAAGAGGCTGCCGTTCGTAAACTCTGCGCCGCACCTCAACAACAATCCGCACATCATCGCCGAAGATGTGGTGTTCAAAGGTCCTGACTGCGGCATCAACATACCGTGCGCCGGGAAGGATGAACAGATGTGAGTTTTATGCATCTTACACATCTTTTGTTTATCCTTACACGTTCATACACACATACTCTCACAGTCACATGCGCACACACACACACACACACACACACACACACACGGACGCACGCACGCCCACATTCACACGCATGCACACACACAAGCACGTACGCACACATGCAGACACACACACACACACAGAGAGAGAGAGAGAGAGAGAGAGAAAGAGAGAGAGAGAGAGACGCGCATGCACATGCACCCACACAAAGGCAATATATTTGTTAAATTTATTCTAAACTGATTATTGATATTCTATTTCGTTATAAAAACGTGAATAAGTATTTTTTATTCTTTTTTCAGATTCAAAAACACTTCAGATCACAAGAGGCCATCGAAGGTATTTAAATTTTTTACTTACCACAACAACTTATCACAATTATAGCAATAATTTTAATTTCATTTCAAATCATTTCATTTCATTTAATTTCATTTTATATCATGGACCATATTGTCTCTGTGTTCACTCAGGATGGAATGGTCACATAACGTACTATAACAATAAAAAAAACCGAAAGAAAATGTATATAAACAAATAATTGAACGAACTCAGTCTCAGTCTTGTGATTTACGTAAAAAAACAGATTAATCGATTATATATTTCGATTTGTTACTAATTTCATTTGATTTACATTTTTTATCAATATGAAGTTTGTGATATTAATTTTATCCATCCATATTTTGTTTTTGTTGTGGAATCGACTTTTATTTGAAAATAGTAACAGTTTAATTGCCCGTACTTGTTCATTCTTATTGAGTAAAAATGCTTTCGGAATAAAGTGGTAAATTTACCAGAGGGAGACTTTGTACAAAAGTCGTTTGCTTGGGTACCTCTGTCCCATTCGTGTTTCAACCGTGAAGCAGTTGTGTTCGCATGGCTGTGTTTCGGTTTGAAGGGTGGGATATGGCGTGAATTTACAGGGTACAGAGGAATAACACCTGAGTCCTCAGGAATGGCAACGCATGGGGGGTGTCATGGGCGAAACAGTATACTCTGTTATGTCCATGGTACTGCTCATGTCTATAGGCGACGGTTACCACTTTCCATCAGGTGGGCCGTCAGCTTGTTTGCCATTCTAAGTTGTATAAAAAAATTCTAAGTAATATATTTTGTCACCAGATCACACAAGCGAGACACTACACAAAGATGGTGCTTCTGCTGGCCTGTTGGTTATTCTTCACGGTCGTCTTTCTTTTATACAACGAGAAAGAAGTGGTAATAAGAAATACCGCCGTCACGCCTGGAGAATTGAAAAGTAAACTATTAAATTTAAGTTCGTGTTTATTTTTAAAAGGTTTTTTTTTGATGGGTGAAAATGGTATGGTAGCCCCGCCTGCGCTAACGGGATACGCTGACGGAGCACCAGTGAAGGGTGATAGATGAGAATGAAAACAGGCCAGTTAGCCCATCATGAAGAATTCATCAGGAATTAACCATGATAGTTTCCAGGGGGAACCGCGAGGAGGTCAACCTAGTTGGGTATATTGCTAGCAATGGGATTCTCAGTCTCCATTACTAACAATCCCTTTCCCCCTTTTTTGATAGGTTAAAACAATACTTGTGTGAAAGTATTGATTAAGTTACCTGAAAATTTGATGTTAAACATTTAAAAAAATATTATTTTGATGTTAATTTTTTTTAAACATTTGAACAAAAAAATAACAAGAATATATATTAAAAAAGTCTGAGTTAATACCAATTAATTGTTTTTTTTTTTTTATTTTAATATTAATGTAATTTTTGTATTTTATATTATATACCTAATTAATGTTAAAATGTTGGGACACTTGATACGACACGACGAACTTATGAACATTATAATAGAAGGTAAGATAGAAGGAAGAAGGGGGAGAGGGAGACCGAGACATAGTTACATCAGGCAGATCAAGGAGGGAGTTGGTGTCGTGTCGTATCAAGAGGTGAAGAGACTCGCTGAAAGTCGTAGTGAGTGGCAAGAGCTCCACTGACAAGAGCGCAGCTCTTAAATAGGATAGATAGACCTAATTAATAACATTAATAATGAACATTTAATTTACCAGAGGGAGACTTTGTACAAAAGTCGATTGCTTGGGCACTTCTGTCCCATTCGCGTTTCAACCGTGAAGCAGTTGTGTTTGCATGGCTGTGTTTCGGTTTGAAGGGTGGGATATGGCGTGAATTTACAGGGTACAGAGGAATAACACCTGAGTCCTCAGGAATGGCAACGCATGGGGGGTATCATGGGCGAAACAGTATACTCTGTTATATCCATGATACTGCTCATGTCTATAGGCGACGGTTACCACTTTACATCAGGTGGGCCGTCAGCTTGTTTGCCATTCTAAGTCGTATAAAAAAAAACTCGATAATTTGTTTATTTTTGATATACTTAAATGACTAGGTTTTAGTATTTTAATAAATAACACATACCAGGATTTTAGTAAAACATGTAGCTCGATGCATAAACAACTGAATGTCTAATGTATCTAACCATGTTCAATGCAAACAAAGAATCGGAATCTGAATCTAAAAACTAAATTAATTTACGTATATTTTGACGAATGCTGTAGTTTCGTAAGCATCCAGAGCCCTTAAGATGGTTGGTTATTTTTTTTTTGATGGGTGATGGTTGGTCATTAAACAAAATTGTACAAGGATACTAGACGGCCCAAAAATTGATATTTTTATAGGCTTTTGTTGATTATCTTGTAATTAATGATAATTTGAAGTAAAATTTATAAATTGGCGCGTAGTTTTTATTATTATGTATTGAAGTAAAGTGTAAAATAATACACGGTATTTTCCTGAATGAATTATAACCCACACAATTGCAATGTCTTTAGCTAGTAAACGTGTTTATTATAAGGTTATACAATACTTCTTGTATTATAAAGGCAAAAATTATAATAAATTATTACTATATGGGTAAACAATAAATAAAACCGCTCGCCAATTTAAAAACTGCTAATTAAAATTAACTATGAATAAAGTCACGGGAATAGCTAGTTTAACATGAAACAATATAATATAATGATGGCATCTTCCAGGTTACATATTACGAATATCAGATGATAAACTCAAGATTCTGATATCGCTGTCCGGGCCATTCCTATCGGAACAGACCGAGACAAGACTGAATTCTTCAGAGTACGATGACGTTGACAAGATGGAGGTGTGGCTTGAGAGATGGCACCTGAAGAGTGATGCTGGTGATCAAATCGCAGCTTCTGATGTGAAGTTTAAAGAGGTAAATCTGTCAGAGTTAAATAAGAGGGAGATAATATACTCTTGAAGAGATAGAGGGAATATACTCTTGAAGTTTACGATATCGTATCGGTTCGGAAATACTACTGTTGGAAGTTGATTCCAAAGCGTGGTTGTGTGTAGAAAGAAATGGTTTCGAAAACTCACCGTGGAGGACCGCCACTCGTTCAAATGGGATTGGGGGGATTGGGATGGAACTTTAGTTTGTGGCGGATTGTACGATATACTATGAGCTTCACAAACTATAATATTCATTGTACTTTTCACGTCTATAGGCGACGGGTGCCGCTTTTCGAGTTGGCTGTTAGTTTGCTTGCCATTCCAAGCTGAAAAAATATTTAATACCTTTAATTTTCTCGCAGGAAATCGCTCCATGGAAAATAATATTACAAAACGAAGTAGACTTCAACAAAGGGGAACCCAGGGTGTCGGTGCTGACTCTAACATCAAACATTACCAACTCAAACAGTTCCAGCGTGTATGCCGTGCAGATGCGGTCCACTGCGAATCAAACCGTACCTTCAAAATGAGTTATACTACCAACCCTTTGGACATGACTACCGGTGTTATTTACGCGTGTGTCTTGCTCTGCGGATTGTATGTGTTAATAATTTTCGAGGTCAGTATCTATAGATTTAGAAATATAGTAGAATTTTGATTATCCGAACATCAATTATCCGGATATTTGATTATCCGGACTTATTCTTCATAGCTCTAATTACTGATTTAAAAATTGTAGATAGATAGATAGTCTTTATTGTTTCCTCTAAAAGATTACAATAGTAAACTTATTATAAATATAAATCATTGCAAGATTGTATTATGTGTCAATTGGGTAAATAGGCGTTTTGTAATCCATTATCTTTTTAACTCATAATTCTTTATAAGTCGTATTATCTATATGACATACATACATATTATATTACATAAAACCCTTTACATAATATAAAAATATAAAAATATCAAACTGAAATCGATTATCCGGATTTTCAATTATACGTAATACCTCTGATTTTATTTGATTCGGATAATCGAGATTCTACTGTATTAGTAATCATAATTATTTATGCCACATATACGTACATATATTGGCATTAAGCCATTTACTCAGTCGTTCTCTCTGTATAAGATTATGGCATACCTACTGAGTAGAAGTGATACTTCCGCAAACCTGTTGCCTTCATGCAGTATTAAATTTAAAAAAGAAAACGATGATTTTTGATGAGGCAAACGTTTCTGTTTGCCACGGTTGACTGGTAGAGAATGCCTTTAGATGTCATGTTCGCCATGTGTACCATTGTTATGTACACGAAGTTAAATAAAAAAACTATTTTATTTTTTCTCTTTGTGTACTGGTTTTGTCAGTTCATGTCTTACTATTTTACTTCAAAATAACTAATCTAATTGTGACAAAATGTTCATATATGTATAATCAAATGTTCATATATGTATCATAATATAATGAGCTAAATAAAGGTCAAAGTTATAAAATAATGAAATTTTGAAAATTAGTCTTAAATTGCAATTTTTTCGACAACCAATGGGGAAACAAGGTTCTTGAGTGACGACCCCGTACGGGCAAACGTGGTGTAGAACGACCCCCACTAGATGAATTGACAACTTCAAATGCTTTCCAGAAAGTCAGTGGATGCAGGTGGCTCATGACCGTTTCTTATGGCAGACTATGGGGGAGGCGTATGTTCAGCAGTGGACAGATAATGGTTGGAATGATGATGATGATGTCATTTTTTTCAAAACTTCTCGTGTTTGTCGTCAAGTAGATAGAGCAGTCTTTGTCTCTAGTAGACAATAGATGGCATAAAAAATAATTTTGAAGGAATGTAAGATAAAGTATAGGTAAATGTGAACGTTATCTCTGCCATAGCAAATTTTTAGGGGTAAACTCCTACAAATTAATTCATTTTAGCATTGGAAAGAACCATTTGAAATCTAAATAATTTTTAAACTACATTTTTTTTTCTTAATTACAATACAAACAAATAAGTCTTCACAGATTATTAACAGGACGATGGCTGCAGTCCTAATATCCACCACAGCGTTGGCAACACTAGCGTTGGCCGGGGAAAGACCGTCCCTGCCCGAGGTCATATCCTGGCTGGACGTGGAGACGCTGCTGCTGCTCTTCAGCATGATGGTGCTGGTCGCGATCATGGCGGAAACTGGCATGTTTGATTTCCTAGCGGTTTATACTTTTGAGGTATTTTTTTATGATACTAAAAATGGCAAACAGTTTAGAATAAAAGTCTTATGAAAAATGACGACTGTCACTTGTAGACGGAAACAGCATTATGAACATTACAGGATACACTAAGATATCCATGATACTTCGCATGCGTTGTTATTCCTGAGGACTTTTTTTTATGGGTGAAAATGGTATGGTAACCCCGCCTGCGCTAACGGGATACGTTGGCGGAGCACCAGTGAAGGGTGATAGATGAGAATGAAAACAGGCCAGTTAGCCCATCATGACGATTTCATCAGGAATTAACCATTATAGTTTATACCAGGGGGGACCGCGAGTAGGTCGACCTGATTGGGTATATTGCTAGCAATGGGATTCTCAGTCTCCATTACTAACAATCCCTTTCCCCTCTTATTCCTGAGGACTATAGTGGTACGTTCATGGTGTAATGTCACTTGCCGGCAGCACACCTGCAATGCCTCTGGTATTGTGGGTGATCATGGGCGGCGGTAGTCACTTACCACCAGGTGAGCTGAATGCTTGTTAAAAAAAAACATAGACCTGTTTGTGGAAATTTGCCTGTAGTTATCACGCTCGGCAGGTGGATTGGTAACCACAGTTAGGCTTTGGTGATGTTTTGTGAAGGACGCTGCTACCTGTTCCTCGACCAAGTTCCCTTAATCGCCTCTTACGACACCCACGGGAAAGACAGGAGTGGTCGACTATATGCCGGGACCACACGGTGATTACCACTACCATGTCCCACCCTTCAAATCGAAACACAGCCATGCAAGTACAGCAGTTAACGACAGAAAAACCTCTGGTGGAATGGGTCCTCTGCTTGGGTAACTCTACCCAGGACTTTTAGTACTTTTGTAGTAGGACTTTTGTACAAAATGTCTCTCAAATAAGTAATTAAAAATTTGGCTACATCACTAGAAGTACCAACAATCGGTGAGGCTATAAAGTTTTTGGGTAAAGTTGCTTTTTTGTGGATAAAAGTGGAATGGTTTGCCACCTGTTCTATTGATTTACACTGGAGGGCTATGAATTAAGGGGTTACGTGAAGATGAAGTCAGGTCAGTGGGATGCTAAATTCATCCGGAATAAACAACAATAGTTTCCAAAAAAAAAGAAATTGATCTGATAAGACATATCGCTAGCAATGGAGCTAGTCCCTGTTAGTAACCTCTCTATCAAATGCGATGTTAGCAAAATTTATATTTACCCTACAGGTCACAAAAGGCAAGCTTTGGCCTCTGATCACTCTTCTCAGCGTCATCACAGCTGCACTATCAACATTTCTGGATAACGTCACTACAGTATTGCTTATGACGCCTGTGACTATCAGGTATGTGATCAAACAATTCCTCGTTAACCACATGCCCTTGCCATACTACAATGACTTTTTTTTTATACAACTTAGAATGGCAAAGAAGCTGACGGCCCACCTGATGGAAAGTGGTAACCGTCGCCTTAAGATATGAGCAGTACCATGGACATAATAGAGTTTCTGTTTCGCCCATGATACCTCCCATGCGTTGCCATTCCTGAGGACTCAGATGTTATTCCTCTGTACCTAGTAAATTCACGCCATATTCAACCCTTCAAACCGAAACACAGCCATACAAACACAACTGCTTCACGGTATAAATACGAATGGGACAGAGGTGCCCAAGCAATCGACACTATTTCTCTTGTATGTTCTTCTCTAGAAATCTGTCCGATTCTAGAATAAGGGCATAGGGGTATGCGACCCCGGCTTCCTGACCCGCTGCAGTGTCCTAGTCTTTTACGCAACTGCAGTGCCCTCCCCCCCCCCCCCCTTTTGAGTCGCTTATTCCTCTCATTTACTAATTTCCTTTACGCATTTCCAATGTTCCTTTCCTTTTTTCCTCAATCCTTTCCTGCAAACCGTAAGTGGCGGAAGCCACCAGTAAATGCATTCCCAAAGAGGGTTGACGTCAGGCAGGCGGCCGGTCTTAAAACTATAAGCCAAATCCTTTAGTAATATGGATAAAACCATATTACGCCGACCCCAAATAATAATTGGAATAAGGGTAGGAAGATGATGATGATGATGTATGTATTATGTCTACTTTGTACACTATTCTAATTACATTATAGTATACACTATTCATTATTTTCAGGTTATGTGAAGTGATGGAACTAGATCCCGTCCCCATACTAATGTCCATGGTGATATACAGCAATATTGGCGGCACTATGACACCTGTAGGAGATCCACCTAACGTGATTATTGCCTCCAATAAAGCTGTCACACAATCGGTAAGTATTTTTTATGCCACTACAACTACAGATATGGTAACTACATATTATTGATAGACATAAACAATATGGTTATTCATGTTTATATATCACTGAATAACAAAACAAAAATGCAACCTTTGATTGCTTTACACAACAAAAAACTGTTGTACGTAAATCTAGTAGGTTTGTAATAATTCACATGTAGCTAGTGACATGTCACCTGTTACGCGAAGCGTCACATCCGCTACTTAGCTTTATATAGCTGATAAAAATAGCTCTAAATGAAGTTTAAAGTAGTCGCTACATTCTGATTTATTTGTGATTTAACGGCTAGTTAGTGGTGAAATAAAATCGCAGCAGATGTTCGCCTGCGTTAAAAACGAACGAATAGAGAGTTTATCACACCGTGCTAAAGTTTTTAAGTCGCTCGCTTTTATCTTATAACATCATAATTCATATTTAATTTCCAATAGTAAATAATAATTAGTAATAATGAACTTATTGCAAGGAAAAATCACCAGACGGAGACTTTGTACAAAAGTAGATTGCTTGGGTACCTCTGTCCCATTCGTGTTTCAACCGTGAAGCAGTTGTGTTTGCATAGCTGTGTTTCGGTTTGAAGGGTGGGATATGGCGTGAAATTACTGGGTACAGAGGAATAACACCTGAGTCCTCAGGAATAGCAACGCATGGGGGGTGTCATGGGCGAAACAGTATACTCTGTTATGTCCATGGTATTGCACATGTCTATAGGCGACGGTTACCACTTTCCATTAGGTGGACCGTCAGCTTGTTTGCCATTCTAAGTTGTATAAAAAAAAAAAAAACTTTTATCATTTGTGATAGATAGCATCACAGTGAAAATAAAATAATTTCACAATATGATAATATATTAAATGTAGCAGTTATTTGTACGTCTAGATTCAACGTTTTTAATTTAAATATTTTCAATCTAAGTAATATTAGATAAATCAGATCGAAACATCTCGTTGTTCATTGACTTTTTATCACTTGTTTTTCTTTTTTACTAAGTTAGTATGTAACTTGTCAGTTAATGTTTTAATTAAACCTTGTAAATTAGTTCTAACCAGTTGTGTTTTTTTTCATGGTACATTTTTGTTAACAGGGCATCAACTTCACAAACTTCACACTTCACATGTCAATGGGTATAGTATTGGTGTGTGCACAGACGTACTTACAGATTAGATATATATATCGTGACACAAACAAACTTCGACTAAAAGTGCCGCGCGAAATTCAAGGTGAGCTTTAAGATTTATAAATACTTTATTTTGTACTAGAAGAGAGCCAGTACAAAATATCTCAATATCTATGTCTTGCTGCTTCCACATGCATGATTCGTCCTAAATTATATATTATATTTTTATGATAAACGTGGTTGCTTTATTAGCTTTTTAATTTCGGTAAACAGCGAAAACTAGTCCTTCGAGCCGGATTAGATTTAATTGGAATATGGTAATTTTATATTGCGTTTTTGGAATCTAAACGTAGCGCTGTATGAATCATATAAAACTATTTAAGGTCATCAAATTTGATTATTCTTTTTTATAATTTATCTCAATGATGGAGTAATAATAAGAGTTAGATTATGGAACAACAGAGCTCATCTAATGGTGTTTATCACAGCCTCTTACGTCTGTAAAGTTATTCTAAATACGTGATACATAATTGTATATTGTAATAGTTGATTCTGTTGAAATTTACCGTTCCTTCATTGTACAATACAATTAATTGCATGAAAAAAAAAAATAACAAGTTTCTACTTTTATACGCTTTTGAAAATGTGTTGAACTGTGAAACTGGTCAGGTATTTATTGTAACAATTTAATACAATTAATTAAATACAATAAATATTTCTATCTGTTATTTAGTATTCATAGTACAAGTTCTGCTTAGTTTGAGTATTTCATCATATCAGCCTTTAACTGTCCACTGCTGAACATAAGCCTCCCCTTTGGGAGATTTTTCCAGTAGTTGCCATACTTGGCAGGCAGATTGGTAATCATAGTTAGACTTTAGAGATGTTTTAAGAGGGACGCTACTGCCTATCCTTCGTCCTCCTTTAGTCGCCTCTTACGACAACCACGGAAAAGGTAGGAGAGGCCTGTTCTATGCCGGGACCACACATTTTTTATTAGATTGAGTATTTATTATTACTTATTAATTTGGGGAGCGGTACAAGTTTTTTTTTCTAATAATATCAATGATGCAATTATTATCAATGCTTTCAGAACTTCGCCAGCAGATCTCAATATGGCGTCGGGCGGCCGACTCTCTCCCACATCTAAGCAAAGATGAGCAAGTGGTGAAAGAGAGATTAGAGAGGAAGATTCGTAAGCTGAACGGTCAGCTGGAGGTACTGGAGAGGGAGAGCAGGAAGAGAGCTTGCCCCAAGAGTACATTCGAGAATACTCTAAAAGAAATGAAGGAAAAGGTAACGTCGTAATCCAGAAATTTTGTATTTCTGGTTTAAGAAATCAATATATTCAAATGTTTATTTTTACGCGAATTCAAAAAAGAGGACGTTCTAAATTTATTAGTTTTTTTTTGTGTAGATGTTACTTGATATTGTCGTTTATACTGGGCCGATTTTGATAAATCCTTTTGCAATTGATAGGACGAAATGTCGAATATGTTCATCTTGCTAGTTGTGGAAACTAATCTGTTTCCACGAGTATTTCTGTGATTGATTTTATATATATATAAATTTTAATGTAATAATTAGCGCGCAAGCCTGATTGAGTCATAGCCGATTCGCAGCCGCTCATGATTAAGGGACCCGAGTTGGTCCCGAAACTAGTCGAGCTTTCTCGATCAAATTACAAGCGAGTTAAATTGGTGGTTATTACATTAAAATATAGTGTATGCTTACGAATCTTTTAACAATATTTAATATTGTAATTCTAATGCCAATTTTCTCAATTTCAGTACAAAATACGCGACAAGCCACTATTAGTAAAGTCGTCGGTGGCAATATTATTTGTTGTTGCAGTATTCTTCTTGCATTCAATACCTGAATTAAGTAAGTATTCTTTTTCATTATTATCTCGAGGTCACGACAGGACCAGATATGTAGGTACTGTTTACCTACAGTTCTCATCACACTAAGGGGCTACTCACACTTATTCAGCTCCATTCGCGTTTCGCTGAACGATTTTAGTCACACTTATACAGCTCTGCTTCTATCAGCCGCGTACGGCGTCGTAAGAATGAGAAAAGCCACCATAGAGTGCTATCTCCGCTGAAACGCTTGCCTACTGCGTACGATGTAGAATTATGTTGCATTTCGTAAAAATAAAATAATTATAATTACTATAAAATACGTCTGCACTCTTTATTCCTTGCGTACATAATGATTACGCAATAATAAATCAAATCAATACAGAAACAATACAGTTCGCAACTAGTCGACAAGGAGTCGCGAAATGTCCCTGAAGAGCTGTTTTGCCGCGTTTCGACGATGAATGCAGCGGAACAGCGCTGAACGCGGCGCAACAGCACTGAACGCTCTCTATAGCATTCGCATGATAAATACATTTTTATCCTCATTTTATACTGGATTGCCGCGAAAGCAAAATCGACGCGGAAAGCTGAATGGATGCGTACACGTCTCCATACAAAATTGTTGTTTTCTATGGACAAAAGCTGAATAGAGCTAAATAAGTGTAAGTAGTCCCTTAGTCCTGATAATGTATTTAAAATACTTATCTCATTTAAAAAAAAACCTTCTACATATATTGACTACATTATCAGTGAACTTAAATAGTATTTTTGAAAAATACTGACGCTGTGCAGTGGTATATATAATATTTCTCAATTTAACCTATTTTTAGATCGTATATCGCTGGGCTGGACGGCACTGCTTGGAGCCATATTACTCCTGACGCTGGCAGATCGTGCCGATCTAGAACCGATTCTTCACAGAGTCGAGTGGTCCACTCTGCTGTTCTTTGCAGCACTCTTCGTTCTGATGGAGGTGTGTTAAAAATACGCAGCATTCATAAATTTATCGTTGTCTTTAGAACAAAACATATCTTAAGTTTTGTCACATTTTACTAAGACATTATAAGAGAGAGACTTTGTACAAAATTCGTTTGTACCTCTGTCCCACTCGTGTTTCTATTGAATCCTGTTTCTATCTAGATGGCAAACAAGCCCATCTGGAAAGAGTTTACCGTCGTCTATAGACATGAGCAGTACCATAGACATAACAGAGTATACTGTTTTTCCCATGATACCTCCCCCTCCCCGTGCGTTGTCATTCTATAAGACTAATGTGTTATTCCTCTGTAACCTATAAATTCACTGCCATATCCCATCCTTCAAACCGAAACACAGCTATGCAAACAACTGCTTCACCGTAGAAACACGAATGGGACAGAGATGCCCAAGCAAACGACTTTTATACAAAGTCTCTCTCCAGAACCTCCTTTTTTTAAATCAATTAAAAATTGTGCAATATCGTGCCGTACTACGATATGTTTTTATTTATTTTATAATTTTTTATTACATCAACCGTTAACTGTCCACGATAAATAGTTGACACACACTCCATATATAAAAAAAAATACATAAAGCTAAAAACAATTTGTCGTTTGTGCGTGTGCCATAAAAATACAAAATGGTCACAACTCAGTTTATCGTTTCGCTCTCACCACTGATATTCTTGGCAGGCGGTAACAATAAAACAATACTACCGGATTATCCATACAGTAAATAGATAGATATATAGTAAACAGACAGATATGACAGTTTATCTAGCAGACAAATGGAACATAGAGGTAACTTGTTGGAATGTCTAACTTTACCCTCTCAATTAAGAATTTTTGTAAATTAATTTTGAAACCGGACTTAGTGGCGATCAGTCTTATGGGAGGTATATCTTATGGTATGTTTTTATTTGTCCCATCCCTCGATCATTATAGTGATGTTAGTTATAGTTTGCCGATCTTAGTTGCCTTTGACGACAGCCACACGAAAGAAAGGGGTGGCCCAATCTATGCCAAATATCCATTCATGCCCAATCAATTTAATATGTAAGAATGCCTTTATTATTGCAAAACCACATTCTGTCGCATTGCTCGTAAAAAATGGATTAAAATTGTTTAATTAAAAAATATAATATTCATTCAGCAATTATCACAGTTTTCAACAATATCCATTCAGTGACTAAATAAGTGATAAATGTTTATTGAGAGAAAACATTAATATTTAATTAATAAGAATAATAATTCTGTTTTTAATGTAAATTAAAAGATGGCCATAGACAGTTTTACGACTGCAGATAGCGTTTTTATTTATTCTATCTATGTAAACATGATTTGTAATCTGTTTTGATATTTCTCATTTGTTTGGTTTTAATGGAAAAATTCAAATTAAATAATTTCTTCACCACATGTTTAGAATAAACACAGGTGTATCGCAAGGCTCGATTTTGGGTCCATTTAAATTACTAGCAGACAGCAATATCGATTTAAATAAACAAACATGATCAAATTTGTATATATTTATATAAATAAAATATATAATAACAAATATACATGCAATAACGATCTGTTTATAACTTATCACTAAATATCAATAGAATGAAAGGTCATTTATGTTTATCAAAACCCAACATCGATGTAGTAAAAGGTCATTATGTTTATCAAATTTATCAAATCTATTGCTTGAATAAACACTCATTGGTGATATGATCGAATGGTCCAATTAGATATCGAATTTCAATACTACTAAAAATATGATAACACATTTGTAAATATTATAATGGCATCACTAAATATTAAAATTATTAATAAATTGTGTATATTACTAATCCAGATAGCAATTATTTGTCATACTGACGTCTATTTTTGTATTAAAATGTTTTTTTTTACCACTGAGGTGGCAAACAAGCATACGGCCCACCTGATGGTAAGCGGTTACCGTAGCCAGCATTGATTTTTTGTTCTTTTCTCAGAAGCTATCTATCGATATTAGCATTGATATATTCCGAAGTTCAATCGTAGATGCACAAAAATGTCAACTAAACACAGGACGAGATAACTCGTAGTTGGCGTCTTAGAAAAGAACGCAATGTTCATGTTATCTCGTAGTTAGCAGTCAGCGTGTTAATTAAAACTTGGTTTAATTATAATAAAATTAATAATATTTTTCAGGCTCTTTCCAAACTGGGACTCATCCAATTTATTGGCGGTTTAACGGAAGATCTTATACTGAAGGTGGATGAGAATGCAAGACTAGCAGTCTCTATACTACTCATGCTTTGGGTGAGCATAACATGATGCTTTTTGTACTATTAAAAATGGCTGGTGACTTGTGACTTGTATCACAGGTTCTTCAAAACCTACCGCAAGCACCAGTCTCTCACAAAATTGGTCTTTATATCAAATTGTACCTCAAGTTGTCACTTTATACTACCTTTTATGAAGAGAAAATAAACCATTCATTCATTCATTCAATGGCTGAATGTAAACTAGAAAGAAAGGTTTCAGCGTAGATTATATACCCGTAGATAGAGCATCGAGCCTCAAAATCGGGTTAACTATTTGTCAGCTAATTGTCAAATTAACTGACTCGTTGTTTTATCAGTTCTGTATATACTTACACACACGCACACTTTTTATGGGTGAAGATGGAATGGTAAGCCTGCCTGCGCTATCGGTATACGCTGGCAGGGTACCAGTGAAGGGTGACAGGTGAGGATGAAAAGGCAGGTCAGTTGGCCTATAGTGATCAATTGAACAAGAATTAACCTCTATGGTTTATAGGGGAAACCGCATGCAGGTTGACCTGATAGGGATAGCAAATTGCTAGCAATGGGGTTGTTAAACCGCATTATTAACAATCCCTTTCCCCCAGGGTAGGTCAGTTAGCCCATCATAATGAATAAAAGTTTATATATGCATTAAAATAGAAGACTTGATATAAAGTGTTTGTATCAAGTCGATGTCAGCAGACAATGGTCTCGAGAGGGGACCACGGGCAGGTCGACCTGACGATATTGCTAGCATTGGCATTGACAGTCCGCATTACTATAATCTCTCCCCCCCCCCCCACTCCTTTCTATTAGCATTATTATTCTTTATATTAGTCGTGAAGCAGTCGTGTTTGCATGGCTGTGTTTCGGTTTGAAGAGTGGGATATGGCAGTGAATTTACAGGGTACAGAGGCATAACGTCTGAGTCCTCAGTAATGATAACACACGAAGAGCGACACATTGTTGTGTCCACGGTAATGTTCATGTTAACTAAATAAATACTTTTTCAGATATCGGGTATATCTTCCGCGTTTGTGGATAATATACCTTTGACAACGATGATGGTTCGTGTGGTGACGTCACTAGGGTCCAATCCTAACCTCGGTTTGCCGATGGCACCGCTGGTCTGGGCGTTGTCCTTCGGGGCGTGTTTAGGAGGTAAGTTAATGTACATTTTATTGAGCTAATTAAAAAATATTGTATGTATTTATGTCAGTTTTGATCACGTCATAAATTTGAGAATGGCCGACTAGTTTTAAATCCAATGATTCAGGAGTGCGATTCACAGCCTTTTCGCCCCGGGAAACCATCGTGCTGAATTTCAGATGTACTAATCACAAATGGCTAACTGTCGTTTGATCCTGACCTATCATCCCTCACTGATGCCCCGCCAACGTATACCATTAGCACAGGCAAGGTTACCATTCCATTATCATCCACCACAAAAAAAAACATGGTATATGCGAATACCAGTGGGAGACTTTGTACAAAAGTCGATTGCTTGGGTACCTCTGTCCCATTCGTGTTTCAACCGTGAAGCAGTTGTGTTTGCATAGCTGTGTTTCGGTTTGATGGAACAGAGGTACCCAAGCAATCGACTTGTGTGTCAATCATTATAATTTATATCATTCGTTGAAGGGCTAACAGTAGAGTTTTTATTCATTCAAGTGGAACAATAAAGAGTTTTTATTCGTTCATAACATATTATTTTTATATATATATATATATATATATATATATATATATATATATATATATATATATATATATAGTAATTATATATTTTTTTTAATTTACAGGTAACGGCACACTAATTGGAGCGAGCGCGAACGTTGTATGCGCAGGCGTCGCCGAGCAGTACGGCTATAGGTTCACATTCATGCAATTCTTAAAGATTGGCTTCCCCATCATGATCGGCCACCTTCTGGTCGCGTCTGGCTACCTTCTGCTTTGTCATTGCGTATTTACATGGCACTAAGAATATTCTGCATGTATTTTTTGGCTATGTCTCAAGATTATTTATTGCATATTATTATTATTATTACAATAGCCGTTAACTGGCCAATGCTGAACATAGTTTTTCTCTATTGGTTTTGCTAGTAGTTACTTGGCTGGCGGGTTGGCAACCGCAGTTTTTTTTTTGATGGGTGAAAATGGTATGGTAACCCCGCCTGCGCTACCGGGATACGCTGGCGGAGCACCAGTGAAGGGTGATAGATGAGAATGAAAACAGGCCAGTAAGCCCATCATGATGAATTCATCGGGAATTGACCATGATAGTTTCTAGAGAGAACCGCGAGGAGCTCGACCTGGTTGGGTATATTGCTAGCAATGGGATTATCAGTCTCCATTACTAACAATCCCTTTCTCCCTTGGCAACCGCAGTTAGGCTTTTGCTAATGTTTGGATATTAAATTAAAACATTAGGAGATAGATTTAGTGGAATGGTGCTTTAGAATCGATCCCATTGCGTACTACTGTATACGCTTTAATTAGTATTTTTAGTTTTAAAATTTTTTTCGACAATCAATGGCTTAAAGTTATGTGTAAGTAGATATAAATATATATATATATAAACTAGCTGACCCCGTAAACGTTGTTTTACCACTTATTGCGAAATATAAAAGTCGCGATTAAAATACAGGGGTTGATCGTAAAACGATGAAAATTTAAAGTTGTATGTATTTTTCAATGCTAAATTATAATAAAATAAAAACAAAAAAAAAAATGTCAAAAAAATAAAAAAAATATTTTGGGGTGGATCACCCTTATCACTTACGGGTATGAAAAATAGATGTTGGCCGATTCTCAGACCTACCCGATATGCACACAAAATTTCATAAATATCGGTTATGCCGTTTCGGAGGAGTTTGGTAACAAACACCGCGACACGAGAATTTTATATATAAGATTACCCATAACTATAATTCCTAATAGGTTTTTTTAATAGATGAAAATAGAATGGCAACCCCGCCTGCGATATCGGTATACGAAGCGGGACACCAGTGAGAAATGATAGGCGATGATGAAGATGCTGGCCCAGTTGGCACATCGTGGTGAATTTCACAATAATCAACCACGATGGTTTCCAGGGGAAACCTCATGTAGGGGGTCGACCTGATAGGGTATATTGCTAGCAGTAAAGCGATTACTAATAATCCCTTCCTCCCCCCTCCCTAGTAGATGAAATTTTATTGAAATTCTTATCCCAAATTTCGGAATTCGATTTTATGGTAATGCGTGGTCTGTCGACACACAACTTGAACTATGAGTTTATATTATAAATTATAAATGAACGAAATGACATGTCGGCGCGAGTGAAACCGCGTTGAAGAGTTAGTAAAACTGTGTTAAAATATTGTTTAAGTCCCAAATAATTTTAATTAGTTGCTAATTATTTTGTAAGCTCCGTTAATTCCCATGTTAATCATAATCTTCGAGATAAGAGCGTATTGCTTTGTAAAAGGCCGGCAGCGCACCTGCAATGCCTCTGGTGTTGCGGGTGATCGTGGGCGGCGGTAGTTACTTACCATCAGGTGATACCGCATGCGTATTTGCCGTGTTATAAAAAAAAATATATATCATTTTAAAGCAGTTTTACATTGCATTTCATTAATTTCTTAACATACTAATTAAGTAATTGTTAAGTATATATTTATAAGTAGATACTTATTTACATGGTCGGGTTTTAGGTAGTGTTGTTAATTTATCCTTGGAATTGTCTGTGATATGTATTTTTTGATGAATGAAATAATGAATGAAAATTTATTTAAATAATCCACAACACTTACATTATATTAAGGTTACAAGTAATTACAATCTAATATAATATAAATCAAAGTTTATATATATATATATATATATATTCGGTCAGTAACATGGACATGTTTAACCTGTTCACTGTTAAACATAAGCAGTATTGTGAGCATTATTTTGACAATCTTCTTCGAAATAAATCAAAATTGCCGTACTGACCAGATACATGCGGGCAGCGGCCGGCAAAAGTTGTATGAAAATCCATATCTGTCGTGTTTTGCGGCCACATAAATTACTATGTAAACTCATATCTGTTCTGTAATTTAAAAATGGAATGACTTTTTACTTCGAAACATGGCTACCAAGGAGGTAACTAATAAAAGGTTTTATTTAAATTTCGAACTGGCTTGCAAATAGAAAGCTGTTTATTGATAAAAAAAACAAAGGTACATTATGGCGCGTGAAAAATTATTATTGTTCGTTATTCGTCATTGAACTTAAAAAGTAAAATTGTGTTTTTGATTTCCGCGCATTGTTTGAGAAAAGTACTATACAAGCCTTGGCCACAACTAGGCATTGATGGACTCACGTATGTGTACCTCGGCCCACCATACAACCCGTCATAAACTAAAAATCCATTCCAACCATTTGGATGAGTGGCGGTCTTCCAGCGTCCGTTTTTCAAGTCACTTTCTTCCACGCCGATCCGATACGACCTTAAAAAATGAGCCTGAGAAAAATATTCCTTTTTAAAGCCGGCAGCACGCCTGCAATACCATTGATGTCGTGGATGATCATGGACGGCTGTAGTCACTTATCATCGGGTGAGCCGCATGCTTGTTTGCTCCCTGTGTTATAAAAAAAAACCATGTTATGCAGCGTTTTATGGCAATCGCAGAGTTGGAGTTTTAAGCGTTATGAGCACACGTAACAGTGCTTTAGAGATGAGGCATATATATCGCAACATGACTATTTACTTCAACAGGTTTATATATTATATTATAATGAATTATGATTCGTGTCAAGTGACTTTTTTAATTCTTCAGAGCGCCATCTATGCACAATTAGCAGTTTGTAGTAATTCAGTATTGTTAGGCGAACAATTAATTGGTTAAGTTTCTGACTTAATTATAAGAAAATATGTAATATATTTAATTTAATAATAAAATTTTAAAATAATAATATTTAAAATTGTTTAAATATTTATAATTAACAAATTATAAAGTAATAAAATTATAGAGTAATGTATGGTTATTTTATTGTTGTATTAAAAAACGTACTTATGTTGTTTGTAATAAGTGTTATTTTTGTACATTTCTCGTAATACTTAATTTTAAATACAACATTAAATTTTAATATGGAAACAAGTTTCATTTTTTATTTGTCCCTTGCATAATTCCTATTATATATATATATATATATATATATATATATATATATATATATATATATATATATATATATATATATATATATATATATATATATAAATTCCTAAAAATAAAGTTATTATTTGTTTCAAAACATTGGAATATATACATATGTAAATTGGATTCTCTTTTCCGCGCTTAGCCTCTCATTTGGGCCGTTGTGCGTATGAGTCGTGGCTAGTACAGCCAACCTAGCTCCGCCCAGAAGCGCAGAAGCTTCCTGGGTTCTTCACAGGCCTCACGGAGCGACCTTACTGTACCGAAGATTTCTAAACGTTGATAAGCCACAGCTCCATATTCCAGGATTATGTAAACAGCCGTTTCTTTGACGTAAAAATATTGGAATATAACGCTCAATAAAAAAAAAATTTACTGTATCTTTGGTTTTTTTTTAATGATAATACCGGTTGCGCTATCAAAAGTTTTCATGAATGAATGAATGAGTATACTTTATTTGCATTATACAATATAGGAAATAAGCAAGGCAATTTACAAACACAACGATACAATTGTATAAGTACAGTAAGGCGGTCTTATTGCTAAGAGCATGACATGTCATATCACGCATCATGACATGTCATATCACGTATCATGACATGTCATATCACGTATCATGGCATAGCATGTCAAGTTGGCATTCTAACGTGAGAAACGATATATAAAACCGCCTTCTGTACTTCATAAGTACAATATTTATATTTTGGATTGTTCTTTAAGTGATGCAATAAAGAATATATAAATAAATAAATAAATGTATCCAAATTGAGGGCTTCCTCCTTTTTAACCGACTTCATAAAAGGAGAAGATACCATGTTCCATTGTATGTGTTGTTATTTTTGAAGTAATTTCAAAATAGCAGCGATGTTAATTCTGATCTCGATCATCTACAAACAGACTTGGAAAAAGGTAGATAGATAGATACTCTTTACTGTTTCCTCCAAAAAACTACAATAGTAAACTTACTATAAATACAAACAATTACAAGAAATAATCACAATGAGAAAACAATGGGCGACCCAATCGCTAAAAGCGATCTCTTCCAGGCAACCTTTGAATAGAGAGGAGTAATTTTAAACAATTAAATCATCATTAAAATCGGTTAAGAATTGACAACGTGTTTATAACCTTCTTTTGAAGTCACTATGCTCAAAGTAATTTGCAATCTAAATAACATATTAAGAATAAGGTAAAATGGGGGAAACGGGGACACCTACGAGAAAATTAAAACTAAAAAATGAAATAATGGAATTATGTCCATAGGTTACAGTGACCGTTTACCATCAGACGAGCAATATGCTTGTTAGATAGATTTTTTTTATTGTCTTTAGGGTTCCGTACCTCCGAATGGAAAAACGGAACCCTTATTAGATCACTTCGTTGTCCGTCCGTCGTATCTATCAGTAAAGGCCTATATTCAGCAGTGGACAGTTAACGGCGATGGAATGGGATAAGGGGATAATAGTTCCATCGTGTTTGAAATTAGGCATCGTTCTTATTTCCCCACTTTCCCTTATGTTTATATAAAAATAGTACCTACGTAGTGATAAAAATTTATGATTTAAGATTAGTTACAGATTCGCATTTAACTTTTACAAATAAGATTTTTGTCAGGTAATAAAATTTTTTAATTAAATTACTAGCTTTTACCCGTAACTTCGTCCGCGTAATCAGAACGATAAGGTCATTTCTTCTATTCCAAATAGAAAATTATTTATTTATTTACACTTTATTGCACCATTTATAAAATAGTAAATACATTTAACTGTAATAAGAAATGATACAAAAGGCGGCCTTATCGCTAAGCAATCTCTTCCAGACAACTTTTGGGTAGAGGACATTGAGAAAAGAAAGAAAAATAAAGGGTAGGTAGCGCACTATTATATGTAAACAAATATATATAAAGGTATATTATAGATAAATACGCATATATATATATAAAAAAAAAAAAAGTAAAAGAGGAAAATAGTTACTTAAAGGGAGAGATAATGGGCTTTAACAGAGGTTTTGAAGCTGACGAGAGATTGATTAATTGAAAATTACTTTTTTTATAACACAAAGGGGCGAACGAGCATACGACTCGACTGATGATATGTGATCACAGCACTCTTAACACTGAAGGAATTGCTTACGTACTGTCGGCTTTTTAAGAAGGAATATGCTACATGTGTACTGTAATATGCACGCAAATATATTTAATGGAGGGGGGGGGGTTATTAGTAATGCGAATTACCATTCCGATTGCTAGCAATATCAATATATGGTCCTCCATGGAATTAAAAAAGAATTACATGTATTATGTATACCAAATTTCATGACGAACCTAGGCAATAATATTTATAATACAATTTATAAAGTATTATGAATAAAATAGAAATAAGTATATGTACTGTATACAAAATATATATATATAAGTAATATATATATATATATATATGTATATAATATATATATATATATATATATATGTTAATCAGTAATCCCTGAGCATAGGAAAGTGTGCAATAAAGAAACGGAAAATATATAATAAATGGAGTATATAATGTTAAATATAATAATAATAATATATAGCCACCCGTCATAGTGTGGCGTATATATATATTGTATATATAACAAACCTTTATAAATACCTTTTGAATTTCTGTAGAAAAATAAATTATAAATAACAGCGCATGCGAAGTTGCGCGCGCAGTATAAAATTTAGAAATTGTCATTCTTTTTAAAATATATAGACGTTTGAATATTGAATAAAATATTTTACTTACTCATTTCCCATAACTGGTGACCCCGTAAAAACGCATATTACAATGGCATCGTCTAATAACAACGACGAAATATTTAAAGTGGGAATACGAGTTCCGCCATTTTGGCCGGAGGAACCCGAAATATGGTTTGCTCAGGTTGAAGGCCAATTCGCCGTCTCAAATATAACAGCAGATGCAACGAGTTTAACTAGATTGGACAACTTGACCACCAATTTTCAAAGGAAGTGAAGGACATTATTATTTCACCACCTCCGACGGAAAAGTATGAAAAATTGAAAACTGAACTTATCAAACGTCTAAGTGCCTCACGCGAGAAGCAGGTAAAACAACTACTTATGCATGAGGAATTGGGAGACCGTCGCCCGTCACAATTTTTACGGCATTTACAAAGCCTCGCCGGACCGAACGTGCCAGAGGACTTTCTCAAGACCATATGGACAAGTAGACTACCACGCAACGTACAGACAGTGATAGCTGCTCAACCTACAGCGTCACTAGAGGTACTTTCTGATTTGGCAGACCGTATCCAGGATATTGCCCCTGCTACTCCGCAAGTGTCAGCTGCATCAACATGTGGATCATCTTTGGCCAACGAGATAGCCGAACTCCGGAGGCAGATGAAAGTGCTTATGGATCGTCAGTCTCGTCCCCGTTCCTGTCAGAGAAGTCGCAGCCGCTCAGAAACGCGATCGGAATCCAACTATAGAAAATTCCCGAAATGTTGGTATCATGCAAAGTTTGGAGCTAAAGCAAAGCGATGCGTAAAGCCTTGTGATTATATTCGGTAATGGCGACGAACGGCCGTCACAACACGTCTGGTCGCCTGTTCGTCGTAGATCGTCGGTCGAAGATGCAATTTCTAATCGATACAGGAAGCGATGTTTGTGTCTTCCCACGACGAGCACTGCATGAGCGTCGTCCTAAATCAGATTTCCAACTTTCTGCTGCTAACGGTACTACGATCAGCACATTTGGATGTACTCACCTGGATTTGGATCTTGGTTTGCGCCGTGATTTCCCATGGCGTTTCATTGTTGGTGACGTCACTAAGGCGATTATAGGAGCTGATTTTCTAAAGTTCTATGGTCTTCTAGTAGACTTACGTAACCAACGATTGTTAGACAACACGACGACACTGTCCGTCGTTTGCTCTCCTGCACACTCGTCGACTGCAATTTCTTCTATCAAGATACCAATCGGCGAGTCTCGCTACGACCAAATCCTGAAGGAATTTCCTGAAATTACAAATCCATCCAGAAAACAAGCTGATATCAAACACAATACCGTTACTTCATCAGGACTACGCCCGGACCTCCAATTTATTGTACTCCACGCCGTCTAGCGCCAGACAAATTAAAAATCGCAAAGGCAGAATTCGAGTCTATGATTAAATTAGGTATTGCTCGACCATCGGAAAGCTCCTGGGCCTCGCCATTACATCTGGTACCGAAGAAGGATAACGGGTGGCGGCCTTGTGGAGATTACCGAATGCTAAATGCTCGCACCATTCCTGACAGATATCCAGTTAGACATGTTCATGACTTCACACACAGTATAGCAGGTTGCACAGTATTCTCAACAATAGAGCCTATCATCAAATATAAAAAAAACAAACTGCCATCACAACACCGTTCGGGCTATATGAATTTCCTGCCATGACGTTTGGTTTACGAAATGCTGGGCAGACTTTTCAGCGTTTTGTTGATGATATGACGCGTGGATTGGATTTTGTTTACCCTTACATTGATGACTTCTTAGTCTTTTCCAAAAATGAGGATCTTCATGAGCAGCACCTGCGTATACTATTCAATAGATTGAAAGATTACGGAATTGTCATCAATATTTCAAAATGTAACTTTGGTCGGTCTGAAGTAAAATTTCTTGGATATAATATATCAGCCAATGGTATCAAACCTCTTGATGAGAAAGTTGAAGCGATCAAATCGTTTCCTCCTCCCAAGACAGTTCGAGAACTCCGCAGATTTTTAGGGATGCTGAATTTCTACAGACGATTCATTCCCAGCGCTGCTGAAGTTCAAGCACCTCTACATGCTCTCATGACTGGCTCAGTTAAAGGTTCTTATCCTATCAACCTGTGTGATATATAAGCCTTTGAAGATTGCAAAGAGAGTCTATGCCGCGCTACACTTCTTGCTATCCAGATTGCCAATGCAGACTTGGTCTTGTGACAGATGCCTCAGAAACTGCAATCGGAGCCGTCTTGCAACAATATAAAGATGAAGATATATACGTAAGCTAACCTCAGCGCAGCAAAAATATTCTCCTTATGATCGAGAGCTGCTTGCTGTGTATGAAGCATTAAAATATTTTAGACACATGGTTGAAGCCAGGGATTTCACGATCTTTACAGACCATAAACCATTGTGTTACGCCTTTCACCAACGCAGGGATAAATGTTCACCGAGACAGTTTCGTCATCTGGATTTTATATCCCAGTTTACAACTGACTTGAGACACATCTCGGGAAAGGACAACCTAGTCGCAGACACATTGAGTAGAGTGGAAGAGGTGGAACTGTCGATCAATTTCTCTCAACTTGCTGAGTCACAAGCAGCTGATCCAGAATTAAACAATCTGTTAGAACATGGAACTTCATTACGTTTGGAGAAGGTGAAGATACCTGGAACGCATGCAGAATTATATTGCGATGCGAGCACTCCAATTCCTAGACCCTACGTAACAAAGTCCATACGCAAACAAGTCTTTGATAGCCTGCATTCATTGAGTCATCCTGGTGCTAATGCAACAATCAAGTTAGTAGCAGAACGCTACGTATGGCCAGGGATTAAAAAAGACTGCAGAGAGTGGACGCGTACATGTCTGGCTTGTCAACGTTCTAAGATAACTAGGCATGTATCCTCACCTTTAGGCACCTATCAGCTGCCACGAGCTCGATTCATGCATGTCCATATAGATCTCATCGGACCACTTCCAATCTGTAATGGAAATCGCTATTGCCTCACTGCTATAGATAATTCACTCGATGGCCTGAGGTGATACCAATACCCGATGCTACAGCTGAAACAGTTGCTAAAGCTTTTCTTGCTGGGTGGATATCAAATTTGGTTCTCCGGTGGATATAGTTACAGACCGCGGCAGACAGTTTGAATCTTCTTTGTTTCAACATCTTTCAAAAATATGATTTCAGCATAAGAGAACTACTGCATACCATCCTGCAAGTAACGGTGTTATAGAAAGATTCCACAGACAGCTGAAGACCGCTATTACCTGTCATGCGACAGAGAACTGGATGGAAGTCTTACCTTTAGTTCTGCTCGGGATTCGAAGCGCCTATAAAGAGGACATACAAGCAAGCACTGCAGAGCTAGTCTATGGTGAACCGCTGCGATTACCGGGAGAATTCTTCGACCCAAGCACAGCTGGAACAACAGACGTTACAGAATACACTGCCCGCTTACGTTCGTTTGTTAATAACTTAAAGCCTTCCCCTGCATCAAGACATACAAAACCGTCCATATTTATTTATAAAGATTTACCAACGGCTTCACATGTATTTTTAAGGGAAGATGCAGTTCGAGCTTCCTTACAACCAGCATACACCGGTCCATATACTGTCCTGGAGAAATCTGAAAAAGTATACAAATTATTAGTTAAAGGCAAACCTGTTACTGTATCAATAGATCGCTTGAAACCTGCCTACATATTAGATGACCGCAGCCTCGCTCTACATGAACCTCTGGACGCCTTATATATATATATATATACTATCGCCCGTAGTAACATATATTGTATATGTAATATATATTGTATATATAACAAACCTTTATAAATACCTTTTGAATTTCTGTAGAAAAATAAATTATAAATAACAGCGCATATATATATATTGTCATTCTTTTTAAAATATATAGACGTTTGAATATTGAATTAAATATTTTACTTACTCATTTCCCATACAAGCATAACCTTCCATTCAAACATACACACTGCACTTACTTGGTCACGTACCCGTAAGTGTAGTATATATATATATATATATATATATATATATATATATATATATAACAATTAACATTTTGTTTTTTGTTTAAAAAGTCTTTTACATCCTAAAAACTATTTACATTCAGCCAAGTATACAATCTCTTTTTAAATAAATTCACATTTAACAATTTCAATTCATTCGGACAATATTATATATATATATATATTATATATATATATATATATATACATATATATATATATATAAAATAAAGTATATAAGTATATAATAAATTAAATAAAATAGAACAACTAGAGGTGTAATATAGGGATTCAACACATACGCCAAGGGGTTGTAGTTCTCTAATCGCACCAGATCTAACCAGAGGGAGACTTTGTACAAAAGTCGATTGCTTGGGTACCTCTGTCCCATTCGTGTTTCAACCGTGAAGCAGTTGTGTTTGCATGGCTGTGTTTCGGTTTGAAGGGTGGGATATGGCGTGAATTTACTAGGTACAGAGGAATAACACCTGAGTCCTCAGGAATGGCAACGCATGGGGGGTCCATGATACTGCTCATGTCTATAGGCGACGGTTACCACTTTCCATCAGGTGGGCCGTCAGCTTGTTTGCCATTCTAAGTTGAATAAAAAAAAAAAAGAAAAAAAACCTGGCAACATAATGCAAACAAATAACCACCCCCGAGAAGTAATAATATAATAAAAATACGGAAAGAAAGATGAATGGATTTAAAAATCAATGGATGGGAAGAATAAAAGAAAGATATAGCCTAAACAAATAAACTGGTATACAAACTGAAATTTAATACACGCGCTAATTCCCGGGGAGCCGTTAAAAAAAATTCACGACGAATAATCGAGCGATCAACACGCCTTGAGGTAACCAACAATCAAACACACATACCCACTTTCACAATTCTAATATTAGTAAGGATTTTAACATTGAGCAGTGTACTTTTTATTATAACGACACAAAGATGTAAAGTAACAATTATTTACACAATCATTATACATACAAAAATTTCCATGTACATGTATGGTTACTTTAGTTCATACATACTATGAGACATATTGCAATGTCACACAGTCGCGACGTCCAAACAAAACAGTTTTCGCGCGCGATTAAATCTAAACGCTTGTGTGTGTTTTTTTTTTTTATAATTTCTCACGACTCCAATAGGCAAAGTTTTTTTATCATTGATCATAATGGAATGGTAACCCCGCCTGTGTAGGGGGGAAAGGGATTGTTAGTAAAGAGGTCAAATAGTTCCATTTCTTCGGAGAGCAAGGGATTGTTAGTAATGGAGACTAAAAATCCCATTGCTAGCAATATACCCAACCAGGTCGGCTTGCTCACGGTTTCCCCTGGAAACTATCGTGGTTAATTCCTGATGAATTCGTCATGATGGGCTAACTGGCCTGTTTTCGTTCTCATCGATCACCCTTCACTGGTGCTCCGCCAGCGTGTCCCGTTAGCGCGGACGGGGTTACCATTTCATTTTCATCCATCAAAAAAAAATTGCTCCATTACTAGCAATATACCCTGTCAGGTCGACCTCCACGCTGTTCTCCCTGGAAACCATCGTGGCTACTTCTAGTAGAATTCATCAGGATGGGCTAACTGACCTGCTTTCATCCTCATTAGTCATCTATCACTGGTGTCCCGCCATTGTATACCGATAGCGCAGATGGGGTTACCATACTATTATCACCCATTAAAAAAACCCTGCCTGTGCTATCGATATATACTGGCGGAGCACCAGTGAACGATGATAGGTGAGGATGAAGCAGGTCAGTTAGCCTGTTAGAATTTAATAACAAATCAATCACGATGGTTTCCAGTGAGAACAGCAAGAAGATCGACCTGGTTTTGACCAGTTAGTTGGACCAGTATTGGGGCAGTTAGATCCCATTACTAACAATCCTTCCCCCCTCCCCCCTAAATAGGCAAAGATTATAAATATATGAAAAATGAGTAACCTCTGGAAAGGTTTGAAAGAATTGGCGGGAATTCAAAAACAGCAGACAAATCAGGAGCTGAATCGAAGCCAGTACTCGCTGGTGTCAACTGAGGAGGTCACGCCATACACGTTGAGACTCTGTCTGGGACTACCCGATGAGGTGAAGAATGATCCAGTTTTAGCGCCGTTTAAAGAGATATATGAGAAGGAGCACGGTGAGTTTTTTTTTATACAACTCAGAATGGCAAACAAGCTGACGGCCCACCTGATGGAAAGTGGTAACCGTCGCCTATAGACATGAGCAGTACCATGGACATAACAGAGTATACTGTTTCGCCCATGATACCTCCCATGCGTTGCCATCCCTGAGGACTCAGGTGTTATTCCTCTGTACCCAGTAAAATCACGCCATATCCCACCCTTCAAACCGAAACACAGCCATGCAAACACAACTGCTTCACGGTTGAAACACGAATGGGACAGAGGTACCCAAGCAATTGACTTTTGTACAAAGTTTTCCTCTGGTATTCGGTTTATTCGATTCTGTTGGTTTTTATGATCGATTTCAAAAGAACTTTATCAAAATTTATCATCATCATA
Source organism: Galleria mellonella (assembly GCF_026898425.1). NCBI lineage: Eukaryota > Metazoa > Arthropoda > Insecta > Lepidoptera > Pyralidae > Galleria > Galleria mellonella. The sequence continues at coordinate 4,975,638 of NW_026442015.1, forward strand.
TCAGCCTTTACTGTCCATTGCTGGGCATAGCCACCTTCATAAGGGAGGTTATGCTATTAGATGCCACGCTTGGCAAGCGGATTGGTAACTGCAGTTTTGCTTTTGGTGATGTTTTAAGAGGGACGCTGCTACCCATCCCTTCGCCATAAGCATTTTTAGTCGCATCTTTAGATACCCACGGGAAAGGAAGGGATGGCCTATTCTATGCCAAGTCTTATGCGACAAAATAAAATGTACAAACATGTAATTGACCCAACCATTTATATGGTTGGGTCAATTACATTATTGTCGGCAGACGTCCATATGTAGTTCAAATTAAAAAAATATCCATTGTACATCCTCAAGTTTGACTCGTAGAGAACGCTACTAGCATTAAATCCGTTTTTTATATCATACTTTATTGTGGTTAATAAAGTTAATAAATATAAAAATATAAATAAATTAAGAAGTAATACCTAATAAATAAAAATTTGGTACACGTTATAAATCACAGTCAAAATGAATTTGTTTGTCTGTTGCTTTTTGGTGCCTTGACGGCTTAACTTAGCTATTTGGAATGGAGAAGGACATAGGGTCCTTATATTTATCCCGGTCAACGTTTATAATAATAATAATTCTGTATTTGGAAAATAAATCAAAATCTTTGATTACAATATTATTGAAAAGCAATGATATAAACAAAAGTATAAAACTATGTCACGAATACCAACACCCTTCTCCTCATTGCAGGATTCCAAAACAAACAAGTAAAAGATATAGTTAAGTTACATTAATGAATACAATTTTTTTCCCTGATATCTACATTAATTAAAAAAAATGTGAATTTAAAAATAGCAGCCTATATGTATACATACATACAAAGTCACAGATAATATCTAGTAAAAATACATTACAGGAGATCCAGGAGAGAAGGCTACCAGTTGGTCAGGTGCGACAAAACGGGAAACAGACGTAAATCCGAATCCATCAGTTAATGACGATGACGAACTGCAAGTACTATCTGATGAGGATGATGCAGAAGTAGCAGATAGAACTGAAAATAGAAACAAAGAAGACAAGGCATCCGTGGATAAAATGCAAGTTATTATTTATTTATTTATTACATCCACTGGGTGAGCCTTACAGTCTTCCAATACGCTTACCCAGGAAAGCATGAAAGATTTAACTCAAACAAAAAACGTCTGAACACAAATACTCTGTGGTCACTAGACGAAACTCCAGCAAGTTGGAGGCAAATACATCCAATTGCGGATACTGGCTCTAAATATCATTGAGTAGTTTCAATGCCAACTCTATTCTTCGCAACGGAACATCGAATACATACATAGTACAGTTTTTTGTACAGTTGTTTTTGTTACTAAGCAACAATATTTGTATGTATATATATATATATATATATATATATATATATATATATATATATATATATATATATATATATATATATATATATATATATATATATATATATATATAATTTTAATTTGACTATCAGGAAGGTTTCTTTAAGGAACGTACAGTACCTTAATCTTGTAAATATTTTATTGATGGGTGAAAATGGTAACCCCGCCTGCGCTAATGGCGGAGCACCAGTGAAGGGTGATAGATGAGAATGAAAACAGGCCAGTTAGCCCATCATGATGAATTCATTAGGAATTAACCACGATAGTTTCCAGGGAGAACTGCGAGGCGGTCGACCTGGTTGGGTATATTGCTAACAATGGGATTCTCAGTCTCCATTACTAACAATCCCTTTCCCCCCAAATATATATATTTGACAGCCACATTGAGATATAATAGTGCAATAATAGAGTATCAGGATACAGAGGAATTAAACCTTAGTCGGTTTTTCAAGACTAGTTGCAATAACTTTGTTTTTTAATTTTACTTTTCAGCCTCCACCGTAATTACAAGAAGAAGCAATATATTAAGGTAGGTATTTAGTTCAATGGTGATATTTTTATATCCGACTAGCTTTTTGCCCGCTACTTCTTATATGTAGTTTTTAAAAGGGGGTAACCAGTTAAATAGACTTCAAGATGAATTTAAGATGTTAAAATGGAACAAAAACACTTTTGCCCCGCAAAGAAAACGACTATTTTTGTTGTTTCCATCATCATCTTCCTACCCTTATCTCAATTATTATTTGGGGTCGGTGTAATATGATTTTATCCATATTACAAAAATATTTTTTTTATACAACTTAGAATGGCAAACAAAGCCTATATTTGGCTTATAGTTTTACGACTGGCCGCCTGCCTGACATCAATCCTCTTTGGGAATGCATTTGTTGGTGGTTTCCGCCACCTACGGTATGGAGGACAAGATTGAAGAAAAAAGGAAGGGAACGTTGGAAATGTGTAAAGGAAATTAGTAAATGAGAGGAATAAGCGACTTAAAGGGGGAAGGGGAGGGGGCACTGCAGTTGCGTAAAGGACTGGGACACTGCAGCGGCTCGGGAGGCCGGGGTCGTATACCCGCATGAAACAAAAAAATCGTATACAAATAGAAACCGATTAAATTAAATTGAGTTCAATTAAAGTCTAAATAAATAAACAAACAAACAAACAGTAGGATAACTCTTGAATCCGACATCGATATAAATCCAATCCATTGCCAATGACAATTTAATACTGTACTCATTTAACAACAGTTAAGAATTAGCTTATAATTAGGATCGATTTACAATAGTTTACATTGAGGTAGGATGCCTCCGTTGTTTATATTACATACATCTATATTAGTACAAGAGACCATTGAATTTTTTAAGTCAACAATTATGATATAGCTACCAAACATTATCACCATTTTTGTAAAGTAAGCATTTTTGTAAATATTTGCAGTCTATACTCGTATTATGATTTACCACAGGGAGACTTTGTACAAAACTCGATTGTATCATTCGTGTTTCAACTGTGAAGCAGTTGTGTTTGCATGGCTGTGTTTCGGTTTGAAGGGTGGGATATGGCGTGAATTCACTGGGTATGGAGGAATAACATCTGTTTCCTCAGGAATGGCAACACATAGGGGGTATCATGGGCGAAACAGTATACTCTATTATGTCCATGGTACTGCTCATGTCTATAGGCGACGGTTACCACTTTCCATCAGGTGGGCCGTCAGCTTGTTTGCCATTCTAAGTTGTGTAAAAAAAAAGGTTAGATGAAAGATATAAAAATAATCTTGTTTTGGACCCTCACATTGGTTCTAAAAATGACTGATAAAACTTAAGATTTACCAATATACGGGCTTTAACATTACATCTTTAAATCTTTTATTTATTCGAGTAAACAAAAATCTTTAACTACAGGTAACAAGGGATAAGTGTTATGTAAAAATTATAACACTAGTAGCGTGTTGGTTATTCTTTACGTCAACATTCCTGATGTACAACGAAAAACGTGATATCGACAGAAGTACTGCTATCACGAATGGAAAAGACAAACGTAAGTGCTATATAAAAATGTATTTTTTATAATTGTTAGAATTTGTAAACGATGTGCCTAACCTAATGATGGGGGGAAAGGTATTGTTAGTGATAGGGTCTAATTGACCCATTGTTGGGGGGAAAGGGATTGTTAGTAATGGAGACTGAGAATCCCATTGTTATCAATATACCCAACCAGGTCGACCTCTTCGCGGTTCCCCCTGGAAACTATCATGGTTAATTCCTGATGAATTCATCATGATGGGCTAACTGGCCTGTTTTTATTCTCATCTATCACCCTTCACTGGTGCTCCGCCAGCGTATCCCGTTAGCGCAAGCGGGGTCACCATACCATTTTCACCCATCAAAAAAAAAATTGACCCATTGCTAGCAATACACCCTACCCCGTGGAATTCGTCACCATGCCTAACTGACTTGCCTTTCATCCTCACCTGTGATCCCCCACTGGTGCCCAGCCAGCGTATCCCCTCGCAATACGCCTACAATTAGGTATTATTAATTCACTTATGTAATTATTAAAACATATTGAAGAAAAGAGCATATTTCTTTTTAAAAGGCCGGCAGCACACCTATGATGCCTCTGGTGTTGCGGGTGATCATGGGCGGCGGTAGTCACTTACCATCAGGCGGGTCGCATGCTCGTTTGCCCTTGTTATATAAAAAAAATTTACCCATGTAAAACTTTCAGATTACACTCTGCAATTATCTGATAACCATGCTTTTATCTTAGTGAAGCTATCTGGCCCATTTTTATCCGAAAATGATGAAACAAAAATGAATTCTGATGTACTGGCAAGATATCACAAAATGGAGGTGTGGCTCGAAAGACGAACATATAGTTATGAACAAAATCATTCTAATGAAGATTTCGATGTGGAGGTTAGAGATTTTTATTTATTATACTATTACTAGTTGTATACCGCGGATTTAGTCGCGCAAATTAGTATATAATATTTACTTATTAATTTTATTTAAAAGGTTTTGTACATTCACTTTTAATATAGATATCAGGTTATAACGAATATCTACACAGGCGGACTTATCCCTTGAAGGGATTTCTTCTAGTCAACCTTGAAAATCCGAAAGGAGAAAGTATCTATAGGATTTGTATATATAACATGACATAAAAGTCATATACTATATATATATATATATATATATATATATATATATATATATATATATATATATATATATATAATTGCTATTTGCTCTTCTATTACAGTTAATTATCTACTTTCTCTTTTTCTCGGTTTGCCGAATGGTTGACTGGTAGAGAACACCGTCCGATGTTAAGTCCGCTAAATGTACATAGAATTTTACTATGCATTAAAATTTATATATATATATAACACAGAATTACTATTAGACATATAAATAACTCAAGTATCAAGTGGAATGTAAAATCTTGTACGTTACTCTAGAATTTTTTTTTATACAACTTAGAATGGCAAACAAGCTGACGACCCACCTAATGGAAAGTGGTAACCGTCGCCTATAGACATGGGCAGTACCATGAACATGACAGAGTATACTATTTCGCCCATAATACCCCCCACTGCGTTGCCATTCCTGAGAACTCAGGTGTTATTCCTCTATACACTGTAAATTCACATTCATATCCCACCCTTTAAACCAAAACACAGCCATGCAAACACAACTGCTTCACGGTAGAAACACGAATGGGACAAAGGTGCCCAAGCAATCGACTTTTGTACAAAATAGAATATGTTCAATATGTATACCTACCATATTTCATTCAATTTTTCTCTGTCATTAAAACACAATTCAGTAACAGACGTCTCTACATAAGATTCGCATAACTAACTAATTTCCATGACTGTCACCTTACTCGCTTGACGCTTTTGACCGCCATAATAAAATATATAAATATGTATATATTTTATTATGACGGTTTATTTGTACAATTGTAGACTGTATAGTCTACAATTGTACAAAGACAACATATAATAATGAGCGGAAAGGCATAGTTGATCATTATTAACATATAAATATAATAATACAATTATATTGTTGGTTGGGGTTAGTAAACGCATTGGATTCCAACTTCATTGCCAGGAATATATCAGGTCGTTCTCCACATGGTTTCCAGTGGAAACCATTGCGGTTGTTTCTTGTCGAACTCGTCACGATGCATTGCTTTTATCCTCATCCATACTCACTGGTGCCTTACTGACATATACTGATAGCGGAGTATGCATACGACGGGGTTGCCACTCCATCTTCACCCATTAAAAAAATATATTATCATTGTAATAAAATGGTACAACAAAAAGCCATGATATAAAAATTTACCTTTTATTACCCCAAGACGTTTCAGTAACATCCTGCTTCGTAGTCGCTTAGCTTGTAAGCACTTTTGACAGTGCATTGATCAATTATCCAATTGTTGAAACTAAGGCTCCCCCTTAGGGGGTTTTGCCAGTTGTTGCCACGCTTGGCAGTCGGGTTGGCAACCGCAGTTAGGCTTTAGAGATGTTTTAAAAGGGACGCTGCTGCTCATTTCTCGCCAATATTTATTATATTATATAATGACTCCGTAAGCGTAAATATGATATGTTTTCTGACCAGAATAAAAAGTAATCCTTCATATCATATAATACCTTACACGCTATAAGGTAACAAACAAACTCACTATCACATAATATTAGAACAATATAAAATTTATATATTAAAATAGTAGATACTCTTTATTGTTACCTCTAAAAGATTACAATAGTAAACTTAGTAAAAATACAAAAAAGATATTATAAGAAAAGGTCGCACTGAAAACAATAGGCGGCCTTAAAGCTAAAAGCGATCATAGTCTTACCAGATGGTGACTTTGTACAAAAGCCTTTTGCTTGATAACCTCTATCCCATTCGTGTTTGTACCGTGAAACAGTTGTGTTTGCAGATATGGCAGTGCATTTACAGGGTACAGAGGAATAACACCTGAGTCTTCAGGAATGGCAACACATGGTGAAGGGACTATGGGCAAAACAGTACACTCTGTTATGCCCATGGTACTGCTCATGTCTATAGGCGACGGTTGTCACTTTCCATTAGGTTAGCCGTCGGCTTGTTTGCCATACCTTAGTAACTTATTGCATAAAAAAAAGATCTCTTCCGGGCGATTTCTGAATGAATAGAAGATGGAATCGTACTTTTTATTAATAAAAATATATATTAATTTTATTGTTTGTACATACCAGGCGTCCGAGCGTTGGTTGATCACTCTTCAAAATGACAACCAGTTGGACTTCAATGAAGGCGAACCCAGAATACACAAGTTCCACCACAAACCAAACAGCACACATACAAACAACACATACATCATACGTATGAGGTCCACATCGAATCGAACCGTGCCATTCACTATAAGTTATACAGCGTCACCGCTAGATGTCACCACAGGAGTCGTGTACGCAGTTGTGTTACTGTCTGGACTATATCTGCTAATTATATTTGAGGTAATTACTTTTTAAAAATAACGAATACTTTTTAACAGAAGCTTTATATAAATCTTTTGGGAACTTTCAATGACCATGATCAGGTCCTGATCAATACCAATTGATATGTACATACATTCATTCATACACAGAACGCTCAGGCTGTGGAGTGAGCTCTCTTCCGAGGTTTTCTCTAGGGACTACAGAATGGGGTTCTTTAAAGAGGGTACATTAAGGTTTCTACAACGTCGGTAACGGGTACGTGACACCTCTAGTGTTGCAGGCGTCCAAAGGTTACAGTAACCGTTTACCATCAGACGGGCTATATACTTGTTCGCCACCTTCGTCGTATAAAAAAACAACTTCGCCGTACGAAGTAAAAAGTCATTAAAAATGTATGGATATTATTAAAATTTTCAATTAATATCACAGATACCTGTTTTAATAATGACTTTGTGTTCTGAAGAACTTTTTAATATGATGTCTACCACCTTTCACCATCGCACCGCTTGCCATCAACAGGGAATCCATCCTCTCGCCTCAGAACCAAAATGATTACGCATAGTGCGATTTCAGAGGAGTTTCCTTCCGGGAACACTCAGGTTTTGGAATGATCTTCCTGCCAAAGCTTTCCTCAGAGACTACAGTATGGAGTTCTTCAAAAAGGATGTATTAAGATTTCTTAAGGGTTGGTAACGCACGCGAGACATCCCTGGTTTTCCAGGCATCCATAGGCTATTGTAAATCCGTTTACCATCAGACAAACCATATGGTTTTTTGCCACCAAAGTAGTATGCAAAAATAAAATTTTACACAGATTGTTAACAGGACCATGGCGGTTATTGTAATGGCGACTATGTCGTTAGCAGCGCTGACTTTAGCTGGTGAGCGACCATCGCTCCCAGAGCTGATATCCTGGATGAACGAGGAGACACTTCTGCTACTGTTCTGCATGATGTTACTGGTTGCTATTACAGCCGAAACTGGGATATTTGATTTCTTGGCTGTTTTTACTTTTGAGGTTAGAATCTATATTAATAAATAGCTTTAATTATGATATTCATAGAATTGGTTATTTTATATGTAAAAAGTTTTTTGTGACACAAAATCTTAAATTCTCGCAGGTGACAAAGGGTAAATTGTGGCCAATGATCTATCTTTTGTGTGGTGTGACAGCGCTGCTATCAGCATTCACTGACAACGTTACTATTGTTTTGCTCATGTCTCCGGTCACTATAAGGTTCGTAGGCTTATTTTTTTGGTAGCTTTTTGAGTTACATGTATTAAACCCTGTCTGAATTATTTTTTACGGGTGTGAATAGAATAATAACTCCGCCTGTGCTATTGGTATATACTAGCGAGACCACAGTGAAGGATGACAGGTCGGGGTGAAAGCATGCCAATTAGCCCATCGTGACGAATTCCATAAGTAATTCTTTTGAACCGAGATGGTTTCCAGGGGAAATCACGCAGAGTTTGACCTGATCAGCAATCCCTTTCTCCCTGCATTATTAGTTTACGCTAGCAACACCAGTGAGGGTTGATAGATGAAGATAAAGTTAAGTTAGTTGGTCAATCGTGACGAATTTACCAAGGATTAAACAATGGTTTTCAAAGTCGAAGGTATATCGCTAATAATCAGGGTGGTCACCAGGTAGATCATTAGTTTGACTTCTGTTTCTACTAAAATAAGCATTCGTTTCCAGGATATGTGAAGTGATGGGCTTAGATCCAGTACCAATATTGATGTTAATGGCAATATACAGCAATGTTGGTGGCACAGCGACTCCAATTGGTGATCCGAGCAATGTCATTGTGGTCTCCAATAAAGATGTTGCCGAAGCTGTAAGTATACGAATTTTTATATAAAAAAATACGTTTTCTTATTTATAAGTCTTATAAGAATCTCAACTTTTTCAGGGTATAAATTTTACAAACTTCACCGCTCATATGTCACTCGGCATATTATTGGTGTTCATACAGACGTCTCTACAGATCCGTTATATATATAGAGATACAAATAAATTACGGCTAAAAGTACCAGCAGATATACAAGGTGTGTATATTTGACTTAGCAAATATCATCATTGATTCATTCCTGGTGAATTCGTCACGATGAATTCAGGTCCGTTAGTTTACTGACCTGAATTCATTCTCACCTATCTACCTTCACTGGTACTTCACCAGCGTACACCAATAATGTAGGTATTCATAAAAAATACAAATGACGAGATATCTTGATGCAGTTGTGTTTACATGGTTGTATTTCGGTTTGAAGGTTGGGATATGGCAGTGAATTTACAGGGTACAGAGGAATAACACCTGAGTCCTCAGGAATGGCAACGCATACGAGGTATCATGAGCAAAACAGTATACTCTGTTATATCCATGGTACTGCTTACGCCTATAGGCGACGATTACCACTTTACATCAGGTGGGCCGTCAGCTTGTTTGCCATTCTAAGTTACATAAAAAAAGAGTATTATGTTATAGTATTATGGTATATATATCGCAAATTAAGTATTAAGTAATTTAGTAGCGTATTTATTTGTATCTAATCCCGTTAATCGATACCTATAACCAATTTAATTCCAGAATTACATCACCAGATTTCAATATGGCGGCGAGCGAAAGACTCTCTCCCTCATCTTAACAATGGAGTGAACGTCATCAGAGAAAGACTGGAGAAGAAAATAGAAAAGTTGAATGAAAAATTGGACACACTCATTCGAGAGAACAGCAAAGGGTCGTGTTCAGAAGAAACCTTTCTAAACACTTTAGCAGAGTTGAAGGAACACGTAAGACTAATTAATTTTAATTATTTTAATTAGAATAGAAAATATTATATATATATATATATATATATATATATATATATATATATATATATATATATATATGCAAAAGGATGTTGGCTCAACTGATGCTGTGAGTGTCCCAGTACAATGTGTACAGTTGCACCGCTCTGGTTTTCAACCAGTCCCTCTCTTAATAAAATACAATAAAAATACAAACGTACAACTGCAAAATGGGTGATAATGAATCTATCGTTCAATGATAGCCCATCGTGACGAATTCAACAAGAATTGTTCACGATGGTTTCCAAGGAGAACCACGTGGAGGTCGACCTAACAATAGGGCTGTCAAAATCCATTGCTAACAATCCCTTTCCCGCCTACAATTGTATGTTACAATATTATGCATTACTAGTTTTTAATCAAGATTTCGTTTACATACTGGGATGAAAAGAAATTTATGTCGTAATGATTGGTTGTTTATAAGGAACTAAGAGATGACAAATTAATTCTTTCATTATTATAATATTAGTATGGAAAATAGAAAAAAAATCGATCGATCGAAATCTATTTGCATCGTATATTGGTCCCATATTAATTTTGTAACTATTAAAGCTACAGCTTGTAGAGCAAAAATTTGCATCTAAAAACTGAAGCAGTTTTCAATACGATAATAAACAGTAGACTAAGTATAATGTTTATTTACACAGATATTTCCAATATTTTTGCAGTACAAAATCCGAGACAAAGTGCTGCTTCTGAAGGCTATGGTGGCCACAGCATTCGTTGTCGTCATGTTTTTCCTGCATTCTGTGCCTGAACTTAGTAAGTACGATTAGTTCTACTGTTATTAATAATGTTATAACTTGACAATATCTGTATATTATTTTATACAAATATTGATATGATTTTAATAAGAACAATGGAAGTCAAAAAATATTTTTTATTTATCTGTCAATATGTATGTTTGTTTCGGCACCACGCAAAAACCACTGCATCAAATTTTATGCCGTTTTCACACTTGTGTTTCTGGAGATCTAACTTAAAATTTGGTATGTTTTATTTTGATACACCATGCTATAAGTTTTTGTTTTTTTTTTTTTTATATACAAATTAGAATGGCAAACAAGCTGACGGCCCACCTGATGGAAAGTGGTAACCGTCGCCTATAGACATGAGCAGTACCATGGACATAACAGAGTATACTGTTTCGCCCATGATACCCCCCATGCGTTGCCATTCCTGAGAACTCAGGTGTTATTCCTCTGTACCCAGTAAATTCACGCCATATCCCACCCTTCAAACCGAAACACAGCCATGCAATCTTATTAAAGTTATCTATTTTATTGATTTTCCTTCTTCTAAAATCCACGCATACGAAGAAATGAGCAAAAAGCTACTATCAAATATATGCTCGTATTATTTCTTTTTTAGCGACTTTCTGAAGAAAAAGTTCTCTTTTTGTCTTATTTTTTTACGAATATGTTGCGTTATTATATATATTGCTAATTCTAAACCTATTATCACAATCTCTTTGATCCAAATTCTTTTGATTCAAATTTTGTGTTAACATAAACAACCATTTGTCTTTACGATACAAAAATAACATGTGATTTCCATATTAAAATGTTCATTTCATCACTAATTTTGAACTGATTTTTCTAATCCTTTTTACAATTCATGGGCTCTTCGTGGTTAAAAAAAAAAACAGTCACTTCAAATATGAGATTAGAAGTCGCTACATTTTGCGGAGCAAAATCTGTAAATGTTATAGCAAAATATTTTTGGTCTTCAGATCGTATATCGTTGGGTTGGACGGTACTGCTTGGTGCCATTTTGTTATTGACACTGGCTGATCGTAGCGACCTAGAACCGATTCTACACAGGGTCGAATGGTCTACGTTACTGTTCTTTGGAGCTCTTTTTGTCTTCATGGAGGTAACTCTTATAAAATATTATATATAACATAGAATCAGCACACACCCCATGCAGTCTTTAGAAAAAAACTTTGGCTTTTCAAGTAAACTTTAATTGAATTAAAACTATTTTTACATATTTATATATTATTTTTAGTTTCACCATAAGAACACTCAGGTTATGGAATGAGCTCCCTGCCGAGGTTTTTCCAAGAGACTACAGCATGGGGTTCTTCAAAAGGGGGATAAAGAGGTTTCTTCAGGGTCGGCAACGCGCGCGTAATACCTCTGGTATTGCAGGCGTTCATAGGCTACGGTAACCGCTTACCATCAGGTGGACCGTATGCTTGTTTGCCACCTCAGTGGTATAAAAAAAAAGAATAATCATCATAATGCATAATTTCAACCGTTAACTTTTCTCTGCTAAAACTGCTGCCTTACCCATAAAGGGGAGTTTTGCAAGTAGTTGCCATGCTTGGCAGGCCAGTTGGTAATCGTAGTTAGGCTTTTAGAGATGTTTTAAGAAGGACGCTGCTACCCATCCCTATACCATTGACTTATCCCTATACCGTTAACTTCCTTCAGTCGCCTCTTACGACACCCACAGGAAAGGAAGGGGTGGCCTATTCTATGCCTGGACCACACGAACAGATAAAAATAATAAGGATTATTATTATGTTAATAGTTTTCTATATTTCAGGCACTTTCCAAACTAGGTTTAATAGTATTTATTGGCAACCTAATGGAGCAGCTGATCCTGATGGTTGACGAGAGAGCTCGACTCGCTGTAGCTATCATAACAATTACTTGGGTAAGTACTTACCTACATTTGTTTATTAGATAGGTTACTAAAAGGTGACTAAGACCTTTCTTGTATAATAAGTAAGAAAAAAGACTTTGAAAGAAAATGGTCTGTTATTTAAAATATACACTTCATATATTTTTATATATTTAAACGTTCTTACTAACTTAGCCCTTACCACTTATAAATTTAAAAGTGACCTTATTATTTGTTACCTCTTTACAGAACGGCTAAAACAATCATTATGATATTTTGGATTTTTTTTTTTATTTTATACAACTTAGAATGTCAAACAAGCTGACAGCCCACCTGATGGAAAGTGGTAACCGTCGCCTATAGACACGAGCAGTACCATGGACATAACAGAGTATACTGTTTCGCCCATGATACCCCCCATGCGTTGCCATTCCTGAGGACTTAGATGTTAGTCCTCTGTAAATTCCGCCATAAATTCACGAAACACAGTATCAAACACAACCTTCATGGTTGAAACCGATCTTCTTTAAAAATCAATATTTAAACACAACTGCCTTCTATTTTCGATAGAATTCTTCTGTATCACCAAATCAGCTAAACACAGCCTTCGCTTTTGAAGAGTGCGACAATTTGTCTCGATTGAAGAAGTTAACTGGTTCTTTGTAGAGCAAAATCAACTTTTTCTAAATTGTTTACTTGTAATTTGTAATTTAGGTATCGGGACTAATCTCAGCGTGTGTGGACAATATACCGCTGACGACGATGATGGTGAGGGTAGTGGTCTCCATAGGATCCAATCCAAACCTGAACTTACCCAAGAGCCCTTTAATATGGGCTTTGCTCTACGGAGGGTGTTTGGGAGGTGAGGTTTTAAAAAATTAATAATTTAAAAAAAAGTTCAAAGGAATTTTCTCCCGTGAATGCTTAGGCAACGGAATGAGCTCATTTCCGAGGATTTCCCTAGAGATTACAATGTGGGGATCTTCAAAAAGAGTATTTTAAGGTTTATAGATAGATAGATGGATGGACGGACGGACAGATGGACGGATGGACTGACTGACTGATTAACTGATTTATTGATTGACTGATGGACTGACTGATTGATTGATTGACTGACTGACTGATTGATAGACTGGCTGACTGACTGATTGATTGACTGACTGACTGATTGACTGACTGATTGATTTACTGACTGGTTGACTGACTGATTGATTGACTGACGGACGGACGGAATGATTGATTGAATGACTGATTGACTGACTGATTGATTGATTGATTGCTTGACTGACTGACTGATTTACTGACTGACTGATTGATTGATTGATTCTCCTCCCTACATCATCATCTCAACCATTATCTGTCCAGTGTTGAACATAGACCTCTCCCATAGACTGCTATAGAAGATTATCCAGAGCCGCCTACATCCATTGATTCCATTTAATGCATTAGAAGTCGTCACTCCATCTAGTGGGAGGTCGTCCTAACTGCGTTTGTTCATATTAGGTCGCCATACAAGAATCTTTCTTTCCCATCGATTATCGGTCTTTCGAGCTATATGACCAACTCATTTATTATCCTTCTATCCTCAATATGCCTGTATTTAGGGTAGTAGTTAGCTACCAATTAGTTATCTACTAATTTAAGAATAACTTCAATTATTATGATTCCAGGTAACGGCACTCTTACGGGCACAACCGCTAATGTGGTTTGCGCAGGAGTGGCGGAACATCACGGCTACAAATTCACATTCAAAAGGTTCTTTAATACAGGCTTTCCCATCATGGTGGGGCACTTAATCGTCGCCAGCGCATATCTTTTGATTTCACACTGTTTATTCGAATGGCATTAAGTTCTAGAAGATTCTAGATCTTTGAGTATTATTTTGCAAATATTTAATTCATTTATTATCATCAGTATTATATGCTAGCTTTTGCTCGCGACTTCGCTCGCGTATGGTGTTTGAGTGGTGGAATTTCTAAAACGTTGAAAATTATTTTATTTATTTCTAATCAAAGAACTCCCATACAAACATTCGCCTCCTATTGCATCTTTTTGGAAGTGAATTCTCCAAAAGCCAAAGTAATCATTCTTAATTTGAAATACGTATCTAACTTCTACAAAAAATTACATAATTATATATATATATATATATATATATATATATATATATATATATATATATATATATATATATATATATATATATATATATATATAGAAGAGATAACACAATTTAATTTTTTTTATTAATTAATAAAATTGAAGTTAATGAATAATGTGTGAGATAACACAATGTCATTTTATTATTAATAAAATTATATTTTAATTACGTAAAATATCATGTGTGTTGATTTAATAATTCATTTTATTATATATAAAATCCTATATTTTATTTACAGCTATAATATATATATATATAATATATATATATATATATATATATATATATATATATATATATATATATATATATATATATATACAACTATAGATAGATAGATAGATAAACACTTTATTTGAGCCATTTATGACACACGTAAATTAATAAATAAATTTATACAATCTCATTATTTACATTTTTTCAAATATAAAACAAAAGATGAATATTGGAGATATGTTTTCACCAAGTGTGTCGCAGTGACCCAAATAGGCTACACAGCTCAGTGATAGTTTTGCTTAAAAACAAAGCACTGATTTTCAGCTGCAACCTGAAGTATGGCTACACGGACGCGTGCAACAAACCCAGAGTGTAACCTGTGTAACCAATTTAACAGCAAAAGGTAAAATTATATTATATAGATACATACTTATATAGATGATACAAAAATAATATATTTCATTAATTAATTAAACATAATATTTTAACATATATAAATAATAATTCACCACAGTAATTATGTTTACTTAATGTAATTACTATAATGTAATTTCATATTAAAAATAAAACATATTTATTTATTTTATATTTCAAATATTGTTATCATTTATTTTCTTATTATAAAAATTAAAATGAAATGTATAGTCTTGCCATTGTGTAACGAAAACTGTTACATTAGTTAATAGAGAAATATAAATAAATAAGTATTTTCTCATTCATACAAAATCGATTAATTATGTGAATTCATGGTACGTAATTTCAAAATTAAATACATACAGTTATTTATAAATACACTGAATATTTCTTTATTATTGCTTGTATTAATTTTAAATGAAAAAATACCACCTGTTGACTCAATATACTCGTATAATATTTTGTTATTATTCACTTAATTTTCAATTTCCATGTAAGTTAATTTTTGAACAAAAATATTAATACTTAATCTACAGGGGGGAAAGGGATTGTTAGTAATGGAGTTTGACAGCCCCATTGTTAGCAATTTGCCTTATTAGGTCGACCTCCACGTGGTTCCCCCTGGAAACCATCGTGAACAATTCTTGTTGAATTCGTCACGATGGGCTTACTGACCTACTTCATCTACTCACCTATCATCCTACACTGGTGCCCCGCCGGTGTATACCGATAGCGCGGGTGGGGTTACCATTCCATTGTCATCCATTAAAAAAAAATACTTAATCTACATTGCTATCGGAATATTAAAACAACCTAACAAGTTTATTATGCAGAATAAAAAACAAGCACAATAAAATTGTATTTATCTAATTAAAATCATGTCATGTCACTTGCGTGTCACTGGATCAAAGTTTTTAGAAAATCTTCAAATACATTCCATAGACAAAAACCGTTACTGTCAACTTTACAATTTTCCAATTCGAGCAATTCGAACTGTGGTGGATTACTCAAAGATAACGGTACACTGTCCCTTAACTGTTTCATTGACTGATAGATAAAATTAATTTTCAAAAAATTCTGTCTGGACACAGCATCGTACCATTTTTGGAAAACTATTTTACCGCCAACGGGGACTAGTTCGTGTTGATTTATTAATGAATACGGTTTAAAACCCATCCCTTCAAGTAATGTATACATATTCGCATCGTGACCCATAAGTAAAGTCACTTTTGGCGCCACATTATGTCCTAGACATAAATCTGCTATATATTTAATTAGTGGTTTTGCTATATCTTTAGCAACTAGAGAAGTATTAAATATTACATTATGGAAGCCTCTACTCAGTGGCATAATTTTCCCCCACTGTTCCTGATCATACAAATATCCCCAGGCAACAATATTAATAGGAAATCCTTCATAGTATTGCATGACAAAAGCATCAACTACAGAGTTACCAATTTTGATTGGTCCCCACAAATTTGGTTTCTCATCAGGTACAACAATAATATTATTTTTATCAGTTTTTAAATTACACTGGTGATTCGTTTCACAAAGTTTTGAATGATTATAATCTAAAATATTTCCTAAAAGATCATACGAATCGTTCAGTTTTAACGATTTTAAATGTGCCTTCATTTCTTTAATAACATAATCTTTGAAAGCTGCAGTTTTATTATGAATAACTGGATTAAATATAGGATCTACAGTGCTGCTATAATGGATAGTAATATTACAGTTGGGGAATGCCCGGTTTACAAAGGCCTCTGCGGAAGCTATTGTCCTTTGTTTTATGTTGGCATAGGCGTAAAAAACATCCTCAGCAGGACAACCACTCGATAATACACTTTCTTCTTTCAGCCAGTCAGAGAAAAATCCACCCATGTATCCTTCAAGTAAAGCACCTTTAGCAGTCAAGTATCCACTCTTTTCCTTCCACGCTGGCCAAGTCTTCGGTGTCATAATTTCCAAGTATTTAGACAATGGCGTTCTCAAATTATGTCTACTTAAAATTATCACTTGTTTCATATAAAATCTCTTTTCTGTATTTACAATCGTAATACTGGCACAAAAGAATAAAAAATATTTTATAATATACATTTTCTACGACACAAAGAAAACACTTCGCTTTGGGCCCACGCCAACAGAAAAACTGTCATCTTAATTTGTTAATTGCGAAAGCAGTAACCTAATAATGTATGTATGATAATTATTATGATAAGTAATACAAATTAATAATAAGCTGATGTTAAAAATAACCTTGTGCCTACATTGAGAGACAATTAATAACCAATCATTATAATTAGATACTTATTCTAAAGCTACCCATTGACATTTCGCAGTATGTTTTTTATAATACAACGAAACACAAAAAAATCTTATTAATTGATTAATAATTATAATAATTTGGCATTATGAACATTATCTTCCATAGGTTTCCATAGGTTATATTTCACACTTTTATACTAAAACAAAACATAGTAATGCTAACTGAGATATTCTTTGCCAAAAGTAAGTCAATGGCGCATTGTCAGTTAAACGTCAAAGTCAAAAGTGACACTTATAAATTGGATTTAATCTATGACGTTATTTTTTAGTGTTGTCAGTAAAAAAATATACCAATTTATACTAGGTAATACATATACCGTGTCGGTCCCGGCATAGAATGGGCCACCCTTTCCTTTCCCGTGTATGTAGTAAGAGGCGACTAAGGGAGGGCGTAGGATGGGCAACAGCATTCCTCTTAAAACATCTCCAAAGGCCTAATTGTGTTTGCCAACCCGCTTACCAAGCGTGGCAACTAATGGCAAACTCGACAGAAAAAATGCCACATTTAAACTAATTATTAATACTCTGTTAACTAATTATTAAGTCTCAAATATTCAAATTAAAATAATAATAAATACGTGAATATTCCCAAATTCTAACTTCAATTTCTTAGAGATTGCAAGAAGTGTCAATGACATCATATCGATAGTATTGATACAACAAATTGACGAAGACAAACAGGTCGTTACATACGCAACTAAATATATTAATTATATACAAATAAAAAAAAACCATAATTTCTTTAATGGCCGCTGAAGAAACAAATCAAATTATGTCATCCTTAATCAATTGTAATAAAAGATTTAAATTTTTATCTTATTTGTGACATTTTAAATCCCAGTAATATATTTGAGGTTATATCGTCAATAATATATTTGCTAATTGTGAGCCGATTTTGACATGTATTTTACCTAAATCGAAAAGGAAATTCTTTCGTATTTGTCGTATTATTTGTATTTCGGTTTTAAGGGTGAAGTATCCTATGTTTTTTGTACAAGGTTTTCTTCTAATAAAAGAAAATATGAAACATGAAAGTATAACACTTCAACCTTCAATAATGACAATTTATTCATACATTGATCGTGGCAAAACCAGTAATTTTGACTTAAAAATTAATTTACTGACCCGATTTTAATAAATTTTCTATTAATTAGTTTATTAATTTTTTTAATCAATTATTGTTCGACTATATTTCCTTTTAATTATAAAAAAGAAATTTCCTAATTGGTTTATAATGATGCATTTATATACATATCGATAGATAGATAGATACTCTTTATTATTTCCTCCAAAAGATTACAATAGTAAACTTATTGTTGATATAAACAATTACAAGAAATAATCACAATGAGAAAACAATGTTAAAAGATATTATTTCTGAAGAAACACAACCGAACTGAGAACCTTCTCTTTTTTTAAGTTGATTATAAATACACTGTTATATGTGTGATATCATATATTATACACGATTATTACATAATATGTACATAAAATATTGTTAAGTTTTAAAATTATTAATTGTTAAATAAAATTGTTCGAAAGTTTTGAGCTTATATTTGCTTATAAGTATCGATAAATCATATAACGATAGAATGTGCATGGTGCAGCACTGTTCCATGCTTACACTTACGTTTCACGCACACAAATGTAATTTTGGTTTCGTTTTTGTGGTTGCATTTTCAGTCTGTTACGAAGTTTATGCATTATGGTGACCCAAGATGCCCTATATAAAACTGATTTGAATTAAAATAATAAATATACATGATATATGTTACAAATTTCAATAATCTCTTTTGTATTGATCCAATGTCCATTAATTTTGACGATTAAAGTCACCGTTGTTCTTTGCTGTGCAAAGTCATTTTTACTTTTTTTTTATTTTAAAATAAAAATAGCATGATCAATATTTATTTAGTTGCGATCAAATAGCTGATTTCTTTGTAGAGCAAAATGTAATTCTTCTTTATAATAAGTATAGAAGGAAATAATAACAGTAACACGTGCATTGGTTTAATAATTATAATTAATTTACTACTGTTAATTCGTTGATAGTTAAAACTTTAAGTTTCTTTTTATTTATTATTTTTTTTGGGAAAAAATTAATCTAACATTGTAAGAATTTTAACAAAATCGTCCCACAAACAAAATCCTCTTTCATTAATTTCGCACCCCTCAATTTCCATTGTAACTGATTTTGGTGGATTCTCTGACGACAGTGGAGTGCCGTGTCGCAATTGTTTTACGGTTTGATACACATAATTAACTTTCAACAAGTCACGACCACCTTTTTCATCACTCCATCTTTGAAATACCAATTTCCCGCCAATAGGCGTCCGTTCATATTGATTTGGCAATTCGAAAGGTTTAAAACCCAAACTAGTCATAACAGAATTCAAATTAGAATCATGGCCGACCAATAAAGTTAACTTTGGCGCGCTTTTCTCATTAAAAAAAATATTTGCCATATATTTTATCAATGTTTTTGCGACATCTTTGGCTAAAATGGAACTACCGAATCTTATGATTTGATTTTCTCGTACTATATCAGATAACAACCTCCAGTCGTGTGTTTCTATCAATTTTCCCCATGCGATGTCTTCTTGCGCAAATCCTTCATAAAGGCTCATAAGAAAGAAGTCTGCTACGGAATTAACGATTGACAATGGTCCATAAATATTTGGTTCTTCGTTAACTTCAAATATGATATTATTATTATCGTTGACTAGGTCACAGATTGATTCAGTTCTACAGATATCAGAATTTTTGAAGTCGATTATTTTATCAATTAATGCATATGCATCTTTCATATTCAACGCATCTAGTTTATCTTTCATTGCTCTAACACCAATTTCCTTAAATTCATCTGTAACATTATGTATAATTGGATTAAAAACAGGATCCATTTTGTCTGTATTTTTGGAGAAAACAGTGATGTTGCAATTTTTGAAAGCGGACTTGACGAATGCTTTTGCCGTTTCCTTAGTGCGTTGACACGTATTCGCGTATACTTGAATTTCGTCTTTCGTAGGGCACGTGTCGTCAATTAGACCTTCTTTCTTCAACCATTCTGCAATGTAGTTAGCAATGTAACCCTCCAGTAATGCTCCTTTTGCTGTTAGATGTGTCACTTCAGTTTTCCATGTTGGCCATTCTAGGTCCGTAGTTCTTTGCAAATCATCACTCAACGGTGCACGAATGTTATGTCGACTCAATATTAAAACTTGTTTCAATCTATACCCCTTCTCGCCGTGCACTCCCACGCAAAAGAGAATTATAAACAGAAATGTTGTCATCATTTTTCGTCACCGCACAATTATGTTATAAGAACAATAAAATTGTTTTCATATTATATTATTTTATCAATTTATTCTTATCTAGTATCCGAAACGTACACTCAGACGTGCGCGCCGGATTACGGCTAAAACAATACTGAATGAATATGAATACGTACAATTTCAGCGAATCCAATTTGATTATCTGTACCGTCACGACGTACTTACAGATGGCTCTCAAGAGTAACTTTATTAGATAGTAACGTAATAAAAATAATATTAGAACATCGTTAATACTTGGTCAATTTATCAATAAAATCACTTTTATTGTTGAAATTCGTTAATTTAATAATTTTTTTATTTGTATATTTTTTTTATATTTGATTTATTTATTTTAGATTTTTAAATTAGGAAAATTTTTTAGAATAAAAAAAAAACAACTAAAGTTTAATGACTATCAAAATATGATTTGAAATATTTTTGAATATGAAAACTCTATGCTTATGTTCTAGGAAAAATATTAAATCTGTTACTTTTATTATCAGGTAATCATTGTTACCTTTCCACTTGGACTTATATGAATAACATTATAGTATAAAATAGAAAATACTTATTGCTAGAAAAACACATAGTTACAACAGAAAACAGAGAAATATATGAGTCTACGCAATGGTATATAAAAAAAAAAGAAAAAAAAAAGAAAACAATAATTGCCATTTGTTATATTAAATTTTCAATTTTTCGCCGCGTTCTGTTTTGCCAAAGCTTTTATTTATTTATTTAAATAACTATATTGACCAAAATTAAATAAGGTACAAAAGGCGAACTAAATGCCAAAAATGCAAATAGTAAAATTTTTGTCTGTCTGTATGCTCGTTATAGAAAAATAAAAATTCTCGATCGATTTTAACGAAACTTGGTACAATTATTCTTTATACTCCTGAGCAAGTTGTAGTATACTTTTCATCACGCTACGTACAATAGGAGCAGAGCAGTGAAGGGAAATGTTGGGAAAACGGGAGAAGTTACACCATTTTTAAGCTTCCGTCGCGTGTGCAGCCTTAATGGCCAGTTTTTAAAATGTAAAAATGTCCACCCGTGCGACGCCTGGACGGGCCGCTAGATTTTAAAATAAAATCGCTTCGGTGTGATAGAATGATGAATATAATAATGATGTCGACCTACAGATAAGAGAAACAGTTATTAATATCATACCTAGGTATAGTGGCTACATAATTAACGTATCTATTGAAGGGTCATAATATAGTTTTATTGATGATATCTGTATTTTCAACTGCATTTTAATTGGGTTATTTAGATTCATAAATTAGAATAATTGTTATTCCAAATTTTTTTTTTCATATATCTACATTTGCTATTTAATAATAATAATATTTATTTAAGAAAGATACAGTTGCATAAGGTACAATTTACAATTTTTACAATTTATATTCAACGAGGAAATATCTACATTACCATCAGTCCCCAAACTAGGCCACACCTGTATCTTGGGGGCTATGATTCTAAATTCTAAATCAAATAATTACAGTTGAAATAGAAATGCATTAGTATTGATATTACCCACAGATAATATAATTAATAAATTATATTATCTACTAAAAATAATAATATAATAATACCTAAGTGCCACATAATTTTTTTTGATGGGTGAAAATGGTATGGTAACTCCACCTGCGCTAACGAAATACGCTGGCGGAGCACCAGTGAAGGGTGATAGATGAGAATTAAAACAGGCCAGTTGGCACATGGGCGTTGTTATGAATGAAACAGTATACTCTATTGTGTTCTTAGTTACTGTTCATGTCTATAGGCGACAATTACCACTTTCCATCAGGTGGGCCGTCAGCTTGTTTGCCATTCTTAGTTGTATAAAAAAAAATACGTCGCTACTGTTCACCTTCAAGACAGAGCCCGAGAAACGTTGCAATTCAGTGATGCAATGATGCAAACAATTTTTTTTGCAAAACCTCGAGCTTCATCGAGTGAAACGAATTCATTAAACGCATAACTTGAACGAAGACTCCATTCAGCACGACGAGAAACCCATGCAATATGGCTCGGCCTTAACTAATGAAATTTTCACGACAACTAGTCCAATTTTATCGTTAAAAATTTTCTAAATATATTTTAATTTAAGAACATTCGGATTATTTTACGTATATTTTAGTCGAGAACGTTCGACTAATTTCAGTTTTCACTTCGCTATCAAGCTCTAGCTCGCGTCATGGCCACTCATAACCAAGTGTCACGGATGGTTCCGAAACTAACCAAGCATTTTCGATTAAAATACACGTAAAGTAATCCAGGTTTTTTTACTTGTCTATGAAAATACTTTCCAATTATGCAAAATAAATAGTCTTAAGTAATATTATATATAGTTTAATTATAAAGAGGAAAGATTTGATTGTATGTTTGTAACCAATAAACTCAAAAACTACTCAACCGATTTTAAAAATTCTTTCACCTATATAAAGATACATTATCAGCAAATAACATAAGATATATATTATATTTGAAAATTCTATCTACCTGTCCGAACGATGTAGTGTAATTCTCATAAGAGATGACGATTTGAAAGAGCTTGTAACATCTCTGTTTCATAAAGTTTTTTTTTTTTATACAACTTAGAATGGCAAATAAGCTGACGATCCACCTGATGGAAAGTGGTAACCGTCGTCAATAGACATGAGCAGTATCATGGACATAACATAGTATGTACCCCCATACGTTGCCATTCCTGAGGACTCAGGTGTTATTCCTCTGTACCCAGTAAATTCACGTCATATCCCATCCTTCAAACCGAAACACAGCCATGCAAATACAGCTGCTTCACGGTTGAAACACGAATGGGACAAAGGTACCCAAGCAATCGACTTTTGTACAAAGTCTCCCTCTGGTAATTTATTATTTCAATTCTATAACGAATTGAGAACTCGCTACTTTTAAATAATTTTGAAAACATAAACATATGTACATTTTCTTTTCAATCGACTTCAAAATGAAGGAAGTTTTCAATTAGTTGTATTTTTTTTAAGTTTGTTACCTCATAACTCTGCCTGTTCTCAACCGATTTGGATTTTTTTATCTGAAAAGCTATGCTTATAGATTAATTTTATAGAAAACTTGTTAAAATCCATTCGGTAGTATAATTTTTAAATAAAAATACCTAATATTGCCATAGTTGAAATATTGTGGAACACAACAAAACCGTATATGTAAACAATATATTTTTTAAACCCTATGGCCACTAAAGCCTATTCATGTCAGGTAAGTTGATCCTCAGGTTTGTTCTCAACTATAAAAAAATATATATATATTTCCAGTAAAAATATCACAAATATGGTCCTTTGGAAAATTTATCAATATCCGTTCATTAGAAACTATTGAAAGTTATTCCAATTTGAAAATTAGAACATTTTTTTTAAATCATAATAACCAATTTTGACACATTTTAAGTAGTTTTTTGGAACACAATTTTTATTACTGAAAACACACTTCCGTGTGTATGCACCTTAATATTCATTATTTGGTAGGTAATTACTTAACCAATTAAACAAATATAAGATAATGTTTAATGACATTGCGGTGGCGCTATCTAAGTAGGTATATTATTACACAAAATCTGTTATATATAAATATAAAATATTCCTCTGTCCATCTGTACCTACGTTTTTTTTTTATGGATGATAACGTAATGGTAACCCTGTAAAAGCCTAACTGTCGTTGCTAAGCCGCCTGCTAAGTGTGGCAATTACTGGCAAAACACCCCTTATGGGGATAGCTTATGTGTATGGACTGTTAACGGCTCAAATAATAATAAAAAAATAATAGCAAGGATATGACTTTTTTTATACCACGAAGGTGGTAAATAAGCATACAGCACTTCTGATGGTAAACGGTCACTGTAGCCTGTGGACGCCTACAACATCTAAATATAAAACTTTAATATAATGATAATATAATAATTAATGACTATCCATTTTCGATTTTTTAATGGGAATTAAATTAAAAAAAAATCAGTATACTTAATATGTGGGTTTAATTTCAGAAAGAGACATGTTTTTACATTTTTTCTTTTTATTATAAACATTTTGTTATATTGTACAAAATAATACCAAAAACATAGGTACATTCACAATTTCTGAATTGAGAAATCTAATGTGTCGCTTACACGCAATAAATTATCAAGTAAACTAAGTAATACTTAAGTAAAACTATAAATTAGTATATCTCAATTAAAAATTGGATGCCACCTCACGTGTGTTTACCAAGATTAAATACATAATGACTAACAGAATTGATATTTTTAAGGACAACGAAGAATCTGGCATCTGTTATATTTAAAAATTAATAAATACAGTAGAATCTCGATAAATGAATATTAAAAATTAATAAATACAGTAGAGTCTCGGTTATCCGAATATCGATTATCCGAATATTTGATTATCCGGACGGGACAGGACGAATCGGATCCAATACAGTTGTTATAACTGAAGCGCATCAGAGACTTGACCGCAATGAAAGATGTGATTCATTACGTCAAAGATTATTAACTAATTATTTCCAACCAAAATTTCAAATTACATACATCGTAATCTTTATGGCTCGTATTTTTTTTTTATATCTTGTTCTCTAAATGACGTATGTAAGACACTTTACATTATATAAAAAAAAAATTATACTTATACTTTGATTTGACTTTAAAATCGATTATCCGGATTTTCAATTATACGGAATACTCCTGGTTTTATTTGATTCGGATAATGGAGATTCTACTGTATACATTTCTAAAAGTCTTCATAACGAAGCGTGACAAATTGTTTCTAAATTTTCAAAAACAATTGAAGTATTTTCAATGTTTCTAATTGATTATTCGAAACTAGACGGTCGACGTATCGGAGTAGAAAAGGTGACCTCTTGTTTTTCGTCAGCAAGAGACAAGATTTTCGCAGTTAAAAACATCCAGGAACTTTAACTAACTAAATCTCTAATTAAAATTGTTTTAGAGATACCATCTACTGTACTATTTATATAATTATGTATTCAACTTCGTAATTTGTATTTAAAAGTTGATAATATTAAAAACTTTAAAGGGAGTCAGTGGATGCAAGTGGCTCAGGACCGTTCCTTATGGCAGTCTATGGAGGAAGCTTATATTCACCAGTGAACAGAAAACGGCTGAGTTGATGATGATGATGATAAATGTAAAAAACAGAATGCCAGATTCAGATTTAGAAGTGAATAATGCCCTTAGTTCGGTAACATAGTATGTACATTTATATACATTATCAAATATATATATATAATACACTAGCATATACTTGATAGTACTGACCACAGTGCGTACAGCGCCAGGAAGCAAAAAATAGTTTTCACTACCTGATGTAGGTAGTATAATCTGTAACAAAAAAATAAATAAATAAACCTAAGAACAACCTAAGAAACTAAACAGAAGGAATAATAAAATTAAAACTGTAAATCATATGGTTGCCTCCTTTTTTCTTATGCAAATATTTTTTTTTTATACCATTGAGGTGGCAAACAAGCATACGGCCCACCTGATGGTAAGTGGTTACCCTAGCCTATGAACACCTGCAATACCAGAGGTATTACGCGTGCGTTGCCGACCCTGAAGAAACCTCTTTACCCCCCTTTTGAAGAATCCCATGCTGTAGTCTCTTGGGAAAACCTCGGCAGGGAGCTCGTTCCACAACCCGAGTGTTCATGGGAGGAAACATCTCTGAAACTGCGCAGTACGCGACCATTGAGGCAAGCCGTACGATGGTAGAACACGCAGAGTGAGGCAAAATCTCTCCTAAGACTTAAGGGTTCGATATCGCTTGTAAGCCTGGGATCATCGACAATTCTCATAGCTCGTCGTTGCAACAAGGCGAAAGTTTCAATATATGGCAATAAATTAGTAAAAAGAGGACAAAAGATACACCATCTGTTGCTATTTTTGTCAATTCGTAACAGGCTAGTGATGTATAGAAAATGTCATACGGCCGTATAACCCTACCAAATTCAAATATAACCTGCTTGCATACTTTCTACATAAACTGTGTCGAATATATAATCCGGTAATGTAAATGAACAAAAATGTTACATACACATTTTCTATACACTGTCCTGCTATGATTTTGACTTCACTTGTGACAAAATTAATATTGATTCACTCTTATTTCAGAAGAAATTGCATGCATCTACACATAGCGTAATGTTTGTAGACACATTGCATTTAAAATATTTTAATCTACAACGCGCAAATGTGTCTACAAGTAGATACAAATAATCGCTTCAATCAATATCCAAATCGGTTCAGTAAATATGACGTAATTACATTGCAAAAAACACAAAAAATAACAAACCACTTAAAAGCTCTTTTGAAAATCAAATTTTTTATACAATTTTTCGGAAGTCATTTAATAATAATTTATAATTATTCTCATGATCATGACTGGCACATGTCTCACTTTTTTATGCTACTTAGAATGGCAAACAAGCTGACGGCCCACCTGATGAAATGTGGTAATCGTCGCCTATAGACATGAGCAGTACCATGGACATAACAGAGTATATTGTTTCGCCCATGATACACCCCATGCGTTGCCATTCCTGAGGACTCAAGTGTTATTCCTCTGTACCGTGTAAATTCACTGCCATATCCCACTCTCCAAACCGAAACATAGCCATGCAAACACAACTGCTTCACGGTAGAAACACGAACGGGACAGAGATACCCTACTTGGGTATCTCGACTTTTATACAGTCTCCCACCGGTTTGCTTTACCTTATCATTGCCATTTTGCTTTACCTTAGCTATCCCAACGTATCTTCTATGCTGAAATACCGTAAAATACTATTTCACGCCCGAAATGGATAAATAAAATATGTATAGATTATTACATTTGGCGTATCGTAAAAATTCTACCGAGTTTATAGAAAAAGAGGAAAAAAATTCCGGGATTTCCACCTACCTTTTCCACTTTAACCTGGCCCGAGGCAACGTGTCGTCGCTCTCCTTGAATATGTACCGCCTGATGCCCGCCAGGTACTCCTCGAAGTAATCGTCCCAACTCATCTCCTTCATGCTGAACGGGAACAGCTGGGGAAAGAAGAACACATCTGTGGTATAACACCTTCTACCTTCATAGAATTACGCGTGACAGTATTTATCATCTAAATAATTTGACTAGCAATATATCTTCTTCTCCTTCTATCACAACTGCATTAAATCTATGAATAAGATATATATATATATATATATATATATATATATATATATATATTCTAAAGACAATTAAAAAGAAGAGAAAGAAATGTTTTGGCTTCCATTCCCCTTATCAATTTTTATTACATATCTAATATATATAATAAATCCATCTGGCCAGATAACTTGATAGGGGGGAAAGGGATTGTTAGTAATGGAGACTGAGAATCCCATTGTTAGCAATATACCCAACCAGGTCGACCTCGTCTCGGTTCTCCCTGAAAACTATCATGGTTAATTCCTGATGAATTCATCATGAAGTGCTAAATGGTCTGTTTTCATTCTCATCTATCCTTGACTGGTGCTCCGCCAGCGTATCCCGTAAGCGCAGGCGGGGTTACCATACCATTTTCACCCATAGAAAAAAAAAACTTGATATAGAATATGCATTTTCTAACCACATGTATAAAGAAAAGTTTGAAGAGAAGGCAGTACTTGGCGCATACCTGCTTATCACTATCAGAAGTCTTCTGCCAGAGTTCCCTTGTATTTCTATTGCAGAAACTGATCTCCCGCATGCAGAAGTAGGTCAGCAGGGATGAGAACTTATGGACCTTCTTATATACCTTGAGCATTCTGAAAGAAATTAAAGTAACTTGATTGATATCATCATCATGGTATTATATCAATTAATAAACTGTCCACTGTTAAATATAGGCATCCCCCATAAAAGGCATTTTTCCAGTAGTTGCCACGCTCAGCAGGTAAGTTGGCAAGCGTAGTTCCTTAGCATAGTAGACCGTTCTTTATGGTAGTCTATGGGGAAGGCCTATGTTCAACACTGGACAGATAATGTCTGAGATGAAGATGCTAATGATGTTGAACAAATATCTGCAGACAAAATGTTCATCATCTGTCCAGGTTAATCATTAACTACCAACATGTTAGTTAATACTAACTTGGGCTTCCTTCCTATGCAGAGAGCCAGCACGTCAAAGAACGCGCCAGGCAGCAGATGCAGAAAGAATATATAAATTTTATACATTAGAAGTGATTTGGTCAGAGTTACCGTCAGGTACCTGTAAATAAAAATAATAGATTAATATTACAGTATAACCTCAAACGAGCATACGACCCGACCTATGTTGAGGGATTACGTTGTAGTAAAATTATAGGGTACAGCGTCAAAATATCGTTCGCAACGATTACCACTGGACATAAAAAAGTATACTGTTTCGCCCATGATACTCGTACCTCCCATGCGTTGCCATTCCTGAGGACTCAGGTGTTATTCCTCTGTATCCTGTAAATTCACGCCATATCCCACCCTTCAAACCGGAACACAGTCATGCAAATACAACTGCTTTACGGTAGAAACACGAATGGGACAGAGGTGCCTAAGCAAACGACTTTTGTACAAAGACTCCCTCTGATATAGCCTAAGAGAGAACCGCCTCTTTTTTGAAGTCGATTTAAAATACCAATATATTAATTTGACATTCATCACCACACCTCATATCTCTTTTGGGATTTAAAATCTTGGTCAAATAGAACAGGGAATGCTAACTCTTACCAGACAGCGTTCAAAGATGGATACTTGTCGACCATTGCCACATTCTTCTCCATGAAGTCACCGTACGTTATTCTATTCTCTACAGAACTCACGAAGTTATATATCGGCGGTTCTTGAGGGGGTGACCTGTAAATTAATTTATATATACGTTAAAAAAAAAACAATATACTATCTACTTTTTAACAGTTAAAAATTGAATAATAAAATGGAATGACAACTCTACCCATAGTACCAATGTGTTTCTGGTAATATACACTAGTAGGGTATCATTGAAGAATATTAGTGGAGACTGAAGAAAAGTTAGTTAATCAATCACTATTATTTACAGAGAGAATGCGGAAAGGGGACAATCCATGGCAATGTCCCCGTCTTCTCTTTCTTGTATTAAAAGAGTTCCATATGAAATGGTCTCTTAAATTCAAAATACTCACAAAACAACACTATGGAAGCGGCTTATATTCAGAGGGTCATTACGATGACAGAAAATAGTAGAAGGCTGCTGAATCTGTACCTCTGTTTGTACGCTGAGCTGACGTTGGCGGCCGCAACCATAAGGCAGTTCACAGCACTGTCCACTGGCACCAGATCTGCGGTCACATTCTCATCACACTGCAATGTTCTCACTATACCGGACACTGTAAATGAACGTACATTTATCAGATCGACAGTAGTGTGCGAGCGAGTTTTGGAAGGTTCGGTTTGGAAGAAAGTGTTGGTGTTGCAATAAAAAAGGCCATGCTTTTTTTATACCACTGAGGTGCAAAAACGTATACGGTATATGAAGCACCTGATATGGTAAGCGGTTACCGTAATCTATGACCGCCTGCAATACCAGAGGCATTAGACGCATTTTTCCGACCCTATAAAATAAGATAGATAGATACTCTTTATTGTTTCCTCCAAAAGATTACACACAAGTTTACTAAACTTGTTATAGATACAAACGATTACAAGAAATAATCACAAAAAGAAAACAATGGGCGATATTATCGCTAATCATGAATGATCTTGGAAAGAAGAAACCTTTTTACTCCTTTTTTAAAGTAGCTCATACTGTCTCTTAGAAAAACCTTACCAGGGAGCTCATTCCATAATCTGAACGATGCTACGGTGATACGGATATGTGGATGGAATTCCAGATGACAAAACAGATATACATGAGGAATGGGAATAGATGTAAATACTAGGAACGACCTACACTAACCTATTATGTTCAGATAGATCATGTTCAAACTGAAGCAGAAGTCAAGAGCTTCTAAAACTTGCGTAAATTAATGAAATAGGTTATGAAAGTGCAGGAAGCAAGTAATGTATGTAAGGATTAAGATCTTTGGCAATCAGTTCTCTCTGCCTGCAGGATGTAATGAGCTCAGAGAAAACTTTGGCAGTGAGCTCATTGACCAACCTGAGCACTCGCGGGAGGTAACTCTTCTGAAACTACACTGTACATGACCATTTAGCATGTGAGGATGATAGGAAGTGATAATAAAAGATGGCCATGGGCATCATTTCAAACTATTCCTCAAAACACAATCCGCAATCAATCTGTTTAAATACAAGTCGATTTAGAACTCCAGGTACCTATATTTTTCTATTTTTATGTTATATATACGAGTATGTTTCTAGCATATTATCTTGGTCTTTTTCTATCA
The DNA here is from genome assembly GCF_026898425.1 of Galleria mellonella. Taxonomy (NCBI): domain Eukaryota; kingdom Metazoa; phylum Arthropoda; class Insecta; order Lepidoptera; family Pyralidae; genus Galleria; species Galleria mellonella. The sequence continues at coordinate 5,006,871 of NW_026442015.1, forward strand.
TAAAAAAGAAAAAATAAAGAATTATTTTAGCTGCTCGAAATAGTGTACTTACCACTGCCGACTGCTATACCGGTGGGTCCATACATGTTGTCCAACCAGCACTTCAACGGCTCTTTCACTGTTGATATTACTGAAAACGTAATAGAAAAAAAAGTATTTGTAAGTATTATACTTTCGTCCGATCTTTATTTATTTCTGCGTGTAACCAATAATGAATGTATTGTTCATTTTATCCTTAAGGATTAAGATATCCAATGCCATCTTTTAGCGAAAATTTATCATAACTTTAAGCCTGGATTTTCGTCATATCAAATCAGCCGTTAATTGGCCTGGCGGGAGGGTTTCGTCAGTAGTTGCCACGCTAGGCACTCGGGTTGGCAACCGCGACTTTGGTAATGTTTTAAGAGGAACGCTGCTACTCATCCCTCGATCATTAAGTTCCATTAGTCCCCTCTTACGACATACAGGAAAGGAAGAGATGGTTCGTTCTATGCCGGAACCACATATTGAAACTTAAAATTAACTGCCAAAACAATTTTCAATACCCCAAAATATATTTCAAACTATCTGTACCTGTATCCTTATTTTGGATTCTTAGGTACAGGCACTCCGAACATAGCTCCCCATAAAACCTTTTGAACCTCTTGAATGACTTGGAGTTTCTTTAAATAGTTAACAGAACTCACCTATAGCTGGCCTAAATATGCCAATAGGCATGCCTCTCGCATTCACCCGGAGCTCCTTTTCAGCTAATGCCTTCGTAAATGTATAGGTGTTAGGCCACGCGTCTAGTATCCTGAAATAAATTATTTAACTTAAATGATTACGATTTAACTTTTCATGTCTATAGGCGACGGTTACCACTTTCCATCGGGTGGACCGTATGCTTGTTTGCCACCTCAGTGGTATAAAAAAATCCATTATAAACAAATAAGTAAACAATCAAATCTTTTTTCTTAATATTAACATAGATAATAAACTCCGATTTAAAAATATTTTGGGCATTCTTACGTTGGTAGCAAATCGCGTATTTGCTTGTCCGTTAGTTTGTCAATCCTCTGATGTAGTTGCTCGTAGTCCGCGTCGCAGGGGTAGAACCGCTCCTCCACGTGGGACAGGTGGGAGTTGGAATACGCCGTCGATATATGCATTAGTACCTGCATCAATGATTATAATATAATATACTTATAGAAAGAATTTTTAAATATTAGGGCCGCTCGAAAAACTATTTATAATATTATCACCATTCTCATCATTTCAGTCGTTGACTGTCCACTGCTGATCATAAACCTTCCAAGAAGAATTTGACATTCGCAGTATATACATATATATAAAAGAAATACCAAAGTTTAGACATAAACTCGTGATGCCCGACGATTGCGAAGCGGCCGATCTTGGTCTCATATATATATATATATATATATATATATATATATATATATATATATATATATATATATATATATATATATATATATATATATATAACTAGCTGATGCCTGCGACTTTGTCCGCGTGGTATTTATTATTTCTGTTTAGTATGTATCGATGTATATATGATCGATGTATGTATATATACACATATATATATTCTGTAATTATTGTTAACATACTGTTGGCATATCTATGAATAAATAAATGTTAAACCAAAATATTATTTCACTTACATCCAGTCCCTTCATATCCCGCGCTAGTCGAAGTAAATGCAACGGCGCCCGAACATTCGTATTGAGAGCTGCTCGGAGATGTTCGTCGAACTTGACCGTTGCTGCCGAATGGAATATTATGTTGACCTGGAACATTGCATTATCATAGTCAGTACCGGCCTAAGGGAGAGCATCTTTGGAAACTAGTACTGTCAACTTTATTTTGCTCCACAAATAATTATCATTGTTTTCTACAAAAGAATTGACTTCAATTGTAGCAAAACTAGTTGTTTTTATTTAAAAACTAAACTACTGGACCGATTTTGATATAATTTCTATGAGACCAATCCGTATGTATGCCCTTTAAGATAGAAAAAAGAATTTTCTAAATCCGTTTACAACCGACGAAGTTATGAGGTAATAAACGTAAAAAAAATACAACCGAATTGGGAACGTCCTTTTTTTTTAAGTCGGTTGAAAAAAGTAATGAATCCAACCTTGATCAATACAATGAAAGATTCAAAATTACTGTCACGGGGGAAATGATCGCTTTCATTGATAAAGGGCTCACTTAAAATGATGCTAATGATTTTGAGTTCACTTTACCCTTTGCAAGAGGGGGAAAAGGATTGTTAGCAATAGAGTTTGACAGCCCCATTGCTAGCAATATGCCCTATTAGGTCGAACTCCACGTGGTTCCCCTTGGAAACCATCGTGAACAATTCTTGTTGAATTCGTCACGCCAACTGACCTGTCATCCTCACCTATCATCCTTCACTGGTGCCCCGTCAGCGTATTCCGATAGCGCAGGCGGGGTTACCATTTCATTATCATCCGTTAAAAAAAACCCTGCGCAAGAGTTAAATTCCAAGAATCACTTGGAAAGAATAGTGTAGTTCTGGCATAGAATGGACCACGTGTTCCTTTCCCATGGGAAGCGTAAGATCGTAAGAGGCGACTAAGGAAAATTAAAGGTCGCGGGATGGGCTGAAATGCCCCTTTTGAAAAATCACCAAAGACTAACTGCTTGCCAACCCGCCTGCCAAGCGTGGCAACTACTAGCAAAATTGACCTTATAGAGAAGGTCTATGTTCAGCAGTAGATAATAATAATAATAATAAAATATATTAGGACAGAAATTTAGTGAATCAGAAGTTCACGACATGAAATTTGAAACCTCTTATACTAACAAAACGCTGAATAACCTCTTAGTATGAGAAGCTAAATTTGTCATATTTTAGATCCCTCCAGAGGGTGCTGGTGATTTTAATTTCACCCTATACAGGTGAGATACTTTTGGCTACGGTAACCGCTTACCATCAGGTGGGCCGTATGCTTGTTTGCCACCTCAGTGGTATAAAAAAAAAAATAGTACTTTAATTTCATTGCCCAGCCCCCAAAGACTTCGGTATGCAATATATTTTTTTTTATGTAACTTAGAATGGCAAACAAGTTGATAGCTCACCTGATAGAAAGTGGCAATTGTCGCCTATAGACATGAACAGTACTAGGAACACAACAGAGTATACTGTTTCATTCATAACACCACCAATGCGGGGGGAAAGGGATTGTTAGTAATGGAGACTAAAAATCCCATTGCTAGCAATATACCCAACCAGGTCGACCTCCTCGTGTTTCCCTTGGAAACTATCATGGTTAATTCCTGATGAATTCATCATGATGAGCTAACTGGCCTGTTTTCATTCTCATCGATCACCCTTCACTGGTGCTCCGCCAGCGTATCCCGTTAGCGCAAGCGGGGTTACTATTCCATTTTCATCCACAAAACAAAACACCACCAATGCGTTGCTTTTCCTGAAGACTAAGGTGTTATATCTCTGTACCCCGTAAATCCACTGCCATATCCCACCATTCAAACCGAAACACAGCCATGCAAACACAACTGCTTCACGTTAGAAACACTAACGGGATAGAGTTACCCAAAAAAACGACTTTTGTACAAAGTCTCCCTCTGATATCTTAATATCTTGATCGCAGTATTTTTATTATTTGATTTATTAATTTCAATTTTAGGTCAAAACAGCCATATGTGTAGATACGGCGTTTGGATAAATCTTTGTGCAGTGTCAGTGATCTATTCACTTCACTTTCAACGCCAAGTCACGCATGCCTACCGTACATTGTACTGCTAGATTATGCATTATTCAATCTACTTTCAAATGAGAATCAAAGACCATTATAGCCAATAGCCAAGCTACTATAGAAACAGTTTGCGAAACGTCTCTATTTTTACGATAATATCTATCTGAATCTGACTATAATGTAATAGGTTGATAGTGTTCAGAAGTCCATTTGACTTATAAACTTGTAAATTACATTTTGTACATAAAAGCAACTTCAATCGTGAACTACAACATAATAATACAGCCATAAACGACAATGTTTCACAGGTGCATTGAATTGAAAAAAAAAACACTTATAATGAGGAATTGTGTGTTTGTAAATACATTTTGCTGAGCAATAAGTCAATTTTTATGAAGAGAAAAATTTTAACTTCGGACATCATAAAATTAATAAGAAGGCAACACGGGCTTAAACCCTATAGATTAGAAGAAGAATTGTCAATACCGACTCAAATTTAGCAAAAAAGAAAGTGGCATCAAGCACATATAGTCCAGCTGATAGTAATCAATCACCGCAGCCCATAAAGAGTTGCAACACCAGAGGTATCACACGCGCGCCAACTCTTAAGACATTAAGATCTTGTGTCACAATTATCGACATCATAACAGCCGTTAACTGCCCATTGTTAAACATAGGCCTCGTCATAAGGGGAGGTTTGTAAGTAGTTGGTTTTTTATCTGTATAGTGTCTGTATCATGTCTTCTAGATAAGTGGCAAGCGAATCCATCAATGGAATCGTCATCGCAAAAAAAGTCCATGAGTTGAAATGAGGCGCCGGACGTTATCTTGCATGGAATGATCTTGTTCCATGCAAGCATTTCTTAGCTTTAGGCTGAGTTGATTATCTTTTCAACTTTGGGGCACATGAAGCCACCTACATATGTATGTTATAAGTTCAACATTATGTGCTTGTAATGGTGAATATCCGTTGTCATCATCTTCCTACCCTTATCCCAATTATTATTTGGGGTCGGCGTAATATGTTTTTATCCATATTACAAAAAGGTTTGACTTTTAGTTTTACGACCGGCTGCCTGCCCGACATCAATCCTTTTTGGGAAATGGTGAATATCCGTTGTGTAGTGTCGAAATAAAATAGGCCACCTTTCCTTTCTCTAACATTATAAGGCGATTAAGAGAAGTTAATGGTAGAGCAATGGGCAGCAGTGTCCCTCTTAAAACATCACAACTGCGGTTGCCAACCTGCCTTCCAAGTGCGGTAACTCCTGACAAAATCCTCTTTATAGGGAAGGCTTATATGCAGTTCCAGAACGGTCAGACCCGTCTCAGTGTTCTGGGTTGCACCCCTCGATATTCATTGCTTGACATTATCCTCATAACAGCCGCTATCCCAGCTTGAGGAATGTTTTTTTTTTTTGCAAACAAACAAGACAAATATCAGCAGTACCATCAATATAACAGAGTGATGGCATTTTCAGTATATTAGAGATTGGTATGACTCAATGGTCCTGATTTTTTTTCATCAATCTATAGACCTTGGTATAAATTATTTATTAACTAACTTTTTTCTGTGATTTCATACGAGTGGATTTTGAAAGTCTTACTCCCTTAGGGGATGAATTTACAAAACTTCTTTTTTATTGTTCACCTACGCTATATAAAGAATCTATCTGCAAAATTTCAACATTTTAGATTCAGCGGTTTTGCCTTTGTGTTGATATATGGGTCAACCCGTCAGTCAATCAACATCCTCTTATATATTTACAAATTTATCCTTACCTTCTCTATAAGCATTTGTCTATCCATAAGCGTGAGACCAAGACCGGCCGCTTCGCAATCGCCGGGTATCACAACGAGTTTATGTCTAAACTTTGGTACTTCTTTTTTTAATCGATCGAATACCTGGAATTAATAAATATTTTTTCAATAATTTGTTACTTCTTGACTCAATGAATCATCATTCAAAGTTTATAAGATATACATACATATAATGAATATATATATATATAAAAGAAAAGCATGAAACAAATATATTGATGGTACAAATTGACAGATGATAAATTTTCCTGTAGAAATTTTATCAAAATCGGTTCAGTGGCTCATTTTTATTTGCAAACTGTTCTTGTACCTTATAACATATAATAAACAAAAAACGGGAATGTATACAAACGGTGACTTTGTGTGCAAAGCAATCACTCCTACCGACCGTTATTCAAAAACCCATAAAAAAGTCACACAGGCGAGACTGAGTCAATGTTTTCCCAAGTTACTAACTATAACTACTACTTATGTATTTAGAATACAATTCTAAGAACATAACAGGTGTTTGTTCATCATTGTTTGCAAGTCATTTGACGTTTTCTCGTTACACGAAAGCAATAAATGTTTGATTATATACATTTACATATTTGTTGCATACATTGTGATTCGCGCTACGCGGCCTTAAAGGAACTGTGTGTCAAGAAATCGTATACCTATAAATAGATTTTACTTTGCAACAGCTTTTTGCTCCACAAAAAATGTTAACTCCAATTGTCACAGGCAGCAAATTCTATAAAAATTGATTTAAAACTGAATATAAAAACCTACATGAAGCAACGCACGAAGGGTATCATGGGCGACACAATATACTCTATTATGACCATGGTACTGTTCATGTCTATAGGCGATGGTTATCACTCTCCATCTGATGAGTCGTCAGCTTGTTTACCATTATAAATTGTATAAAAAAACCTTTCTAGCGGCTGTGCTTACTTGCTTGTTCGTCTCAACAGGCGTGCTTCAATGCTTCTAGTCTAAAGAAATCTAATACACAAAAATTCATGGTGTACCTCAAGGTAATGAATTGGGACCTTTACTATTTATTATTATTATACAAAAATATACAATCTTCTGATATTTATTGAACGTGCTATATTGTTATTTGCTTATGACAGCGAATTTTGTTTAAAACGTGACACTACAAGGACTAACAACAATGAAGTCAATAATACAAACGATGCAATTATATGATCGAATAATAATACGTTATATTTATTTAATACATTATAAAAGTATTATTGATGTAAGAAAACAAAGAAAGAAATAAAATGAGAACGTTTCTTTCCTTTTAAAAAAAAATTATTTTTAAAGTTGTTAAATAACTCGTAGAAATTAAAAAAATACACTTTAATAAACTAATATTATCGCATTCGTATATTTTTACACTTCCCTAAGGTTGATTGGGAGAGAATGCTTTTATCATTGAGTCCGCTTTGTACACATACCTTTACTAATGAGTAAATAAATCTTATATAATTGCTTGTTTATCGCAAATATTTATTTAATGAATGAAGATGGAATGGTGCAACCATCTGTACTAAGGGTAGGTATACAATGGCAAAGCGCTGTTGGAAGATAAAGTTAGATCAATTGTTATGTATTAAAAACATTGGTTTCCAGGGGATCTCGTGGATGTTCTGGTAGGACGTATTACTAGCAATGAACTCTCCTCATCGCAAACAGTGTATATGACGTCATATATCATTCATCATTGACCAGTATCATGCTCTACAATTTCAAAGTCAAGTGCATAAAAGTCAAAGTAGAAAGTATTACCTTGCAGCGAAATTCAATTGTTACTTAATTTTAGCCCTTATACACTATATTTAAGAGCTGCATCTTTGTCGGTGGAGCTCTTGCCACGTTATATGATTTTCGGCAAGTCTCTTTATCTTTTGATACGACTAGATGCCAACCTTTTTTTATACAAATTAGAATGGCAAACAAACTGACGGCCTACCCGATTGAAAGTGGTAACCGTCGCGTATAGACATGAGCAGTACCATGGGCACAACAGAGTATACTATTTCCCCAATGATACCTCCCATGCGTTGTCAATTCTGAGGACTCAGGTGTTATTCCTCTGTACCCTGTAAATTCACTGCCATATCCCACCCTTCAAACCGAAACACAGCCATGCAAACACAACTAGTTCGCGATAGAAAGACGAATGGGTTTCAAAGGAAAGATGCCAACTTTTTTCTTAATCTGCTTGATGTAACTTCGTCTCTACTCACATGTTCAGCAGTGGATAGTTATCGTCTGGTATAATAATCTTTAGTGAAATAAATATACAGGTATATTTGTATATGCATAAAGGAAATGCAATTTGGCAGTGTCTGAGATGTACAAAACAAGTTCCTCATGTTTCTTTTAATACATCTACGCTATTTGTGTCAAGGGATACGTAAATATAGACACAGCGAATTACTGGTCATGGTCGCGAAGGCTTGATGCGACCAAGTTTTTAAAAGGAGCAGGTTCTCGATTCGTTAGGTTTTTTTTTAGATTCTGTCACGCTATAAAGTCAGCAATTTGAGGACCTACGTATACAAAAGTACAAACGAATTCAGAAACACCTTCAGTTTTTTTAAATCAGTTGTAAAAAAAAATAAAGTTAATTGAGAATCCTTTTTGGAATCCATATCTGTATTTAAGAAATAATTAAAAAATAAAATACTTACAGGGTCATCAAATATCTCCTCTATTCTGGTGAAGATATCCTTCCCTCTCTTTTGCCTCACCAACAGGTACAAATTATCGACACCGGGACACGACCTGAGCAGTTTCTCCATCAAGATCTTTCCAAGGAAGCCTAAAAATATTTATACTCAATATTATTATTATTAAGTCGTATTGACGACTTGCGAGAACAAAGCAAATGAATCGAAATAAAATAAAAAAAAAAAACCCTACCTAGCGTAAAAATAGAGAAAGGCTCTGTATAAAAGCCTAGGTACCTCTGTCCATTAATATATCTGCTAGCAAGTATGCTGTGTTACAGTTTGAAATGTGGGATATATCAATGAAGTCACTGAATCCGGAGGCAATGTCATCATAGAAGGGGGAAAGGGATTGTTAGCAATGGAGTTTGAGCACCCCAAGCAATATGACCTATTAAGTCAACCTCCACGTCGTTCCCCCTGGAAACCATCGTGAACAATTCTTGTTGAATTCATCACGATGGGCTAACTGACCTGCTTCATCCTCACCAATCATCATTTACTGGTGCCCAGTGTATACCGATAGCGTGGGTGAGGCTACCATTTTATTATCACCTATTAAATAAAAATATCATCATAGATCTTAAAAATGGCGAATCATTGGAGTACCATGCATCTCAAATTGTATTATGTAATGCCTATGGTGATTTTCATGTCTGTAAGTGACTATGATCATCATATTCCATCAAGTAAGCCACCAGCTTATAACGTTTTTAATTAAGTATGTCAAAATGGTCAATTGTGTTAAAAAGGAAATTCAGTTAAAAACAGATATCCGAGTCCCATAAAGTCTACTAGCAATTTTTTTTTTGTTAAAATTTATTAACCTTAATATATTGAGTATAGTTTTGAAATGCTTCATTTTATGTTACTGTGGCACACACCGAAAAGAAAAAATATATATATCGCCTTTTATTTCTCTTTCTTTTATTTATTTTTTTCAATTTTTGTGAATCTGTGTTTGTCGCTATTTACATGCTGAAGTAATACAAATAAATTATTAATCTATAAATCTATTTAATGAAATGTATTACATTGTTAAAAATGGCGAAATTAGCAAAATTCACAAGATTCCAGAAGCATTAAACGAAACACGCGAATAGATAGAATACGTCATATTTCACAGAGTACTTAGCAGTTTCAGAGCTAATAATGTTAACAACTATGCTAGATTTCCCGCCAAATCCGGAAATCAACAATAATTACCTGTGGCCCCAGTTATTAGAATGTTCTTCCCTTTATAAAACTCCTGAACATCGGATAGCCTGTCCAATTCGTTCATGTTGACATTAAGACTATCGATAATCGGTACGGTATCGACTCCATTCGATACCACATCGATGCCCTCCATGTTCTGAATTCGTTTTAAATGCACATTATGGGTCGTGTGTTGCGTGAGGGTTTCCAAAGACGGAGCCATTTTGTCAGAACTTCACTGGCATTTTTCTGTGGACAAAAGAAAAGAAATTAATTACTAATCATGGGGGGGAGGGTCAAGGGGTTCTAGCGTACATTTACGAACGAAAACGAAATGTGACAATCATTTACAACTGTCTATCTTTCCAACTTTGTTTAAATATAAAAAAAATATTACTGTCATCATTGTGTTCTCTTTTATATATTTTACGTTTTATTTAACATATATGTATATATATATATATATATATATATATAATATACATATATAATATACATATCTCTTAAAGTCTAACTGCGGTTTCCAGTCCAACTGCTTTAAAATATCATAAGACAAATTTCATCAACTTAATAATCAATCACAAATTCCATACAAATTTATTCAATTACTTAGCAAATATAAAATTATAAATATGTAGATACATTTTTACATTTATATTTTAAATAATGGTAAATAATCTGCTTGAATGTACAATACAATAATACACAAAATAAATAAATAAAAATACTGCCAATAGGAGACATATTTACTTTTCTTCCTGTGTTTTACAGAATGGAATATATATTAAATTCGACGTAAATCGAGCAGATGTAAACCTCACTTTATATACTCCAACTTGCTGGAGTTTCGTCGAATGACCACAGAGTGATTGTGTTTAGACGTTTTTTGTTTGAGTTAAATCTTTTTATATTATTTTTTCTTTTTTTTTTTGTTATTTTTGTGTAATATTCCTTTTTATATGTTATTGTACTCATGCTTTCCTGGGTGAGCGTATTGGAAGACTGTAAGGCTCACCCGGTGGATGTAATAAATAAATAAATAATCCTAATATATCACCACAATCTTTTTACACTTTCTGTTTTTACCTAATGGTTAGCTGGTAGAGAATGCCATATGGCATTAAGCCCCCCCCCCCCCCCCATTTGTAAAAAGTTTTATTGTGCAATAAAGAATAAATAAATAAATAAATATTGTACAATAATAATAATACATCCCAATTTAAACCAATGCGATCCCGGGAAGATCACTAGTTTCAATAAGATTACAAGTGTTAAATTGTTTAATTTGTTTAAAATAAACTACCGATCCGGCCCTGTTTCGTATAGATAGATAGAATTTTCGAAAATACTATACAATCTAAGTTACTCACTGATAACGTAGCTTTCTACAGGTGAAAGAATTTTTAAAATCGGTCGATTAGTTTTTTAATTATTCCATTACAAAAACAAACAATAAAATATAGATAACACACAAATATATAATAATTATAACTAAAAATAATTATAAAAATAAATGTAATAATAATTATTATGTAATAAATATAATTGTATAAATTATAAGTCGGAATTATTATAATACACTAATACACTACACATTATTTTAACTTACCATGTGTATGGCCGAGTGAACACTGAGCGAAATTGAGCAAATTGTTTCGTATTATTATGACGAGTAACACTACAAGTATGTATGTACATGTATGTCGATTCATGACTTTGTACAAAAGTCGATTGCTTGGGTACCTCTGTCCCATTCGTGTGTCCCCATTCGTGTTTCAACCGTGAAGCAGTTGTGTTTGTATGGCAGTGTTTCGGTTTGAAGGGTGGGATATGGCGTGAATTTACAGGGTACAGAGGAATAACACCTGAGTTCTCAGGAGTGGCAACGCATGGGGGGTATCATGGGCGAAACAGTATACTCTGTTATGTCCGTGGTACTGCTCATGTCTATAGGTGACGGTTACCAGTTTCCATCAGGTGGGCCATTAGCTTGTTTGCCATTCTAAGTTGTATAATAAAAAATCCAATATCGCCCATATCTACAGCGGAAAAATTACTTAAAAACGGTGGTAAATATTTTTGCCCACAGTGGCAAAAAAATAATCAGTTTCTATCAAATATGATCTTTTTTTTTGATGGGTGAAAATGGTATGGTAACCCCACCTGCGCTAACAGAATACGCTGGCGGAGCACCAGTGAAGGGTGATAGATGAGAATGAAAACAGGCCAGTTAGCCCATCATGATAAATTCATCAGGAATTAACCATGATAGTTTCCGGGGGAAACCGCGAGGAGGTCGACCTGGTTGGGTATATTGCTAGCAATGGGATTCTCAGTCTCCATTACTAACAATCCCTTTCCCCCAAATATGACCTTATCACTCACTACACTATCTTCTGGTCAAAATCTAGAAATATATCTCTACGTACGAGTACTTACTAGTGAAAAATTTTTGTCATAAAAATTTAAATCTCTTACAGTCCACTCACTTTATTACATATTGTTCTTACAATAAAGTTTATTTTATATTGTCATGTCAAAAATATGTAAATTTATCACTACACTACACGGAAATATCTGCGGATGCCTTGTGAAAGACGTGCGAGCGTTCGCGGCCTGTTAATACAATCACGCGTCGATTTGTAGACTGCTGACTGTGTTAATTGTATCAGTTCATACAATTAACGTACGTTTTTTTCCATGTAGTTGTAAATCAAGTAAAAGTGTGTTCATTTTTTTTTTATACAATTTAGAATAGCAAACAAGCTGACGGAAAGTGGTAACCGTCGCCTATAGACATGAGCGGTACCATGGACATAACAGAGTGTACTGTTTCACCCATGATACACCCCATGCGTTGCCATTCCTGAGGACTCAGGTGTTATTGCTCTGATATGGCGTGAATTTACTACCCAGTAAATATTCCACCCTTCAAACTGAAACACAGCCATGCAAACAAAACTGATGCACGGTTGATACACGAATGGGACAGAGGTACCCAAGCAAACGACTTTTGTACAAAGTCTCCCTCTGGTATTGACGCGTAATATTCGTCAATGAGTATTGTAATGTAATCAAATCAACGTACTTTGTTCTAATCAAATTTATTTTTTTATCTTCATTTCCCGAAATACCTTAATTGGGGTTTCTGTTTATTTCTTATTTATAATTTTTTAAGAAAGCCTATAGCTATAATAACGTAGTAATTAAAGTGTTATATTTTTCATTTATTTTATTATATATTATATATTTTTGTGGTTAAAAATGGAATGGTAACCCTGTCGGCGCTAACGGGTTACGTTGACGGAGCACCAGTGAAGGGTGATAGATGAGAATGAAAACAGGCCAGTTAGCCCATCATGATGAATTCATCAGGAATTAACCATGATAGTTTCCAGGGGGAACCACGAGGAGGTCGACCTGGTTGAGTTTATTGCTAGCAGTGGGATTCTCGGTCTCTATTACTAACAATCCCTTTCCTCCCAGATAAAGGTGTTAGTTCAGTGTCCTGGATACAATTGCCGGTAAAATGGACTGTACACGTGCTAAAGTATTGGGTGGGACAGATTATAAATATAAATGTGTCTTAACCACTCATTTACTAACATAGACTAAGAATATTTATTATAAGTAACAAAATCTTCTATCTCTATGAACATATATTTATTTACCAGAGGGAGACTTCGTGCAAAAGTCGATTGCTTTTGAAGAGGGACAGGGGTACCCGACCTCTGTCCCATTCGTGTTTCAACCGTGAAGCAGTTGTGTTTGCATGGCTATGTTTCGGTTTGAAGGGTGGGATATGGCGTGAATTTACTGGGTACAGAGGAGTAACACCTGAGTCCTCAGGAATGGCAACGCATGGGGGGTATCATGGGCGAAACTGTATACTCTGTTATGTCCATGGTACTGCTCATGTCTATAGGCGACGGTTACCACTTAACATCAGGTGGGCCGTTGGCTTGTTTGGTATTCTAAGTTGTTATATATATATATATATGTATATCTATATATGTAGGTATATTGTATGTATATGTGTTTGTGTGTGTAATATGCATAGATGTGGGTATATATTTATGTTAATATATATGTGTATTTGTACGATTAAATATAATGTAATTATTTTAATTTTGTCTGTTTAAAAATTGTACACTGCTGTATCCGCTGACATTGATGCTCCTTTCCACTTTGGGTGTTGCTGGAAGAGAACTCTATCAGAGTTGAGCTCGCCTTTGTACTTTTGATTACGTCTGTCATATGTACAATAAAATATTAAAAAAAAATTTAACTATGTCATCTGAATAAATAAATAATATCATTACAATATATAATAATAAACTGTTGAAAAAAATTGTTTTTTTTTTATTTGATAAGATATATTTGGAGATTGGTCACATAGACTAAATTTATTTACATATATAATTTATACTAAAACTAAATCGGTTACGTAGTTTGATTTTTAAAATAAAAGGTTTTTTTTTGTATAACAAAATCTAAATGTAGTAAATATATTATATTTATTTCTTGTTATAAATGTATTTATTTCTTTAATTCTGTGAATTGTAACTATATAATATTAATCTTATTATTATAAAAAAAATCGTACTAGACGATGTCTGTACATGGGAAATGCTTAAGAAAAAATAATATATGGGATCTTAGATAGATAGATAGATAATTTATTTACATTAGTTACAACACACAAATTACAATAAAAAACATACACATAATACACAGTAAAAGAGATAAAAGACAGAAAATAAAAAAGCACAAATAAAAAAAAACGAAAAAACAAAATATATAACCTAACAATCTCCTTTATTACCCTTCCTTCATGCGTGTGCCATAGTAACACAAAATGGTCACAACTCAGTTTATTGCTTTGCCCTTAAAATAGCAAAACACTGATATTCCGTTATAGCCAAGAGTCAGTCGCAAAACTCTTAATAAGACTAATAGATGGCAACACAATATTTTTTAGAATTTTTGTTTGCTCCTTTATCTATACACCTATCCCCCGATTTACACGGTACTTGTTTTACACGTTTTCGCTTTTACACGGTTTTCCAAATAAGTTTTTTTTTTTTTGTTTTTATCGCACTCTACTAAATGCTACTGTGTTTGAACACGTGCGCTGTGTACACATCTCACGGGGAATCCCGAGCTTATATGCTGACTTGCTGCACATGCACACTGTGTCTGTATTTCTTCCCATAAAATTAAAGTTTTATCTACGGAAAATTGTATTTGAGTGAAAGTTTCACAGTGTCAGAAAGATTTAATTTTTTATATTCGTAAATTACAAGTGAGTGCATAATTAAGATTTTTATAAATTAACATAAATTAAAAAAAAAAATTATAGGCTTAATTATTAATTATTTATAATGTCAAAAGAAGTTAAAAGTTATTTCTTTAGAAACTAAAATCGAAATTTTGGATCGCTTTGGATCGTTTAATGTATTGTAATTAAATAAAAAAACAGTGTTTCTGTAATATATTACATATTTTAACCTGTCAATGCATTTTATTTTTATTTCTGTGTACACCTAAAAATATTGAAAAAAATCACAACTGTTAAATAGCAAAATTATGCATTTTCTGCAAGCTTTTCGATTTACACGGTTTTGACTTGAAAATTTTTAATTTTCGATTTACACGTTTTTCTCAGGAACGTATCTACCGTGTAAATCGGGGGATAGGTGTATGTTTATTTCGGTATCACGCTAAAACTACTGCATCAAATAATTAAAACATTTGTGTTAACATACAAACGTTTTAAATACAAATTAACAAAAAAACCAATCGGGGGTCGCGTAATATTTTTTCATACTAAGGGGTCGTGTCATGAAAAAGATTGAAAAACACTGCACTGTTTATCTTGTTCTTTCAAATATATTTGTAAGAATTTTATATCGTGTTTATTTTACAAATTAACATTACAATATAAATTTCTTTGAAACACTTTGTATTAACTGTAATACTAGTAACCCGATTTGCACACAAATGAATAAATGAATAATGCACAAAAAACGTTAAACTATTTTTGACGAAGCATTTATATGGAGACACTTTCCCCTTTATTCATAAACAAGTCAAACATTTTAGCTATTACACTATTTTGTCTCTTTCTTTTATACTAAATTCCTAATGTGCAAGAAAGTGACAAAACAGTGTAATACTAAAAATAGGTTTGTAGAAGGTTTATGTTTCTATAAATAAGGGGTTATATGTACGAGGTCTGTCCGGAAAGTTCGTATAAAAGTGTTCTGGAATAGGAGTGGGGAGGCCAGGTAAGCGCAGGACCCCTTCCTTATGTCCCTAACAATGCTTCAGTTCTGGTCTGATACTGGCTTGTCACGCCATCTGTGAAGTTACCTCTTAACGAAACCCCGTCGGCATGGAGCCCGCTTCCGTTGAAGAGCAGCGCGTCGTAATCAAGTTTCTCTCGAAACTCGGCAAGAATGGCCGTGAAATTTTTGCCGATCTCAGAACAGTTTATGGGGATGATGCTGTGAAGGAACCAACCGTCCACAAGTGGCTAAAAAGATTCAGAGAGGGCCGAGAAAGAGTTCGATGTTCGGGGGATTGTCCATCAAGAATTCGTCCCTCCAGGCCAGACAGTTGATGGAAAATTCTACGTCGATGTGCTCAGACGCCTCAAAGCTCGTGTGGCACGAGTTCGTCCAGAATTGGCGCGAGAGGGGCGTTGGATTCTTCACCACGACAATGCCCCTGCCCACACCTCTCTTGTTGTCCGTGAGTTTTTGAGTAAAAATTCCATTACGGTGACCGAACACCCCCCCTATTCGCTGGATTTGGCCCCGTGTGACTTCTTCTTGTTCCCAAAAACCAAATTGGTACTTCGGGGGCGGCATTTGGGGGACATAAATGAGATAAAAAAAGCTACGACGGGGCAGCTGAGAAACCTACAACCAGAGGACTTTCAAGGAGCCTTCTCACAGTGGAAACGGCGTTGGCACAAGTGCATTATGTCACAGGGGGAGTACTTTGAAGGGGATAAAATTGATTACCTGAATAATTGTAAAATAAAATTTTTAAAAAACTTTTATACGTACTTTCCGGACAAACCTCGTATATAAGTCTACCAGAGGTAGACTTTGTACAAAAGTCGATTGCTTGGGTACCTCTGTCCCATTCGTGTTTCAACCGTGAAGCAGTGTTTGCATGGCTGTGTTTCGGTTTGAAGGGTGGGATATGGCGTGAATTTACTGGGTACAGAGGAATAACACCTGAGTCCTCAAGAATGTCAACGCATGGGGGTATCATTGGCTAAACAGTATACTCTGTTATGTTCATGGTACTGCTCATGTCTATAGGCGACGGTTACCACTTTCCATCAGGTGGGCCGTCAGCTTGTTTGCCATTCTAAGTTGTATAAAAAAATAATCTAAGAAGGTAGTAAACTGTCACTTCTACGTAATCTATGGTTTATGATTGGATTTCAAATCCGTGATCAACTTTGATGCGTCGCCATTTTTCAAGGTCCACCTCGAAAGAAAGCCGTGTTACATCACAACCGGCCGACGAATGTGGGTCAATGGTTTTATACGTAACAGTTCGCGGTTGCAGGTGACTAGAATTCTTTATGGGTACAATGTTCTAGTTGCATTACTACTTGATTCGACAGCCGAGCAGTTTTTTCACTTAATTAATTTATTTATTTCATATAAATAACTTTCCGGACTAAAAGGAAATATGGCACAAACGGCGGACTTGTTGCTAGTAGCATTCTCTACCAGACAACCACTTAAATTATTTATTTACTAGCTGTTGCCCGCGACTTCGTCCGCGTTTCCGTCGTTTTTCGTAAAATAAGTAATACTTAAAATATGTTTGTAGATGGTTTAAGTTTCTATAAATAAAGGGTTATATGTATATAAGTCTACCAAAGGGAGACTTTGTACAAAAGTCGATTGCTTGGGTACCTCTGTCCCATTCGTATTTCTACCGTGAAGCAGTTATGTTTCGGTGGGATATGGCGTGAATTTACAGGGTACAGAGAAATAACATCTAAGTTCTCAGGAATGGCAACGCATGGGGGGTATCATGAGCGAAACAGTATACTCTGTTATGTCCATGGTACTGCTCATGTCTATAGGCGACGGTTACCACTTTCCATCAGGTGGGTCGACAGCTAATTTGCCATTCTAAGTCGTATATAAAAAAAATACTCTCTATTGCACCAAGTATCGCTACCCAAACCTCGACAATTAAGTTTAAGTTATTTATTGATTTATTTACTCTTTATTGCACCAAGTAAAGAATAATACAATGTGTCTGTAACATTTCTTATGCGTTTTTATGCCTCTTATGTTTTATGGTCTTTTAATTGGTAATAGAATGGTAGCCCCACCTGCGCTATCGGTGTACGCTGGCGGGACACCAATGGAAGATGATAAATGAAGACAAAAGCGGTCCAGTTAGTCCCTCGTAATGAATTTATACCGATAGAGCAGGCGGGGCAAACATTTCATTAGCCTTCATCAAAGAAAAAAAAAACAAGTACATTCTACGATCCGTTTGAATAAGATTTTGCTGGGCCTGCTAAATTTATATGAGACTTACACGTGAGTAAAGCCTATCGATTTCAAAAGGAAGTGTTAAAATAGGTTCAGTATAGAGTACCTAATCTAGTAACACACATACAGTACATACAACACGTCCATCCTCTTTCGGAAGTCGTTTAAAAAGTAACTTATTTGCCGCCGCCTATAATGTAATATAAAATCGGCATAACCACTGTAACTGTGAACTTGAGCTATTTTTAAATAAGTAGTGATAACTTCAAATTTTGTATCATATTACTGTGCCATTAGTAATATATTTTTAAAAGACTTTCAAGAGGAAAGGTTTTTAATTTGTCCAAATTTTCAACCGACTTAAAAAAAGAAGTAGATTCTCGATTAGGTTGAATATGTTTTTATGTTATTATATACCTTGTCACTTCGTTATTTATCCCTTCTTTGCATAATGGTGGAAATTTAACATAACATTGAATGCCTAAAAATTATATAAAAGAACAAGTTCACTTTAAGTTGATCGTGTCTGGATACCTTTTTAATGTCCATTGCACAAAAAAAACAACTGTTAAATTTATTTTTTTAACCATTTATCCTGTAATTTTGAACATGAATTATATCACCTTGATTTATTTCATCAATAAAAAAATCATGCAAAAAAGGATTATAAACCAATTTGGAGTATACATTTTTAATCTAAAGGGATATACTTTCAAATCGGTACAATACTTTGGTTTTTAAAATCAAAATAAACGGTTTTTCGCTATTAAATTCAGTACTTTTTTGTGGAATATTTTTTTTCATTTTTCATAAAAAGTTAACAAGGATAAATCTGTGTAGATTGTCATTCTCTTTATAATCTGATATTTATTTATAATGCTGATATAAGCAAACAACTAAAATTTATCATACAAAAATCACAGAGACAACCTAATTGGTGCACTTCCTGAGAAACCTACATGTATTCTTGGGTTCTTTTTTTTACTGGATGATAATAAAATGGTAACCCCACCCGCGCTATCGGTATACACCGGCGGGGCACCAGTGAAGGATGATAGGTGAGGATGAAGTAGGTCAGTTAGCCCATCGTGACGAATTCAACAAGAATTGTTCACGATGGTTTCCAGGGGGAACCACGTGGAGGTTGGCCTAGGCATATTGCTAGCAATGGGGCTGTCAAACTCCATTACTAACAATCCCTTTCCCCCTGTACTTTTGGGTTAAAATTTCAACAAATCATCATAAATGTGCAGTGATTATTTAGTCATTTGTATCTACACTATGGCTGGCTATCTGGGTCGTAATGGTCACAATGAATGAAATCTCATATCCATACTTCACACGCCTATTCTGATGTTATGTTATATAATTGTAATCATTACATAAAACGAGTTAAATTGAGAAACACATTCTAAATTGTTGTAAGATGTTAACGCTTCTATGTAATTATAAATTTGTGACGTAAATAATAGGTCAAAGCCAAATAAAATATCATTGTAATATTAATAAGTAATGCTGAAAATTTTATATGCTAGTTAATGCAGTCGTAACTTGCGATGAATACGTAAGCGAGCATATTGCATTTTTTGAAATACGATTGGTACATTTTTGAGATTGCATTCTAAAAAGTTTAAAGTCACGCTGTATTAAATTTTGTAGTGAAATCGTTTGGGCTATATTATAAACATTAGTAAGAGTCAGCGACAGGCGACAGGAATAACTATAAATTTTAATTACACTATTTAAACTCTGGTTCAACAAGAAATATGTTAAATGTTTGTTATCTTTTTTTTTTTATACAACTTAGAATGGCAAACAAGCTGACGGCCCACCTGATGGAAAGTGGTAACCGTCGCCTATAGACATGAGCAGTACCATGGACATAACAGAGTATACTGTTTCGCCCATGATACCTCCCATGCGTTGCCATTCCTGAGGACTCAGGTGTTATTCCTCTGTACCCAGTAAATTCACGTCATTTCCCACCCTTCAAACCGAAACACAGCCATGCAAACAACTGCTTCACGGTTGAAACACGTATGGGACAGAGGTACCTAAGCAATCGACTTTTGTACAAAGTCTCTCTAACATTTAAAGTCCAACATGAAATGAAGATCTTGATCGAAATTAATACAGATCTCTTTTCCACTGCCAATATAAAAAAATTCCAATATATGGATATTGAAGATGTACCAATATTACTCATGTCTAAAGGCGACGGTTACCACTTTCCATCAGCTGGGCCGTCAGCTTGAATGCCATTCTAAATTGTATAAAAAAAAAAAAATGAACGAATCACGTAAATTTTTGAAATAGGCAACTACTTATAGATGGCGTATCAAAATAAAATATACACCAAATTTTACAAATTAATATTCAGGACATTCAGGAATAAAACTGAAAATCGTATATAATTTAGTCCATTATTTTTTTTCTGACATCGGAAGAAACATACAAATAGATACACGAATATTCCAAATATAACTACTTCAGCTTCTCTTCCTCGTATAAAGACCCCTGACGTAATTTTTTTTTTATACATTTCTCATATATAGACATTTATTAGTTACAATTTTCTTATAATAATAAGATTTTTCCTTCTGTTGCACTGGTCGGTTCTTTTACGATGTCCTGGATGAATACAATTAGAGACTTTTTTGTTACTAGACTTTACCTGCTAATTTGTCGTGTGATCAGGATATTTTATTGGCCGTAATAAATAGTATTTTACTTCACCTCAAATACTATTTATACACTAAATTTCCTAACGAATGGTTAAACTGTTAAGACGCCAATCGGTAACAAACGATTTTTTTTTAATAGAATTATTTGCCTTGAATTAGTAATAACACAGTAGGGATTTTGTTTGCACAAAAAAATCAGATAAATTCGATACTTTCTCCCACAAATTCGCCTAAGCGATTCCGTTATTTCTCGTTTTCGTTGTAAATGACAATAAATATTTAAATTTTTATTTACCTAAATGTTTGTTATTTGGAATCAGTATATATATATATATATATATATATATATATATATATATATATATATATATATATATATATAATTATATATATATATATATATATATAATTATTAGTTCAAAGATTGCCTAACAAACGAAATTTAAGCCAATTTTATAAAATTCGATGTTTTTAAAACATTAAAATGGCACAGACATAGAGCTACACCATAGTCTAAATAACTCTTTCCTTTCTTATTCCGTACACCGTCGTTATACAAACGAGACCGTTATATATTAAAATTGCCCAAGTCTACACTCATTGTGTTGGTACAGTATGCAGGTCGCGCGGTCGTCTGACAAGGTTAGTGAAATGGGTCGCGACGGGTAGTGGGTTCGATTCACACTGTAGGTATACTTGTGTTCTACATTAACGGAAGTGCTAATTTATTACAGTTACGTTCTGTCAAACTCGAGATATCTATTATTTGTTCTTAGCGACTTCCAAGAGGAACAATTTCTCGATTCATCTCTATTTTTGTTGCCATATTACACCTTTGAGTCTAAATCGATTTTGATGGGTCTTTTTGCAGTTGATGAGGCCTTTTAATGGGTGAAAATGGAATGATAACCCTGCTTACGCCATTGGTATACGCTGACGGGGCACCAGTGAGATATGATAGATAGTTTCCAAGGAGAGGTCAACCTGATTTTATTATTCCTTGATATATTGCTGGCAATGGGACTTGTAGATCCTTTTCCTATCCCTTTCCACCTAATCTCTGAGGTTTACCTTATGTTGTTCCTGCATTAATTTTCTAAGGATAAAAGTCACTGTTTTCCTTTGTACAGCAAAAAGTTGCTTATTACGAAACAAGTTTTTCATATTCTAAATTCAAATATACACGAACGCTCAGATTATGGAATGTCGAAGTTTTTCCAAAAGACTACAGCATGAGTTTCTTTTAAAAAAGGGGTACAGAGGTTTCTTCAGGGTCGGCAACGCGCACTTAATGCCCCCGGTATTGCAGATGTTCATAGGTTGGAGGTAACTGCTTACTGTCAGGTGGGCCGTTTGCTTGTTTGCCACTCGAGTGGTGAAAAAAAATTCAATCCAAGTGATGTGCCTACAAAACAGCTGGTCGCTAATAGGTATGCTCGGGGGGAAGGGATTGTTAGTAATGGGGTAAGTTTCCATTGCTATCAGTATACCCTATCAGGTCGACCTCCACGCGCTTCCCCCTTTTTTTTATCGTCTGGAAAATGCTTTATACAGCTTCATCTACTATGTATCTATGTACTGTGGGAATCCCCCCGTAAGGTGGGGGTGTACCCACCAAAAACCAGACGATATACCCTCGAGGTGCCATATGTCGAAGACAGGGTTCGCTTTCGCACTCTCCACATCTGTCACACGCTTCCCCCTGGAAACTATCGTGACTAATTTGTCGTCGAATTCGTCACGATGGGCTAACTGACCTGCCTTTTCATCCCCACCTATCATCTGTTACTGGTGCACCGCCAGCGTATACCGAAAGCACTAACTTGGTTACAATTTCGTTCTTTTACCGATTAAAAAAACTGGTCAATAAGTTTTTTTATGCAACTTAGCATGGAAAACGAGCTGCCGGCCCACCTGATGGAAAGTTGTAACCGTCGCCTATAGACATGAACACTGTCATGGACATAACAGAGTGTACTATGTCGTCCATGACAGCCCCCATGCGTTGCCATTCCTGAGACCTAAGGTGTTATGCCTCTGTACCCAATAATTTCATTGTCATATACTTAGTTACAAGAAGTATCAACTTAGATACGTAATATTTAAACTATGTAAATCATGAACCATTTTCTTTTGGCTTCGCTCCATCGAGTAATAAGGAAAATACCAGTATTCGATTTAGTTTACGGTAAAATATATATTTCCATAATAAAAAAAGCTATCTCGATAAGACTGTGAAGCGTTACCAAATGTATAAACAAAAACATTTTTTTTTTCAGTTGAAGTTTGCGCGGTAACTGGGAGTCAAAGAATGTTTTTTTTTTTTTTTTTAATAATTAATAACCATTATGAATTTGCTATTTGCGGTACAGCTGATTAAATTCCTAATTTGATATCAGATGCCGTGATTTCTGGGAGATTCTTAAGTAGGAAAAAGCATAGACATATAACTTCCGTAACTGGGTCGTGCAATTTTTATACTCACCTATATTAGCATTCGTTTCATATCACACGTTCACACACTCCATAAAAAAAAAACTGTTAATGCATGACACTAACGCATTTCCTTCACGAAGCAGCAACTTTCACAAGTCGTGTTTATAAAACCCAGATAAAAACCTTTCGAAATATCGCATACATTAAACCGTGCCAGAAAACAATGATATAACATTTAATTACAAAATTAGTTATACAACTCACCCAATTTAGATTCCTTAGTCTTAAAAAAAAGTCATACACTGTGATCACTTAAAAAAAAATAGCTCACAAAACACACACAGTTCAGTTGATGACGATTCAAATTCGGAACGCACTCAAATGTCAAATGAAAGCGCGCGAACGGCTACCACCATGGCGCATTGCAGACTATCGCAACCCGCCAAAATATGAGGCCAAAATGATAGTTGCATAACTTTATTACAGCATATTACATAAAAATCGCCGCTAGCACTTGGCCGTATATTATGCAAAGTTCGAATTTTTAGGTTATTCGATGCGATGCGACCTCTGTAGTTTTGTGTCCGTTTAGAAGCCACCGTTTCGATAGAAAGTGGGCACTGTTATGAATGAATTCCTGATATTGTTGTTGACTGGATGTCCAGGCATCCCTCCCACTGAGCTGGTAACTGGGGTGGGCAGTAGGTCATTTTGGCATCCATAAAGTCGGCTTGAACCTGAGATTCTAGATAGGTACGTACTTACGAAGATTCGTCAGTGCAATACATTTAAAAGATCTTGTAGAGTGAATGGAATGTACAGATCTAATTGCATTACATTACATTACATTCTGTGTTACTGCATAATATATTTATTTACCAAACTAAATAATACCTAAGACATAATTTATTTAAATCAATTCAGCACTGAGCGCATACAATATACTTTATCTAAATATCTTACTACTAGAACTTCACCTAATACTTTTTAAGTGACATTTCAAAGAAAGAGGTTCTTAATTCATCTGATTTTTATAAATAATAATTTTTCTTGTCAACGTATCACAGTTTTAAACACATTAAGAAGGAAATATCTTACGTTTATTGTCCACCTGATGGAAAATGGTATAAATAGACATAAACAGTACCGTGAAATACATATAACAGAGTATACTGTGTCGCCCATAATACTCTACATGCGTTGCTATTCCTAAGGACTAAGGTGTTAAACCCCGGCACCCTGTAATTTCACAGCCACATTTCAATCTTCTAACCAAAATCATCCACTCACAACTGCTTCACGGCGGGGGGAGTAGGGATTATTAATCCCTATTGAATTAGTAGCCCCATTGTTAACAATATACCCTGTCAGGTCGACCTCCTCGTGGTTCCCCCTGGAAACCATCGTGATTGATTTATTGTTAGATTCGTCACGGTGGGCTAACTGACCTGCTACAACCTCACCTATCATCCTTCACTGGTGCCTCTCCAGTGTATACCGATAACGCAGGCGGGGTTACCATTCCATTATCATCCATTAAAAAAAAACTGCTTCACGGCAGAAATACGAATTAGACGGAGGTACCCCTAGCGGCAATAAGCAGATGACTCTTCCTCCATCATCTCCCTCTGATAAAATTTTATCTGGTTAACAAATTAGAATTTACTGGGTACAGAGGCAACGCATGGGGGGTATCATGGACGAAACAGTATACTCTGTTATGTCCATGGTACTGCTCATGTCTATAGGCGACGGTTACCACTTTCCATCAGGTGGGCCATCAGCTTGTTTGCTATTCTAAGTGGTATAAAAAAACATAGTGTGAAAAAGCACTTAGTGAGTCTGGCATAGTGCGGCCAGCTGTTGAGTGTAAAACATTTTCTTTTCTTTTAACCGTATTCATGGAACATGTTGTCTCTGTTTTCGCTCAGGATAGCAATACAGTCACATGTCATACTATATTAAAAAAAAAAGTTAACTTATTGGTGTGCAAACTTCTACCGTCATAATTTTCATCTCACTTTTTGGGAAGAGAAAATTACAAAGAACATTAAGTTACACAAATTTTCGAAAAAAACGGAGTGTCCGTTTTCGCCTCTCGTAGATTGACGTCTTTATTCTACAGTAACATCCATAGCTTTAGTGCCTACGGTCCTCTTTCTATGACATTATGTAAAGCTAAACTTTTTAAAGAATCTTCAATTTAGTAAAATTTTCAATATAAAAATTTATAATATCTACTTATTCTAATTTACTAGCAAATATACAATATTGATAATCGCTGCAACTTATTGCTATTACTTTAATTAAGGAACAATTTCTAGCTTATAGTAATAATATTCTATTCTATTGTTTTTGGGATATTTTGTCTTAAGTAAAGACTTTAATAGAATTTAAACGGTAACGCTTATTTTTTTTTATTACTGACTCTGGAATTTCATCTTGTTTCAAATATAATATTCCTTCTATAAAACGTCGAGTCGTAAACTTTCTATTGCAATATAGATTTTTTTATGCAAGTGAATAATTGTTTATAAATTATAAATATAAAACAGGCCAAACATAATGCAACATACCTACAAGTTAAAAAGAATGTGTTCTAAACCCATATCATTTAAAAAAATTACATTGAATGACAACTGACAGTGACAGTATCAGGAAGAGAGAGGCGGGAAACTCGAATAAGAACAAGCGGGTTTTTTAAATTTTTTTTATTAATTTATTAAAACTATCTCTATCAATTCTTATTATTTAATAAAATATTATATTTTCACTAAATTCAGCGACAGTAATATAATTAGCATTCATGGGGAAGCGCAGTTGTAGAAAAAGGAAAAAAAAAGATGACGATTCAGGTGATGTAGACCATGAACCTTGTAATGACAAGGATATATATTCGGAAGATACTTCTACTGACTCAGAATCTGAAATTGATAAGGCCGATAAGTATAAACCTTACTACGTCACAGATTATATTAGAAGATATCCCGAGGAATCCCCTGGGACAGAATTTGTTGTCTTTGTAGAATCCTCAGATAGTCAGAAAACCATTGGATCCAGAGACTTGCTCTCACTCTCCTCCTGTTTAAAACGATTTAATAAAGGGGTAACTTATCTTAGATCTATAAATAAATTCAAAATCGGAGTATACTTTCAAAAGCCAGACTTAGCCAATGCTTTTTTAAATAATAAAACTTTTTTAAATGACTACCATTTTAAGGCCAGTATTCCTGCTTCTTCAACAGAAGTTACAGGCGTTATTAGAAATGTACCTACAAATATATCTAATAAAAAAATATATACTATGATATCGAGTTCTAAGAAAATTATTGCTATTAAAAGAATTTTAAGAAAAAATACCTTGACTCATGGATATGTGTTACAGCCAACTCTAACCGTGACAATTACTTTTGCTGCATCTGTATTACCTGAATATCTGGATATTGGAGGTTGGCGCCACAATGTCACTCCATATATACCACCAGTTAAACAATGCTACCGGTGCTTGAGGTATGGACATTTAGCTAAATTCTGTAAGAATTCTGAGCGTTGCAGCATCTGCAAAGGTGAGCATAATTATAAAACTTGTACAACTGGAATGGAAAACGCTATTTGTGTACACTGCAATGGAAATCACACAAGTGTATCACCGCAATGCCCTGTTAAACAAAAGAAAATTGCTGAAAATAGATCTAAATTCAGACCTGCTTCTTTTGGAGATATACTTAGCACTGAAATATTTCCTAAACTGGGTAACAAACCTAAAAAAAATGTAGACCTAATTTCAATTCTAAATTCTGATAACAAGAGTTTATCACTTTTAATAGAAAGCATAATCAAACTTATTTCACTACATAACACAAAGAACACATCTATTAACACTAAAAGTGTTTTGAATGTGTTATATGATACTTTTGGTAATAGACCTATTTCACAAAATTCAATCGAGACCAATTAACTATCATACAGTGGAACGCTCAGAGCCTACTGAGCAATCGACATATTTTTACACAATTTTTAAATGAACATCATATTCACATTGCTCTCATCTCAGAAACTTGGCTAAAACCACATTACAAATTAAAAATTAAAGATTATTGAATAGAACGAAATGATTGTGGTAATAACCACAATGGAGTAGCGATTATTATACATAATAGTATTAGATATAAAAAACTTCACTCTTTTTTCGACAATTCTTTGCAAACTATAGCTATTAGTATTGAAGTTAATAATTCTTGGTATTCAGTTGCCAGTATTTACTGTCCTACCAATAGTACACCTAGTTTTACTAAAGCCAAATTTAAGTTCTTTTTGGAGTCTCTTCCTAAACCCACTATCATATCTGGAGATTTAAATGCACATCATACTATGTGGGGTTGTACCTCCACTAATACAAGAGGTAAAGACATTCTTGATTGTTTAGATGAATGTAATTTGGTACTATTAAATGATAAGCAAGTTACTACTGTTGGCTCTCATATTTGGAGACCCAATGGCCTTGATTTAACTATGGTATCCCCATCCATATCATTAAAATGCGAGTGGTCGGTTCATGATGATCTAACGGATCATTATGAATACACGGAAGTTATCACCTGCCGACTTTTACTAAAATAAACACAAAGAACTCTTCATCAACTCCGTCAGGTGAACAACATGCTCCTATAGATGAAGTTAATAAACTTTTGTTAAATCGTATAAACCTACGTCTCGTTAATTGGGATCTTTATTCTGAAACTGTTAATCGATTACTTTTGGATTTCGAGTATGATGTCAATGAACCCTTAAACAATTACAATAGGTTCTTTTTTTTTTTTTTTTTTTTAGTACGTTTGTTCCGTTTGGAACAGGCTAAGGTCGGAGACCATGCTGCCTAGTCTTCAAAAAGATAATTTGTCTGGAATTTTATTTTTCTAATGTCGCTTCAATTATTGTCATAATCTTCAATATTTCATTTGTCAAATCCGGTAAGTACATTTTCATAAATATCTTTTCTTGAGTTTTCTTAAACCAGTGGATTTATCAAATTAAAAATAAATAATTATAAAAAATCATTGTCTTGCAATTCAATAAAAGTATTCTTATAGCTCCTTGAATGTTGTAGTAATATAAGTGAAAATAGCTTTGAAACAAGAAGGAAATCTTAAGAGAAGCGGGATTGAGTGCGGGATATTTTCGGGTTTTTTGAAGATAATCCTAAGTTCGTCAAACATAATGTGTCTTTGAATGACAAATTCAGAGCAATCAAAAAAAGGTGATGTAGAGATTGGGCTGTATTTGAGTTACACCATGTGCATGATGGGGAAGCGATCATGCCCATTCGGTGCAGGTGTTCGTTGAAATGTCCGTGGCCGATTCGTAATCTACAAATATTGGTGTAAAATTTTCTGTTTGTGTCCTTTCCTTTGCAGAACCACGGTTTTCCAATACGCCAATTAATTTTGCGGTACCATTTGCCTTTAGTCTGTAATATTTGAGTCCAATGCTCCTCCCATTTAGTTGTAACGATTTTATGTATTCCAATACTACAATCTGAATAACAAAGGGGTAAATCTTGAACACGAGCAGCACTTGAATTAATAATTTTAGCCAAAGTGTCTACTTGTTCATTCCCAAACACTCCAATATGTGAAGGGGTCCAGATGAAGATAATATCTTTTCCATATATAGTACAGAGATGATAATATTTATTACGAATTTCTTGAATTAAGTAGTTTGATGATGAAATGAATGTGTTATTTTATAATGCCATAAGAACACTCATACTATCTGTAATTATAATCCATTTCGAATATAGTACCTGTTTTTCTATGTATTCTAATGCTAAAAATATAGCTTTTGCTTCTGCTGTGTAAATACTAGCCAAAGTTGAAATTTTATAACCGTGACCAAATCTATTTGACAAATCGTAAAAAGCCACTGAAGTGCTAAGTGCATTTTTGGAACCATCTGTATATATCTGCCTGTAGTCAATAAATTCTGATAAAGTCTCATACATATCGTGCTTTTCTTTTATGTCTTTACGTATAACAATTTTGATCTTACAGAACTTACTCTCATAAAGGCCATTATAACAAGGAAGTATCTTACTACTATAGATGTTATATTCATCTCGTAAATTCAAATCATTGACAATAGTTTTATTCAAAAACATAGAAATGGGGCAATTTAATAATTTGAGTATGAGTGGGTTATAGGAAACTGAAAAAACTTTGAAGAGAAATTTGAGTTTTAGGTATTCGAAACGAAGAAGGATAGGAGGCAAATTACATTCTACTTGCATTGAGATAATTGGAGAAGTATACATAGCACCTAAAATAAGTCTTAAATTCATATTTTGAATTTTTTCGAGTTTTTCTACTAATTTATGTTCTGAGGCATAACAAAAGAAAGCGTAATCAAAATTACTTCTAACAAGAGATTTGTAAAGTAAAAGGATAATTTTAGGATCAGCTCCCCAGTTACGACCAATTACAGATCTTATTATATTAGTGGCTCTTAAAGCACGATCTACTAAGCAATCAGCGTATAGATCCCATTTTAAATTTTGATGAAAAATTACCCCCAGAAATTTAACGCTACAGTCTGTTGGAAGAGTTTGATTATTATATATAATATTCATTAATGGAACATATTTATGAACTTGATGAAAAACAACTACTTTACTTTTGGTTAAACTAATATCGAGGGAAAGAAGAGAAAAATATTTCTCAAGTCTTTTTAATGACTCATTTAACACTAATTGCATATCAATAATATTCTTTCCTTTTATATAAATTAATAAATCATCGGCAAATTGCAAGTTGTTCACACTGTTTCCTAAAACTAAATTAAGTTTATAGATATATAAAATATATAGTAGCGGGCTTAAAATACCACCTTGACATACTCCTTTAGAGCTTAACCTAGGTCCTATTAATTTACTATTTACTTTAACATACACTTCTCTATTACTAAGAAAATTATAAATCCATTCGATAAGTTTCATTGGAAGAAATGAGGATAGAATCGAAGATAGAACTGTTAAATTTACATTGTTAAAAGCTCCTACGACATCTAAAAAAACAGATAGAACATATTCATCGTTATTCAAAGCAGTACTAAGGTCGACATAGAAGTTCGCTAAACTTTCGCGCGCTGAATATCCACGGCGAAAACCAAATTGATTCGATGGTAATATACTATTACTTTCAATAAAGAACTCTAAACGCTGTTTAATTAATTGTTCGAATAATTTGCCTGCACAGGACGTCAATGTTATAGGTCTATAGGAGTCGAAATTTGTAGGATCTTTACCGGGTTTAATTACTGGAATCAAACAATCCATTTTCCATTCTGGTGGGATAATACAGTCCTTCCATAAATCGTTAAAAATTTGTAAGAGTTTAGTAAGGTTTATTTTATTCAGCAATCGAAACATATTGTATGTTAAGCGATCAAGGCCACTAGCTGTATCTTTTCTAGATTTTACTGCACTGGATATTTCATCAATTGAGAATGGGTCAGTGAGAAATTTTGGGCATGAATTAACAGAATTAAACTGTTTGTCATCAAAAGGTGAGTGTACAAAATCAGGAGTATATTTGCGTAAAAAATCATTGACCCATGATATATCTTTAAAATGATTTTGACGATGTTTTGAATTTAGTTTTCTCATATTTTGCCAAACAGTGGAAATTGGTGTTAATCTA
The DNA here is from genome assembly GCF_026898425.1 of Galleria mellonella. Taxonomy (NCBI): domain Eukaryota; kingdom Metazoa; phylum Arthropoda; class Insecta; order Lepidoptera; family Pyralidae; genus Galleria; species Galleria mellonella. The sequence goes on from NW_026442015.1 coordinate 5,037,718, forward strand.
TTAAATTTGGAACAAAATTTTGCCATAATTGTTATTTTTACTTGCTTAATTACTAACTTTTAACAGCTTGAACTCTTTTAAAATTTATGTAATTATCGAGAGTTGGATTTTGTTTAAACCTAAGGTAAGCCGCTTTACTATCATTGACAGCTGTCGCACACCTGTTATTCCACCAAGGTACTGCAATATGTTTGTGCCTCTTTGAAGTATTTGCACCGCTATTTGATAAGTTCCTACGTGGAACGGAACGTTCCACAGCTGTCAAAATAATTTTACAGAACCTATTGGGAAAAAAAGGCGGGAAACTCGAATAAGAACAAGCGGGTTTTTTAAATTTTTTTTATTAATTTATTAAAACTATCTCTATCAATTCTTATTATTTAATAAAATATTATATTTTCACTAAATTCAGCGACAGTAATATAATTAGCATTCATGGGGAAGCGCAGTTGTAGAAAAAGGAAAAAAAAGATGACGATTCAGGTGATGTAGACCATGAACCTTGTAATGACAAGGATATATATTCGGAAGATACTTCTACTGACTCAGAATCTGAAATTGATAAGGCCGATAAGTATAAACCTTACTACGTCACAGATTATATTAGAAGATATCCCGAGGAATCCCCTGGGACAGAATTTGTTGTCTTTGTAGAATCCTCAGATAGTCAGAAAACCATTGGATCCAGAGACTTGCTCTCACTCTCCTCCTGTTTAAAACGATTTAATAAAGGGGTAACTTATCTTAGATCTATAAATAAATTCAAAATCGGAGTATACTTTCAAAAGCCAGACTTAGCCAATGCTTTTTTAAATAATAAAACTTTTTTAAATGACTACCATTTTAAGGCCAGTATTCCTGCTTCTTCAACAGAAGTTACAGGCGTTATTAGAAATGTACCTACAAATATATCTAATAAAAAAATATATACTATGATATCGAGTTCTAAGAAAATTATTGCTATTAAAAGAATTTTAAGAAAAAATACCTTGACTCATGGATATGTGTTACAGCCAACTCTAACCGTGACAATTACTTTTGCTGCATCTGTATTACCTGAATATCTGGATATTGGAGGTTGGCGCCACAATGTCACTCCATATATACCACCAGTTAAACAATGCTACCGGTGCTTGAGGTATGGACATTTAGCTAAATTCTGTAAGAATTCTGAGCGTTGCAGCATCTGCAAAGGTGAGCATAATTATAAAACTTGTACAACTGGAATGGAAAACGCTATTTGTGTACACTGCAATGGAAATCACACAAGTGTATCACCGCAATGCCCTGTTAAACAAAAGAAAATTGCTGAAAATAGATCTAAATTCAGACCTGCTTCTTTTGGAGATATACTTAGCACTGAAATATTTCCTAAACTGGGTAACAAACCTAAAAAAAATGTAGACCTAATTTCAATTCTAAATTCTGATAACAAGAGTTTATCACTTTTAATAGAAAGCATAATCAAACTTATTTCACTACATAACACAAAGAACACATCTATTAACACTAAAAGTGTTTTGAATGTGTTATATGATACTTTTGGTAATAGACCTATTTCACAAAATTCAATCGAGACCAATTAACTATCATACAGTGGAACGCTCAGAGCCTACTGAGCAATCGACATATTTTTACACAATTTTTAAATGAACATCATATTCACATTGCTCTCATCTCAGAAACTTGGCTAAAACCACATTACAAATTAAAAATTAAAGATTATTGTATAGAACGAAATGATTGTGGTAATAACCACAATGGAGTAGCGATTATTATACATAATAGTATTAGATATAAAAAACTTCACTCTTTTTTCGACAATTCTTTGCAAACTATAGCTATTAGTATTGAAGTTAATAATTCTTGGTATTCAGTTGCCAGTATTTACTGTCCTACCAATAGTACACCTAGTTTTACTAAAGCCAAATTTAAGTTCTTTTTGGAGTCTCTTCCTAAACCCACTATCATATCTGGAGATTTAAATGCACATCATACTATGTGGGGTTGTACCTCCACTAATACAAGAGGTAAAGACATTCTTGATTGTTTAGATGAATGTAATTTGGTACTATTAAATGATAAGCAAGTTACTACTGTTGGCTCTCATATTTGGAGACCCAATGGCCTTGATTTAACTATGGTATCCCCATCCATATCATTAAAATGCGAGTGGTCGGTTCATGATGATCCGTTAGGAAGTTATCACCTGCCGACTTTTACTAAAATAAACACAAAGAACTCTTCATCAACTCCGTCAGGTGAACAACATGCTCCTATAGATGAAGTTAATAAACTTTTGTTAAATCGTATAAACCTACGTCTCGTTAATTGGGATCTTTATTCTGAAACTGTTAATCGATTACTTTTGGATTTCGAGTATGATGTCAATGAACCCTTAAACAATTACAATAGGTTCTGTAAAATTATTTTGACAGCTGTGGAACGTTCCGTTCCACGTAGGAACTTATCAAATAGCGGTGCAAATACTTCAAAGAGGCACAAACATATTGCAGTACCTTGGTGGAATAACAGGTGTGCGACAGCTGTCAATGATAGTAAAGCGGCTTACCTTAGGTTTAAACAAAATCCAACTCTCGATAATTACATAAATTTTAAAAGAGTTCAAGCTGTTAAAAAGTTAGTAATTAAGCAAGTAAGACAACAGGGGTGGCAGGAATTTTGTTCCAAATTTAATAGATTAACACCAATTTCCACTGTTTGGCAAAATATGAGAAAACTAAATTCAAAACATCGTCAAAATCATTTTAAAGATATATCATGGGTCAATGATTTTTTACGCAAATATACTCCTGATTTTGTACACTCACCTTTTGATGACAAACAGTTTAATTCTGTTAATTCATGCCCAAAATTTCTCACTGACCCATTCTCAATTGATGAAATATCCAGTGCAGTAAAATCTAGAAAAGATACAGCTAGTGGCCTTGATCGCTTAACATACAATATGTTTCGATTGCTGAATAAAATAAACCTTACTAAACTCTTACAAATTTTTAACGATTTATGGAAGGACTGTATTATCCCACCAGAATGGAAAATGGATTGTTTGATTCCAGTAATTAAACCCGGTAAAGATCCTACAAATTTCGACTCCTATAGACCTATAACATTGACGTCCTGTGCAGGCAAATTATTCGAACAATTAATTAAACAGCGTTTAGAGTTCTTTATTGAAAGTAATAGTATATTACCATCGAATCAATTTGGTTTTCGCCGTGGATATTCAGCGCGCGAAAGTTTAGCGAACTTCTATGTCGACCTTAGTACTGCTTTGAATAACGATGAATATGTTCTATCTGTTTTTTTAGATGTCGTAGGAGCTTTTAACAATGTAAATTTAACAGTTCTATCTTCGATTTTATCCTCATTTCTTCCAATGAAACTTATCGAATGGATTTATAATTTTCTTAGTAATAGAGAAGTGTATGTTAAAGTAAATAGTAAATTAATAGGACCTAGGTTAAGCTCTAAAGGAGTATGTCAAGGTGGTATTCTAAGCCCGCTACTATATATTTTATATATCTATAAACTTAATTCAATTTTAGGAAACAGTGTGAACAACTTGCAATTTGCCGATGATTTATTAATTTATATAAAAGGAAAGAATATTATTGATATGCAATTAGTGTTAAATGAGTCATTAAAAAGACTTGAGAAATATTTTTCTCTTCTTTCCCTCGATATTAGTTTAACCAAAAGTAAAGTAGTTGTTTTTCATCAAGTTCATAAATATGTTCCATTAATGAATATTATATATAATAATCAAACTCTTCCAACAGACTGTAGCGTTAAATTTCTGGGGGTAATTTTTCATCAAAATTTAAAATGGGATCTATACGCTGATTGCTTAGTAGATCGTGCTTTAAGAGCCACTAATATAATAAGATCTGTAATTGGTCGTAACTGGGGAGCTGATCCTAAAATTATCCTTTTACTTTACAAATCTCTTGTTAGAAGTAATTTTGATTACGCTTTCTTTTGTTATGCCTCAGAACATAAATTAGTAGAAAAACTCGAAAAAATTCAAAATATGAATTTAAGACTTATTTTAGGTGCTATGTATACTTCTCCAATTATCTCAATGCAAGTAGAATGTAATTTGCCTCCTATCCTTCTTCGTTTCGAATACCTAAAACTCAAATTTCTCTTCAAAGTTTTTTCAGTTTCCAATAACCCACTCATACTCAAATTATTAAATTGCCCCATTTCTATGTTTTTGAATAAAACTATTGTCAATGATTTGAATTTACGAGATGAATATAACATCTATAGTAGTAAGATACTTCCTTGTTATAATGGCCTTTATGAGAGTAAGTTCTGTAAGATCAAAATTGTTATACGTAAAGACATAAAAGAAAAGCACGATATGTATGAGACTTTATCAGAATTTATTGACTACAGGCAGATATATACAGATGGTTCCAAAAATGCACTTAGCACTTCAGTGGCTTTTTACGATTTGTCAAATAGATTTGGTCACGGTTATAAAATTTCAACTTTGGCTAGTATTTACACAGCAGAAGCAAAAGCTATATTTTTAGCATTAGAATACATAGAAAAACAGGTACTATATTCGAAATGGATTATAATTACAGATAGTATGAGTGTTCTTATGGCATTATAAAATAACACATTCATTTCATCATCAAACTACTTAATTCAAGAAATTCGTAATAAATATTATCATCTCTGTACTATATATGGAAAAGATATTATCTTCATCTGGACCCCTTCACATATTGGAGTGTTTGGGAATGAACAAGTAGACACTTTGGCTAAAATTATTAATTCAAGTGCTGCTCGTGTTCAAGATTTACCCCTTTGTTATTCAGATTGTAGTATTGGAATACATAAAATCGTTACAACTAAATGGGAGGAGCATTGGACTCAAATATTACAGACTAAAGGCAAATGGTACCGCAAAATTAATTGGCGTATTGGAAAACCGTGGTTCTGCAAAGGAAAGGACACAAACAGAAAATTTTACACCAATATTTGTAGATTACGAATCGGCCACGGACATTTCAACGAACACCTGCACCGAATGGGCATGATCGCTTCCCCATCATGCACATGGTGTAACTCAAATACAGCCCAATCTCTACATCACCTTTTTTTTGATTGCTCTGAATTTGTCATTCAAAGACACATTATGTTTGACGAACTTAGGATTATCTTCAAAAAACCCGAAAATATCCCGCACTCAATCCCGCTTCTCTTAAGATTTCCTTCTTGTTTCAAAGCTATTTTCACTTATATTACTACAACATTCAAGGAGCTATAAGAATACTTTTATTGAATTGCAAGACAATGATTTTTTATAATTATTTATTTTTAATTTGATAAATCCACTGGTTTAAGAAAACTCAAGAAAAGATATTTATGAAAATGTACTTACCGGATTTGACAAATGAAATATTGAAGATTATGACAATAATTGAAGCGACATTAGAAAAATAAAATTCCAGACAATTTATCTTTTTGAAGACTAGGCAGCATGGTCTCCGACCTTAGCCTGTTCCAAACGGAACAAACGTACTAAAAAAAAAAAAAAAAAATGACAGTATCAGAAAGTTTTCAATGACAAAAACGTGATGTACCAGACGAACAATGCCACAGAATATTATGTTTCTATTGGCTGAATAATTTTTGTTTACAAAAACAACCAATCATCTAAGAGAGATAAAGGTGTCATTCACGTGCAAATTTCTAAATTAGATGCGAAAATCAAACAAAAAACTTTTATTGATTTGATTTGTTTGCGTTGAGATTTTGTTTTTGTTCTAAAATTTTTATTATTCAGCTTAACAATAGCAAACGAAGTAAAAATAAAATTTATCTATTAAAATAAAGTGAATGTTGTATCTAGTTCGCATCAAATAGCTGTCACATTGATCACAAAATATAAAAAATTGTTTATATTTTATATCTTTCGTATTTTGTTAATATTTCTTATATAAAAGTTAAGAGTATATAAATAAAATGCTTCCAAGGACGTATTACAACGAGCAAGATATGAGAAAACGACAAATAGACACATTGAAAATCTTCAACGATAATGTTATAGAGATTGATGAAAACTCTGAGTATCGGGTGGAGTTTACTGCTGATGGCAAAAATATGAGCTTAAATGTTGTACTGAGCCCTGAGTTTCCTAACGAGAAGCCTTCTATATACGTGAATCCCGCTGTGCCGCATCCCTGGCTTGCGGAGAATTCGAATCAAATTGTTGGTGCCCCTGGACTTATTAATTACAGCTTACATTCGGATTTAGGACGTGTAGTCCAAGCTATTATACGTGAGTTCCAAAGGACATTACCGAATCTTACAAACAGTGATGATAAGTGCAGCGATGTAAGCCCACAGTCTCAGATCAGTGCTCAGTCCTTACTGTTCCCTGAGTTAGGAGAATTGACTATTGATGAATTACAGGAGATATTAGAGAACCCTGACTTACAGGTAATATATTGTTTGTTTTTTTATTGTAATTGGTAACTTTAAAAGCATAATATAGTTGTAACCACTAATATAGATTTAAACAAATTATATAAGTTTATAATAATATAAACCGTATTTTGAACATATATTCATATTCACACTTCAATTGTAAAACTGCACTTAAAACATGGTTATTGAGTCTGACGTACGATGACACGGAGAAATTACTGAAGGTTACGTATTAAATTACAACTTATGAAAATATTATTAAAATAATGTATATTGTGTAAGTGTGTGTAGGATATATCGGTTGTATAACCTTAACTATATATGTGTATATATGTGTATGTATGTGTGTGTGTGTATGTATATGTATGTATATGTGTATGTATGTATATATATATATATATATATGTATATGTATGTGTGTGTGTATGTGTCTATGTATGTGTATATGTATTAATGTTGTTATTATATTCATAACCAGAACAAATTGTAATATAGTGCCAACACCGTGGGGTGAGGACCTGGTGATCTGTAACACAGGTTTATCCTACTTCAGACACCAGTTCTTCACAATACATTAAATTATGTAACCTCCAAAAATAAATGTATTAGAATATAATAGATGTACAACTGGTATTGTGAAGAGAATAAACTTTATTATTATTATTATTATAAATACTTTAATACTTGTCTTTGGAATTGTAATAAAAATATGTATAGACTAGCTTTTCACCGCGACTTCATCTGTATTACTGGGATAAAAGATATCTTCTTCTCCATCTTGTATAGTATGTATATACCACATTGAATAGTGATTGATTTAATAAGGTAATGATAACAAACAAACTAAATCACTCATATTTATAATATTAGTAATTATTTGATGAGTCAACTACTTATGTATATATTTTTCATCCCTCACAGGTAGTTTGAAAAATTAAAAAAAAAATTCAAAATTCAAAAATAATTTATTCATGTAGGACATTTTAGCCGCTTATGAACGTCAAATTTTTACATTATAATTTTATTTTTTTTCCCTACCGTCCAGTTCGGTATACGAGGTTTGTCCGGAAAGTACGTATAAAAGTTTTTTAAAAATTTTATTTTACAATTATTCAGGTAAATCAATTTTATCCCCTTCAAAGTACTCCCCCTGTGACATAATGCACTTGTGCCAACGCCGTTTCCACTGTGAGAAGGCTCCTTGAAAGTCCTCTGGTTGTAGGTTTCTCAGCTGCCCCGTCGTAGCTTTTTTTATCTCATTTATGTCCCCCAAATGCCGCCCCCGAAGTACCAATTTGGTTTTTGGGAACAAGAAGAAGTCACACGGGGCCAAATCCGGCGAATAGGGGGTGTTCGGTCACCGTAATGGAATTTTTACTCAAAAACTCACGGAACGATCTTGGCGCAAATTTTTTTCATTTGAAGTTCGTTTCTTAGAATTTCGTGGACCACGGTTTTGCCCAAATTAAGCTCTTCAGCCACCTGTCTGACCGTTAAACGACGGTCCCCATTAACACAAGTTCGAATTCTTTCCACGTTTTCGTCGGAATGTGAAGTGGAAGGACGTCCTGAACGTGGGTCATCTTGAACGCTTTCTCGGCCCTCTCTGAATCTTTTTAGCCACTTGTGGACGGTTGGTTCCTTCACAGCATCATCCCCATAAACTGTTCTGAGATCGGCAAAAATTTCACGGCCATTCTTGCCGAGTTTCGAGAGAAACTTGATTACGACGCGCTGCTCTTCAACGGAAGCGGGCTCCATGCCGACGGGGTTTCGTTAAGAGGTAACTTCACAGATGGCGTGACAAGCCAGTTCGCACCGCACGGCGGTCAGACCAGAACTGAAGCATTGTTAGGGACATAAGGAAGGGGTCCTGCGCTTACCTGGCCTCCCCACTCCTCTTTCTCGCATTCCAGAACACTTTTATACGAACTTTCCGGACAGACCTCGTATAGATCCAATTGAGAAGAACTGGCAAGAAACTCAATTGAATTACTTTTTTTTTTTTAAAGCCAGTTTATTTACAATGTATATTTATATAGGTGTCTATGTCTAACATTAAATGAAAATTCAGTGCATGAACAACTATTGCCATGCACACTCGTCATTCAAGTAATCGTTTAGTGAGTAATAGGCTTTGCTCAGTAAATATGATTTAACAGATGTTTTGAATTTATTTAAGGGTAATTCCAACATATCCTTTGGTATCTTATTGTAAATTTTTATACCTATTCCCATAAAAGACCTATTAACTTTTTCTAAACGATACTTAGGGACAGCAAGTTTGTCTTTAAATCTAGTATTAATATTATGAATATTGCTGTTTTTTGGAAATAAGTCAAGTTTGTCAGTGTAATCCAATAACACAGATGGGGTTGCTATTCCATTATCATCCACTAAAGACTGTGGGGATTAGCAATCCCATTGCTAGCAATATACATTATTTTTTTATGGATGATAATGAAATGGTAATCCCACCTGCAGCTATCGATATACACTGGTGGTACTGATTCATCCATTAAAAAAACCCAAGTGTCAATAAATAATTTAATAGATTTTATTTTATATTTATTGATTGGAAATACACCTCTTCTCTCAAAGGAAATTGTTGTTTTATATATTTTGCTTTTTTTTTTTGTTGCTTTTTTTGTTTTTCATTCTTTTATCTCTTTTACTGTGTATTATGTGTATGTTTTTATTGTAATTTATGTGTTGTAAGTAATGTAAATAAATTACCTATCTATCTATCTCTTGATTGAGCCAACTACTCCCTCAAATAGCACATGGTTTATCTGATCCTTATAGTTTAGGATTTTAAACCAACCCTTGTTACCCTTCATATTTAATTTTGTATTGTATTTTTTAGGACAAAATATTAGAAAACAATCCACAACTAGTACAATTGGAATTAGAGACTGAAGAAATAATGAATAGTATCGAAAATATAGCACAAGACAATATTTCAAAACAGCAGTGTCTCGACGACTTGAAAACCGAAGTGATTGACCGTATATCAACAATTGTACAGATGAAGATGAACTATGAGGAGTTACATCGCAAACACCAAAAGCTAGCTGATATGTACGATCCCCATCGCATCAGGGATTGCCTGAAGGTTGCTGCTTTGCAAGCAGATGAAGATGCTGAGAATATAGCTGATCAATTTCTCTTAGGTACATTTTTCTAATCTACATTTTTACAATTAATATCTGTCTGTTTATTATGTCAACTAAATATTTTAGAAAAGTACTATAATAATACTAGCTTTTACCCACGACTTCGTCCACGTGACTGAGATAAAGAGTAACCTATCTGCTTCTCCATTCCAAATAGTATGTGTATACCAAATTTCACAGTATAAGGTGACAAACAAACTCACTTTCTTTTAACTTTGTTCTACAAACCTATTTTAACCATTAGCATTTTTTCATCATTTATCAAATTGGGAATTTAACACATAGGAAAAAGACAAAACACATCACTACTCGTAATTTGTTTATGAAAATTTCGCATTTTTATAAAGAGTTAAGGAAATAAATGCCCAATTTCAGACATATAATGTATGTACTTACCTGGCTTAAAAATATTTTTGTGTAAGAACTAATTACAAATGCATGTATTTTTGATTCCAGCAGGTTTTTTGGTAATTGTCTAGGACTATTTGACCTTTTAAATGGATAGATCGATTTAAATGTCCCATTTTTACTTAGGATCTGGTCAGAATCTAAACTATATTTGATGAAAATCTACTCATTTTATCTAAACTAAATGAAAAAGAGTAAACAAACACCTTGTATGATTTGCTAATTCTTAATTTATGACTTTTAGGTAAGATTCCAGTTGAAACATTTGTAACAAAATTCGCCGAGAAAAGAGCATTGGGACAAGCAAGAAGAGCCAGGGAGGAGAGACTAGCTCATCAGCTCGCACAACTTGACAGAGCGACCACTTAAATATAACTTACTTAATATTGGAAAGTTAATGAAACTCAAGATTAATAATTTTAAGTTACAAGAAGGTGATCACTTAGCATAGTACTAGGAAGTCACATTTTACATTTCCACTCAAATATATGTTTACCATCCCCTCTTGCCATTACATATTTTTGACAAACTAAAAACACCGTTAGCTACTAGACAGAGTTCCTTGGTATTTCAGAAATAATAAATGCAGCAAAATTGACTCTGTGTAAATATATAATGTGGGCTCTCGGCTCATAGGATGATAATGAGGTTTTTTTTTTATACAACTTAGAATGGCAAACAAGCTGGCGGCCCACCTGATGGAAAGTGGTAACCGTCGCCTATAGACATGAGCAGTACCATGGACATAACAGAGTATACTGTTTCGCCCATGATACCCCCATGCGTTGCCATTCCTGAGGACTCAGGTGTTATTCCTCCGTACCCAGTAAATTCACGCCACATCCCACCCTTCAAACCGAACAGAAACACACAACTGCTTTATGGTTGAAACACGAATGAGGCAGAGGTACCCAAGCAATCGACTTTTGTACAAAGTCTTCCTCTGGTGTGGATTTGTAAAATTCTTTCATTATCTGAAAAGATATATTTACAGATTGGTCCCATTGTAATTTTATCAAAATCGGTTCAGTAATTTAGTTTTTAAATCAAAACAACTGGTTTAGCCTCAATTAAAGTCTTTTTTTGGGACACAGTCATAAATATAGACAATGATATTTGCCCTTTATATATGTCAAATATCACGTAAACCTGTTAATGAAATATTTCATGTATATCGAACTAAATTCTAGATTAACAAGTGAGATAACCGAAATGTTTGTAGATCGTAACTACTTTTTTTAATAATACTATAAATTTAATATGTAATTGCTAAGAATTTTCTATGAATATTAAAATATGGTCACTGCTGTAAAGTGAATGTATAAATTATACCCTTATAATCTAAGTGTTTTAACTTATTTATTGTAACCAGTATAATAACACAATAAAAAAACTTTTTTCACTTACAATTTTATTAATTTTATATTAGCTTTTTGTCTCGTATGATCCTAGTAAAGAACAGGCCACCCCTTCCGGGGGGAAAGGGATTGTTAGTAATGGAGACTGAGAATCCCATTGCTAGCAAAATACCCAAACAGGTCGACCTCCTCGCGGTTCTCCCTGGAAACTATCATGGTTAATTCCTGATGGATTCATCATGATGAGCTAACTGGCTTGTTTTCATTCTCATCTATCACCCTTTACTGGTGCTCCGCCAGCGTATCCCATTAGTGCAGGTAAGGTTACCATACCATTTTCACCCATAAAAAAAAAAAAACCCAAGGCATTTATTTACATTATACAAATGTACCTATCACTGCGATATAGACATAGCTCATGTAGGTATCATTTTTGCCATATGCATGCTAATAATTATATTTATATAAATAAAAAAAACAATTTCTTTTTATTAATTTTTATTTGAACAAAAAATCTACAAACATTACGAAGATATACAGTACACAAATAAAGTTATACAAAAATAAAACATTACACAGCGTGAGAGAATCAACAAAATCAACGCGTAATTATACAGTACGGAACGTGAAGCGTAGGTAAAACATGGCTTTAACACAATTGTTACTCCTTTTCCCAACGGTCGACTCAAACTGGTCCCTATTTGAGAATAATTGATGGAGGGAATTTTATAAGTTCATATAAATATCTTAATTAATCGCATTTTTATCATATGAATAAATATTGTGACAAATTAAACCAACGGTAGACACGTTTTCGTTATCGCACACAAAATAAGAGAATGTCGCTGTCTGGCTTTAACTTATGCATACGGCAGAGAAGTAACGTATCTACACCAACCAAGCCTGAAATACCTGATACATGCGGCGATATCTAAATTTGAACAAGTTTTTAAATTAATGTCGACATTTTTTTTTTAATCCCAAACATGCACTTTATAGTTGGCATTTACGTTGCATTTATTTCACGTTATTACAGCAATGATTTCGCGTAAAATTCATTCGTGAATCATAGACAAAATTAGCAGAATTACATAACTAAAATCACACTCTTAAACGATAAAACTAAACACTACAATTCAATACAAAATGGATGGAATCATACAGTCAATTAGAATGACGCGCCCAGGATCTAGATCTCGTTAACATTATTACCAAAAATCTATTTTACAGTTTAATCACTAATTTTAATAAGATACTCTCCCTATTGTTTCTTTTTTAATGCTAAATTAATTTATCTACTGTAATATTATTTATAGGCATGGGTAATATGGATATCGATCTGATATCTATATATTGGGTTTCCCTGGACATTGATGGCGGGAAAGATCATTACCCATTTCGATATCGTCCATATCGGTTGAATATCTATTTTGGAATATGTCAAAAGTCTGTTATCAAATATTTATGGATAACAGACATTTACCTGCTGACATACGGGATAGTCCTTCCATTACTTCCTTCAATAGAAGACTGAAATCTCACCTTTTAACCAATAGTACATGATAATTCTATGCACTTATATATGTATATATATTTATCTATTTACTTATTTATTTATTTATTTATTCACAATTTATGTTTGTGGTTTTACATTATTTTCACCGGTACCTTTCCTGCACTGGATTACCCAAATTAAATTATTTTCTCTCTAACTACAATAAAGATGTATGTATCTAAGTGCAATAAAGAATTATATATATATATATATATATATATATATATATATATATATATATATATATATATTATTGGACCAGTATATAGATAGATATTGTGACTAAAATATATAGATATTACAATATATATTACCCATCACTAATTATTTATATCAACTATTTATTTTTATTATTTTGTCTATTTTTACTTTGATCTCTGGGCGAGTTCAATCTGGAATGGAGATTCGAAATAATACAATTAAAAATAAAAAATAAAGTAAACGTGTACAAAATAAATTGGATACAAATGCATTATTATTAATATTGTAAATTTATAAATGTGTACAAAGTATAAAAAACACTACTAGCCTATTGAGATTTGTGATATAAAGCTTAGTATAAAGCCCTTTAACTTTGCTGCTTCCTTCGAATCCGACTAAATAATACTATCATATTAAAGTCATGTGATGTGGTAACACTGTAAGAACATGATGGTACCTCTTTATTCCTAGTATGTCTTTAGAGGGATCAAAACTGAAATACTGTAAACAAAATACTGCTTATAAAGTTTTTTTTTTTATGTATACAACGTAAAATGACTTATAGAAAATAACAATGATCTAATTTTGATACTGACCAGAGGGAGACTTTGTACAAAAGTCGATTGCTTGGGTACCTCTGCCCCATTCTTGTTTCAACCGTGAAGCAGCTGTATTTGCATGGCTGTGTTTCGGTTTAAAGGGTGGGATATGGCGTGAATTTACTGGGTACAGAGGAATAACACCTGAGTCCTCAGAAATGGCAACGCATGGGGGGTATCATGGACGAAACAGTATACACTGTTATGTCCATTGTACTACTCATGTCTATAGACGACGGTTACCACTTTCCATCAGATGGACCGTCAGCTTGTTTGCCATTCTAAGTTGTATAAAAAAAAACTTTCTAATAAAAGAGCTAAAAAATCTAAATAAAACAAATTAATCGTCCATATTTTCGAATTATATAATACGTGGCGGCCTACACGTCTATAGCACACTTTTGGAGGGAAAAAGGATTGTTGGTAATGGGGTCTAATCGCCCCATTGCTAGCAATGTACCCTATAAGATTGATATCGACACGGTTTCCCCTGGAAACCATCGTGGTTAACCATTGTTGAATTAGTCACGACGTCACACTCACTGGTGCCCCGCCAGCGTATCCCAATAGCTCAGGCGGGGTTACCATTCTTTTATCATCCTTTACAACTGTTCATAACTCCCTGTTCTTTTAAGTAAACACATAATCATTTGTTATAAAAAAAAAAAAAACAAAATATTTAAAATATTATCTAGTCGGATTTCAACTTAAGATCCATATATAAAAATATTAAAGTACACACATCTTATGAACGAATCTATTGCTTGGTAAAAACATTATCGCTTACAGACTACACATATTCGGAATAGACTACGGTGGATTTTATTATATTTTACAATAGTACATTTTTCAGTCAAGTTTCTAAAGTACTGATTTATTTCATTTTGTATTCGGTCATTTTATGAAAAAACAAAAATATAAAAAAAAAACTCAAATCCGTATGTCTATATATATGCACAACGGGAATTTTATGAACGTGCTTAGTTTGTCGTTTCCGACAATTCTTTCGACTTCATCTGGAAGTCTTCTTCAGGGGGTGTACGACATATTACGTCATAGCGTCTCGCCTCGCACTGCGGGTCGCAGCTCGCAGAGCCCGTGAAGACGTCGGTGCGGGCAGGGATGGGGTGGGGGAGGGGGGAGGCATGAATTCATAAAATCCCCATTGTACACATACATAGACATCGTTAAAAAATGAAAACAATTTTCAAAAAGAATGTACATGTCGATCGTTTTATAAAAATATCAAAACGCCTACTTCATTACATAATCGTTTGTAAACGACAAAAAATACATTACCCCAATTTACGTTATGTTTACCGCACTTTAAATAAAATATAGACTCGATTCGAAATTGGCAAGTTTTAGTAAATCATCCATTTCAAAACCAGGTCTCACAACCTATTTAAAAGAACTATTTAAAGGGGTTTTCCTTTGACACAGGGGTTTATTCCTTACGGTATAGACAGAGAGCTAAGTGTAGTAAATTATGTTTACGTACTGGCCAGTACGTGAATATTATAATACTACACTAAGTGCCGAAGCTTCTCAATTTATTATAACTTGTCAATAAACATAATACGAAACAAATGGATACGGTTGGCACTTCACCTATAAAGCATTTTTAAATTGACAATTTCAATAACCCGGTTACTGGCTTTATTTTAAATACAGTAAAAACAATATTAAGTAGAAATAAAATACTTCACGGAATCAGTGATAAAATGTCAGTCAATATAATAATATGATTAACTTACATCTATCTATATATTTTAATTTAGTGCATGTTTACACTGCGTTAGTTACTTATTCCAAACAAGAGACAAGTCAGTGCTGACACGCTACTGGCATCGTGTAAATTGAATCGCGACAGTGCTGCTATGATCAGTAGGTCTACTCTCGAATGTAATAGTGATATTAATCCAATTTTTTGTCAATGACAATTTTGTACTACACTCGTGAAACAACAGTTAAAAATTAGGTTATAATTGGGATCGGTTTACAATAGTTTGCATTGGCAAGTTGCACAAATATGCGTCTATCAGAACAATATGGAACAATTATGTTGCTAATATTGCAATTTAAGAGTGCAAAACGTCTTAATTCTATTTTATAATTATTTTAGAACTTATTTCAAGAGTAACCCCACTGGATCTGTTTACAAGAATACAGTAAAAACAATGGCAGATCAGCAGCGAGTTGTTAACAAAATTTTAACGCAATCGAACTGGACTTAAATTGTGTAAATGTATAAATAATATACAGTGTCCTACTTTTAGCGTTTATTCGACGACTGCTCTCTTAACATTGAATTTAGTAACTAAATCAATGTAAACCTTACATTTAGGTACACGTATAAAACTTTATCATATGATTTCATTACTAGTGTGTAAACACGAATGAAACATAGTTATTGACTTAACTTTTTCACTAGTACAAAAATTTGAATTACCATTATTTATTTAGTTTGTATAAAACTTAGGCTTACGATTTAAGGACTATCTAATTTGACAGATCTGTCCTTTTCTTCATACGCTCTTTGGAAAAGGACAGCACGAATTATTCTATCACATACAGTAAGAAATACAAAATTTACGTTACTCACCAATCTATTTATTTTTTTAATGCTATTTACTTTGTTAAGATCGTGGACTCGTGTGTAAAAAAATATGGAATTTAAAATTTAAATCGACATTTCTCTCTGTTAATATTTTACCTCGATATTTAGTTCTATTTAAGTAACTATTTTAGAATTATTGGAATATAATAACAATATATGTATAATAATAATAGTTTGGTGTCTTTTTGATTGATAAAAAAAAAAAAAAAACAAATACATTGTTTAAAAAAAAATAAGAAAATAATGTTGATATATCCATTTGAGAGTTTGTCAATCCACCAAAACTAGATATCCGGCCCGGGTTCGCACGGATAGATAGAATTTTCGAAAATAACATACAACCCATGTTACAGACTGATACTGTAGGTATAGGTCAAAGAGAAGTTTAAAATAGGTCGAGCGTTTAATTTATCTATTACAAACAAACAAATCTCTCCTCTTTATAATATTTAATATACATTTATGTATTTTTGAAAAATCTTTAGGGGCTTATTACGCTATCATATATATGAGATGGTTTTTAAATTAATTAAACAATCGACTTAGCTAGTGACACGTTTACAATATCAATAAAACATTTTGTACAATTTAAAAACAATCTAGTGAGACCACTTTCGTCTCCAGGTATATTTATAATATGTCAGAGCCGATTAACACTGGATTAGTTACTGACTATTGAAACTTGAGACAGACTAGTTGGTGACCCCCAGATTAGTGCCGACTCACTGCTGCCACTGTGCAAACCTATTTCTAATCAGAACAGCACTGACTTGAAAATATCCGTTGTATATTTTTGGAATCAATTTTCGACTCTGACATTAAAGCTTGTTAAATGTAAAATTACCTTATGTTTATATATAAGATCCCATATGTTTGCTAGTGCAATAGGCCCCTCCTTTTTTTTTTTTGTGGATTGTACATATATTTTTTCTATCAAATTGGACAATATATATATATATATATATATATATATATATATATATATATATATATATATATATATATATATATATATATATATATATATATATATATATATATATATATATATAGACAAGTTCTTAACAAAATTAATGGAACAAATACTGTTTTCACTTATGTTTCAATATTTAAAGTGTAATAATAATAATAATTATATATAATAGATATGTGTTAAATATGAATGTTTGTTTAGCGCTGTTTGGCTCACCGTAGATGAGTGGGTCTGGACGGAGGCCTGGGTAGTTAATGTCTGGTATTGGCGATTCTGTAAAGAAATTTATTTATTTAAATAACTTTATTGATCAAATCAAAATATGGTAAAAACGGTGGATTTAATGATAGGAACATTGTAGGATAGGAGGGGAAGGGATTGTTAGTAATGGCAACTATTAGTCCCATTGCTAGCAATATACCCTGTCAGGTTGACCTAAACAATATCTCTCCCTGGAAACCATCATACTGAATTTTTTTTATACAACTTATAATGGCAAACAAGCTGACGGTCCACCTGATGTAAAGTGGTAACCGTAACCAGACATGAGCAGTACCATGGACATAACAGAGTATACTGTTTCGCCCATGATACCCCCCATGCGTTTCCATTCCTGAGGACTCAGGTGTTATTCCTCTGTACCCAGTAAATTCACGCCATATCCCACCCTTCAAACCGAAACACAGCCATGCAAACACAGCTGCTTCACGATTGAAACACGAATGGGACAGAGGTACCCAAGCAATCGACTTTTATACAAAGTTTCCCTCTGGTTTCTCTAAATTCCAGATGTGTTCATCACGATGGGCTAACTGACCTGCCTTGTCATATTCACTTATCATACCTCACTGGTGCCCCACCAGTTATACCGATAGCGCAGGCAAAGTTATCATTCCATTATCTTCTCTTTAAAAAAGAACATTATGGGATGAACAGTGAATCAAGAACGCGGTACTTCATTTTTTTTTAATGGGTGATAATGGAATGGTATCTTCACCCACGCTATCGGTATACATCGGCGGGGCACCAGTGAAGGATGATAGGCGAGGATGAAGCAGGTCAGTTAGCCCATCGTGACGAATCCAACAAGAAATGACATTGCTTAAATTAAAAATTAGACATTGCTTGACTATAGTATCTATAAAACCATACAAACATACACTTTACTCATAAAATTATGCATTTAAATAATATGAGAACAAAATTGTACATTTATAAAGTAGCTGTGTCCTGCGGCATTGTCCACTTTATATTTGGTTGAAAAAGAAAATGGTCTATATATGTAGGCAGTAAACTTATTAAACCCCATTTAAGAGTAATCGAATAACAAACATTCAAACATTTCGCAAGTTTTACATTTATAATACTGGTACAACTAATACAAGCTAAATTAAAAAAAAAACTGTCTAATAATATTTACGAATAGCAACTTACTTTTTCTGGGGGCATTCTTTATTCAACTATGAATCTAACATGTACAAAGAAACCTTATAACACTTAACACAAGAGGGCGACAGTTTCACACATAATAAAAACAATACATACCTGCTGATAGCGGATACAGCGTATGGAGCGAGCGAGACTGCCACCGCGACGCTAGAGGGCGCTAGCGAGGCACCGCGACCGTAGCGAGTCTGGCCGCAAGCGGGCGGGCACACCGGTATAATCGTTTCTACGTAAACAAACATCGTATACATGCATGAATGTTTACCATGCAGTACAAGCATGCTATTGTAGCATTTTGTAAAATAAAAATATATCTAGTTTTTGATAAAAAAAAAAAAAAAAAATTAAACAGTCAAAATTATATTTGGCCATGCTTTACGTATTCTGTGGAAGATATACAATTTATATTGTATATCTTCCAAATTTATAAATTTTATAAATTAATGCCACTTTTCGTTGTAATTTTATAACTCAAGAACAGGCTCACCTATCCAAACCAAATGTTTAGGCTTTGTTCGGACTATTTAGTAGATGGTTTATGTGAAGTTTACACAAAATCGGTCGAGCGATTCTTCATTTATCACATTTTTTGTAACAAATGAATTCAATGAATGGCGGATCATTTTGTTAATGGGGATTTTTGTGTCAAATTCAAACTTTTTTTTTAAGATAGGGATTGTGCGGTCAAATTGATTCTTTTTTTAGTGTTGACAGTTTTTTTTTTGTTTGAATAAATGAATTTGATGTTAATTTTTTTTAAATATTTCACTTTATACGTAGCGAAACACGTACCGGGCCGCTAGTATTACGTAGTTTTTGATACACTGATCTATTGAATCAATATTAATTTCGAAACATTTTATGTTACAATACAACAAAAGTCTGACGTCATACATGTAAAAAACTATCTAATAATAATATTCAGAGGTCCTAGAAAGCATAATTTAATAATTAAAAAAACTGTATTCCACAAAGCTGACGTCAACTGTGACAAAATCAGTTACTTTTGATCAATAAATCAATTTACTAAATCGATTTTGATAAAATTTCTATATGGATCTATATTACTTCAGGAAAAAAATCCAATGAAATCCGTTTATAATTGACGGAGTTATGAGGTAACGAACATGAAAAAAAAAAATACAAACAAATTGAGAACATCCTTCATTTAGACATCATTAAAAAAAAAACAATTTATTATTGTAATTGTATTGTAAAAATCTTTATTGTACATAAGTCAGATTAAATACTAGTAAATGATCTAGTATACAATGGCGGACTTATCCCATAAAGGGATCTCTTACAGTCAACCTTTGAGAAGCTGAAAGAAAACTGTAGAATGTATAAGGGTAATAACCGTACAATTAAAGATAAACTAAATAATACCCAGTAAAAAAAAAATTGAATATATAACACAATAAAAACAGCTCTATATACCTACATATGTAAATAATAAAAGTAAATTAATAATAATATAACATTAATAAATAAAAACTTATACACATACACATACATATATACACATATACACACATACATATACATATACATATACATATATATATATATACATATATATACATACATACACATACATATATACACTCCTACATACACATACATGTATACATAATAAATACATATATTCACAATTGGCTCAATGAAGAGGGATTTTCAAAATAAAATTTTATGATACCTGCTTTAAAAGATTTCAGCGACTGTGCCATCTTTAAGTTATTAGGAAGTGAATTCCAGAGACGTGCAGCATGTACAGTAAATGACATGGCATAGCTTTGAGTATTAAAACAAGGCAAATCTATAATGAAGTCATTACTGCATCTCAGGCGAACATCAATTTCGCGAAATTTGAATCTTTCCTGAAGGTAATGTGGACATGTTGGATTAAAAAGGATATTGAAAAGAAGAGTAAGAATGTGGACATTTCTCCGTAGCCTGATAGGAAGCCATTTGAGTTGACTGCGATAACTAGATATGTGGTCATACTTTCGAAGGTTATAGATGTATCTAATACATTGATTTTGCAGTCGCTCAAGTTTATCAAGAAAATCTAGGTAGGCAACATCAGCATAGTCTAGAAGAGGAAGAAGAAGAGATTGAGCCAGTAAAAGTCTAGTTCCTAAAGGGAGGAAGTTCTGCAGGCGCTTTAAGGAATGTAGTGATGGCAGTTTCCTATGATATAAAACTTTTATTGGTTTTATAATGATTTTTTTAGAACCCCTCAATTTTAACTAAACTATTTTATACTTTTTATTTCTTTTAAAACAGTCTTGAGCTTCCATAATAACTTCTGTGTCTTACGTGTTACACTTGATAAATTTCAATATGCAACGCCATCTAGCGGTTGAAAAGGTAACCATTCTAGTACTGTTGTAATAAGTAAAAAAATAAACGTAACACAACAACGGAACAGAAGGACAAATTTTCAATAATAACATTCAACAGCTTCTAAATCTGAATAGAAGAATAACATTTAAGTGACGACAATAAAAAAAAAAGCATCGAAAATCAATCTGCCTTTAGCAATTTAAAAAATTAACTACACGAGTTCCATAAAGAGATGCGCAAAATTTACTAATTTATCATAATGTAAACTATAAAACATTGAAAAATTTTAATTAAAAATAAAATCTTAAAATCAACACGCCACTAAGTCCATAAGTGAAGCAACCATAGTTCTGTTTTTTTTTTATTTTTTTATTTGAAATGGCGGCAAACAAGACACACTAGACCAGTGTTTCCCAACTTTTTTTGTGCCATGGCCCACTTGAACATTTGTAAAATGTTTATGATTCCATACATAATTTTTCCCGACAAAGTTTACTTGACGACTCTAATCGTCCAGTCGATATTTTGGTAATGTTAAACGAAATTTTACAGTACATTTTTTAATTTACTTTTTTTTTGTTAAATTTGGCACCGATATCTACTCGCAGCATTGCATTTAAATGGCCCGGGTTAAAATAGCTTCGAGTCCACTTTTTAATTGCCCCCTCCCCCTCCAGCTACCAAATTGCCCCCTTGTGGGGCGTGGGCCACTATGGGAGTCACCAATGTGGTGTTGGCCTTTTAAAATGGTATAAATTCTCTTTTTGAAAATCCCTATGTTATATTTCTTAGGAAATCGTTATTGGTAGTTAGTTTCATATTTTTTTCATTTTTTTATTCGACAGTTTAGTCAATTCCGGACCTCTTTGATAACTGTTTTTTAATATGATTAACTAACCGTTTTTCTTTAAGAACCAAAATTCTGTTTTTTTTATGCAACTTAGAATGGCAAACAAGCTGACGGCCCACCTGATGGAAAGTGGTAACCGTCGCCTATAGACATGAGCAGTACCGTGGACATAACAGAGTATACTGTTTCGCCCATGATACCCCCATGCGTTTCCATTCCTGAGAACTCAGGTGTTATTCCTTTGTACCCTGTAAATTCACTGTTGTTATTACTTGCAATCTAAGAGTTGTGGATTATTGAAATAAATTTTGTTTCATTCATTCATTCACATTTTCCGTCGTTCCACAGTCGTTGTACGGAGAGTGCTTCACTTGTGTACTAGATGGCGTGCTTACTATAGTACAAACTCACCAAACAATTCCACTTTGCCTTCGTCGGAGCCGAGTTTGTTCTGCGCCTTACACGTGAACATTCCGTATTGTCGTTTCTCTATGGTGATCACGCGAATCGTGGTGTCTGTAAACTCATCAGCGGTCGCGAAATGGGATATCCTGCAAACAATATAAGAATAGAAAATAAAAATAGAGATAGAATATGAATAGAAATAATCTTTATTAAAAATCTTAGCGATTATATAGAGTATCTCCATACAGATGCTTCGAGAAAAGTAGGTCAACTTTTTTATACAATTTTGCGTGATAAATAGTTATGAGTGATTCCTTTGTAATCCTTAATTTTATTTTATAATTTTTGCATCATTTCAATGCGTAAAAACTTATTTTATTTATTAAATATAGACACGTCAAGGTTTGTTTGGATACCTCTGCTCCATTCGTGTTTCAATCGTAAAGCAGTTGTGTTTGCATGGCTGTGTTTCAGTTTGAAAGGTGGGATATAGCATGAATTTACTGGGTACAGAGGAATAACATCTGAGTCCTCAGGAATGGCAACGCATGGGCGAAACAGTATACTCTGTTATGTCCATGGTATTGATTATGTTTATAGGCGACGGTTACCACTTTCCATCAGGTAGTCCGTTAGCTTATTTGCCATTCTAAGTTGTATATAAAAAAAAGTATATCGAACAATAATAAAAAACAAGATAATTTCACAATTAGCTGACAAAAAGTTGACCCGTTTTTGAGGCTTGATGCTCTATCTATATAATGTAAGATTCAAATATACTTGTTTACAAGCTCTTTTAAATCGCCATTGTTTTATAATAGTACTACTGGGTTCTGGATGTTGTTATCTGCTGAGAAGAACCCTCGAGAAACTCAACAATTACTCTTTTCAAATTATTATGAGCAAGACCTGTTCACGAATATTTTTTTTTTTTTTATACAACTTAGAATGGCAAACAAGCTGACGGTCCACCTGATAGAAAGTAGTAACCTTCGCCTATAAACATGAGCAGTACCATGGACATAACAGAGTATACTCTTTCACCCATGATACCCCCCATGCGTTGCCATTCCTGAGGACTCAGGTGTTATTCCTCTGTACCCAGTAAATTCACGCCAAATGAGTATGACGGATGAGCCAACCATCATTGCGTTCAGACATATTGCAGACCTATTTCTTAGAAAAATAATTTTTCCTTTAAACTTAATATTGCTGGTTGCTCTGTGTAAGTCATAGATTGCTATTTGCTGTTCTATTAAAGTTATTTGTTTTATATAGTAATATTTTATGTATTTATTTATTATACATATATATTTATTTATTTAATATATTTTATAAATACATTATATTATATGAATATAACAAGTATTGCTTTATTTTTCCTCTATTCAATAATGCACCGCCTACTTATTTCTCTGTTTACCCAATGGTTGACTGGTAGAGAGCATCGCTCGAGGTTAAGTCCGCCAAATGTACATAAAAATTTACTGTGCGTTAAGGTTTAAATAAATAAATAAATATGAGTATATTCACCTATAATGTTGATTGTTGGACAGTTGGATCTCGTCTTTCAGCCATATAATTGCTGGCGGAGGATAGGCCTCCACGTGGCATTCTAAATCCATGTCGTACTGGAGAGCCTGCAAGGAATGAGAGATCAAGTAAAATAATTATTTTATTTTAACAATGATAGTCTAGCAAACAATCTGGATATGAACAACAGCATGGACCTGTCCATGGTATTCTCTCTCTTCTTATGGTATTTCAGAACACAAATTAATCACATATTTTTCAAAAATAAAACTACTTAAAACTAGCAGTACCTTACTGCTTCGCCTCTCTCCATGTGGTCCTCCATGGAAACCATTGTGGTTTTTTTAATACATGACAATGGAATGGTAGCCACGCCTGCGCTAACGGTATACATTGGGGGATAGGAGAAGGAGATTGTTGGTAATGTGAAAATCTCATTGCTAGCAATATCAGTGTCGTAGCTTCAGATTTGAAACTGCGACATATGCTGAGTTAGGTCCTTTGCGCAAACACTGCTACATTCATTTTGTTTTTTATATGTTTTTCTTTTATTCAAAATTAAAAGTGAAATAGTAATGTTATTATATAATTGTGTATTCTTCATTACTACGTTGTTTTGTCAGATGTAATATGTATAATTTATATTATTTTTCTTAAGAGCAATTGTATTTAACTAATGATATCATTTAAATGAAAGCTTTGTATAGTGTATGTGTAAATAAATAAATAAACAATATACCATATCAGGTCAATCCCCCACGATCCCCCCTGGAAACCATTGTGCTGAATTCCTAGTGCCTTTTCACCATGATGGGCTGTTATTATTAAGAGGCAGGCTTTTTCAAGCAAAAAACCTTTGACACTGCAACCTTTCCATGATAATTTATGTTCGCCCTTTTGTTCGATGCTAATTTCTATTAGTGATAGGAATTTTAAGATGTTTTTCGTAGCGATATTTTTTCTTCTTAGGATATAAAACATTATTTACTTATTACATCCACTGGGTGAGCCTTACAGTCTTCCAATACGCTCATCCAGGAAAGCATGAGTACAATAACATATAAAAAGGAATATCACACAAAAATAACTAAAAAAAAATAATATAAAAACTTAACAAAAAACATCTGAACACAAATACTCTGTGGTCACTCGACGAAACTCTAGCTAGTTGGAGGCAAATACATCCAATTGCGGATACTGGCTCAAAATATCATTGAGTAGTTTCAATGCAAGAGAGAGGGGATTATATGCTGGCCTAACTGATCTGCCTTTTCATTCTCACCTATCACCCCTCACTGGTGAACCGCTAGCGTGTACTGTTAGCGTAGGCGGAGTTGCCATTTCATTATCACTCATAAAAAATACAATATAAATTAACCTACCTGTCCGAGTCTGGGCCTTGGCACGGTGACTATTGGCGCGAACTCCACTTCCAAGTTGATATTCCTGCGGGCCCCTTTCCCAACACCATTCTCAGCTACGCAGTAGTACGTCCCGCGATCTTCCTTGTGCACGTGGGCGATTTTCAGGATATTTCCTCTGAAAATATATTTTGTTCTTTTTAAATTTAATTATAATATTTTAATTTTAAATAGTTTATTTTTCTATCTCTATATTTTGTTCCGCAAAAAAAAAATACAGCAACTTCGTAAACCTATTCGATCAATTAATTATAGCCTATGCTATCCCACTGCTGGGCAAAAGCCATACCTGTATATGGATCCACCGGTGGGCAGTATCGCATTGTTTTCACGTCTCCACGAGATCTTTGGTACGGGGAACCCACCTGAGTAGCACTCCAGCTGGGCACCTGAAGACAAAATATAGAGCAATTGTAATATTTAATTAAATTAATAAATAAATCAGTGGCCGTGTTTTTTTTATACAACTTAGAATGGCAAACAAGCTGACGGCCCACCTGGTGGAAAGTGAAAACCGTCGTCTATAGACATGAGCAGTACCATGGACATAACAGTACACACACATACTGTTTTGCCCACGATACGTTGCCATTCCTGAGGACTCAGGTGTTATTCCTCTGTACCCAGTAAATTCACGCTATATCCCACTCTTCAAACCGAAACACAACCATGCAAACACAACTGCTTCACGGTTGAAACACGAATGGGACAGAGTCCCATTCGTGTTACTTTTTTCGTTTTATTCGTGTACCCATGCAATCGACTTTTGTACAAAGTCTCCCTCTGGTGGTCTGTGTGGTCCTGGCATAGAATAAGCCACCCCTTTCTTTCCCATGGGCGTCGTAAGAGGCGACTATAGGAACTTATTGCCGAGGGATTGACAGCAGCGTACATCTTAAAAGTATCTAAAATGTTGCCCGGAGAGACTTACTTCTCTGGTCAATATTTTAAATACTTTTCATGAATGATGAATTTTTTTAAATTATTTTTTGAAAAAAATCATTTAAGTCGGTCCAACAGTTTCGGAGATTAGCCACAAAAAAATTAAAAAAATCTGAACGTGCTCTATTTCACTTCTAACATCCCCTTGACTTGGTTTTTAGCGTTTTTTTTTCTATGTACAGACATTCGACCTCTACAATTTTATTATATGTTTAGATAATGGAACGATAACCCTGCTTGTGCTAACGGTATACGCTAACGAGGTACTATTTTTTTTAATGGGTGATAATGGAATGTTAGCCCCGCCTGCGCTATCGGTATACACTTGCGGGGCACCAGTGAGAGACAACAGGTGACGATGAAGCAAGTCAGTTAGTTCATCATGACTAACTACACTAGAATTAACCACGATGGTTTCTAGGGGGAACCACGTGGAGGTCGACCTGATAGGGTATATTGCTAGCCATGGGTCAGACTCCATTACTAACAATCCTTTTCCCCCTGCTAACGAGGTACTAGTGAGAGATGATGATAATAAAAAGGCCGGTCAGTTAGCCCCTCATTCTACAGCTGGAATTCAGGTCGATGGTTTCCAGGAGGAACCATATAGAGATCGAGCTGACAGGGCATATTACTATCAATGGGGAACTGGTAGTCATACAGACTGCATTAGCAATCCCTCCCCTTTCATATAGTGTTAAGTCTGCCTTTTACACTATCTAGGTGTATTAAAATTAAAAAAATAAATGTGTCCTCTCCTATATTCGCCCAGGATGGTACAGCCACGTCGTGATATTAAAAAAAAATACTCACTCTCCCCCTCACTAGCCACGATGGACCTAGTCGAGTTATCAGAAATGATCGGAGGACGCCGCACTTGGAGTTCCACCTCCGCCGAGATCTTGTTGGCAACTGATATCTGCACCTGGCACTGATACCAACCGGCGTCTATTTCTTGGATGTCCTTTATCTGTGAAATAAAAAAAAATGTTTTGGCGGGAAGACTCATATTTGACAGATCAGGTATGGCGGGTAATTACAGTGTATTGACAGATTAGAGATTTGTTAATTATCTTATTTATATCACCATCATCATCATTTCAGCCGTTAACTATCCACTGCTGAACATAAGCCTCCCCCTTGGGGGGTTTTGCTAGTAATTGGCATGTCTGGCAGGCGGATTTGATACTGCAGTTACGCTTTTGGTGGGTGTTTTAAGAAACAAGCTGCTGCCCATCCCTCGGCTATTAAGTTCTTTAACTCGACTCTTACGACACCCTCGGAACAGGAAGGAGTGGGCCATTCTATGCCAGTACCATACGTCAACATAATATAACAATATTATAATGTTTACTAGAGAAAGGCTGTAAAAGTCGTTTGCTTGGGCACCTCTGTCCCATTCTGAATCTGAGCATATCCCATTAGGTGAATGTAGGACAAAATTTACAGGGTACAAAGAAATAACTACTGAGTCCTCAGGAATGATAGGCATCATCACGGGCGAAACAGTATACTCTGTTATGTTCATGGTACTCATGTCTATAAGCAACGGTTACCACTTTCCATCAGGTGGGTTCGTCAGCACGTATGCCAATCTAAGTTGCATTAAAAAAGAAAGTTGTATAGTATATGTAAATTAAACTTTATTTTTCACATTCCTATTTCGCACCATTTAAAAGTGATTTTTGCTTGTTTCATGCTTTAAACTACCATGTTAAACTATGGCCGACCAAACGATAGTTACTATTCAAGAATAGTCTTTATTTATTTGTCATTGACACTGATTAATGTAGCTTATAGCATGACTCACCGACAGAGTGTATGTAGCAGTAGCTTCGTCGTATCTAAGTGAAAACCGCGAGTCCTTAATTATAAGGCCAGCGTTGGTCGATAGCGGCACGGACTCGGTCTTCTGCCTGTCGTATTTTTGCTGAAAAAAAAAAAAATAATGTCATTCTAATTTAACACAAGCATCGTATGTGAATCAAGAAATATTAAGCTGTATGGTTTAGTTCCTTTGCCTTACCCACTGTGGATAAATTGATAGGTAATTAATATCTTTTAATATTTCGATTTCGATATTTGAATGTTATGTTTTTAAAATGGTCAGTATATACTAATAATTGTTATATGCAAAAAAAAAAATGTATTTGTAAAGTTTCTTAAATATAGTATTGAAATAATTATTTTCTCAATTGCTAGATTTATTTATTTAAATATATTAATTATTATACATAATAATAATTAATAAGAAAAAAAACCTTCTTGAAGTCGGAGTTTAAAGTCACAACCGTGTTTCTATTAAGTTTAAATAACGTAGTAAATAAATCGCTAAATTATTGTATAATTTTGAGTTGTTAATATTGTGAATATACTGTGCTTGTGTAAGTATATATATATATATATATATATATATATATATATATTTTTTTTTTATCGACACTCCATTATCATCACATTTATTGACGTATATTCTGAACATCATGACAATCGGTTTAGCATTATCAATCACCGAAGATGTAACAAATAAACACTCCTATTTATAATACAGTGAACGCCCTATATAAGCAACTCATTTAAACCAATTTCAATAAAAAAAAAAGTTTCTTATTGGGAAAATTGTTATTTCTCTATTAAAAAATGCACCGCCTACGTATTTCTCGGTTTGCCCAATAGTTGTCTGGTAGAGAACACAATCCGGTGTTAAGTCCGCCAAATGTACGAGTACATAGAAATTTAATGTGCATTAAAGTTTAAATAAATAAAATAGGGAAAAAAGGAGTATAAAAAAAAACACTGTTGTGTCCACGCTACTGTTCATGTCTATAGGCGACGGTTACCACTTTCCATCAGGTGGGCCGTCAGCTTGTTTGCCATTCTAAGTTGTATAAAAAAAAAACATGTATTCACTACGGTATGCTAACTGACCTGCCTTTTCATTCTCAGCTATATTAGATACTAGATAACAATTCTACATGATCAATACATTGAATTATGTGATTTAGTCTTTGACAACTTAACAACGCGGTTTCAGAGATGTTTTCTCCCACGAACACTCAGGTTATGGAATGAGCTCCTTGCCGAGGTTTTCCCAAGAGACTACAGCATGGGGTTTTTCAAAAGGGGGGTAAAGAGGTTTCTTCAGGATCGGCAACGCGCGCGTAATACCTCTGGTATTGCAGGCGTTCATAGACTACGGTAACCGCTTACCATCAGGTGGGCCGTAGCCCCAAAACAAGGAGCCACTATGGCCACTAGTTTCACACGGGATGCAACCATTATAAACAATACCCAACCAGGTCGACCTCGTCGCGGTTCTCCCTGGAAACTATCATGGTTAATTCCTGATGAATTCATCATGATGGGCTAACTGGCCTGTTTTCATTCTCATCTATCACCCTTCACTGGTGCTCCGCCAGCGTATCCCGTTAGCGCAGGCGGGTATACCATACCATTTTCACCCATCAAAAAAAAAAAAACATTATCAACAAACAATAGTGCAAATTCGTGGAAGGACCACTACGAGTCATTGTTTTTGTTATTTAAACATCTCTCCATTATCCGGGTCCAATTTAGGGACCCGACAACAGGGTCGCCATTGTTTCTTGCACTGCCAGCGCACGGTGTTCCGATTGCTAACAGCTATCATCCCTCACTGATGCCCCGCCAGCGTCTACCATACCGCGCAGGCGTAGTTACCATTCCATTATCATCAATTAAAAAAAAATACCGAGGCAGATATTTTACAATATCTTTTAAAATATTGATGCCCATTAATTCTTCTCTTTCCGCGTCTAGGAAAAGTAGACAAAGTTTTGTTTGAGAAATCAGTTCAGGGTACTATAGGACTGATATACTTGAAGAAGGTAAAAGCCCTTAAAATAATATTAAAAAAAAAAAAGTTTTCTTACGAGACATCATTCGAAATTTGAAATAGAGTACAGATATTAAATGTTTACATTCTACAGTATCATTGAATGAATCATTCAATAACTATTCTAACTTAAGCGTCCCAACGAATGGACAAAGAAATGTAATAAAACGGTATTTCATAGCTGTGACAATGCCCCTATGGCTATTATGTAGTAATGCATCAATGGTTCAGGGGACAGGATACGATTTAAACTGCTTGCACGGGCGTGTCTCGGGTCTTGGAGGGTCAAATTTTACTATATCGTATACTAGCGACCCCGTCCGGGTTCGCACGCATAGATGGAACTTTCGATAATTATATCCCATAAAAAAACCGACTTCAATTGTATCTAAGCCACACATTTTCTTTTAAAAACTAAACTACTTAACCGAGTTTGATAAAATTTGTCTGGGAGCAAACTGTACGTATATAATTTCAGATAAAAAGAAATTACCAAATCGGTCTACAACTGAGTATATGAGGTAACAAATGTAAAAAAAAAAATATGAGATGCGAACCTCCTTCTAAGTCGGTTGAAAAAAAACATTGTCGAGAAAATACAAATAAATAACAATAAGAAAAAAAAAAACAACTAAATTTAAAAACCGCCTTTTTTAGTCGAAGTCGGTTGAAAATAATATATATACATAGTTTATGTTACTAGTTTTTTTTTTTTGATGGGTGAAAATGGTATGGTAGCCCCGCCTGCGCTAATGGGATACGCTGGCGGAGCATCAGTGAAGGGTGATAGCTGAGAATGAAAACAGGCCAGTTAGCCCATCATGATGAATTCATCAGGAATTAACCATGATAGTTTCCAGAAGGAACCGCGAGGAGGTCGACCTGATTGGGTATATTGCTAGCAATGGGATTCTCGGTCTCCATTACTAACAATCCCTTTCCCCCCCTTATGTTACTAGTTGATAATATATCTTTCTATAAGTGAAAGAATTTTGAGAATAGAATTCAGTGTTCCATTACAAAAAAAAAAAAAAGAAATCTCTCCTATTTATAATATTAAATTGATACTGATTGATAGATAAAATGTAGCTTATGTCCTTCCCTATCACAAATAGAATACAATAGATATCAAAACGAAGACTAACTTTCACACAATGGTAAAGTCCATTTGAATAGAACATTATAAAAAAGTAACCAAATTTTACTTGAGATTTTCACAAAAAGACTTTTCGAAAATTAGTAACAAAGTAGTAGAATTATTCAACAATTAAAGCCTATAAAATCAAAGACAGCTAAATCCAAATCTTTCAAATGTTCTGGAAACTACAAAAAAAAAACTAATATTTTTTCAAGAATGATATTCCATATTTAAAACCAGATTGAAAAAAAATTAGAATATTAGTAATAATTTTAATTAACAGAACTCCCTCTATATTCGAGCACAGTATCTGTATTTTTTTTAAATAATAAATAAACTATATTATTTGCTGATAATGTAGTTGAATAAATTTTTAAGATCGGTTGAGTAGTTTATGAATTTATACATTGCAAACAAACCAAACCAGAGGGAGACTTTGTACAAAAGTCGATTGCATGGGTACCTCTGTCCCATTCGGGTTTCTACCATGAAGCAGTTGTGTTTGCATGGCTGTGTTTCAGTTTGAAGGGTGGGATATGGCGTGAATTTACTTGGTACAGAGAAATAACATCCGAGTCCTCAGGAATGGCAACGCATGGGGGGTATCATGGGCGAAACAGTATACTCTGTTATGTCCATGGTACTGTTCATGTCTATAGGCGATGGTTACCACTTTCCATCAGGTGGGCCGTCAGCTTGTTTGCCATTCTAAGTTGTATATATATATATATATATATATATAAGTGTGTGTTAACAGATTTAAAGCAGTAAATAAAATTCATGACACAGACACCTTAAGATGAAAAATATAGTAAAGGTCACTCACCCAAATGACGGGATAGTCTTTGGCATAGTGGACAGAGCAGTCCAAATCCACCTGTCCCCCTATATCCTGGATCTGTTCCTGTGTGATATGTGATATGGTTGGGGTACGCTGACCATAACCTGAAAAAAATATATTTACAGTAATTTCATTGAGCTATCATAGTATTCAACCCAAAAGACAGAATTTACAGTAATTGGATTCCAACCCCGGTCAACCTTAGGGAAAAGAGAAAATTTATTTTATGTATGGGAAATATGTATAAATACTAATATTATAAATAAGAAAGATTACCATGAAAGAATAACATGGGCCATATTTTAAATTAAATTTTAATATAGGTTGAACTTATGAATGTATAGAGATACCAGAGGGAGACTTTGTACAAAAGTCGATTGCTTGGGTACCTCTGTCCCATTCGTGTTTCAACCGTGAAGCAGTTGTGTTTGCATGGCTGTGTTTCGGTTTGAAGGGTGGGATATGGTGTGAATTTACTGGGTGCAGAGGAATAACACCTGAGTCCTCAGGAATGGCAACGCATGGGGGGTATCATTGGCGAAACAGTATACTCTGTTATGTCCATGGTACTGCTCATGTCTATAGGCGACAGTACCACTTTCCATCAGGTGGGCCGTCAGCTTGTTTGCCATTCTAAGTTGTATCAAAAAAAAGATATTGTTGAAAAGAGTAGTAATAAAAGTAAAATTTGCTTCTACAGAGTGTCACATCTTATGTGCTTAGGTACTTATTATAATAACTTATCTGTACCATGTGGTATGCTAATAAATATATAAATTTTTTTAATAAATCTATGAACATAGACAGGAACTTGGTGCCATTGTATTACGATAAATGAGCCATAAAATTTTAAGCTGATTTGTTATTCTAATGAGCCCAAATTGGTTGTAAGTAACAATTACAGTTTAACAAAGGGTAATTTATAGCGACGCTATCGCAGAATCAACCCTCCATCCTGTTTTTAACCATTCACGCGGAAAAAGATCGATTCGAGAGGGTTGCATATGATACCCCTAATTACGGATTTTTTAAATAAAAATCCATTGTGCGGCACAGATGTTTCATGATTTTAATTTACATGCAATTGTGTTTAATGCGATATTATTTTGAAATGGAATATTTAAAACAATATTTTTACTTATTGTACATTTTAACCTCAACGAACGATTTTTAAAAGTCAAAATAAAGATTTTTAAGATATTTCCTTTGCTTACTTATGGTAAAGAAAAATAAACAATACAAATATTAATAATTAACAAAACATTGAATTGGGTGTGCCTTCACTTCATATTAGCGCAAACAAAACAATTTGTGAAATTATGCCGTCGATTAAAATGTTTGATTTATGACAACGGGCAAGTACACTACTACATATTAAAGAAGTAAAATAATACTTTTCACTTACCGATAGTAACAAAACTTAATAATAAAGCTGAATAAGTAATTTTTATTAAAGACATCGTAATAATATGGTCCATTTCTCAACAAAATACAAGTTGAATTTTTCTTTTCGTTTGAATGAATGCCGCAAGTGTGAATGATTTGAGTCGTTAAAACATCATCGAATGAATGAATGGCGAAGTGACGCTTCAGCACGTCAGTATTGCCAGATTAACTATATTTACCCATTATAACAGAAACAAATTGTGTAGCAAAAATTGCAATCGTAGTTTAATTTTTAAATTTTAACGGTTGTTATATGTTTATACTTAAATATAAATCATTATATACTACAAAACTGTACAAAAATGAAAATACGAAACCTATTTTAAAATTACATTACATTGTAATGTTGTTATAATAAATAACATACAAAAAATGAAAAAGAACTGAAATTTAATGAACTTTTTGGTATATTTACCCACCTATTTGATAAAAGAAAAAGAACTACAAATAATTAAAAAAAATATTTAATTTGCAATAAAGAATCAATTAATTAATAAAGATACGAAATGAACTAAATTTCATTATATTAATGGAATTTTATTTTCATAATTATTAAGTAAAATTAAGTACCAATTACAAATGGCAATGGCAAGACAATGGGCTATATATTTTTACTTTTCGTAGATCTACCATATTGTAACCATAATAATCGATTATTACTACTATTTTCTTTTTTAGTAAATATTTACACTACATTCATTTCACACTTGACAGCGTAATGATTTACGTGCAGTAGGAAAAATATTGTAATACAATGGCAATTCTGTTTCATTCGTTCTCAACGAATTGCAAAGAATGTATTTTGTTTTATAGAGGCGTGGTTATCATTCAAATAGCAATGTTTTACCGCTATAGTTACATAGTTCACCAATAGATGGCACCTTGATAGTTCTGACATCTGGTGGCAAATTGTAATATTAATAAGCCTACACTTCAAATAAATCTCTTATTTACCGTTAGATGGTAATACGAAAGAATTTCTGACTTTTTTTGTTTTATTTAAAAATACTTTTGTTATTCTGTAAAACTTAAAAATCAGCGAATAAGACTGAAGACTGACAACTCTATTATGCTTGTTGTTAAAATATCAATAAATATACTGGACTAAGCGCATTAACTTTCAAATTTTTAAATTTCAAAGAATAAAATAATTGTTAAAATAAAAAAAAAAAAACTTAATTATGCCCCTATACAAACTTAAATATTACCTGCTAGTTATTTGATTTTGGACTGACCTTCCTTAAAACTTTGAATGTTTGTATTTAATTATATCTTAATAGGCCTTCAATAAATCAATGACGAGAAGTCATCCAACTCATTAATCATTAGGTATTGTTTAATAATGAAACTCTATACAAAGGTTTTTGTACGATGTACGTATAATTTTGCTAAGCAGTTGTGCTTGTATAGTTGTGTTTTTATTTAAAGCATATGACAGTGAAATTACAGGATACGAAGGTGTAACACCATAGTCTGAGGAGAGATGAGATTATTATTAATGGGGTGTAGCAACCCCATTACTAGCAATATCAGGTCGACCTCCTCGCGTTTTCCCTGGAAACTATCGTGGCTAATTTATCGTCGAATTCGTCACGTTCGATGGGCTAACTGACCTGCCTTTTCATCCTCACCTATCACCTCTCACTGGTACCCCGCCAGTGTACCATTAAAAAAAGCACCATGGTCCAAAGGGGAAAGAGATTGTTAATAATGCAGACTATCCATAGCAATATACCTTATCAGGTCGACCTCCACGTAGCCCCCCTGGAAACCATCGTGCTAAATTCCAGGTATCTTCATCACGATGGACTAACTTACCTGTCATTTCATCTCACCTGTCATCCCTCACTGGTGCTCCGCCAGCGTATACCGTTAGCGCAGGCGGGGTAACCATTCCATTATCATCTATTAAAAAAACATCACCCATTAAAAAAAATAAACCCTATTTGACTTTATCCTCGCCTATCATCCATTCATCACTCATTGGTACAACGCAGACGTATGCCGATACCGGCGGGGTTATCACAACCTCGCCGCATTAAATGCCCCTCCCCCCCTTCTCCTCCTCACTCCCCATAGTATTTAGGTACCATTACGCCATGGAAGCCATTGGAATTATAGTTATATAATTGATAAATAAATAACATTACTAATGACTAAGTTCAAGGCGTTATTCAAGATAACATATGTACATATATATGTATTACATAACAGCGGTCCTGTTTGTGTTTCGACTTTAAGTACCTATTAAAGCAACTTAAGGAAGAGGTACATTCTCAATGCACCTACCAGAGGGAGACTTTGTACAAAAGTCGATTGCTTGAGTACCTCTGTCTTATTCGTGTTTCAACCGTGAAGCAGTTGTGTTTGCATGGCTGTGTTTTGGTTTGAAGGGTGGGATATGGCGTGAATTTACTGGGTACAGAGGAATAACACCTGAGTCCTCAGGAACGGGGGGTATCATGGGCGAAACAGTATAGTCTGTTATGTCCATGGTACTGCTCATGATTATAGGCGACGGTTATCACTTTCCATCAGGTGGACCGTCAGCTTGTTTGCCATTCTAAGTTGTATAAAAAAAATAATTTTTGTTTAAAACACAAGGGGCAAACGAGCATGTGACTCACCTGATGGTAAGTGACTACCGTCGCCCATGATCACCAACGGCATTTCAGGTGTGCTGCCAGCCTTTTAAAAAGGAATATGCTCCTTTCTTAAAGGTTATGATGTCGTATCGGTTCGGAAATATTGCTGCTGGAAGTTGATCCCAAAGGGTGGTTGTGCGTGGACGAAAGTGCCTTGAAAAACGCACGGTGGAAGACTGTCACTAGTCCAGATGGTTGGGATGAAACTTTAGTTTATGTCGAGTTGTACGGTGGTAAAAATCAGCAGCTGGTATAAATCCGAACAATTCCTCAGAGCACTCCCCATGATAAATTCGGTAGAAGATGCACAGAGATGCAACATCTCTACGCAGTTTCAGTAGGTCGAGCCGGACAGTAAGACGCCGATCGTTAACTTTGAATGCGGTCTAACGGAAGGAGTTGGTACTGTGGCGCTCCTGCCCATAGGTGAGAACAGTATTTACAGGGTACAGAGGAATAATACCTGAGTTCTCAGGAATGGCAACACATAGGCGTTATCATGGGCGAAACAGTATGCTCTGTTATGTCCATGGTACTGCTCATGTCTATAGGCGACGGTTAGCACTTTCCATCAGGTGGGCTGTCAGTTTGTTTGCCATT
This sequence comes from Galleria mellonella, assembly GCF_026898425.1. Lineage (NCBI taxonomy): Eukaryota > Metazoa > Arthropoda > Insecta > Lepidoptera > Pyralidae > Galleria > Galleria mellonella. Next base: position 5,074,566 of record NW_026442015.1, read on the forward strand.
CTAAGTTGTATAAAAAAAATCTCCTTCTTATGAAGTCACAAATTACTGTATTTAGTTGTACTTATAATACAAAAATCCTCAACGTTTATTGCCAGTAAAAAAATATTTTTACACAAATGAAACGGCGGCTTGGAAGCGGTTTTGTGTATTGATAAGATAAATCTTATAACTGATACCCTTTTACGATGTTAACACTACATTATAGGCACATTGTGTATATTTTATCCATTCGTTAACCTCGAGTTAAACGGGACGCTACTGTGCGATCAGTAAGGACAGTTTTTTTTTACTATAAATTTTTACCATATAATTTTATAAAAAAAAAAATTATTTTCGAAATAGAAGTTCCCAAATTATCAACGGTTGATTAATTTTGATGATTTTTTTTAATAGAAAGTTTCACTTCCTGATTTAGGCGGGGGTTTTTTTGTGGGGAAAAATAATTTAAAATTTATTTGGAATTATATTTTGTTTTATATCATGAGTCAAATTCTTTTTGAGCTAGGCTATGTTTGTGAGTATTGAGAATAAATTAATTATTACGATTATTATTTATTTATTTATATCCTTTTTTACATTCACTTATACTATAGTATAGTATAAGTGAATATATATATATATATACTCGTATACACTTATAATATATTATATATAGATAACAGGTTATAACAAAAATTTACTTTTATTCTGTCCTCATAAATTTATTACATTTATGTATGTATTTTGTTTATATACTATTATATATATTATGTACTTTGTATATGCGGAGGTAACATTTTATATGTATGTATTATTATATCCAGATATGTGTTTATTTTGAATGTAAATATACAAGATACTTCGTATTTAGATAAGCATACTTATTATCTCTTAATAGAATTAACCATATTGTTTTCTCTTTTTATTGCACGCATACTGCCTGTTGGCAATTAATGCTCCTTTCCACTCAGGGTTTGCTAAAAGAGAATTCTTACAGAGTTAAGCTCGCCTGTTGTAAATTTTCATTTAATATAAATTATAAGAATGTAATTTTACAGTCAAATTTAATATACATATTTTTTTTTTTCTAGAATAAAACAAAATGGAAGCAGTGGTGTTTGATGGCAAAACTCTATCTCTCAAATATGAGAAAAAATACCCATTACCTAAGTTAATCAACGACACAGATGTCATCGTCAAGGTAGCGTACTCTGGTGTGTGCGGGACAGATCTACATATCATTCAGGTGAGATACCTTCGAACTCCATGGTCCCTATGGATTGACATAAAAAATGGAAAAGGATAAAAAAAACTGGATACTAAAAATACAGTGCAATTATACTAATTTTGTACTCATTTCTAAATTGTTATTATTATATCAGCCCCCTTTTAGTGGGTTTTGCTAGTAGTTGCCACGCTTGGCAGGCGGGTTGGCAAATGCAGTTAGGCTTTTAGTGATGTATGAAGAGGGGCGCTGCTGTCCATCCCTCGATCATTAGATTCCCTTAGTCACCTCTTACGGCACCCACTGGAAAGGAAAAAAATATGTCCCACCATGGAAAGGATCCATGCTAGGACCACATGGCGAGTTTGAATATATCTAGCACTCTAATATAATAACTAGCACTCTAACTGATCTCTCTGTCTTCCTTTCAAAAGACCTAGCGTGAAGATATACTAAAAAGAGACTTACCTTCTTAGGGCGAGTTCCCAGCATCAAAGGAGCGACCGCTGCCACTTGGTCACGAGTTCAGCGGTGAAGTTTACGAAGCAGGCAAGGCGTCCATCTTCAAGAAAGGGCAGAAGGTCGTGGTTGACCCTAACAGGTACTTAATTTTTCATTAAATGACATTATCTAAGCAATAAAAAGAAAAAATAAATAGGTAGGTAGCACGAATAAATATTATAGGTTGCAATATAAAATTCAAAATCGATATAATATGACAAATATTAATTACAAAGATTATATAATTATATATATATATATATATATATATATATATATATATATATATATATATATATATATACACAACTTAGAATGGCAAACTAGCTGACGGTCCACCTGATGGAAAGTGGTAACCGTCGCCTATAGACATGAGCAGTACCATGAACATAACAGAGTATACTGTTTCGGTCATGATACCCCCCATGCGTTGCCATTCCTGAGGACTCAGGTGTTATTCCTCTGTACCCTGTAAATTCACGCCATATCCCACCCTTCAAACCTAAACACAGCCATGCAAACACAACTGCTTCACGGTAGAAACACGAATGGGATAGAGGTATCCAAGCAATCGACTTTTGTACAAAGTTTTCCTCTGGTATGAATTGACATAAATTGTCCCCAGAGCCTGTGGACTATGCGGATTCTGTCGGGGCGCGAACTACCAGTATTGTCTGACTGCTGGTATAAACAGTACCATAGGAATATGGCAAGACGGAGGCTGGGCACAGTACGTGCGAGCGCCACAGGATCAGGTGTTCGCGTTACCTGATGGTATCACCTTGGAACAGGGTAAGAATATGGACATTTCAAATTTTTTTTTATACAACTTAGAATGGCAAACAAGCTGACGGCCCACCTAACGGAATGTGGTAACCGTCGCCTATAGACATGAGCAGTACCATGAACATAACAGAGTATACTGTTTCGGTCATGATACCCCCCATGCGTTACCATTCCTGAGGACTCAGGTGTTATTCCTCTGTACCCAGTAAATTCACGCCATATTCCACTTTGCAAACTGAAATAGCCATGCAAACACAGCTGCTTCACGGTTGAAACACGAATGGGACAGAGGTACCCAAGCAATCGACTTTTGTACAAAGTCTCCCTCTGGTAAAATTAATCATCTAGTGATGTTTTAAGAGGGACGCTGCTGTCCAACTACCCAAAACATCCCTTATGAGGGAGGCTATGTCCAGCAGTGGACAGTTAACGGTTGATACAACATACCCCTGAAACATTATCCTCCTTTCAGCAGTCGGGTAAGATTTAATAGCTCTAATTCTTATCATTCCAGCTGGACTCTGCGAGCCGTACTCGTGCGTGTCCCATGGCTTCGACCGCGCTGCACCTCTGTCTGTTGGACAGAAGATATTAATCGTTGGTGCAGGTATTATCGGTAAGTAATTTATGAAATCTTTATTTTTACGGTTCCGTACTTACAAAGGTAAAAACGGAACCCTTATAGGATCACTTCGTTGTCCGTCAAATCGTCCACCGTATCAAGTTGAAATTAATATCATATACTCGGGTCCTCAAAAGAGGAAGAGGAAGACCGAGGAATAATTACATGGGACAGATAAAAGAAACACTAGGTGTCATGTCGTATAGGGAGATCAAGGATATGGCCTGGGATAGAGCTGGCTGGAACAAGATGCATGAATTAGTTACACCGACAAGAGGAAACTCTTAAATGAAAAGAAAAGTCTCGGGTCTGTAATCTCTTTAGGCAGTGACAATATTAAGCTTCTAAATCGACGTAATCAAAAGATACGGCCGTTTATGTTCCATTTATATGGCTTGTTTTGACATTCGCAAAGGGAATCATTACCTATAGCTACCTGGAATCATGAAATTTGCCAAGAAGCAATGTAATGTAGAGCTAGTAAAGGAAAACACCCTAAAACAATAAATTTATAATTATTTCACAAAAAATAAACATTTTAACTTGATGATTTTGTACGAAATCCTTGTTGTGCTAGTCCGATTCGCACTTGATTGGTTTTTTTATGAATGCAAGGCTCGGAACGTATCTGTCGATAGAAGAGCCCGCAAGAAACTCAACAGTTACTCTTTGAAATCTCTATTAAATTTATGCATATTTGTTTAAATGTACCTACTATGTCTAAAATTATATGGTCGTTAAAAGCCTATACGTGATCGACTAACATCATGCACATTTGTCTTAGTAATTGGTTAAGCCGTTAAGGCGTTATAAGGTAACAAACAAACACATTTTCACTTTTTTAATATTAGTGAGAATTACATATTTCCAGCGACATAAGCAACCTCCTTTAACTAAGTTTTTTTTTTTTAATTTAATACTCTCGGTGGGATTTAGCTGTGAAATCTTGAACAGCCGTGAACCGCGCTCATAAATAAGGGCTTCCGTTGAGTTTGAACCTAATCGGTTATTCCGGAGTTTAAAACGCGTGTAAAGCCGTCATAAATCGTTACAATACTGTATGACTCACGTCAGTTATTATTCAAAAAATTGTGAATAATTACATTTAATTCAAATGTTGATTTATCTTGTTGTAATTTTGTTAATTTATTATTGTACTAGCGATCCGACCCGGCTTCGCATGAGTAGATAAAGTTTTCGAAAATCAATACATATAATAAAAGAAGTCTCAGCCAATTCGGTTATTTTATAGCATTTTATATATGATTTTTAGATTGGTATAACTTTTTTATTTATGAACTGATTAAAATAAAACAAACACTAAATGTTCAGTGGAGCAAACCACAAAGCATTTGTGAAAACCGCGTTCATATCGGTTAAGCCGTTACTGAGATTAGCGTGCCTAAACGTACAGACAAACAGACAAAAATTCTAAAAATAATTTGGTTTTGGGTTCTATTGCGTTTATAAAGCCCCCCCCCCCCCCTCCATAATACTTATTCTTATATATCTTCCATGTACAGATAGCGACTGTTTACGATTTTATTATATATTTTTTTTATACCAATGAGGTGGCAAACAAGCATACGGCCCACCTGATGGTAAGTGGTTACCGTAGCCTATGAAAGCCTGCAATACCAGAGATATTACGCGCGCGATATGTATTGATTTCGAATTTAAAATCTGGTATATATGGACATAAAACGTAATGTCGTTTTATGTATCTACGTAGTGTTACCTACTTCAAAAATTCACCAGTACGAATTTTGCGAGCAAAATTTTTTTATAGACATAAACACAGACAAATCTTAATTTCCATATAGATAGCCCGTTAGTCTAATCTGTTTTCATAACAATATTGTTGCCTTATCTGTGAGTATGGTGCCACCCACTTATCAGTCTCTCATTAGCTCGGGCTATCACAATGGCCGGTATTACAATAACAATAAACATATTGATCGGTCTGTGAGGTTTACAAGGGGAAGTTCTTGGTTGGTGTAATATTTTTTTATACCACTGAGGTGGCAAACAAGCATACGGCCCACCTGATGGTAAGCGGTTACCGTAGCCTATGAACGCCTGCAATACCAAAGGTATCACGCGCGCGTTGCCGCTCCTGAGAAACCTCTTTACCCCCCTTTTGAAGAACCCCATGCTGTAGTCTCTTGGGAAAACCTCGGCAGGGAGCTCATCCCATAACCTGAGTGTTCGTGGGAGAAAACATCTCTGAAACCGCGTTGTACGTATGGGTATATCATATGTATGGGTGCTTTAGTCCCACTAGTGGTACTGCTGTGAAGCAGCTGCGCTTGTATGGCTACGTGTTATGGCATTTTTAAGGGATTATAATAGAATCATCACTGGCTGATCACTTAACTTGAAAACCCGACAACCGATGGAGAAGTAAGGTTCTTGAGTGACGACCCCGTATGGGCAAACGCAGTGTAGGACGACCCCCTCCTAGATGGAGTAACGACCTGAAATTCATTGCAGCGAGTCAGTGGATGCATGTGGCTCAGTACCGTTCCTTATGGCAGTCTATAGGCGAGGGCTATGTTCAGCAGTGAACAAATAACGGCTGAGATGATGATGAATAGAATGGCAACTCCGCCTGCAAATCTGGCAAATCCTTCATCACTAACAATTACATTCCCCACTATGTATTTCCCAGTATTTCCGAACCGATACGACAACATAACCTTCAAGAAAAGAGTATATTCCTTTTTAAAAGGCCGGCAGCACATCTGCAANGCCGTCAGTGTTGTGNGTGATCATGGGCGGCGGTAGTCACTTACTATCAGGTGAGCCGTATGCTCGTTTGCCCCCTGTGTTGTAAAAAAAAAAAGTGTTTCTGTTTTAAAAATGGAATTTATAAAGTATGTAAACATTACACTTATGTTCTCAGAAATGATAAGACATGTGGAATAACATACACACCCAGCGTATATCACACAATGTGCTATTATGTTTCCAACCAACTACAAAAAAGGATAACGTTCTCAAATTATTTGTATTTAGAAAATTCTTTTTTTTTTAACTCTAATGTAATGTAAATTGGAATCTCTTTTCCGCGCTAAGCCTCTCATTTGGGCCGTTGTGCGTATGAGTCGTGGCTAGTACAGCCAGTCCAGCTCCGCCCAGAAACACAAAGGCTTCCTGGGATCTTCACAGGCCTCACGGAGCGATCTCACAGTTCCGAGGATTTCTAAACGTTGATGGGCGGGGGAAAGGGATTGTTAGTAATGGAGACTGAGAATCCCATTGCTAGCAATATACCTAACCAGGTCGACCTCCTCGCGGTTCCCCCTGGAAACTATCATGGTTAATTCCTGATGAATTCATCATGATAGGCTAACTGGCCTGTTTTCATTCTCATCTATCACCCTTCTCTGGTGCTCCGCCAGCGTATCCCGTTAGCGCAGGCGCGGTTACCATACCATTTTCACCCATCAAAAAAAAAACGTTGATGGGCCACAGCTTCACATTCCAGGATTACGTGAACAGCCGTTTCTTTGGCGTCATAACAGTCTCGATATAGAAAGCTATCTGTGGCTCCTATTGTGTTTGTTTGTATAATGGATAATGGCCCGTTATCGTCCCTATCATTATTTTGAGGTTTTGTCCTATCTAGATATAATAAACGTTTTAATAGTCGTCTATTCGACGTTGACACAGCCAATTTTGATTGTCTGTAATCAGTAACCTGTACCCGTCCTTTTTTTACCTTAAAGGATATACCAGAGGGAGACTTTGTACAAAAGTCGATTGCATGGGTACCTCTGTCTCATTCGTGTTTCAACCGTGAAGCAGTTGTGTTTGCATAGCTGTGTTACAATTTGTTAGTAATGGGGTCAAATAGCCCCGTTACTAGCAATACACCCTATCAGGTTGACCTCCACGTGGTTCCCTCTGGATACCATCGTGGTTAATTCTTGTCGCTCTCTTCACGATGGCCCGACTGACCCGCCTTTATCGTCATCTATCATCTATCACTGGTGCCTCGTCAACGTAAACCAGAGGGAAACTTTGCACAAAAGTCGATTGCTTGGGTACCTCTTTCCATTCGTGTTTCAACCGTGAAGCAGTTGGTTGCATGGCTGTGTTTCAGTTTGAAGGGTGGGATATGGCGTGAATTTACTGGGTACAGAGGAATAACACCTGAGTCCTCAGGAATGGCAACGCATGGGGGGTATCATGGGCGAAACAGTATACTCTGTTATGTCCATGGTACTGCTCGTGTCTATAGGCGACGGTTACCACTTTCCATCAGGTGGGCCGTCAGCTTGTTTGACATTCTAAGTTGTATAAAAAAAACCATTCCATTTTCATCCATTAAAAAAAAATTTTGATTACAACATGTCAAAACAAGTGTTCACGGAATATACCTTATCATTACATTATTATGTATTGTAAATAGGATTATATTATTTATAAAAAATGATAACATTCGCTCGTATAGGTATATAGTACATATTTACAATTCACAAATGACATAATAAAATTATTTAATACGTTTGTTACGTCTCAGATACTTGTTGCTAGCCCACGTTTTTGTTTGTGTTTTATTTACAACTAGCGACCCGCCCCGGCTTCGCGCGGTTACATATTACATCACGTCACATTAGAAACCTCTAAATTTTCTTCCTCTTGAATCACTTTATCTGTTAAAAAAACCGCTTCAAAATCCGTTGCGTAGTTTTAAAGATTTAAACATACATAGGGACGGACAGACAGCGACAGCGACTTTGTTTTATACTATGTAGTGATTTAATTTTTAAGCTACAACTAAAAAGCTGTATAGTCAAACGACCATTATGTAATGAGCAACCAAGGGGGGGGGGGGAAGGGATTGTTAGCGATGGGGTCTAACAGCCCCATTGCTAGCAATCTTACTAATCAGGTCGACCTCCACGTGGTCCTCGCTGGAAACCGTCGTGCTGAATTACAGGTGTGCTCATCACGATGGGCTAATTGACCTGCTTTCATTTTCACCTATCATTTATTTATTTATTTATGCCTTTGGACACATTAAAATATGTCTACAGGGCGGACTTAATGCCTGATGGCATTCTCTGTCAGTCAACCGTTACGCTAAACAGAGAGAGTAAATGACCATTGGTTTAATAAAATCAATTTGTGAAATAAATAAATATTTCGATATTTATTTGTTTCTCTCACAGGTGCCTCACCATTGTATACTGATGGCGCAGGCTATACTATTTCGTTACCATCTGTTCAGCTCCTTGCTGGTCGCTGGTTTTATTGCAGTTAAATTATGAAGGAACTTGTACCAGAAGAATAAAATTAAAATAAAAATGCCATGTATAGACGTGCATGTATATTGCTCAGTATATTGTATAGTGCTCAGGAATGGCAACGCATGGGGGGTATCATGGGCGAAACAGTATACTCTGTTATGCACATGGTACTGCTCATGTCTATAGGCGACGGTTACCACTTTACATCAGGTGGGCCCTCAACTTGTTTGCCATTCTAAGTTGTATAATAAAAAAAATTCAATGAAGCGATAGAGAAGAACAAAAGACATATTCCATAGAACAAAAGAAGAAAAACAAAAAAATGGTTTATAATTATAAAATAGTTTTTTTTTTTTATTTAATTATCATACATAAATACATTAAAAAAATATGGATTTTTAGTACCACCTTAAACCTCTTGGGCTTGTGTGTGATACTTTACATTCGGTTCTCAAATGTCAATATTTACATTAATAGTCTGCTGTTTTAGAAAGGTTGGACAGTAGATAAGCTTTCAGTTTAAACTTAATGTTTTGGACAGTGATATTGTTTCGCAAGTCGGTAGGTAGAGGATTTACTAATCAAATTATTATATTTATGTTCGTATTGAACATCATCCATTTAAAAAAAAATAGATAAAAAAGGTGAAGTTGACGATTTTATAGTATATACAAAATTATCTTAATAACAGCATTAAATTCTTAACTGTGTATGTACAAATAAGTTATCAACAATGCTGTCATAACAATTACTAAGAGTGTTAGCGATAGTAACATAAAATTTTAATTAATTCATGTTACCGTTTATTATGATTATTTTTCTGATTACATGTTTAAAGTCGTTTGCTTGGGCACCTCTGTCCCGTTCGTGTTTCAACCGTGAAGCAGTTGTGTTTGCATGGCTGTGTTTCGATTTGAAAGGTGGGATATGGCGTGAATTTAAACGGTACAGAGGCATAACACCTGAGTCCTCAGGAATGGCAACGCTGGGGGGTATCATGGGCGAAACGGTATACTCTGTTATGTAAATGGTACTACTGCTCATGTCTGTAAGCGACGGTTACCACTTTCCATCAGGTAGGCAGTCAGCTTGTTTGCCATTCTAAGTCGTATAAAAAAAAAAAATTGTTTTCTGGAAAATAATTAACTTTTACCGTCGTTATCTTTAACCCTTTTCCTGTTATTTATCATCGATGCAGAATCTTAAGCAAGAAGGTATGCAGTAATTTTACCAGAGGGAAACTTTGTACCCCTTCCTTTCCCGTGGCTGTCGTAAGAGGTGACTAAGGGAACTTAGTGGTCGAGGGATGGGCAGCAGCATCCATTTGAAAATATCACTAAAGCCTGACCGAAGTTGTCAATTTACTTGTCAAGCGTGGCAACTACTTGGAAAAGCCTTCAAAGGCCTATGTTCAGCAATTTAAAGTTAGCGGTTGCTATGGTTTGGTATGGTATGGCAACTGTGCAAAAATCGTCTACTTGGGTACCTCCGTCCCATTCGTGTTTCTACCGTGAAGCACTTGTGTTCGCATAGCCTTGTATGGAAACTAATAAAAAAATCCTGCTTAGTTTAGAACTAGATAACGTTGGTGAGATACCCTGTGATATTTATTATTATTATTGTTTTAAAAAGTCACTTTATATTACAGGGAATCTATGGGTGACAACTCTTCACCATCACGGCCACAGGGACGTCACTGTTTCCGAAATGAACAAATCCAGACTGGAAATCGTGAAGAGACTAGGTAAGAAAATATTCCAATTAATTATTATATCGGACAATTAATTAAAAATTCAAACAGCCCTGTGTCATAATCTGATCTCAACCGACTGTTTATTTTGAATATAGAATTATAGGTATTCCATATTTGAAATTTTTTTTTTCTTTGTAGAAACTGGATTCAGACTAGTCACACCTGATGTTTTGGCTTCAGAGAAGATACAATACGATGTTATTATTGACTGCACAGGTAAGTAATAAATAAATATATTTTTTCTCAAACATGCTTGGAAATGTAAACATTATTTTGACAATCTTCTTAAAGATAAATCAAAATTGCCGTACTGTACGGTACTACCCCCCCCCCCCCTCCATAATAAGAACATGTGTGTTTCAATTTTTCAATAATAAAAATATATACAAGAAGGATCTGTAGAAACAATATAGTATATTATATTTTATTGTCAACAGGCGTGGGTAAAGTGATGGAGATCAGCTTTAATTATCTCACTCCAGGCGGGAAATATGTACTGTTTGGGTGCTGTCCACCCACTCATCAGGCGTCGTGAGTATATACCATATTGATTTAGCGTTTATAATGTGTTAAAATCTTGTGATGATGATGATGATGTAAAGCCGTTTCGGAGGAGTTTGGTAACAAACACCGTGACTCGAGAATTTTATATATAAGATAATGACATTTAAATCACTTTACTTGTTCCCAGGGTGAATCCATTCCAGATATACGATAAGGAACTGACGCTGATCGGTGTAAAAATTAACCCATTTAGTTTCCCGAAGGCCATCGGATGGCTCAGTGCCATGGGTAACAGGTGATTGTTGCTATTTGTTACTGTGTATTCATATCTTTTATTTTTTTATACAACTTACAATGGTCAAATAAGCTGAAGTACCCCAGTACCCCTGATAGTAAGTAATCACCGTCACCTACAGAAACAGTACCATGGGCACAACATAGTGTACAGAGGGGGAAAGAATGGGGAAAATGGGATGATCTACGACTTCATATCATACGGAATGGAAACCTATAATTTACACTTATATAATCTACACTAATATTATAAAGAGGAAAGATTTGTATTTTTGTGTTTATATATGTTTGTAATGAATAAACTCAAAAACAACTTTGCCGATTTCAAAAATTCTTTCACCATTAGAAAGCTACATTCACTCTGAGTAACATAGGTAGAAATTTATTGCTAGAAAAGATTAGGGATCCTTACTAAAATTTTAGTAATGTAACACAAGGTGTAAAAAATGTTAAAAAAATATCTTTGGTCGCGTGCGCTGCGGTAACTATTGGTGATAGAACAAAAGTATGTTCTACAATATTGAAGAAAATATCAATGACTACAAAAAAACTTCGCGATACAATATGTCCAACTATTATCGTTATGTCACAATAATCACTTTTTAAAATGTAAAAATGTCCACCCGTGCGAAGCCGGGACGGGCCGCTAGTTTATTGTAAAGTAATGATTCTACACGTCTTTTTTTTAGGTATCTCGACTATCATAAATTAGGAGTGAAGACATACGCTCTATCAGAGTACCGGAACGCGTTGGACGATCTGAAAGTTGGAAATATTGCAAAGGCTGTGTTCAAAATCAATTAAATTTTCTATTCAATCTGTATAATAAATATTTATACTTACAATATTTATACATAAATTGTTTTATGTAAACTATTTCTTTGTTTTATTACCTCTATACCTGTGTCTCTAAAAGTCTGTGGTTTTCCTTAACCCTTCATATTTTTGACATCGTTCATCGTTTTAGTTATACATTTTTTTTATACAACTTAAAATGGCAAACAAGCTGACGGCCCATCTGATGGAAAGTGGTAACCGTCGCCTATAGACATGAGTAGTACCATGGACATAGTGAGTGTACTGTTTCGCCCATGATACCCCCATGCGTTGCCATTCCTGAGGACTCAGATGTTATTCCTCTGTGCCCCGTAAATTCACGCCATATCCCACCCTTCAAACCGAAACACAGCTATGCAAACACAACTGCTTCACGGTAGAAACACGAATGGGACAGAGGTACTCAAGCAATCAACTTTGACTAATTTGGAGATTCCAAGAAAAGAAATGCATGGAGAAATATTTATACGACTATAGAGTTTGAAACTATGTGTAACATTTTTTTTGGGTAAATATAGTATATGTCATCAAACTGTCCACTGCTGAACATAGGCCTCCCCTATGAAGAAGAGGACTGTGGATTGGCAACTATGTTACAGTTAGGCTTTGGTGATGTTTTAAGAGAGACGCTACCCATCCCTTGACTATTCTCTTAGTCTTACGACTACCATGGGAATGCAATGAGTGGTCCATCCTATCCCGGGACCATACAATAACACCATATATAGATACCAATAATTAGTACGGAGAAAAATAAATAAACAGCTTTAGTAACAATCCTTGCTCCTTCGTAACAGGAATTGGAATTATAGGTTACTTACTACTCATAAAGGTATACCTGCCCCAACAATCGATAGATAGCAGGAAAGGGGTTATTAGTAATGGGGTCTAATTTCCTTATTACTAGCAACAAACCCTAACAGGTCGATCCTCACGCGGTTCCTCCCGGAAACTATCGTGATTAAATCTAGTGAAATTCGTCACGATGGTCTAACTGGCTTGCTTTCTACCTCGCCTATCATCTCTCACTGGTGCCCCGCCAGCATATACTGATAGCAGACGGGGTCACCATTTCATTATCATCCATTAAAAAAAAAAACAATCAATAGATTGTTCAAGTAAAAAGTGAAGTACTTAACTAAGCTTATGAGAGCTAAACTAGTTAATTTAACCTTTACGCGGAACGCAGTTAACTGGTGGCCCAGTTCTTGACAACCGAACTGTGTACCACCCACGCTCCCCACAACACCGATAGATATCTGACACACTGGCATTTACTTGTAAATAGAGTCCTCAATAATACAGTGGTTTCAGTGACAGTTGATAGAAACCCATGAGGTTCTAATAAGGTAGATTAAAATTATGAACAGATGAAGCCTTTACGTTTTATTCATCATCAGCCATTATCTGCTCGCTGCTGAACATAGGCCTGCTCCTTAGACTGCCATAAAGGACGGTCCTGAGCCATCTAAAGGGTAAGCAAGCTGAAGTAGCAATAGGCTTTTTTTTTTATACAACTTAGAATGGCAAACAAGCTGACGGCCCACCTGATGGAAAGTGGTAACCGTCGCCTATAGACATGAGCAGTACCATGGACATAACAGAGTATACTGTTTCGCCCATGTTACCCCCCATGCGTTGCCATTCCTGAGGATTCAGGTGTTATTCCTCTGTACCCAGTAAATTCACGCCATATCCCATCCTTCAAACCGAAACACAGCCATGCAAACACAACTGCTTCACGGTAGAAACACGAATGGGACAGAGGTACCCAAGCAATCGACTTTTGTACAAAATCTCCCTCTGGTAAAGTCGCTAGTCGCATATCTCAAAGAACTAACAACTGATGGGGAAGATTCTTGAGTGGCAAGCCCGTATGAGCAAAGACAGTGAAGAACGACCCCCCTACTAGATGGAGTAACGATCTCAAATGCATTAGATTTTATTACTTTATTTTAATTGTTAATATTCTAACTTTTATGATCCATATCAACCATTAATTGCCACTAATAATCCACTCCTTAACACAGATCTTTCCATAATTTGGGGGGGGGGGGGGGGGGCAGTAGTTGCCACGCTAGGTAGGTGGGTTGGCAACCGCAGTTGAGCCTTTGGTTATGTTTTAAGAGGGACGCTGCTGGCCATCCCTCGATCATAAATTCCCTTAGTCGACTATTGCGACACCCACGGGAAAGGAAGTTGTGACCAATTTTAAACCGGGAATAAAATAACTGGCTTGGTTTTATACAAGATCTTACAACTTTTTGTATTGAAAGAACTACGTTGCGAGACTTGGCATTTTTTTTTACATTTTATGTTTTTGACGGGATCTCATTTCTTTTTGAAATTATCCTTTTTTTTCCTTGATAATATGTCTCGTCCGTAAGCGAATGCAAATGCGATGTCTTATTTGAACGAGTGAACGTAATTTTTAATACAAACTATTTTTCATTTAATTAAAACGAATATTTAAATTATGGAATTTTTCATTTTTTCCTTCGTTTATAGACTAAATTTAATTTAAATTTTATGAGATTGTGTGATGACAATTAAAATATCGATGATCGATGAGGATATTAGTGATGAAATTAAAGAACTTTGACTAATCATTCATAAACTGTAAAGTATAATTATTAGTATATTGGCAATATAGCTAGTACTAGTATGTCTTTTTGATAATTAAAAAAATTAAGTTTAAAACTTATTACTTTATCCATAATGAACTCACAGTGTAATCAAATGAGTCGCGAGTCATGAAAAAAGGATAATACAGCCATGCTAACTTGGCGGGGGCGCTGCCATGCCTTCTGATTAAGAACTAATTAAAAAAAATTAATGACTTAAGAAATTAAAGTTTACGAAGAAGGAAATAAGAGTTTAGAAGGAAGAAATTAAGTTTAAATTTGTTGTATCATTCTATCATAATTTAATACCCAAAATATTAACGCTTCTTTCCTAGTATGTTTACGCTCTAGTTAGTTTTATTTTGTCCAAAATAAAAAAAAATATCGATCACTGGAAGGTACATGGAGAGATAAATCACTGAGTACTCGTACAATGCTTTAGTACAATAGATAAAAATAACCGTTTTATATAACCGTTACACACTGTTACAAGCCCATCGATCACTATATCAATTATAAATAGTGATGTTTAATAACATTTATCCATTTATGCAATAATTTGCATAAATGGATAATCGGTTTTCCGATCAATTAATCGTAATTAATCGATCATCAATCATCCCTAATAGATCTGGAGATGTGATCTGGGTTATTAAGAGTTTACGTAGTATTTATGTTTAAAAGTCTTGTTCGATTTTTAAAAATATTTTTTTAATTGTTAAATCCCAATGTATGATGTCTTTCATTTGATTTGATTAACCAATTCCCAATACAGGGTTGCCAGATACAATTTTTAACTAAATGTCAAATATTTATTCTACAAATAAATGCGATTTCCTTTACTTTTATCCGAGGTTTTCACTACGTTTTGTCATGAATCACAAAAAAATGACATAAATGCATGTGTAAATGCATTTTGCATTTACACATGTATATTAAATGAATCAATTTAATTGTCAGAGGGAGACTTTATACAAAACTCGTTTGCTTGGGTACCTTTGTCCCATTCGTGTTTTAACCGTGAAGCAGTTGTATTTGCATGGCTGTGTTTCGGTTTGAAGGGTGGGATACGGCATTGAATTTATAGGGTACAGAGGAATAGGAATGGTAACGCATGGGGGGTAACATGGGCGAAACAGTATACTCTGTTATGTCCATGGTTCTTTTTATGTCTATAGGCGACGGTTACCATTTTCCATAAGGTGGGCCGTCAGCTTGTTTGCCATTCTAAGTTGTATAAAAAAAAGAATCAGAGTAAGCTTCGTTATTACATTTTTATAGGTTAAAAATCTATTTTTTTTTACTGTAAACTGGATCATGGCTCCTGGACTATAAAATAAAGTCAGCCATCAACTAGAAAACATGTTAATCGCAATTGTAGGGCAGTAGGCCTCAATGCCATCTGCACGTAGATAATGCCCATTGTCGTGTCGCGAGTAGGCCGTTCTTAGTACAGGTACATTAGGTTCGATTTCCGTGAACTGTTTTGTGTGGGACGAGTGTACTGACCTATCGGCGGTACAATGCTGACTACGGTTAAAGGAAAACAGTTTTTAGGGTTCCACTGATTGAAATAGGACGAAGTGATAAGTTTAAAATGAAAAAAGAAAAAAACTATTACAATTATGGAAAAAAAACAGTTATTTTAGTTTAAAAACTGAATTACTAAAGCGATTTTGATAAAATTTCTATCGGAAAATTCTGTAAATTATTATTTGCTTTGAGACAAAAAAGAATTTTCCAAATCGGTTTATAACTGACGGAGTTATGAGGTGACAAAGTTTAAAAAAAAAATACAATCGATTTGAGAGACCTTTCTTCTATTTGGAGTCGGATAAAAAATAGAAAGGAAAGAAACAAATCGGAGGAAAATCTCAATTCGTCCGTATTTTTCGTGACTGTATTACATGATTATGTTAATATATACTAATATTATAAAGAGGAAAGATTTACATGTCTGTTTGTTTGTAATGGATAAACGCAAAAACTACTTGACTGATTTTAAAAATTCTTTCGTCTATAGAAAGCTACATTATCAGCGAGTAACAAGCTTGTATATTTTTTTTTATTCAACTTAGAATGGCAAACAAGCTGACGACCCACCTGATGGAAAGTGGTAACCGTCGCCTATAGACATGAGCAGTACCATGGACATAACAGAGTATACTGTTTCACCCATGATACCCCTCATGCGTTGCCATTCCTGAGGACTCAGGTGTTATTCCTCCGTACCCAGTAAATTCACGCCATATCCCACCCTTCAAACTGAAACACAGCCATGCAAACACAACTGCTTTACGGTTGAAACACGAATGAGACAGAGGTACCCAAGCAATCGACTTTTGTATAAAGTCTCCCTCTTGTATATTATATTTAAATTAAATATTAATTATTATAAAATAATTTTAAATTTATATTTATTTTTTAAAGTTATTTTTTTTTTCTTCCCATGCAAAGCTGATTACTGGTAATAATAAATATATAATTAATAATAAGAGCATATCACTTTTTAAAAGGCCGGCAGCACACCTGCAATGCCGTTGGTGTTGCGGGTGACCATGGGCGGCGGTAGTCACTTACTATCAGGTGAGCCGCATGCTCGTTTGCCTCCTGTTGTAAAAAAAAAGACAGAATTATCTATCAATATGAAAAATAATTTTCAAAATACATTTAGAATTAGTGAAGATATTTTGTGACAAAGTTAGGTAAGTTGTCAGATATTTTTTTTTTCATTTTTAACCAAACAAACAAATTGTTCCTCCTAATAATATTAGTATGGATATTATATATATATTATATATATATATATATATATATTATATATATATATATATACATATATATATATATATATATATATGTATATATACATTTATTACAGTGCATCTCTATCCGGCGTGCATTACTCGCCGACCCACTTTCGTCCAATTCGAATGATGAATCACGTATTGTGTGACATTCCGCGGGTGCCACGTTAACTGTACCTCAGATACATCTCCTTGATTGCATACAATGGGCCAGCGGTGCGCAACATACGGTTCCAAAAAAAGAAAAATAAAATACATACGGGTCCATGTATAAGTATAATCAAAAATTTTGTAACACAAAAAAGAGCGGCGTCGATTGTATCAATGCTTTGTGTACATTGCCAGAAGAATCATGAAAATCGGTGCAAAATTTGCGGAAATATATTTTAATTCAAAACAATTACAAATACTGTAGAATTGAGACGCAACTGAAGTCTTTATATGCAACTTAGAATGGCAAACAAGCCGACGGCTCGGCTGATGGAAAATGGTATCTGTCGCATATAGACATGAGCAGTACCATGGACATAACGGAGTATACTGTTTCGCCCATGATACCCCCCATGCGTTGCCATTCCTGAGAACTCAGGTGTTATATCTGTACTCTGTAAATTCATTGCTATATCCCACCCTTTAAACCGAAACACCAAGTTATTTGCTTAAGCACCAAGAGGAGCCCAAGCAAAGGACTTTTGTACAAAGTTTCCCTCTGGTAATTGATTTTAAAAACAAGGAGTTACTAAGTATTTCTCAATTCGCGTACGCAGTCATAAAAACAGCTAGTGTAGAATAAAAGCAATTAGGTATAACTAGCTGTTACCCGCGACTTCGTCCACGTTTCCGTCGTTTTTCGTAAAATAAATAGCCTATGTCCTTCCACACAGTTCAGTAATTTTGATGTAACAGACACATTTCCCTTCACTGCTCTGCTCCTATTGATCGTAGCGTGATGAAAAGTATACTATAACCTGCCCAGGAGTATGAAGAATAATTGTACCAAGTTTCGTTAAAATCCGTCGAGTAGTTTTTGTTTCTATAACGAACATACAGACAGACATCAAAATTTTAGTGATTGCATTTTTGGCATCAGTATCGATCACTAATCACCCGCTGATAGTTATTTTGGAAATATATTGCATGTACAGAATTGACCTCTCTACAGATTTATTATAAGTATAGATTATTAAACAGACAAATCTTCAAATAAAAATTTATTTATTACGATTAAACCAAAAGTTTACGACATCTGATATAATATATTTTTCCTTTTGTTATCATTAAAAGAAATTGAACTCCCATAATGATATGTCACAACGTGTTGCATAAATTTATATGGAAAATGACTCATATTTCGTGCATAATAAAAGTGACTTGATTATATCAAACACTGGAGACACCTCGTGTGGCAATACTTACATTAAATTAACAGTTGGTTCCGTAGATTTTAAAAATGTACATAATATTTATTTATTTAACACTTTATTGCACCAACGTTACAGGATTTGTAGAAAAATTTTCAATATCTGTCTTTGAGTTTGCAGCTCGAATCCGATCTTAAAATATGTTCAATTCAGTACAGTTTAAATATTGCACGGTTATGGGTACAATAAACCACACCACTACACACCAGAGGGAGACTTTGTACAAAAGTCGATTGCTTGGGTACCTCTGTCCCATTCGTGTTTCAACCGTGAAGCAGTTGTTTGCATGGCTGTGTTTCAGTTTGAAGGGTGGGATATGGCAATGAATTTACTGGGTACAGAGGAATAAAATCCAAGTCCTCCGGAATGGCAACGCATGGGGGGTATCATGTGCGATACAGTATACTCTGTTATGTCCATGGTACTGCTCATGTCTATAGGCGACGGTTACCACTCACCATCAGGTGGGCCGTCAGTTTGTATACCATTCTACGTTGTATAAAAAAGACAATATTAATCTATTCTTTTATAAAGACAATATTAATTTGACCACAGACTTTAACAATAAACAAAAGAGTATATATGCGCGTGTGTGTCAAATACATGGTAGTGTGTGTGTAATTTTTTTTTATTGATTTAATGTATTATATTAGCATTCTGCACTTCTGTGTATAAACTATAAGTGAGCCAAATTTCATACTCCTCCGTCCGCGTAATTTTCGTAAAAAGGGTTACAAAGTTTTTTGCTTCACGCATACATTTATATGGATTACCTTTAGTATTCCGTGCAGAGTTAACACCAGTCAAGGTTGTATATGTATATGTGTAATATCTCTGTTATCCCTTGACACAGAAATCTATAAAAGAGAAATGTCAATGTTACTCAGCCTTATTTATTTATATTTTACAATAATATGTAATTATTTATACAACCTGAAATCGCCGCGTGATTAGCATATTTCTAAGGAATTGTTCTGCCAGTGAATTTTTTTTAAAAACATGGTCCGATGCACAATAAATTTAGAGCTTCGCATCGTATTTTGACGGTTTTTTTTTTATTCAACTTGGAAAGGCAAACAAACTGACGGCCCACCTGATGGAAAGTTGTAACCTTCGCCTATAGACCTGAGCAGTACCAAGGACATATCAGAGTATACTCTTTCGCCTATGATACCCCCTGCGTTGCCATTCCTGACGGCTGTATGCAATATTGTAATAAAAGAAGAAATGTTGCCGTATAGTCCCGACATAGAATGGACCACTCTTTCCTTTCACGTAGGAATCGTAAGAAGTGACTAAACGAGGGATGGGCAGCAGCGTCCCTTTTTATACATTATATTATACCAAAACCTAATTGCGGTTGCCAACCCACTTGCTAAGTATGGCAACTACAGGCAAAACCATTATGGGGGAATTACAGGGGATTAGTGGTTGTAGTCAGTGGATGTAGGTGGCTCGGGACTGTTCCTTGTGACAATCTATGGTAACAGCCTATGCTCTGTAGTATATTATGTTTACGTACTGGCCACTAATAATTTTGTAAATACTGGCCGGTAACAATTTGTTCTATTTATTCTTTCAATGAATAAATTAGTGTTTAACCAACTCGCTTGCGTATCACTACATGTTAAACAGTGGACAGAAATATCCGAAACCCAATGAATAAGTATCCGTCAAATCGGTTTACAACTGACGGAGTTATGAGGTAACAAACACAAAAAAAATACACCAGAATTGAGAACCTTTTTTTGAAGTCGGTTGAAAAAACTACAATATTGATATATTTATTATAGTTATATTACTAACTAACTTATATGTATACATTCTGTTATGTTCTTCATAGTATGTTATGTCCATGGCACTGTTCATGTCTATAGGCGACGACATAAAAACAAATCCAGCACACAACTACATATATAAAATTATCTACTTAATTCTACAACAAATATGTATTATTATTATTATAATAAAATCTAATTAATTATAAAAAAAAATATATATAATTTCGATTTCATAAAACAATTTTCAAGATTTAGGAAAAGATGACTAAGTATAAACAATAAAAACCAAACTCGAAATTGATCTCGTTTGTTATACTACCGCGTGAAAATGGCTAGACGAATTTCGAAAAAACTTTTATGATTTAGTCAATAAATCTAGTATAGATAGTTGTCGATGCTAGATCGCAAGAGACGCCATAAAGCCAAATGCGAAAAATAATTACAAACACAAAATAAAAATTTTAATGGCGCCTTTTGAGAAGCGTGGGAGCAGTGTTGTCACATCAAATGACTAAAAACCACTCCTGGGCCGTCAGCTTGTTTGCCATTCTAAGTTGTATGAAAAAAATATTCCTTTTTAAAAGACCGGCAGCACTTCTGCAATGCTTCTAGTGTTGCGGGTGATCTTGGGCGGCGGTAGTCACTTATAATCAGGTGGTAATCATATTCGTTTGTCACATGTATCTTTAAACAAAAACCTAGACAGGCACATTTAATTTCCATTAAACCCAGTCAACAACAAAGAACCATGCAGATTGGATTGATTCTTTTTTTTTACAACCCAGGGGGCAAACAAGCATGCGGCTCACCTGATGGTAAGTGACTACCGCCGCCCATGATCACCTACAACACCAGCGGCATTGCAGGTGTGCTGCCGGCCTTTTAAAAAGGAATATACTCTTTTCTTAAAGGTTATGTTGTCGTATCGGTTCGGAAATACTCCTGCTGGTAGTTAATTCCAAAGAATGGTTGTGCGTGGAAGAAAGTGCCTTGAAAAACGCACGGTGGAAGACCGCCACTCGTCCAGATGATTGGGATGAATCTTTAGTTTGTGGCGGGTTGTACTGTGGTGAAAATCAGCAGTAGGTATCAATCCGAACAATTCCTCAGAACACTCCCCATGATAAATTCGGTAGAAGATGCACGGCTTGAAGCTACAATACCACAGACAAATTTCAACATTTTACATGATTATTACAATGATAAATATTAGACATGCAATTTAGTTATTTTTATTGTCATTTTTTTATATTTTATTATTATTATTGACACTGTTTTTATGGTTATATAAGTTATTATTACTTTAATGTTATATTGTACACGCCGATATGGTAGAATGTGGAATAATGGACATGTACTTATTATTTTCATCTTATGTTCTTCTTGAGGTTTCTTCAGGGGCGGCAACGCGCGCGTAATGCCTCTGGTATTGCAGGCGTTCATAGGCTACGGTAACCGCTTACCATCAGGTAGGCCGTATGCTTGTTTGCCACCTCAGTGGTATAAAAAAATTTATGTACCCATATTCCTGCAATAAATGATTTGAATTTGAATTTGGATTTATACACCCCTCTTATTGCATCTGGTCTGTGAAAGATTTATTTGCGAGCAGTACAAATGCAGTTATTGGTATACCGCACATTTTCTCTGCACAAGGTCAGTTGCATCAGAAAATTGCTAATGTTTATCTATATGTGAACAATTAGTGACTTTCTGATGCAATCCACTTCCAATCGTGCATCAGCCAAGAAGGATTTTGGGTAACCAATTCCTTTGCTGATTTCTGTCAGGTCGACATCCTTGTGTTCTCCCCTGGAAACTATTTTGAAAGATTCTTGAAGAATTTGTTACAATGGATCAACTGTAATGCTTTCGTCGCTTCCTGTCATTCCTAAATGATGCCTCGGCAGATTACGTGGATAATACAGGCGAGGTGCTTAGATACTCATTACTAACAATCCCTTCTCCCCTTACAAGCTGGGTAGGATAATAATGGAATGATAACCCCGCCTGCGTTAACGGTATACGCTGGCGGGGCACCAGTGAGGAATGATAGGTGAGGATGATATGGCAAGTTAGTTAGCCCATTGTGATGAATTCACTTGGAATGGAACATGACGGTTTCCAGGGGCAACTGCGAGGAGGTCAACCTGACGGGGTGTATTGCTAGCAATTGTGCTTCTATCACAAGTTGGGTTGCCATTCCATTATCATTAAAAAATTAAGTTAAATAGTACAATAGAGGTCTGGGAACATGTATGGATACTCTAAGAAGGGAGATATTAATTCCCAAAAAGTGAAAACACCTAGACACATAAATAACGATAACGTAGCCCGCATTAGAACATTAGACAACAGTAATACATACATACATACATACATACATACATACAAGTAAATAAAATATTACTCATGGCCTCATTCACACAAAGATAAGCTTATTAAAATTTACTATTTGTTTACATTGTTAAGGAAAATGAAAATGTATGTATGTATATTTGAGTGTAGGTAATTGATGGTTTGAATTCTTTATCATAATTTTTTTATACTACAACAGTGGGAAATAAGCATACAGCCCGTCTGATGGTAAACGATCATTACAGTCTATGGACGCCTGCAACACTAGGGATGTTATTTCAATTAGTCGCCCACTGCTGCGCTGCCCTTACTAGTGATCTGCCATGTTGGCCTATTTTGCTATTAATGTTATTAAAAGACTATCGAATACCGACTCGAGTCTAATGACTCGGATACTTGTATTCGAGTAGTTGTTGCTGTAAAATCTTTATTGTATCTAATTTTTTTTTTATACAACTTAGAATGGCAAACTAGCTGACGGCCTACCTGATGGAAAGTGGTAACCGTCGCCTATAGACATGAGCAGTACCATGAACATAACAGAGTATACTGTTTCGCCCATGATACGCCCCATGCGTTGCCATGGCCTTATTGCTAAATAGCGATCTCTTCCAGGCAACCTTAGGATGGAGAGGAATAATCAAAATTATGTCTGGCCAAGGCGTAACAGAAAAATAATAATATTGAAAAAAAGGAGAAAAAGAACTAAAAATAAATTTAAATGTGATGAAAAAAAAAAAGATATACTCATATTATTTCTGGCAATAAATATTTTTCTATTACGTTCTATTGCAATCTGTTCTCTGTAATGGAATGAAAAACCAGCCTTACACGTCTATAAAAAACAACTATACACCAGATGTTGCTATCTCATTTCATTTCATGTACACAGTAGCGTTAATGTGTCTATCGATAGATATGATCGTCATTTATCTAAAGAGAAAGAAAAAAAATATCTGGAATGGTAACGCAATAAAACTCTTTATATGTTTATAAACATTTAAATTGTTTATTAATCGATTGATCCAAATGGCTTTATATTGTGTTTAAATTGTTTATTTGAATTATAATTCAAATAAACAATTTAAACACCGATATTTTATGGCAATAATATTTTACTCTGAGGTCAACAAAACTATATGCAACAAATGCTAAAAATGTCAATAAGATCACGTATTCCAGATTAAACCGGTTTTCTGAGTGTTTTTAGGCGTACCTCTATATTTTTAGGGTCCCGCAACCCTAAAAATATAGGGAAAATTGTACATACTATTGATAGTTGTTTCTCCTCTTTCTTTTTGGAAAGATTCTTAAAATAAACGATTTATTTATTTTTATACAACTTAGAATGGCGAACAAGCTGACGGTCCACCTGATGGAAAGTGGTAACCGTCGCCTATAGACATGAGCAGTACCATGGACATAACAGTACACACACATACTGTTTCGCCCATGATACCCCCCATGCGTTGCCATTCCTGAGGACTCAGGTGTTATTCCTCTGTACCTAGTAATTTCACGCCATATCCCACCCTTCAAACCGAAACACAGCTATGCAAACACAACTGCTTCACGGTTGAAACACGAATGGGACAGAGGTACCCAAGCAAACGACTTTTGTACAAAGTCTCCCTCTGGTGCGAATAATTTTAAGATGTTGTTATTGTTGTTTGAACGAATAATTTTAATATGTTAACACGTTATTTGATTACGGTGCATAAATACAATGATTTCAATTATGGTAAAATTAATAAGGAACTAACACCTATCGATTAAAAAAGACCTATCAAAACTGATTCAGTATTCCCAAAGATATTTTTTAATATAAGTTTATGTCGTTTTATAAATAATGATACAAAAGTAGTGTTACAAACTGCTACACCAAATTGCATGTAATTTTATAGTTCTGATCCTTAGGTCAAATTTAAAAAATGGGGGTCTACCGTGAAATGAAATTGCTAATTTTTAGACTCAATTTCATGTATGTAAACACAGCATGGCACTAGCCGACCCATTAATGAAGCTTAAAATTTCTTTCGTCATAAATCCTACTCCAAAATTCCAAGTATTTATATGTATATTATAGGTTTTTTTCCAAACCGAAACTCAGTCAGCAGCTGGCTTTCCACGTTTCAGAGGTTCCCAAGCAGACTAGTACAAAGTCTCCCTCTGCTGACATACAGATAAGGGAGGAAAGGGGAAAAGTAATGGGTTCTACCAGCCCCATTACTAGCAATATACTCTATCAGATCGACCTACATGCGGTTCCCCCTGGAAACCATTGCAGTTAATTCTTGTCAAATTCTTCACGATAAGCTGACTGACCTGCCTTCATCCTCACCTATCATCTAATACTGGTACCATGCCAGCGTATGCCGATAGCGCAGGAAAGGTTACCATTCCATTTTAACTAATAAAAAAAAAAACATACAAATAATAATTGACTTTTATGTCGCATAATAAATAGAGAATAGAAGAGGCAAAATGCTGGGGCACCTTATACGACATGACGATTTTTTTAAGAGCATAGTAGAAGGAAAAATAGAGAGCAAAAGAAGAAGAGGAAGACTGAGGAATAACTACATGGGACAAATAAAAGAAACACTAGGTGTCATGTCGTATAGGGAGATCAAGGATATGGCCTGGGATAGAGCTGGCTGGAACAAGATGCATGAATTAATTGCACCGACAAGAGGATACTCTTAAATGAAAAAAAAAAATACGGAACCCTCAATATGCAAATCTAATTTACGTCTAAACAGTTTTTTTACAAAAAGAAAATACGGAAATATATATTTGGTTACTTTACATGGGGGAGGGTGTAATGACCAAGAGCGACCGGTTAACACGCCAAATGTGGTAAACATTCTTGGGCTGTAAATTCCATTCTCGCTTGCCCACATTTCACTGACTGCGACAAATACGAATAGAGGAATGATTCTTTTCTCTTGTCTGTTGTTCTGATTTATCATTATTAGAATTATAGTTGTATATTATATATATATATATATATATATATATATATAAATTATATTATTTAAATTTATTAGTAAACTTTTTTATATATATATTTTTTTATACAACTTAGAATGACAAACAAGCTGACGGTCCACCTGATGGAAAGTGGTAACCGTCGCCTATAGACATGAGCAGTACCATGGACATAACAGAGTATACAGTTTCGCCCATGATACCCCCCCATGCGTTGCCTTCCTGAGGACTCAGGTGTTATTCCTTGGGCCGTTAGCTTGTTTGCCATTCTAAGTTGTATAAAAAAAAATACACAAAATATGGTTATGAATATAAAACTTCAGTTCTCAGGATCAGTAACTCACGATTTTTTTTAAATGGATAATAATGGAATGGTATCTTCACCCACGCTATCGGTATACACCGGCGGGGCACCAGTGAAGGATGATAGGTGAGGACGAAGCAGGTCAGTTAGCCCATCGTGACGAATTCAACAAGAATTGTTCACGATGGTTTCCAGGGGGAACCACGTGGAGGTCGACCTAATAAGATATATTGCTAGTAATGGGGCTGTCAAATTCCATTGCTAACAATTCTTTCTCCCCAGTAACTCACAATTGATGTCATAATTACTCTGTAGGGCCTATTGTACTAACCATGTCACTGAACCACGGTAATCACTTTCCCTTACGCACGCCGTCGGTTTTTGGTCATTTCCCGTGGGTGCATAAAGAAACATTTAAGTGCCAATACTCAAGTAACGACTTCGTGAACATATCGTAAAATGGTTATAAAAAAAAACTGCTTTTAAACGAGTCTATTAAGCGTATAAAGAAATTTTTATTTTGACCTTAACTTTTACGTTTTTAGGTAATAAAATATGATACATTTAAATGAATACTGAAGACTAAATTTGCTTACATTACATTGTTAGGTAATTATTATTACATTTCCAGTCGTTTTTTTTTACAACACTGAAGGCAAACGAGTATGCGGTTCACCTGATGGTAAGTCACTACCGCCGCCTATGATCACCCGCAGCACTAGAGGCATTGCAGGTGTGCTACCGGCCTTTTAAAAAGGAATATACTCTTTTCTTGAAGATTATGATGTCGTATCGGTTCTGAAATACTGCTGTGTTTCTTCTGTGAAACAACTAACAGCTAGCATAGCTGTGTTTTGATTTCAACAATGACATATGGAAAGGTTGTCTGGAAGAGATTGCTTTAGGAATAAGACCATCTTTTGTATTTCATTAATGTAATATATATATATATATATATATATATATATATATATATATATATATATATATATATATACTACCACTACCTTCACTACCACTGTCCTTCATACGCTTACTGTTTTTATCCAATGGTTAGCTGCTAAAGAATGCCATACGGCATTAAGCACGCCACTTGTTCAAACATTTTATTATGCAATAAATATAGTAAGTAGTGAAATTACAGGGATCTCTTTACACTCTTAAAGATATAACAGTCCAGTGCTCAGATATAGCAACGCATGAGTGGTACAATGGGTGTCACAGTGTTTCCTGTAATGTCCACGATGCTGTAGACGGTTAGCAATTCCCATTAGGGGAGCTGTCAGATTATTGACATTTCTAAATATCATGAAAAAATTTAATTTCAGGTCTTCGGGGGATTTCACTCGTAAGTTTTGAGATCTCTAGCTCGACAAGAAGCTCAGATAAGGACGAAATAGATTCTCACCTGTGATGTCTCACTAGTAACTTGTCAGCATACAGCGTTAGCGTGAATAGGGTGACCATTCCCTTTTCATCTCATAAAAATTTTGGTTTTTTTATGCAACTTAGAATGGCAAATAAGCTAACGGCCCACCTAATGGAAAGCAGTAGCCATAACCTATAGACATAAGCAGTACCATGAACATAACAGAGTATACTGTTTCGCCATTGATACCGCTCATGCATTGCCATTGCTGAGGAGTACGGTGTTATTGTTCTGTACCCTGTAAATTCACTGCCATATCCCACATTTTAAACTGAAACACAACCATGCAAACACAACTGCTTTGAGAAACATGAATGGGACAGAGGTACCAAAGTAAATTTTTTTATTGTAATTTGTGTGCCGTAAGTAATGTAAATAAATTATCTATCTATCTATCTATCAAACGCCTTTATTACAAAGACTCCCCCTGGTGCAAAAAGAATAATAAAATCAATTCATGTAATAGATTCACATAAAAGACACCAAATAGAGATCCTATTTCTTTTATAAATAGAAGAATGCGGTGAGGCAACAATAACATATTCTGTATATTATTTCATTAATGCTAATATGAGCACTTTATAAACAGAATCGACTATTATAGTGGGTTCGATGACACTTTAATAAATTTATTAATAAATATAAAGATTTAATGTTGCCAGTGAATAATAAAAATTTAGAGCGAACCGCCTGCACTGGTACGGACGTGTGATGAGACGTCATGATTTTTTTTTAATAATTTTATAATACAGGGGGCAAACGAGCTTGCAGCTCACCTGATGGTAAATGACTATAGCCGCTCATGATCATCCACAACACCAAAGGCATTGCAGGTGTGCTGCCGGCCTTTTAAAAAGGAATATGCTCTTTTCTTGACAGTTATGTTGTCGTATCGGTTCGAAAATACTGCTGCTGGAAGTTGATACCAAAGAGTGGTTGTGCGTGGAAGAAAATGCCTTGAAAAACGCACGGTGGAGGACCGCCACTCGTCCAGATGTTTGGGATGAAATTTTTGTTTATGGCGAGTAGTTGTGCGTATTTACTATTGTAGCATGGGGTTTGTCATAATTTACAATCACCGTAGTCTATGGTTCCATAAATAACAAACAGACAGACAAAACTATCAGTAGTAGGGATTGTTAGTAATGGAGACTGAGAATCCCATTGCTAGCAATATACCCAACCAGGTCGACCTCCTCGCGGTTCCCCCTCTAAACTATCATGATTAATTCCTGATGTATTCATCATGATGGGCTAACTGGCCTGTTTTCATTCTCATCTATCACCCTTCACTGCTGCTCCGCCAGCGTATCCCGTTAGCGCAGGCGGAGTTACAATACCATTTTCACCCATCAAAAAAAACTGTAATATTATTAATCACTCCACATTGACACCACAGTGTTTATATATTGGATCCATGCGAAGCGGGGAAGGGATAACAATATACCCTATCAGGTCGACCTCCACATGGTCCCCTCTGGAAACCATCGTGCTGAATTCCAGGTGTATTCATCACGATGAACTAACTGTCCTGCCTTATCATTCTCACCTATCATCTCTCACTGGTACCTCGCAAGCGTATACCGTTAGCACAGGCGGGGTTGCCACTCCATTACCACTAAAAAAAGACCCGAGCAAAGCCGTCGCGGGTCACTAGTATGTAGTGGCAGTGGCATCATGCTGACTCTACCATCAAGCATATAAGCATGTCCTCAACTGCATTAATAGGTCAAAGTCATACACAATGATAATATGTAAATTTTCATAAATAACTTTAAACTAGAACAATGTTTAAAGCGGCAATTAACCGGTTCAATCCAGTTCGCGCCGGTGTTACACAATAACTGCACAGTTTCGGATAATCGCTGTCACTCTCATTTGACAGATTGTGCAAATTAAAAATAAAACATCTTCCAAATCTGAGTATGAAAACTATTTGTAATGTATTTGAGGTTTCTATTTTAAACTAGCCGATGCCCGCGGCTTTGCCTGCGTGGTATTTGTTATTCTTTCGGTGAACATTTTAACCTCCTTATCTTGGTGAAGACGTGTCGTTCTCACTTTTTGCCTTACGTCAAAATTTACTTTATAAAATTTTGGCTTTACTTAAGTAGGTTGTATAAGTTACTATAGTTTTTTATCTATCCCACGGGAACTCTATAATTTTCCGTGATTAAAAGTATCTAAAACGTTAACAAGGGATGTAAGGTATGACCATGCAAAATTTCATTTAAATACGTCCAACAGTTTCTGATATTAACCCATACAAACAGGCAGAGAAACAAAAATTTGAAAAAATCTGGACGTGTTCTATTTCACTTCTAACTTCCTCCTGACTCGGTTTTTATCGTTTTTTTTTTTCTATGTACAGACAGTCGACCTCTACTTTTTTATTATCTTATATATAAAATTCTCGTGTCGCGGTGACAAACTCTCCGAAACGGCTTTTTTTGAAATTTTGTGTTATATTGTATATAGCCAACATCTATTTTTTACCCCTCGAACCCCCTTTCTAAAAAAAAATTTTTTTATTTTTTTGACAAATTTTTCCATTTTTATTTTATTATGACTTAGCATTGAAAAATACATACAACTTTAAATTTTCATCGTTTTACGATCAACCCCTGTATTTTAATTGTGATTTTTATATCGCAATAAGTGGTGTGTTAGTATGTATATAGATTTAGATTTTAATTTCTTATTTGTACAGGCGACATTTTCAGGAATTGATAAGTGCTGGTAAGATACATTGAAAATGTTCGACATGTGAAATTTTCTATGTGGGAAAGTCTTTGATTTTATAACTTTTGGAGTCCTATTACAATTCTTTTATTAATCCATGGACAACATTATGGCAAAATCAGTTATTTTAATTTAAAAACTGAATTACTGAACCGATTTTGATAAAATTTTATAGGGGCAATTTGTAAATATATCATATAAAATAAAGAATTTCCCAAATTAGTTTAAAACTGGACTTATTATTATTATAGTAAGTATAGAGTATCATGGGCGAAACAGTATACTCTGTTATGTCCATGGTACTGCTCATGTCTACGAGTATAGGCGACTGTTACCACTTTCCATCAGGTGGGCCGTCAGCTTGTTTGCCATTCTAAGTTCTATAAAAAAAAAAACTTTTAGATAAAAAAAGAACTTTCAATATCGGTTTATAATTGACGGACTTATTACCTCTATGTTTGTTTATGAGGTTACAAAAATAAATAAAAAAAACCGAACTGAGAACCTTCTTCTTTTCAAAGTCGGTTAAAAATTAACATAGGACACGGAAGCAAAACCCTGTAGTAAAAAAAAGAAATACATAAACAAAACTCCCTTAATAATATCCTCACGACTGTAATCTCTGATGGAGAAGTCAAAAGGGTTCCTCTACTTTCACCTTTGTAGAGTTAATATTCGCGATACGATAATAAATTATTTGTTCACAAAATAATTTGAGATAAAATCTCTAATAGACCGTACTCCTAAGTATTTTAACTTTAATAATGGATATAAAATTTCAATAATATAGAACAATATGTTAATAAGCCGAGGACGACATTGTACGATATACTCGTATTGTTAAATGTAACACATGAGATTTGTTATGAGATTATGTCTCAAGATAAACATCACCATTTTTTTTATACAACTTCGAATGGCAAACAAGCTAACGGCCCACCTGATGGAAAATAGTAACTGTCGCCTATATATGTTACATGAACAGTACCATGGACCTAACACACCGTGGAGTATACTGTTTCGCGCATGATAACCCCCATGCGTTGTCGTTACTGAGGACTCAGGTGTTATTGCTCTGTACCCTGTAAATTCACGCCATATCCCACCCTTCAAACTGAAACACAGCTGTGCAAACACAACTGCTTCACGGTTGAAACACGAATGGGACAGAGGTGCCCAAGCAATTGACTTTTGTACAAAGTCTCCTTCTGGTACATCAGGTATCTGGTATATATATATATCATCATCAACATCATTATCACCTCAGCCTTTCTATCCACTGCTAAACATAAACCTCCCCCATAAGGGGGATTTTGCCACGCTTGACAGGCTTTACAGTTTGTGAAAGAAGGATTCCAATATCAAATTTTAAGTTCCTAAAAAAATTTAAAATCAATTCTTAATTACAAAAGATATCGAGTAACATACATATAAAATACAGTTGTGATCTTTTTTAAATGCGTTGAAAAAGAGTATTGTAAACAAACTTTACAATATGTACAAACTGTTTATACAATCGTATAAATCTATTTTAAACCTAATACAAAGCTATCCTTTCACTTCCCATGAAAGAGTTTTCTACGCTATAAATAAACAATGTTTACAATGCATTTAACTAATGCATAAAACACACATTTTTCACCTTGACCGCAAAACATACAAGCAAACAAAAAGTATCCTATTTCCCTATTGATATTTAGAAAGCATCATTATGTTCACAATCGTTTATTGTCAAGATGCATCTTCAGACGAATCTCGTGACACAGATTATCGTGCACAACATGTGGCATTGTGCCGCCTCTGCCTCGGATTTAAAAAAAAATCCGTCCATCACTTAAAAACTTCATTCCGATTTTGGTGGCCGCGCCGCGTTGTCGTATGCCATGATAAATTAAAAAAATAACACCACAGACACTAAAGTGTGAGTAAATCAACAAAAGAGTTCTAAATTTAAATATCCCGTGAGTTTTTTTTTTCCTTAAAAGTGCAAAGTGCCAACATGAACGGTTTTATTATATGTTTGCTTACTATTGTAACAATAGTAAAAGGCAATGTATTTTTCAATCGTATCAACCATATTGAATACTATAGAAACAGAACTAGGCCTTCAAAAGCGTTTCACAGTTTTTCAACGAACTATTTCAATCAGAACTTAGTGCCGAAGCCCGGGAAATCGGAGCGGGTGCAATGTGGTACTAGAACAGTCGACTTCAATCCCAGAAGAACAGGGAAGATTGTTGGTGGTACAGAAACACCGTATGGAGCTTTCCCATGGCAGGTAAATTTATTATTACTTTATATTTCATTTATTACTTTTGAAAATTCAAATTTTAATCTGAACAACTTCATAATTTAAGAAATTATACAATTGTACGCACTTATTAATGTAAAAAAAAAAATAACAATGATCTTTTTATCTGGAGGTCCAGCCTAGGGTTAAGGAAAAAAGACAAATCATAAGAACTATTGAGGTCAGAAAGGAAAAAATGTTAGGACACTTGATACGACACGACGAACTTATGAACATTATAATAGAAGGTAAGATAGAAGGAAGAAGGGGGAGAGGGAGACCGAGGCATAGTTACATCAGGCAGATCAAGGAAGGAGTTGGTGTCGTGTCGTATCAAGAGGTGAAGAGACTCGCAGAAAATCGTAGTGAGTGGCAAGAGCTCCACCGACAAGAGCGCAGCTCTTAAATAGGATAGATAGATAAATAATATATTGCCAAATTAAAACACAAGTTTATTAATCTGTAAACTGATTATTTTCTCTTCAATTAAATAAACATTGTTCCGAACAATTTTTTTATATGTTATATTTATATATATTTTATTTATATTTTTCGAAAAATTAAAAAGTAATTGAAGATCAGGCACCATGTTGTCGAGCCTTAGTTTTTTCCTCAGCAAAATTATCTGATTATATTAAAAAAAAAATGTTTAGCTTAAAAGAATATAAAATATTGATAGCTAATTAAAAAATTTATCGATCGATAGTTTCATTTCCCGCCAAAACCCAAGTAATCATGATATTTTATCAAGGATTTTAACATATTTAATTAAACTTGACAAACCTTAACGGGTTAAAACCGTTTAGCAACCCGAAATAAGATGTTATCTGATTCCTTCATGAATACGAGTATACGTGTAAATGGCCGATTTGAAAAAACGGTTGCAAAATATTAAAATCTTTCTAACCAATATTCACGATGGGTACTGAACTTAACGCGGCGCGATTTCTATTTTTATTTTATTTTAATATTACATCTCGAATTAACAGCTTATATCTAGAACAATTAAAAATATTATGTTTTTTTTATGGGTGAAAATGGTATGGTAACCCCGCCTGTGCTAACGGGATACGCTGGCGGAGCACCAGTGAAGGGTGATAGATGAGAATGAAAACAGGCCAGTTAGCACATCATGATGAATTCATCAGGAATTAACCATGATAGTTTCCAGGGAGAACCGCGAGGAGGTCGACCTGATTGGGTATATTGCTAGCAATGGGATTCACAGTCTCCATTACTAACAATCCCTTTCCGCCCTATATCAGTTAGTTAATAACTAATGTTTAACACAAGACAGTTAATGTCCTGTGTTGAACATAAGCCATAAGCTTTTTTATGTTTATTACGTCTTTAGGTTACCTCATAACTCTATCAGTTCTAATATATATATATATATATATATATATATATATATATATATATATATATATATATATATATATATATATATATATATATATATATATATATATATATATGGTAAAAGTTTTGTTGAAACAACTCATCAGATTCATGGACATAACATGCATCATATGTCAAAGACCTGGGTTAAAGCGAAAACCCAATAAGGTCAAAGTCATTGTTTGACACTGGGTCACGTTAGTATCTTACCATACATACATATCTGTCACGCCTATCTCCTATTAGGGTAGGGAGAAAATGGAATTGGGTAATGATGACTGAGTAAATGATATTAATTTCAACCTGATACCTCCACGTGTTCCTAAAAAAAGGGTCATGACAGAGGAGTTTTTAGACGCACGGACAGATAATTGGTGATCCATAAGAGTTCCGTTTTTTTTTTAATGGAACGCTAAAAGCATAAAATGACATTAAATAAAAATAGTATAGCCAAATGTTATATTTTGAATTTTCGATCGTAAACATAATGTATGCTTAAGGACAATTTACAAATAAATAAACTGAAAGTGGTTTCGCGGTTTGCCGCCGAATGTGTAGCCGGTTCAATTCCGTGGGAATTCCCACACGGGCTTAGATAATAATTATATTACTTAAAAGAAACGGAAGTGTGACCTAAGCTTAGCAATTTTTTTGTAACCTATAAATTTAAAATGAAATTATATTTTATTTTTACGCATTACGCATTTTTCTTAATTATATGTTATTTATTTATTTAAACTTTAATGCACAATTATGTAAGCTACAGAACAAACCTAGGACTCAACCTCTGACCAGGATTAGTGCGTCATACAATGAAATTTATGCCAAATTACCTGAAATTGATATACTCGTAATGCATGATAGTTCCAATTCCTACAGGAATAAATTGCTGAAGCACTTTACAATACTATTTAAGTAAGTAATCATTTAATAATAAAATATATTAATATTGTACAATAATCTAATAAAAAATAATAATTCACTGATTATCATATATATATATATATATATATATATATATATATATATATATATATATTTATATATATATGAAATACAGTAACATAAATACAGATTGAAATATACACATAAACTGAAAGTGGTTTATGCGGCAATCTCTTACAGACAATTAGTTAAGGGAGAACAGATAGAAAAGGGCAGGTGGCGCAAGAGCTTAGATAATAATTATATTGCTTAAAATACAAAAACATGTAATGCACAAAAATATCAAATACATATTTTTATTACACTATAAATTTAAAATATATATTATATTTTATTTTTACACATACATATATATATTTACTTAATTATATATTATTTATTTACAAAATACTAAAATACACATATAAATACATGTAAGCACACACAGGAAATATGACAAATCTAGTCCAAAAATTAGTGGAAAAGAGTAACTACAGTGAAAGAAAATGTGATTTGACTTGTCCTTTAACTGAAATTGATATGCGCACTCTGTATAGATAGTTCCAGGCGCACTGCCTGAAGGAATAAATTTGGTGTAGTACACGGAGGTATGTGCTGGGGTTTTTAAACAATACTATTTGAGGTAAGTACTCATTTAATAATATAAATATATTAGATAGTGAGGTGTACAGGATTGAATAGAATGGAATAAAGAAAGAAATATACTAATCTTCACTGATTATCATAATATATATATATATATATATATATATATATATATATATATATATATATATATATATATACGCTCAAGTTTATTTTTTTTAATTTAATTCACTTATAATCGTATTTTCTGATATTGCTCACAACTTAGGTTACATGTATATTTCTATAACTAATAACGCAACTTTTATAATATTTCTAGTCTAGTGTTATTTAATTCATTGTAATTGTTACTTCATTTTCTCGCACTGTATAACTACATATGTTAAAGTGAATGCTGTGAATACCTATAATAGGCATGTGCATTAATATTGTATTGTATTTAATGTTTGTTATATGTGTTATAATGCAATATGCTGTTGGTGTTTCTTTAAATAAATAAATATAAGTAAGTGTACATATGGCGGACTTAACACCTAACGGCATTCTCTACATAATATAAATTTGGCAAGAAACAATATCGTAAAGGAAAAAAGCCGATAACCTTAAATTTGTAGTTATTTCACAGAAAAATAAATTTTTAAACTTGATAATTTTGTACGGAGCCCTCGTTGCGCGAGCCCGACTCACACTTGACCAGCTTTTATACTATAGTCCTAAGAGGCTACAATATCCTACAAAGAATTATAGTATTAAAAGTAACAATTGCACATTATTGCATATTTAATCGATTTAACGTACAAGTTACGTCACAGTATACAAAGGTAGCACACCCTAAAATTACCACCCAATTACCACTCCTTTTTTGGCAGTCGGTTAACAATTATTGTATTATGCCATAAGTCCGCAAACATATTATTATTTCATGCAGTAATTTAGACCTTCTCTGTATTTTGACTGCACACTGGAGAAAACTTTGCCAACAAAGCTATGGTTAAAACTGAGAAATTATATGGCAGATATCAATTTTCTACCATATCCGACTGCGGTCGTAATGACACTGTATGAACGCTATATTCGGCAACATCTCACAATAAGATGTTGAGGAATTATTGTAGGCGAAATTTATTTTGTTCTTAAAAGAGCGATCTTTGGGGTATTTTTTTTTATACCACTGAGGTGGCAAACAAGCATACGGCCAACTTGATGATAAGTGGTTACTGTAGTCTATGAACACCTGCAATTAAATTAGTCACGCTGTTCTTTTTGAGCGATTACCAAAAGAGGTTCTTGATTCATTTAATTTTTTGTCAATTCAGAATGAATATTTATTAATTGTGAAAAGACGTGTGTATTAAGGTTTCTTCAGGGTCGGCAACGCGCACGTGACACCCCTAGTGTTGCAGGTGTCCATAGGCTACAGTGACCGTTTACCATCAGACGGTCTGTATACGTATTTGCCACTTTTGTGGTATAAAAAAACTGTTGGAATTTATTCCAGTACTGGTCTCATTTTAATTTTGTAACTTTGACGTTTTTCTTTGTGGAGCAAAAAACTGCTTGTTCCAAAGCTACAAAACAAAAGCAATTCTGCGTGTAAATAAAAATCAAATAGTTTTAATATAATAATATACAAAACCTGTCAACTTTTATTGAGGTTTATGTATGTGGCCATGATTGGTCACACATACCAATAAATGATGAGATATTATATATCTATATACTATATATTATATACTCTACGTTGTAAATATTTGAATTTAGAAGACTGAAAAACGTGTCTGCGATTTTTTGGCTTTTTTGTTGTGCATCAAAAATCTGTAGATTCAATCGTTACAAATTTAATATGGGGCTAAGAATATATCTTTTCTATCACATAGTATAAATGTAAATAGTAAAAATGTATTCACTAAGATAATCACAAAAAAAAAAATGTATTGAAATCTCTACATTGAAATTCGCTTAAAGTCCTTAATTTAATCTATTCGGTTTACATTATAATTATATCAGTAAAAACCTGAATGAGTTTTATATAAAAATATACTGGCCCTCAGAAATCAACTCGTTGGGAGGTTGCATAAAAAATGAAAACAAAAGAAAATTGATTTCGCAGGAGTCAGAGTGAAAGTGTAAATACAATGCTTGCGTTAATTTCTGAACGTTCAATATGGCGGGCTGTCAACTTGACAGCCGCTATTGGCGGGCTTTTGTGTTTTGGCGGGCACTTTTTGTTTTCAAAACGGAGCGTATTATTAGGTAACACGAAATGAATAATGGACTTTTGAGTGCACTGACACCGTTTTGAATATGTATATTGTACAGTCTACGTTCGTTTGTCACATCTGACATAATCTAGACGCTAATTAGTTTGTGTCTTTAGAAATAAGTCCCATATTAACTAAACAATACCTGTGAAAGAAGTAACTAGTTAATATGATATAGTTATATTTTGTCATTATAGAATTCTAACCAAACAGTATTCTAATAAACTCATAACATTTATGCGTTTGGAACCTTTATAGACAATTTTACAGAAAAAAGAAGTTCTTAATTCGATTTTTTCTTTTTATACTTATGTCTTGTATTATGTATGTAGATAGAGCATCGAGTCTCAAAACATTTTGTCAGCTAATGGTCAAATTATCTGACTCGTTTTCTATCAGTGTTCTATATACTTACGTACATAATGTATCTTGACGTATCTATATTTAATTTATTTAATAATTAAAATGAGTTTTTGCACATTAAAAAGGTGCAAAATTTGTAGGACACAAAAAATGTAGAAATTATAAAGAAATCACTCATAACTATTTATCATGCAAAATTGTATGAAAAAGCTGACCGGCTTTTCTCGAAGTATTTATATGGAGACATTCTATCTATATAATGTAAGACTTATATCTAACGTAATGTATATGTTAATGTAAAAGCCTGTACATTGATAAATCCAGAGGAAGACTTTGTACAAAAGTTGATTGCTTAGGTACCTCTGTCCCATTCGTGTTTCTACCATGAAGCAGTTGTGCTTGCATGGCTGTGTTTCGGTTTGAAGGGTGGGATATGACGTGAATTTACTGGGTACAGAGGAATAACGCCTGAGTCCTCAGGAATGGCAACGCATGGGGGGTAATATGGGCGAAACAGTATACTCTGTTATGTCCATGGTACTGCTCATGTCTATAAGCGACAGTTACCACTTTCCATCAGGTGGACCGTCAGCTTGTTTGCCATTCTAGGTTGTAAAAAAAATACTCTGCCAAAATATTTATATTTGTAATTACAGGTCGAGATTCAGATGTTGGACCATGATAAGCTGGAGTTCGAGCACCACTGTGGGGGCGCTGTCATCGGCGAACGTCTCGTGCTGTCCGCTGCGCACTGTTTCGATAAAGTTTGTTCCTTCTTCATTTACCCCCATTAGTGTTATTACTATTTACTAGTTTTTTTTCCAATTTCGAACACTTTTGTATTTTAGAAGTTAGAAATCAAATAAAATGGACCAGTTCCAGACAGCGTATTAAGATAAAATACACTCCAGATTTCAAGGTTAACCTTCAGGAATATAACTGAGAAATCCACATTCAATTTAATGCAGCAACTTTTCCGTGATGTCGGAACAAACATACAGATAGATAAAACAATTATTTTTAGAAATTTATTTGTGTCGGGGGATTTTTAAATTTTTTATAAATGTATACTCCATTTTGTTAATTACAGCAACCGCTACAATTAGACCACATCAGGCTAGTGGTGGGCGAGCACAGACTGAAGTTTCAGGACAAGCACGAGAACAGGTTCCTGGCGGAGAAGGTGGTGCTGCATCCGGAATTTCGGAAAGGTAATGAAATTTCCTTTTTCCGTAACTTTTTTAAAATTGTCTGAAAATGTTATTACAACCCCTGTTTCGCAATAGATCGTAGACAATTAAAATATTATTGTTTCATTCGAGTAAATATATCCCGCGCGGGGAAAGGGATTGTTAGTAATGGAGACTGAGAATCCCATTGCTAGCAATATACCCAACCAGGTCGATCTCCTCGCGGTTCTCCCTGAAAACTATCATGGTTAATTCCTGATGAATTCATCATGATGGGCTAACTGGCCTGTTTTCATTCTCACCTATCACCCTTCACTGGTGCTCCGCCAGCGTATCCCGTTAGCGCAGGCGGGGTTACCATACCATTTTCACCCATCAAAAAAAAAATATATATATCCCGCGACTTCACTTACATTTGTCAGGAAAATTTATTGTAAAAACAATTTTTCGAAGTCAACCGGTATTTCCTGAGACTAGCACGTAAGCCAATATATGTATAGATATTAGAACTACAATATTTTTTTTTTTTTTTTTTTTTTTTATAATACTTAGAATGGCAAACAAGCTGACGGCCCACCTGATGGAAAGTGGTAACCGTCGCCTATAGACATGAGCAGTACCATGGACATAACAGAGTATACTGTTTCGGCCATGATACCCCCCATGCGTTGCCATTCCTGAGGACTCAGGTGTTATTCCTCTGTACCCAGTAAATTCACGCCATATCCCACCCTTCAAACCGAAACACAGCCATGCAAACACAACTGCTTCACGGTTGAAACACGAATGGGACAGAGGTACCCAAGCAATCGACTTTTGTACAAAGTCTCCCTCTGGTAAAATATATAGATATTGCGATATAATACCTACCTTTACTCAGATCATAATCCGTTATTATTGTTTTTACATTACAGATGGTCCACATAGCAACGACATAGCGGTGATCCTAGTATCGCGTTCCGGCTCCGGCATGCAGTTCAACAGTCACGTCCGGCCGATCTGTCTTCCGGACGGGGGGGAGGAGAGCGCCGGACAGTGGTGCGCGGTCAGCGGCTGGGGATATCAGACAGGTGGGAAGTAGATAGATAGATACTCTTAATTGTTTCCTCCAAAAGATTACAATAGTAAACTTATTATAAATATAAATAATTACAAGAAATAATCACAATGAGAAAACAATGGGCGATCTTATAGCTAAAAGCGATCTCTTCCAGGCAACTTTTGGATGGAGAGGAGTAATTATAAATAGATTGATCGGAGGCACAATGAAATTCTATTATTTTTAAATATGGAGATTTTATCATTAGTTTCAATGTCTATGTTAAAATAACTCTTTACTACAGTCGTCTAAATTGAGCAATTGTTTAGAGCAGGGGTTCCCAACCTTATTTTGTCTACTGCCCACTTTGAGAATAAATTGTAATTTTTTAGCGCCTTCATTTTTTCACCAACTTAAAAACCACTATTACTTCAAATTACAAATCACCCCACTAAACCTCTACACAACGCCCCCATTTTTTTCTGGGTCTCTTACCGCTGCCCTTTAGGACTGCAGCGCCCACAAGTGGGCGTCACTTTGGGAAAGGCTGGTCTAGAGTGAAATGTGTATCTCGAGGTACCATGCAATCATTCGGGAACCGGGATACTTTTACTACACATGCAGCCTTTTGGTCACGTAACAAACATACAAACTCGCCTTCACATTATATTTATAATATTAGTAAGGGTGGCAAATAAACTAATTTCCATGTCCAGAAAATGTAATAATGGATGGCAATGCTGTCTGGTCCCAGCATATAATGGACCACTACTCCCTTTCCCATAAATGTTGTAAGAGGCGACTAAGGGAACTTAATTGTCGTGGGATGGGCAGCAACGTCCATCTTTAAACCTCACCAAAGCCTCAGTGTTTAAAAAAATCGCATTTAAACCCGTTGCGTATTTTTAAAGATCTAAGCGTACATAGGAACAGACAGACGGGAAGCGACTATGTTTTATACTATGTAGTGATAAAGTAGATGAGTTGTTGAGGTCAAAACGCCTGTGTAAACGATATAGCAATATTGCTAGTTACACAAATATCCTATCTGTGGAAACCGTTAACTGTCCACTGCTGAATATAGGTCTCCCCCATAAGGCGGGTTTTGCCAGTAGTTGCCACGCTTGGCAGATGAGTTGGCAACCGCAGTTTGGCTTTTGGTGATGTTTTAGGAGGGATGCTTGCTACCTGTCCCTCCATCACAAGCTTCCTTAGTCGCCACTTCCGACACCCGCGGAAAGAAAGCGTAGCTTATTCTATCCCAAAACCTACACGACGGTACAATAGGTACAATACTCCTTAGATATATTAATAATAATAATAAATCTTTATTAACAAATACAGGGTTGCACTGTTACACATTTTTTGCCCTAACTTACAAATTAGGGTAACCTGTGCCTTGTAAGCCAGTTCCCTCCAACACACAAGAACTAATACTTTTCATTTGTACATGCAGTGTTCACAAAATTAAGCTTCAGACATAATAAACAGGTGGGGGAAAGGGATTGTTAGGAATGGAGATCGACACCCCTATTGTTAGCAATATACCCTATTAGGTCGATCTCCACGTGGTTCCCCTGGAAACCATCCTGAACAATTCTTGTTGAATTCATCACGATGGGCTAACTGACATGCTTCATCCTCATCTATCATCCCTCATTGGTGCCTCGTCAGCGTATACCGATAGCGCGGGTGGGGTTACCATTCCATTATCAACCATTAAAAAAAAAACATAATATACAGGTTAAATATTGATCCTCGATCTGTGAAATATATATATATATTTCACAGATATTATAATATATATATATATATATATATTATAATATCTGTGAATATATATATATATATATATATATATATATATATATATATATATTCACAGATATTATAATATATATATATACTTTCGAAAATATAGAAACATAACATATTGATTGATTGTTCCAGAAAGTACAGAAAGCTTCGCGCCCGTCCTCAGAGCGGCTTCCGTACCAGTACTAGATCTGGAGACTTGTAGAGCGAACCAGGTCTTAGGCGGTCGACAGCAAGCGATACTGGATTCTATGTTATGCGCAGGTAAGTATAAATTGTAACATATGCTGAATTTAAAGTAGAGCCCCTTAGTCTTCCTTAGCTAATAGCTCACCTGATGGAAAGTGGTAACTATCGCCTATAAATAATAAAAGAAACATAAAAAACACCCATGAGAAGTTTCATGGGCATCACTGAATACGCTGTGATTTCGGTACTCCTGTTGCGTTACCATTTCTGAAGACTATGGTGTTATGCCTATACATCATAAAACTGCGCTGTCATATCCCTTTCTTCAAGCCGAAATAGCTATGCTGAGCTGTGCTTAGCTACTTCACGGAAGAAACATTAGAAGGAGAGAAACACCCATGCAAAAGACTATTATACAAAGACAGAGGAATAACACCTGAGTCCTCAGGAATGACAACGCATGGGGGGTATCATGGGCGAAACAGTATACTCTGTTATGACCATGGTACTGCTCATGTCTATAGGCGACGGTTACCACTTTCCATCAGGTGGGCCGTCAGCTTGTTTGCCATTCTAAGTTGTATAAAAAAAAATTAAAAAAAAGTCTCTAATCACATCAAAATTTATACTGTGATCTCCACGGTGCTTTTCATGCCTATAGATGACGGTTACTATATCTCTTTTCAACAAATGGACCGTTAACTTATTTGCCATATATGACAACGTGATGCCAGGGGGAAGGGAATTGTTAGTAATGGGGTCAAACAGCCCTATTGCCAGCAATATACCCTGTAAGGTCAACAGGAGATTAATTCTTGTCAAATTTGTCACGATAGGCCAACTGACCTGCTTCATCCTCACCTATCACCGCTAACTGGTACCCCGCCAGCGTATACCGATAGCGCAGACGGGGTTACCATTCCTTTTTCATTTATTATAAGACTACGTGGTACTAATTAGCGTTACTATCCAGGGGTTACCATGAAAAGAAACTGCGAATTTTCGGACTCAATTTTGCGTTTTTCTTTATACCAAATTCGGCCCAGTAAATAGAGCTTAATATTTCGTTCGTCATAAATCCAACAAAACAATTATTAATAACTTTAATATGAAATTTGCGTTTCGGTCGGCCACGAAATTTCGG
Source organism: Galleria mellonella (assembly GCF_026898425.1). Classification (NCBI taxonomy): domain Eukaryota; kingdom Metazoa; phylum Arthropoda; class Insecta; order Lepidoptera; family Pyralidae; genus Galleria; species Galleria mellonella. Next base: position 5,118,004 of record NW_026442015.1, read on the forward strand.
AAAAGATTTCATGGTAGGCCAGCTGGTTTCATTGGCGCGCTTGTATTGTGTCTATATTATTATACTATTTTTGTCCTAGGAATTCTCTCTGGAGGAGTAGACGCGTGTCGTGGTGACTCTGGAGGGCCGTTAGCGTGCATGACTGCCGACAGGTGGCAGCTGCACGGGGTCGTGTCGTGGGGGTCAGGATGCGCGCGGCGGTCTCGCCCGGGGGTCTACACGCGGGTCGCATCATACGTCGACTGGATAAAGTACACTGCCGCCTCCTTGGGGCATAAGATCGCATGATTATAGATAGCCATAGATTAAAAATAAAAATATTGTAACAGAGGAAAAATACTGTAATGTACGTGTTAGAGCGAGATACATATACAGGGTCAAGACACGCTGGTCTCTAGTGGTTTGACGGGAGTTTTGAACGAAACAAAATTGATAATTGATGAAAAAATTAAAAATAGTTATTAAGGGTGGGTAATATATAACAATATATATAGATTTTAGTTATAATATCTATATATATACCACAGGGAGACTGTACAAAAGTCGATTGCTTGGGTACCTCTGTCCCATTCGTGTTTCAACCGTGAAGCAGTTGTGTTTGCATGGCTGTGTTTCGGTTTGAAGGGTGGGATATGGCAGTGAATTTACAGGGTACAGAGAAATAACATCCGAGTACTCAGGAATGGCAACGCTGGGATATGGCGTGAATTTACTTGGTACAGATGAATAACATCCGAGTCCTCAGGAATGGCAACGCATGGGGGGTATCATGGGCGAAACAGTATACTCTGTTATGTCCATGGTACTGCTCATGTATATAGGCGACGGTTACCACTTTCCATCAGTTGGGCCGTCAGCTTGTTTGCCATTCTAAGTTGTATAAAAAAAATATCGGTCCAATAAACAATGTGATAAAAATCTGTTATTCAAAACATAATATTAGATAACAAACATTTAACATATTGGAAAATAGATATCCGACCGATATGGGCGATATCGAGACGGGCGATGACCTCTTTTGCACTATCAATGTCTAGAAAAACCACCTATATATCGGATAGGTATCCATATTAGATACCTATGTCTAACAATTATTTATTGGTATGCGTCCAATAACATATAAATAAAATATAAACATAAAAATGAACATACAATTTTATATGCGTCTAAAATTCTCACTACTTTTTAATTAGAGTTTTATATCTTATATTCTAGAACTTTGTACTATTTTATATTTATTATTTATATTTACATTTATTTATTATACTTATACAGTGGTACTAATGACTAAAGGCAAATAGTATTATTTTCTTTAAATAAACCTAAATATGTTTAAGATTACTAATATTTTAAATAGACAATAGAGATTTAATGTGTCTGTGGTGACCGCTACGTGATACAAGCCACGTCGAAACGTCGACAATGAAGAAGCAGGTATGTAGGTACTATTTACTTATAAAATCTTTTACATCGCGTTAAATCCTGATTTCGTATTTAAAATATGTGTTTTAAAGTTTAAAATTAAGATTACTAATGGTATTTATACACAAATTAAAAAGAAAACTCTGAAAAGATGACAAATAACGCGATATGGTGTTAAGTCCGCCATTTACACTTCTTAGGTGAATTAAAGTTTATAACAAATAAGTACATTTTAAACATTTGACTTAAATGATTTTGAAAATTTCGCAAAGATTTCTCTGTTATGCAAACATATTGAAATTTTGATAAAACCTAAAAAGGAAACCTATAAAAGATGGTAGATAACGCCATATGGTGTTACGTCCGCCATTTACACTTTCTAGGTGTATTTAAGTTTAATGAATAAGAAAACAAGAAATAATTTATATTTGTAATTTATATATATATATATATATATATATATATATATATATATATATATATAAATTATAAGTATAATTTATTTTATAAATCTTTAATGAAGTTTTCTTTTTAATTTTTATATAATTGCCATCAGTAATCTTAATAAAATATAAATAAATAAATTAAAATTGCACACAACAAATAAGTACGTTTTAAACATTTAACTTAAATCATCTTCAAAATTTGCCAAAGAATTTTATCATTGTTATGCAAACGCTTTGAAATTTTGATAATATCTAAAATAAAACGCTGTTATATTAAAGTTTAATAAATAAGAAAGAAAGAAATAATTTATATTTATAATTTACATACATAAATTATAAATTTAAATTGTTTCATAAATGTTTAATGATCTTTTTTTATTTTTATATAATTGCCATCAGTAATCTTAATAATAATTACGTGCATTCAAAGCAAATTGTACTGTTTGCCTTTAGACATTAGTACCACTGTATAAGTAATAGTATCATCATCATCATCTTCCTACCCTTATCCCAACTATCATTTGGGGTCGGCGTAATATGTTTTCCTCTTCCATTCTTTTCTATTCCCAGTCATTTCCGCATTCACTCCCATTCTGGCCATATCGTCTTTCACACAATCCATCCATGTCTTTTTAGGTCTTCCTCTCCTCTTGTAGCCATCTACTTTCATTCATAATACTTTTTTTAAAATATGCTCCTCATTCCTGCGCATCACGTGCCCAAGTACGTGTTTAAGTAATGTTATATTTATTTATATATATAATTTATAATTTTTATATATAAATAAATTAAAATTACACACATAACAAATAAGTACGTTTTAAACATTTAACTTAAATCATGTTTAAAAAATTCAATAAAGAATTTTATCACTGTTTTACAAACGAATTGAAATTTTCATAAGAATTATGTCGATACTTATGTTTTTAACAAAAAATATTACTATCATTTGTTTTGTAATAACTATTTAAAAACAATACACTAATCAGAGAGACCGTATCGTATCTAAAGGAGTCAATAGACTTCGAAACCAGCGTGCACGCATGAGACCAGTTATGAAAATGCAGGTTTTTAACACACAGTTATCTCTGCTTACCTCGCAAGTGACGTGGCGTGAAGATAGATATAAGTTTTAACGCCAAATATTAGTTATGTCGATGTATTTGCATGTATTGTATGTATATTGAATGAATGAATGAATGGCTTTTTTTTAATTAATTAGTTTATTTTAAGATTACTACGAGTTCAGTAATATATTTTTTCATTAAATTGATCCTTTTGAATGTATTGTCATAGATTATACAGAACAGAAGATGTAATTGTATTTTACAAAATGTAATTTGTATGGTTTTCCGTAAATGTAATAAAACAATGTAAGACACGTACAGATTTTTTTCTGTGGCACCGTTTCAGTAGGTTCCAAAACCTAGAAATAACCTAACACCCTAATACCGGGGGGAAAGGGAGTGTTAGAAATAATTTGAAATAGCCCCATTGCTAGCAATATGCTCTATCAGGTCGACCTCCACGCGGTTCGCCCTGGAAACCATCGTGGTTAATTCTTGTCCAATTGATGACACATACACATATATTAGAGAGGAAAGGGATTGTTAGTATTGGGGCTCTAACAGCCTTATTGCTAACAATATACTCCATCAGGTCGACCTCCACGCGGTCCCTGGAAACTATCTTGATTAATAACTTATGAATTCGTCATTATGGGCTGACTGACCTGTTTCATCCTAATCTATCTCATCCATAGGGGGAAAGGGATCGTTAGAAATGGTTTGGAATGGTCCCATTGTTAGCAATATACCCTATCAAGTAGACCTCCACGCTGTTCTCTCTGGAAACCATCGTGGTTAATTCTTGTCGAATTCTTCACGATGGCCGACTGATTGGCCTACCTCCTCATCTATCATCTATCACTGGTGCCTCGCCAGCGTATACCGATAGCGCAAGTGGGTTTATTATTCCATTTTCACCCATTAAAAAAGACACCCAAATATCTTTCATTTTATGGGATCCCATATAATCACTATAATCATTTAGATTGCAAATCAAAGACGCTGGGGGAAAGGATTGTTAGTAATTAAAAGATTAGTCCTTATTGCTAATACTTTACCCTATCAGGTTGACCTCCACGCGGTCCCCCCTGGAATAGGTAGGTAGAATAGATAGGCCAAGTGAGCTGCTTTCATACTCACTTATCATTCCTCACTATTTACACATTAGCTCACTTCACTTATTTACACACGTTAAATAACTTTGATAAATAATTGTTTATTTTTCTTTATTTAATCATATTTTACTTTAGTTTTTTTTTAATGGGTGATAATGGAATGGTAACCCCACCCGCGCTATCGGTATACGCTGGCGAGGCACCAATGATAGGTGACGATGAAAGCAGGTCAGTTAGCTCATCGTGATGAATTCAACAAGAATTGTTCGCGATGGTTTCCAAGGCGAATCACGTGGAGGTCGACCTGATATACCTGATATATACTGCTAGCAATGGGGCTGTCAAACTCCATTGCTAATAATCCATTTCCCTCCATTTTACTTTAGTTACAAAATGTAATGTCATTACTGACATGTATGAGGCAGCTACCGAGAATACAGGCTTGTCCTTAATTAGGTGATAGGATGTAGCGATTTGTAGCTTATTTGTAAATATTATTTATAACATGTGGCAGGCTTGATTGGCAACCGCATTTAGGCTTTGAAGTTGTTTTAAAAGGGACTCTGCTGCCCATCCCTCGCCCTCACTTAGTCGCCCCTTACGACACTCACTTACCTGCCTACTTACAAAACATTATTGAGTTCTTCTTATCACATATTTTGTGTTATTTCAATATAATATTTGTACTTAATTGTGGTATTATTTAATAGGCAAAAATAAATAATTTTATAGAGCCCTAGCGACTTCTAGTACGAATATTTGTATGACAGATAAATATTTACATTAGTCAATATGACACAATTTTCAGTCTTTCCCCTTAAAACCTTAATAAATACATATGTGACGATTGTTAATACACAATAATATTCCCAATATATATATGTATGGGGGGAAAGGGATTGTTAGTAATGGAGACTAAGAATCGTATTGCTAACAATATACCCAACCAGGTCGACCTCCTCGCAATTCCACCTGGAAACTATCATGGTTAATTCCTGACGAATTCGTCATGATGGGCTAACTGGCCTGTTTTCATTCTCATCGATCACCCTTCACTGGTGCTCCGCCAGCGTATCCCGTTAGCGCAGGCGGAGTTACCATACCATTTTCACCAATAAAAAAAATATATGTGAATTATATTTCTAAACTATCTTTTATCTATATTTAATATTTCTGTGTTGTTACATTTTTCAATAATATAGTAATTTCATTTTTTATTAAATTTATTTAGTTTGTTTGCTTTTTTTATGAAACCTTCAGGTTTCGTAAACCACTTTAGTAATCGCTGTCCTAACCTAATATTTTAATTTGATAGTTCTACCAAATTACTCTTTTATCAACTATCATAAAATAAATTTATAATAATTTTGACTTAAATCTGTTAGAAATTTTGTTCAAATTGGTCTTTACCAGAGGGAGACTTTGTACAAAAGTCGATTGCTTGAGTACCTCTGTCCCATTCGTGTTTCAACCGTAAAGCAGTGTTATGCATGGCTGTGTTTCGGTTTGAAGGGTGGGATATGGCGTGAATTTACTGGGTACGGAGGAATAACACCTGAGTCCTCAGGAATGGCAACGTATGGGGTGCATCATGGGCGAAACAGTATACTCTGTTATGTCCATGGTACTGCTCATGTCTATAGGCGACGGTTACCATTTTCCATCAGGTGGGCCGTCAGCTTGTTTGCCATTCTAAGTTGAATAAAAAAATAAAGATTTGGCTGTGATATCAAATTTGAATTCTGATTTTAGAAATAGATCTCCAGAGAGATGGTGCCTCAGAATCGACTACAATGTAGGTATGGGTAATATATAGTAACATATGTATGTATATTTTAGTTACAATATCTAAATACTGATCCAATAACAAATATGTTAAAAGTCTGTTATCCAAAAAATAATATTGGATAACAGACTTTAAACATATTAAATAACTATATAATACTAATAACAATTACGATATGAATAGATACACACCGATACTTAAATAATGAATAATAATAATAAGAAAACACGTACCTATCGTGATACAATTTCAATGACTGGATAATATTGTAACAGATCCTTAGACTATTTCTAAAGTGAAAACAGTGTTGTCCTCCTCTCTCCTACTTGCTGTGCCCAACAGGGTACATAATTGAAATGTTTTCTACTAATTATATTATGGAATGCAATAAGAAATAAATAAATAAATAAATATTCGAAAATGGATATCCGACCGATATAGGCGATATCGAAATGGATAATGACCTAGGAACTACTCACACTTATTCAGCTCTATTCAGCGTTTGTCCATAGAAAACAACGAATTTGTATGGAGACGTGTATGCATCCATTCATCTATCCGCGTCTATTCCACTTTCGCGACAACTCAGTGTAAAATGAGGATAAATGTATATTTATCATGCGAATGCTATAGAGAGCGTTCAACGCTGTTCCACCGCGTTCAGCGCTGTTCCGCCGCATTCACCGTCGAACGCGGCGAAACAGCTCTTTACAGGGATGTTTTGCGACTCTTTGTCGACAAGTTGCGACCTGTATTTTTTCTGCATTAATTTATTATTGCGTAATCATTATGTACGTAAGGATAAAAGAGTGCAGATGTATTTTATAGTAATTATAATCATTTTATTTTTACGAAATGCAGCATATTCAGCGCCGTACGTAGTAGACAAGCGTTTCAGTGGAGATAGCACGCTATGACGGCTTTTCTCATTCTTACGACGCCGTACGCGGCTGATAGAAGCAGAACTGTATAAGTGTGACCAAAATCGTTCAGCGAAACGCGAATGGATCTGAGTAAGTGTGAGTAGTCCCCTATTTTCCACTATCGATGTTCAGAGAAATCCATTATATAAATATCCAATGCCTAGTATAATGTTTAAGGCATTTATGCTTAAGAGAAGTTTCAACGATTTGTATAATAAAAATAAAAATTGTTTATTTTTGTTTTTTAATTGGTTCGATTCCCCGAGCAGCGGGGTGAAGTTTGACGTCAAAATAATAAGATAACGTCCATTTGACGTACATTCGATGTGTTTTCGATTTGATTCTAATCGTATTGCGTCTTATTTTTTATTATTTCAGCCGTTAACTGTCCACTGCTGGACATAAGCCTTTCCCATAAGGGGAGTTTTGGCAATAGTTGCCACGCTTGGTAAGCTGGTTAGCAACCGTAGTTAGGTTTTTAGAGTAATTTAAAAGGGACGCTGCTGCCCGTCCCTCGCCCTCCTTTAGTCGCCTCTTACGACACCCACGGGATAGGAAGGGGCAATACATCTTACGTCGGTTTATTTTTATAGCAGCCTTTAACTTTAAATTCAGGCAGTATTAAAGTCAGATGTGCTACTGTATGTATTATTACATAGTTACCATCTTCACAGTTTTTTACATAAAAAAGATACGATTTATCTATGGTTTCAATCATAAACATAATATTCCTTGACGTAACCAATCAAAATTATGCTTTTTAGAGATAAGAATAAAATTATATTAACCAATGACACAATGCTTATTTTATACAACCAATTTATGTAAATCAATACTTTAGTGTTTTATTTTTTATTTAGAATTCTTTACGACTACAGGTTTTTATTATATATATATATATTTTTTTTATTAAAAAATATTTTCGAATTGTCCAATCCTGATAATTACTTTGTTCTACTAATTGCGACATATCAATTCTTTAATTTACACTTTATCTGAAATTCTTTATGCCTATCTGTTTTATTTCCAATTAATTATTTAAATTAAGAATAGGCCACCCCTTCCTTTCACGTGGGTGTCGTAAGAATCGACTATGGGAGGACGAGGGAAGGGTAAAACCCACTTAAAACTCTCTAAAGCCTAACTGCAGTTGACAACACGCCTACCAAGCGTGGCGACTACTGGCAAAACCCCCTAAGGGGGAGACTTATGTTCAGCAGTGGACAGTAAATAGGCTAATGATGATGATTTAAATTAATATATATATATATATATATATATATATATATATATATATATATATATATATATATATATATATATATATATATATATATATATAGAAGAATTTTAGAAATCCACTTTTTTTATAAACTTACAAGAAATTTTAGCAATTTATATCTACTGCAATCTTATACTAAACGTAGGTACACATTATCTTTACTTGATCCTTCTAGCCGGACATACGTAGCATTTTTCTGGTGACGTTAGTTAGCTTGACCAGCGACAATAAATGCATAGATATAATTTACCTGGTATCGTTAGAATTTGTAATAGCCTGTACCATATTTATACTACTAGTGTTAGCCACAACTTCATGAGTGGTATTTGAAAATATGTAACCAATTTAACATAGTATAACACGATTATAACTACAAGATATTTCAAGTTTTTTTCTTTATTAATGATAATGGAATGGTAACCCTGCCTGCGCTAACGGTATACACTGGTAAGACATCATTGAGGGATGATAGGTGAGAATGAGAAGGCAGGTCAGTTAGCCTACAGAATACACCTTAAATTAAGCACAATGGTTTTCCAAAAGAAACCACTTGGAGGTCGACCTTATATATTATAGATTGCTAGCAATGGGACTGATAGTTCACATTGCTAACAATCCCCCCAGAGATTTTAAGTTAGATCTTTAGAAAGACAACTGTGCAAATCTCTTTCAATTTATATTTTTTATAGGCGAGTAAGAGAACTTAAAGGTCGGAAGATGAGGAACAGTGTCTCTCTTTAGCCTAACAGCGGTTGTGAACTCGACTGCCAAATGTGCCAACTACTGGCAAAACCCCCTAAGGGAAAGCCTATATTCAGCAATGTACAGTTAACAGCTGGCTGAATTATTTATTACAATATACTTAATTAAAAATAATAATTTTTTTTAATACATAAATCACATCTTATTTCAAGTAACTACCCCACACGCTATAGACGTGAACATATTTTGTTTGACTTTGTTTTTTTTTTTTATTTATTTATTTAACCTTTTTTTTTATAGAGTCACATTGTTATTGTTTGCTGTGCAAAGATCATACGATTTGGACCATATGTATTGAACTTGGCATGTTTATTGTACATTCCGTTGTGGAGTTTGCGTTTATCTAAATAAACTACTTAGTGATAACTCCGTGTGTGTATTTATATACTTTATTATTGTAATTATTATAATCCAATTTGTATAATTGATGCAATAAAGTGTTTATAAATTTTAATTCGTTAATTAATTCGTGATTTGTTTCCACGTAATATTTATTATCTATTGTGGTTTTTTTTTTTTATATATGGATGATAATGGAATGGTAACTCCGCCTGCGCTATCGGTATACACTAGGGCACCAGTGAGAGATGATTAGTGAGGATGAAAAGGCAGATCAGTTAGTCCATCGTGACGAATTCAACGATAAATTAGTCACGATGGTTTCCAGGGGAAACCGCGTGGAGGTCGACCTGATATATACCTTATATTGATAGCGATGGGGACTAACCTCCCCATTACTAACAATCCTTTCCCCCTATCTATTGTAGTTATTTAGAATTAAAATTATGAATAATAATGAAACAGCAAATACGCTTAAAGTGTAGAAGCGTGACAAAATTAGAGGGAGAAGGATTGTTAGCAAAGATGTCAATCCCTATTGCTCACCCTATACCCTGACAGGTCGGCCTCCACGCGGTTTCCTCTGGAAACCATGGAACCGTGGTGTTTAATTCTTGTTGAACTCGTCACGTAGGGCCAATTGATTAGATTTCACCTTCTTCATCATCACCTCTATCTATCTCCTCGCCGCTCACTGGTTCCCTATCAGCATATGCTGATTGTGCAGGCGGAGTTACTATTCCATGATCCTTCATTTAAAAAATCAAGATAATATTTGAAATGAGCATTATCTATGGAACCAAAATGATCAATGTATCCCGAAAGATAAGCAAGATTAAGTGACAATGGATCAGCCATATAGCCTGAATAACTGGCATCATACAACTGACGAGAAACAAAGGATCTTAAATGGCGACCTAGTATATAGGTACAGGCAGTGTAGTATAGACAATCAACATTGAAATACGTGTTTAATTTGTAGCAAAGACATAAGCGCCATCTGTTCACTTACATTGTACTTCATAAAATATTAATACGCCGATGACAAAAATGTGTTTTGATTTAATTATATAGCTCCCTCCAGTAGGTGAAGCGACACGCGAATGTATTGCAAGGAGTCGATAAATACAGGAGGCTCAGACTAATAGCGGGGCAAAATCTAAATTTGGATAGAAGATACATATTATACAATGCCTATTGATGAGCAAAAAGTTTAAAGAAAGTGTATTTTTTTTTATAATACGAAGGTGGCTTTTTAATACGAGGGTGGTTTTTTTTATAAAACGAAGCTATACAGCCTGTCTGTTAGTAAACAGTTACTGTAGCCTATGGAAATCTACGCACTAAGGGCTAGTGAAAACTTTATATAGCCTTTTTGAAGAACTAATCGTAATCTTAGTATATTCTTTGAGATAAAAAAAAAAAATAATTTTCCAAATCGGTTTATAACTGACGGACATATTTTTTTATGTTTGTTTATGAGGTTACAAAAACAAATAAAAAAAAACAAAACTAATAGACCGAATAAAGAACCTTCTTCTTTCTGAAGTCGATTAAAAATAAATATGAAACCAACTGTAGCAAATGTAACTATAATATATATGTATATATAGAGGGAGACTGTACAAAAGTTACAAAGCAAAATAAAAAAAAAAAACTAAAGAAAGATAACAGACCCTTTTCTTTTAAAGTCAATTAAAAATAAATATAAAACCAACTAGGTTAGTTTTTGGGTACCTACCTCTGTCCCATTCGTGTTTCAACCGTGAAGCAGTTGTGTTTGCATGGCTGTGTTTCGGTTTGAAGGGTGGGATATGGCGTGAATTTACTGGGTACAGAGGAATAACACCTGAGTCCTCAGGAATGGCAACGCATAGGGGGTATCATGGGCGAAACAGTATACTCTGTTATGTCCATGGTACTGCTCATGTCTATAGGCGACGGTTATCACTTTCCATCAGGTGAGCTGTCAGCTTGTTTGCCATTCTAAGTTGTATAAAAAAAAAAGATAAAAAAAAATAATTTTCCAAATCGGTCTTAAACTGACGTACTTATTAAGTTTGTGAATTTACAAAAATAGAAAAAAAACAACCGAATAATGAACTTTTTTCTTTTTGAAGTCTATTAAAAATGAATATGAAACCAATTGTAGCAAATGTAACTATAAAAGAAAAAAATATATGAATCCACAAGGTGAAACCTTATACGACATGACGATTTTTTTAAGAGCATAATAGAAGGAAAGATAGAGGCAAAAGAGGAAGAGGAAGACCGAGGACATGGGACAGATAAAGGAAACACTAGGCGTCATGTCGTATAGGGAGATAAAGGATATGGCCTGGGATAGAACTGGCTGGAGGAAGATGCATGAATTTGTTGCACCGACAAGAGGAAACTCTTAAATGAAAAAAAAAGGTGAACGACCATAAGACTTTAGTCTGTGTACCAAGTCACCCTTACGCCACTTTTACTTAGGGCTGTGCTGTGCAATTTACGAGAAACCCTGTTTACCAAAAATTAACTGAATGAATTAACAACTGAAATGTTGATAACGGCCGCGGGGTGTCAACAAATTATATGAATAAAATTATATTGAATCGCTTGTTGTTTCAATCTGAAGGTCATGATGTCAAGTGTAATCTCTGATACCCGAGGTTAACTAATACATGTGAGGTGTCCATCGATGAGAATACAGGGTTAGTCGCAATGGTTATACCAAGTATGTATTTATATGTGTATGTGTGTGTATGTATATAATAACTATACAATTTTTAGCAGAGGGAGACTTTGTACAAAAGTCAATTGCTTTGGTACCTCTGTCCCATTCGTGTTTCAACCGTGAAGCAGTTGTGTTTGCATGGCTGTGTTTCGGTTTGAAGGGTGGGATATGCTGTGAATTTACAGGGTACAGAGGAATAACACCTGAGTCCTCAGGAATGGCAACGCATGGGGGATATCATGGGCGAAACAGTATACTCTGTTATGCTCATGTCTATAGGCGACGGTTACCACTTTCCATCAGGTGGGCCGTCAGCTTGTTTGCCATTCAAAGTTAAATAAAAAAACCAACTAGCGACCCGGCTTCGTATGGGTGGACATTTTCACAACATTTTAAAAAGTGGTTATTGTGACATAACGATAATAGTTGTACATACAGTAACGTGAAGTTTTTTGTAGTTATTGATATTTTCTTCAATATTGTAGAATATACTTTTGTTCTATCACCAATAGTTTCCGCAGCGCACGCGACGAAAGATATTTTATAGCATTTTTTTACACTTTGAGTTACGTTACAAAAAGTTTAGTAAGGATCCCCAATCTTTTCTAGCAATAAATATAACCTATGTCACTCAGAATGAATGTAACTTTCTAATGCTGAAAGAATTTTTTAATATCGGCAAAGTAGTTTTTGAGTTTATTCATTACAAACATAAATACACACAAATCTTTTCTCTTTATAATATTATAGTGCAGATGAGTAGGTATATATATTTACATTATTACATAAATTACATCTCCATATTTAGAAATGATAGAATTTTCGTCGTGCCTCCGATCAAACTGTTTATAATTACTCCTCTCCATCCAAAGTGTGCTTGGAAGAGATCACTTTTAGCGATAAGGTCGCCCATTGTTTTCTCACTGTGATCATTTATTTTAATTGTTCGTATCTATAATGAGTTTACTATTGTAATCTTTTGGAGGAAACAATAAAGAGTATCTATCTATCTATTTAAGTCGACATCCCAGTGACGTCTTTTACGAGACTTGTTCACTCTATGAACGAAAATTGTTCAATTACTTCAAGAAAAGGAGACGAAATACATATGAGACTTTGTACAAAAGTCTTCTGTTTGGGTACCTCTGTCCCATACGTGATTCTGCCGCGAAGCTGTTATGTTAGCATGGTTGTGTTACGATTTGAAGAGTATTAGGTTATCTTTAATCAAATAGACTTGGTATCTGTTGAGAAGAGCCCGTAATAAACTCAACAGTTACTCTTTTAAATCTCTGTTAACATTATGTGTATTTCTATAGGGTACAGAGGCATAATACATTAGCTCTCAGGAATGGCAAAGCATAGAAAGGTGTGATGGGCGACACAGTATACTCTCTTATGTTCATGTTACTGTTCATGTCTATAGGCGACGGTTATCACTTCCCATCAGATGTACTGTCAGCTTGTTTGCCATTCTAAGTTGCACAAAAAAAAGTAAATAAATTTATAACATTTTATGTAACTCATAATTTTTATCTGAAGTTAAAGATGGTTTGACTAATAAAAGATATGACTTTCCAGAAAACAGACTTTATCCTTATCTTTTCTTCTTCATTATATATGAGGTGGGAGACCTCCCATTTCAACCACATAACTGTTGTAAATAGCAGGATGAAATAATAAATCATATATGTATTTGAGATATAAAATAAAAAGTTTAATGAAAAAAAAAATACGAGACATGTCTTATAAAAATCTGACATAGAACAAACACTTAAAAATAATACATTGTTCTAAAAAAACCTCAGTGTAAACAGTCAGTTTTAAAACTTCAACAATAACTCCCATTTCAAATAGAAATCGCCTAAACACTGGCTTTAATCAACTAAATATAGAGTAATCATAATTAGATTTAGACTAAAGAAACAATGGAATCACAACGTAAATGTATATTCCTATATTTTTTTTATTTTAAATATATAACCTGTGTGAAAGTTAGTGTACAAATAAAACAAAAGAAAAGCTCTTTCAGCTGCAGAAAAAATTTTCAATATTGATTAAGAATTTGCGTAGATATTACACAACATAAACACAAAAATATATAATAAAATTCTTATTTTATTTTATATATTTATTAAACATTAATATAAATGTAGTAGTGTACTAAATAGTGTCAATATGGGAGTTTTTTTTTTGATGAGTGAAAATGGTATGGTAACCCCGCCTGCGCTAACAGGATACGCTGGCGGAGCACCAATGAAGGGTGATAGATGAGAATGAAAACAGGCCAGTTAGTCCATCATGATGAATTCATCAGGTATTGACCATGATAGTTTCCAGAGGGAACCGCGATAAGGTCGACCTGTTTGGGTATATTGCTAGCAATGGGATTCACAGTCTCCATTACTAACAATCCTTTCCCCCCAAATGTGGGACTTAACACCATATGGCGTTATCTACCAGTCGACCGTAGACAGGAATAACAAAAAATATGATTGACAATGCAACGTAATGAACAATATTAAATTGAAACAGTAATTTAAATAAAAAAAATAACATACATAAGAGTAAAATTGTTGAAAACTGTGATAATTGCGATGCAAATGCGGCTAAACTATATATATATATATATATATATATATATATATATATATATATATATATATATATATATATATATATATATATATATATATATATATATATATTCTTTATTACACTAAAACATACAGTAACAACAATAAGTTAATAACAATGTTATGTCAATCTAACACAGTGGCATTTTCATCTATCTATAACTATCATATATTTATAAGGACGACGAGATAAATAAAATACATATTATGTTTTCAACATCCATTTTTTACTAAATTTGAATAGAATCGACAGAATGCATTATATTTTTAATAATAAAAAAGTATAAGTGGCCAGTACGTGCAATAAAAAAAAAGAGTTAATTCTTACATATCAAATTGAATCTGCAGCAATAATACTCATATTACCTTTATATATATAATTCTTTTAACGTTACTTCTAGAAATTTTCTTAAAAAAATATTTTTTATTTAAACAATGTACTTAAATTATTTTACAAACTTATATTAATTTTTAACAATGTCATATGCACGCACAACAAGAATTTCGTTTGTCGTTTACGACAATTGTTTTCACTTACTTACATACATACAGACATACATACAGACATACATACATACATACATACATACATACATACATACATACATACATACAGACTTCTGGAAGAAGCCTAAGTGTATAGACATTGCATTAAATTTACAGGGTACAGAGGAATAGTCTGTATCTTGTAATTAACTTTGCCTAACTTATATATTAGAAAAAAGTTTTAATGTTAAGTTTATTCGTGCACTTTATATCTCATTATTGTTATCTGTGTACTATAACACTAATTGGTTGCCTTGTATTTGTGTAGTCCTTGGAGATGGGGCACTGGTAACTTCTAACACAGGTTCTTCAAAACCTACCGCAAGCACCAGTCTCTCACAAAATTGGTCTTCATAGCACATTGTACCTCAAATTGTTACTTTATACTACCTTTTGTGAAGAGAAAATAAACCGTTCATTCATTCAATAACACCTGAGTCCTCAGGAATGGCAACGCATGGGGGTATCCTGGGCGAAGCTGTGTACTCTGTTATGTCAATGGTACTGCTCATGTTTATAGGCAATAGTTACCACTATACATCAGGTGGACCGTCGGCTTGTTTGTCATTCTAAGTTGCAAAAAAAAACATTGATTGTTCGTGGCATAGTTTTTTTTTATATATATGCCATATTTATATATATATGCCACAAAAGTGGCAAATAAGCATACAGCCCGTCTGATGGTAAACGGTCACTGTAGCCTATGGACGCCTGCAACACTAGGTGTGTCACATGCGCATTGCCGACCCTGAAGAAATCTTAATACAGCCTTTTTGAAGAACTTCATACTGCAGTCTATTATTATTTTATTTTAATTTTTTTTTTGTATTTTTTTTCTCATTTTCCTCTTACTCTTAATCTTGGTGATTACTTTATTTGAGTCATAGATTGTTTTATTTACTCTTCAAATATAGTTAGTCAACTGTTTGTTGTAGTAATATTTTGTATGTTTAATATATTATATGTATGTTTATATTAGTCTAATTATATGTTTATAATATATTAAATATATTTTTTTATTATTCCTGCAATTTAAGAATGCACCGCCTTCTTATTTCTCAGTTTGCCCGATGGTTGACAGATAGAGAACACCGCCCGGTGTTAAGTCCACCAAAAGTAACATAGAATTTTACTGTGCATTAAAATGTAAAATAAATTAAAAAAAAAATAACAATTATATGTACACTATAGGAAACTAAAACACGAGCCAATTGAAAACCTTTCATATTTGAAGTTAAAAAAATATTAAAAAAAAAATGTATCAACATCCTGAAAGAATATACCTAATACATAAAATAACATGTACATAATTATAATCTATATTTAAATTTCACGTTGATAATACTGTCATATAATTTATCACTACCAGCCTACTTACAACACACATTTATCTTTGTAAATTACAAAACTGTGAACTCTGGCCCCATTATGCTATTAAGGCGTAATGATAAAATCGTAAAACATAAAAAATATTATATAGGAAATGTTAAAATTATTTATGTGATGTTTAATGCAAAAATATACATGTAGATGCATATACGAGTAAAAGACAATATCACATGGCATTGTCTTCCATTGAAATGAAATTCCGAATTTTCGGACCCAATTTCGTATTTCTGTTTATACCGAAATTAACCCACTAAATAGAGTTTACCATTTCGTCCAAAGGGACGATATTTTGATATATTTAACATTTTGAAACGGTATATATTTACAGGGTACAGAGGAATAATACCTAAATCCTCAGGAATGGCAATTCATGGGGGGTATCATGGGCGAAATAGTATACTCTGTTATGTCCACGGTACTGCTCATATCTATAGGCGACGGTTACCACTTTCCATCAGATGGGCTGTCAGCTTGTTTGCCATTCTAAGTTTCATAAGAAAAAAATTTAACATACAATTTTTGTTTCGTTTAGCTCCGAAATTTCAAAAAACATTTCGTGGTATGCATTCAGATTCAAAAAGACGCTGCATTATCGATAATAGAATAAATAAATGCGATGTAACAATAATTAATAATATTATGAACATTCATTATAATCTTATCTTGTTAATATTACTATTTACTAACATTTATTTATTTATTTAAACATTAATGACCAATAAAATATGGTACAAAAGGCACAATTAATGGTATATACGCATTCTCTACCAGACAACCTTTAGGATGTGCAGAATACTCGATGACTGTTTAAAAAAAAATAAATTATTTATATTTTAGTATAAAATGGTAAATTGCATACATACAAATATCCATAAAATAAACATACATATTAATGTAGTATTTATATATAAATACATATTTTAATATTTTATCAGCAACTGTTGTATTACCCCTTTCTTGTCCGAAGACAAAGGCTTTTTTAATACTAAGGCTGCTTTAATATTTCTAACTCGTCATGTTAATGATCTTTCCTAACACCTCTGGCCTGGGGGGAAAGGGATTGTTAGTAACGGAGACTAAAAATCCCATTGCTAGCCCAACCAGGTCGACCTCCTCGCAGTTCCCCCTAGAAACTATCATGGTTAATTCCTGATGAATTCATCATGATGGGCTAACTGGCCTGTTTTCATTCTCATCTATCGCCCTTCACTGGTGCTCCGCCAGCGTATCCCGTTAGCGCAGGCGGGTTACCATTCCATTTTCATTCGCCAAACAAAAACGCCTCTGACCTGCTCTAGAGTAGCAATTTATTGTTGCTGTCCATTTTTGTGTTTTCTCCCGCATAATGTGACCTGCTTATCTCCATTTACATTTTTTTACTGTTTTTTTATCTTGTTTAGTATATATCTTGAATTTTATTTTTTCTTTAATGTGTCTACCAAGTTGATGAAATTTGTCTAACATTCTAAATTTATGCTTTATGTCGACAAAAGCAGAGTGCCACGCTTATAACGCAGGTTGGCAACCGCAGTTAGACTTTAAGAGAAATGTATATTATATATGTATAGGTATATATATATATATATATATATATATATATATATATATATATATACATATGATGAACTACTGCCTTGATTGTACAGTACCTGTACTGTTTACTTGTTTTGATTTGGCGAATTCAAACTAATATAATAATATTACAATTTGACGATGTCTGTACATAAGAAATATTTGAAAAAAAAATATATATGAAGGGTTTCAATAAGAGCAGAAGAAGTTAAAAGAATAATTTTTAAAATTTATGTCTGTATTATTAGTAATCTTATTGTATTGTATTAGCTGTGTGATCCCCGCATAGAATAGGCCTCCCTTCCTTTCACGAGGACGTCTTAAGAGGCAAGTAACGGAATTTAATTGTCAAAGTATAGACAGCAGCGTCTACCATATATTAAACCAGAAGGAGACTTTGTACAAAAGTCGATTGCTTGGGTACCTCTGTCTCATTCGTGTTTCAACCGTAAAGAAGTTGTGTTTGCATGGCTGTGTTTCGGTTTGAAAGGTGGGATATGGTGTGAATTTACTGGGTACAGAGGAATAACATCTGAGTCCACAGGAATGGCAACGCATGGGGGGTATCATGGGCGAAACAGTATACTCTATTATGTCCATGGTACTGCTCATGTCTATAGACGACGGTTAGCACTTTCCATCAGGTGGGCCATCAACTTGTTTGCCATTCTAAGTTGTATAAAAAAAAACATCACCAAAGCCTGTGATTGACAATCCGTCTGCTATGGTAAACGTAGCAACTTACTAGCAAAGTAGACGGTCAATGGCTGATTATCTTGTATCACTGTCTTCAACATTATGATAATGATATCTGTCTGGCTGTTTGTTTATTCTGGTATCCCATAAAAACTACTGCACCAAATTATATGCAGTTTTTTTTTTATTTAATTAATATAAAACTAATACTAATTTTAAAATTAATATTTGTTTTAAATTAGTACGCAATATAGAATTCTATATTGCGTACTAATTTAAAACAAATATAGCCTATTTTAGTATTTTTTTTTTTTTACTTTCAAAATCCACGCCTACCAAGTTGCAGGCGATAGACAGTTATTACAAATTTAAACTGAATAAAATAAATAATTATACCTAAACTTATTTAATAATTACACGAATTCTGAATGAGAAAACAGTAAAATTTAAAATTTAGTTCGCAAAAAAAAAGGTTACGTCAATCGTGATAAAATTAAGACTGATTAGTAATCTACTGGACATTAGACGAGACGTTTCGTAGACACGTGGAGTAGATTAAATATATTTAAATAAAAAAACCGTTTTTTTTTATATACAACTTAGAATGGCAAACAAGCTGACGGCCCACCTGATGGAAAGTGGTAACCGTCGCCTATAGACATGAGCAGTACCATGCACATAACAGAGTATACTGAATGATGTGTCGTTTGTCCTGTATGGTCTCAGCATCGAATAGGCCACCCCTTCCTTTCCCGTTGGTCGTAAGAAGCGGCTTAGGAGAGCGGGGGTTGGACGGCAGCGTCCCTCTTAAAGCATCTCCAAAGCCCCCGTTTTCCAATCCACCTGCCAAACGTGGCAACTACTGGTAAAACCCCCCAAGGGGGAGGCTTATGTCCAGCAGTGGACAGTTAAAGGCTGGTATGATGATGAATCATACCTTATAACTTCATCAGTTGTAATCCGATTTGGAAAATTATTTATGATTTTTTTATCTGAAAGGATATACTTACAGACTGGTCTTCTAGAAATTTTATCGAAATTAGTTCAGCATTTCAATTTTTAAAACAAAATAACTGGTTTTGCCATAACTGAAGTCGATTTTTTTTTTGTGGAAATAAGTTTTCCATTATCGATTAATCGTATTCATGGACCATATTATCTTTGTGTTCACTCAGGATCAAGACTTCTGTAATGCCTTGTTCTTAGCTCAAGATGGTGTGGTCATATGTCGCGCTATGAAAAAAGATATATGATATAATGTATTTACAAAAAATATTAACTATTTTTTGGGCTGTATTACTCATTACTTAGCCAAATCTGAGTTTGATATTTTTTTTTTGCAATCAATGCAATATACATCCGTGTAGGTTCTATATGAATTTATGGGCGTCAATCGTTTATCTGCTAGCATTCGTTCTTTACTCTTTTGCAAAAAAAAAACAAAATTAACTCGCAGACACACAATTCCAAGTTCTAAATTCAAATACTTTCAATATATCTTGTCTACGAAGTATCATCGATGACGAACGATGTCTTTTATCATTACTGAAAGTGCTGCTTTTTTTTTGCAGAGGAAAAAACCGCGCGTTTTTCTCTCATTTACTCGTTTGGACTCGATAACAAGCAGTTTTCAGACGTTTTATTTATTTATCATAACGATATATTTCATTTGTATAATGACGCCTTTTGTTGAGATACGAATACAATAGTGTAAGAGCTATGAAAGATCATTATTTTCATCATCATATCAGCCTAAAGGCTAAAGGCTTATTTTCAACAGTAGAAAGTTACTCCTTGGGGAGTTTTGACAGTAGTGCTACGCTTAGCAGACGGATTGCACAGTTAGGATTTGGAGATATTTTAAAAATGTCGCTGCTGCCCATCCTTCGCCCTCCCTTCACTTCTTACAATACCCACGGGAAAGAAAGAGGCGGTTTATTCTATGCCGGAACCACACGACCTTAGATGGGAGATTAAATTAACATATTATTTACTATAAAATTGTTTATGAAACTGTTTGCTTGTTTGTCGTTTAGGGTAAATCAGTTTTTTTTTAATCTTTCGAATTTGGGTATGAGTATACAATATAATTGTTATCTAAAGCGATTTCTAAAAAAAAATATTTTTGAGAAATGTTTTTTTTTCTAATTATATGTTAATATCTATTTTCTTTCATTGCAGCGAGTCAGTTGATGCAGGTGGCCCAGGACCGTTCCTTATGGCAGTTTATGGGGAAGGCTTATGCCCAGCAGTAAACGGATAATGGCTGAAATAATGATGTTGATGATCAAAAGTTTATGATCTGGTATAGCTTCGTAGTTCGTATTCACATAAGTTCATAATTTACATAATTCAGCATTTTGAAAAACTGTTGAGATTCTTGTTCGTTCTTCTGAAAATTACATTCCTAATGGGCGATATAATCATAAATAATTAATATTAAAATATACTTAACTTTTTGTTTACTTGTACAATAAGCTCTTCTCTGCTTTATTCTTTCTTTTATTTCAATAATAAAAGGAAGAAAAAATGTCTTGAATTGTGGCAAGATTATAATGAGGCGAATACAGGACTTACACTGGTCTCAAAAAGAAATTTAATTAAAATAGTAATTGGCAATTAACATAAACATTGCGTCAATGTAACTTCACACATAACAAGTAGATTTTTTTATACAACAAAAAAACAGAACATTGATCGTTACAAATCATATATAAATTCAACATAGATATAAACTGTACATATAACACTAATATATATGTACATAACATATTATAAATGAACAATGCTAAATTAAACGAGGATTAAAAATTATATATTTTTTTCTATAAGTATTTATATGCCCTTTACAGATTTTTTTATGCTACTTAGAATGGCAAATAATATGGCCATTTCAAATATATATATATATATATATATATATATATATATATATATATATATATATATATATATATATATATATATATATATAATTAAAATTAATTATATATATACATATATGTATATTTGAAATGGCCATATTTGGAAAAGTAAACCCATATTTATTTCCTAGATTGTCAGACAGAAACAGACGATATAAGAATCGCTTATGTGTATGACAAAAGTCAACAATAACATTCCAGAGCAATGCAAATGTTTAAACATAAATTTGTTTAAGAAAACTTAAAAAAAAAAATGTTAGTTGACAAATGTTATTACAATATTAATGAATATTTAAATGAAAAATTTTAATGAAACATACTTATTTTTATAATTATATACTCGTAGATAGTGCTCTCTGTTTGAATGTTGTTTAAATTTTTTGACATTTACAACTCTTAACTTTTTGACATTTATACTATTATTAACATTATAACATTTTCAATATTACTTTTTGTAATACTACAGTTGGCCAAACAAGAAATTTGCATGTTAATCTTGGCAAAACATGTCAGAACTATAATATAATTAAAATACCCAGTGTGGTATCTACTGCACACATATGTTTATGCAAATACATTTATCTATATCTTTATATAACTATGCTAATTAAATTAATAATACTTATTTACGATAAAATATTATTTACAAATGACATTACATAAGGCGGAATAGGTAGAATTAATCGACATCCGAGTACTTCAACTCATAATTTGCCTGAAATGTGGTATACATAACATAAATGGTCTTATTAGAATTAATTCAAATTCAAATTCAAATTCAAAAATCATTTATTCATGTAGGACATTTTAGCCGCTTATGAACGTCAAATTTTTACATTATAATTTTATATTTACCCTACCGTCCAGTTCGGTATATAGATCCAATTGAGAAGAACTGGCAAGAAACTCAATTGAATTACTTTTTTTTTTAAAGCCAGTTTATTTACAATGTATATTTATATAGGTGTCTATGTCTAACATTAAATGAAAATTCAGTGCATGAACAACTATTGCCATGCACACTCGTCATTCAAGTAATCGTTTAGTGAGTAATAGGCTTTGCTCAGTAAATATGATTTAACAGATGTTTTGAATTTATTTAAGGGTAATTCCAACATATCCTTTGGTATCTTATTGTAAATTTTTATACCTATTCCCATAAAAGACCTATTAACTTTTTCTAAATATACAAGTTTGTCTTTAAATCTAGTATTAATATTATGAATATTGCTGTTTTTTGGAAATAAGTCAAGATTTTTATGAACATATAGAATATTTGAATATATAAATTGAGAAGCAACGGTGAGAATATTTGCCTCTTTGAATTTCTCTCTTAATGAGTCACGACTCTTCATACAGTAGATCGCTCGAACGGCACGTTTTTGTAATATGAATATATTCTTAATATCTGCCGCTTTTCCCCATAGTAATATTCCATAAGAGAGTAAACTATGAAAATAACTAAAATAGACTAATCTAGCAGTATCAGTATCAGTGTACTGTCTAACTTTACGCACGGCAAAAGCTGCTGAACTTAGTTTCGCTGCAAGGCTTTGAATTTGTGCACCCCATTGTGTTTTATTATCTAGTGTGATTCCTAGAAAGACAGTAGATTCTATAAATTCGAGAGATTCGTCATTTAATTTAATATTGCAATTAGTATTAAAACTTTTAGATAGAGAGAAATTAACACATTTTGTTTTTTTAGCGTTTAACATAAGATTGTTAGTTGTAAACCAGTGCAGGAGACGCCGCAAAGCACTATTTACATCGTCATAATTATTAGTCATTCTATTAACTTTAAAAATCAATGAAGTATCGTCTGCAAACAATACTATGCCGCATCTATCCTGCATGGCATATGGGAGATCATTAATGTAAACTAGGAATAAAAATGGACCGAGAATAGATCCTTGAGGTACCCATTTGCACAAGTGACCCGTCAGACGTAGCGTTGCTAATCTTCACTTTCTGTATTCTATCAGATAGATAAGATTTTATTAAATTTAAAGCATTGTCTTTGACGCCATAAAAAGCAAGTTTTTTTAGCAATGTATTATGATCAACGCAATCAAAAGCCTTAGAAAGGTCACAAAAAACACCTATCACATCCATTTTGGTTTCCCATGCAGCAAATACGTGTCTAAGCAACTCTGCACCTGCGTCTGTAGTTGAACGACCTTTGGAAAAACCGAATTGACTATTGTGGATTAAATTATTTAAATTGAAATAACTGACAAGTTGCATAAGGATTATTTTTTCAAAAATTTTACTGAGTGCTGGGAGTATGGATATAGGTCTATAATTTATTGGGTCACTCCTATCTCCAGATTTAAAAAGCGGTATGATTTTACTAATTTTCATTATGTTAGGAAATTTACCTTCATCTATACATTTATTGAAAATAAAAGCAAGAGAGGGCGCAATAATTTCCATTATACTATCCAGTATTTTATAATTATAATTGATATACAAAACCAATTTATGTTATGTATACCACATTACAGACATATAAACCATTTCATTTTATTTAATTTCATGCGAGAGTAAACCCTTGGAATTGCACAAAGAATTTTCATAGGCTGCCTAATCACGTAATTACTAGAGGGACAACTTTACTAGAGGGAGTCTTTGTACAGAAGTCGTTTGCTTCAGCAATTTTGTCCAATTCGTGTTTCTACCATGAAGCAGTTGTGTTTGCATGACTGTGTTTCGGTTTGAAGGGTGGGATATGGTAGTAAATTTACAGGGTACAAAGGAATAACACTTGAGTCTTCAGGAATGGGCAAAGTATGAGAAGTATCATGGGCGAAACAGTATACTCTGTTATGTCTATGATACTGGCTATCTGACTGTGATAGGTACAGATGTGGCTAATTGACTTGCTTTTTCATCCTCACCTATCATCCCTCACTGGTGCCCCGCCAATGTATACCAATAGCACCGGCGGAGTTACCATTCCATTATTCACCACTAAAAAAGTTATGTAATTGACAGAAAATCGAAGAATACTTAAAAAATATACATATAATCGAACATAGAACCAAGTGTTTTTTTTAAATAGGCTACATTGGCTTACTGTTGTTCTATCTGACCCAGGATATCTCAAATATGAAACACACTCCTCTCCTATCTCGAACTTTTAATTTATACCAATCGAATTAATATTTGAGACTCTAACTGGAATATTTAACTACATGATTTAAATCACAATTTATGAGGATAATTGGATCTTGCTTCTTAACTATGTTTCCGTTAAATAAAGAGTATTCACAGTACAATTAATGAAAAACAGCAATCAAAATTAGTGCATCCATTTAGCTGTCACGATGCCATGAATACATAAACACAGATAGGGATTGTTACTCATCATAAATGGGGGAAAGGGATTGTTAGTGACGGAGACTGAGAATCCCATTGCTAACAATATATCCAACCAGGCCGACCTCCTCGCGGTTCCCCCTCGAAACTATCATGGTTAATTTCTGATGAATCCATCATGATGGGCTAACTGACCTGTTTTCATTCTCATCTATCACCCTTCACTGGTGCTCCGCCAGCGTATCCCGTTAGCGCAGGCGGGGTTACCATACCATTTTCACCCATCAAAAAAAATAAAAAAAATTCATATTAAATATTCATCTAAAATCATCAGAAGTTAAAAACTGATTTGTAACTGAAAATATGTATTTGATATATAAAATAGTAGGTTCAGTCTGTCGGTCCAAATGGCATCTGTTAATATTTTAATTATACCATTATCACTTGCAGAACAAAAAGTTTGATAACGAAAATTAGCATAGGTAGATATTATTCATCGCTTACAAAAAGTGTCTATAAAAGCTTTCATGATAATTATATGATATTTATAAAACCAATACGTGGAAGAGTACCAATATTTTATATGTAATACTAGCCGTACCCGTGACTTCGTTCGCGCTTACTGTAAAAAAAATTAACAGAATTTACTCGAACCTTTTCTATTTTGCGCCATCTATTGTCTAATCTAACTATATAGGGGGGAAGGAATTGTTAGTAATGCGCGATATCTGTTCCATTGCTAGCAATATACCCTGTCAGGTCGACCTCCACGCGGTTCCCTCTGGAAACCATCGTGGCTAATTCCAATTGAATTCGTCAGGATGAGCTAACTGGCCTGTTTTCATTCTCATCTATCACCCTTCACTGGTGCTCCGCCAGCGTATCCCGTTAGCGCAGGCGGGGTTACCAAACCATTTTCACCAATAAAAAAATCTAACTATATATATGAAGCAAAAACTTTGTACCCCTTTTTACGAAAATTACGCGGACGGAGGAGTATGAAATTTCGCACAGTTATAGTTTTCATAGAGAATAAGTTCGGAGTGCTAATATTTTTTAAAAATTATTCATAAAAAACATTAAATCAATAAAAAAAAAAACATTACACACACTACCATATATTTGACACACACACGCAACTTTTTTTCAACTAAATTAACAATTAGCTGACAAAAAGTTGACCCGTTTTTGCGGCTCGATGCTCTATCTATAATCTAATCTAAGCATAAAAAAGCTTAAATCTAAAAGTTTTATTCCAGCAAGCCTAAAGTGGAATGGAGCATCAATGTACAGCGGGTACAGCGGTGTACAATACTGTGACATCTAAGCATGAACCCTGCAATCACACGGTCCACACACAGCAGCCCGATACTGAAAATTGTTTTTCTTCGCAGATAAGATAATGCGTAGGTACTCAGTACTTTTTCGGCGTACTTGCGTACTTCGCGATTTTTTTTTCTACATTATATAATAATTAGTGATAAGATTATTGTGTAGCATAAACATGGCTAGATGTATTGAACTATTTGACGTCAAATGTGCGAGAGAGTTACGCACTAATAATAATAATGAAACAAGTCTGCGTCTCGTCTCCCGAGGGGATAATAACAATCTACTTAAAACGTTACATTTGTTTTGTCTATCACCTTTTTTATACATATTTATAATGAAAACAGGCAGATCGTCTGATAGAAAGTGGTTTTTTAATAGGCGATAATGGAATTGGTGTGCGGTCCCGGTATAGAGTAGGTCAACTTTTCCGTGGGTGTCGTAAGAGGTAACTAAGAACAATTAATAATCGAAGGTTTTTTTTTTTAATGGGTGATGATGGTTTAGTGATCCCGTCTGTGCTATCGGTATACGGGGCACCAGCAGTCAGTTAGCCCATCGTGATGAACTTGGAAATCAGTACGATGGTTTCCAGGGGGGACTACCTGGTTGGGTATATTGCTAACAATGGGGCCCTTAGTCTCCATTATTAACATTCCCTCCTCCCCATTAATCGAGGGATCGGCAGCAGTGCCCTCTAAGAACATTACTAAAAGCCTAACTACTGACATCCCCCCTCCCCCAATAGATGGAAGCCTATGTTCAACAGTAGATAGGTTATGGCTTATATGAATAATAATAGAAGGGCAAACCCATTTGTATTGTCCATGGGTATACGCTTGCGAAGCATCAGTCAGGATTAAAGACAGATCAAGTTAGCCAATAGAAAATAAATAAAAATAAATGTATAAACATGGGCGAAACAGTATACCCTGTTATGTCCATGGTACTGCCCATGTCTATAGGCGACGGTTACCACTTTCCATCAGGTGAACCGTCAGCTTGTTTACCATTCTAAATTGCATACAAAATTCAACAAATAAAAATTATACGACAAATCGTTCGCCATGCAATCTGTACGGCTATGGAATAGTTTACCAGTTGCTATATGAAAAACTAAAATGTCTGTCGTGTTTTAAAACAAAACTTAAGTCTCTTTATCTGAGCAAGTTGACATTTTCTTAATTTGTTTATTTGTCTGGTTAGCATACCTATTTCTTTAGATATCTAAAAATTTTATAACTTTGTGCTTTATTTACATATGCAAATAGAAATGCTTTTATAACAGAATTTTCATCGTACCTCCGATAAAAAAATTTATTACTCCCCTCCATCCAAAGGTTGTCTGGAAGAGATCGCTTTTAACGATAAGGCCGCCCATTGTTTTCTCACTGTGATCATTTATTTTAATTGTTCGTATCTATAATGAGTTTACTATTGTAATCTTGTGGGGAAAACAACAAAGAGTGTCTATCTATCTATAATGGCTTCAAAGGGAGACCGCGTAGAGGTCAACCTGGCAGGGTATTTTTTTTTTTAATGGGTGATAATGGAATGGTCACCCCACCCGCGCTATCGGTATACACCGGCGGGGCACCAGTGAAGGATGATAGAAGAGGATGAAACAAGTCAGTAAGCCCATCGTGACGAATTCAATAAGAATTTTCACGATGGTTTCAAGGGGGAACCACGTGGAGGTCGACCTAATAGGGTATATTGCTAACAATAGGGGTGTTAATCTCCATTCCTAACAATCCCTTTCCCCCCGGCAGGGTATATTGCTACCATAGCAATGGAATTGCTGGTACTCATTACTAACAATGATCCCTTACTTATATAAAGTTTTGTTCTGGTGGAAAAGGAGAGGATTCTTCTGAATTTTCGAGTGACAATATTATATCTCCTATTCCAAACTAAGTTTGATAAGTCTGTAAGACATTTCTCCAGCGGTAGGACCGCCTATTGTATCTTTATTTATTTATTATTATACCACATTACAAAAAATGTTTAGTATGAAATGCGGACTTATTGCTATGCTTCATCAGAGAGAGACTTTGTACAAAAATCGTTTGCTTGGGCACCTCTGTTCTGGTGTTTCTACCGTGAAGCAGTTGCTTGCATGACTTTATTTCAGTTTGAAGGGTGGGATATGGCGTGAATTTACAGGGTACAGGGGACTCTCTGTTATACTCTGTTATGTCCATGGTACTGCTCATGTCTATAGGCGACGGTTACCACTTTCTATCAAGTAAGCTGTCAGCTTGTTTACCATTCTAAGTTGCATAAAAAAATTATATATATATTGTTAGATATTAAGACTACTACAAACAAGGAGTGGGGCAAGGAGTGGGGAGCCAAGCCTATAAAAACCGGGTAGTTCATAGCATTGGTCTTTTTCGTTCGCCAACTCTCGAGGAGCGCAGACGGTGTGTGTGACGTGTTTTGCTGTAATCGGTTTATTATTATTTTAATTACTTAAGATTGGTGATTTGTTCGATTTATTATTTAAATATCTTTATAAAATTGTTATAATTTTGTAATAATTAGTATTAAATCATTTGTGTTGCTACCGTCTTCTTTTTTTTAATTATTTTCCACTTCTGATGCTAAAATCAGAAGTGGGATAAAGAACTTAAATGCCCACTATAACTTTCGATCTGTTTAACATAAGATCAACAAAGCACCAATCTTCTTTTGTTTTTATATTTCTTGTATGTGCATGAACAATTGTTGTTTAACATTGTGTGATAAGCAGAGTCAGTCGCGCAGCAAGACGCGTCGACACGACCGTGATAGTAGATCGCGTGATAGGCCGCATAGTAGATCGCATGTTAGATCACGCCATAGGTCGACTTATAGATCACCTACTAGATCGCGAGATAGGATGCAAACATCACAGCCTAGGTTACGGAATAAACGTACTAACACGCCTCCTCGCCAACCCATAGTATCCCATAATTCGATGCAAGAAACATTACAAGCGATATTGACGCGATTAAATACATTAGAAAAAAACTATTCCACAAATAATCATAGTGATAATACTTGTCAACATAATCTCGAATTACCCACCATTTCCGATGTAACATTTAACTGTTCTACGCCAAGTAGGAATGTCACCGTAACTAAAGTACAGCAAAATAACGTATCGAATATTCCCATTCGTGTGACTACCCCACCTGGGGATCGCCAACTGGACACATCTCGGTCCGATATTATTATTAACAATGTTGATCAAGATTTCCGCGAAGATAGGGTAGTAGATAGCACGCAAGCATTAGCAGACGCGATTAAATCTATTAGTTCACAACGGTCGCAACGCAATCATACGCGGTATTAGTGACCCTCAAATCCGAGCCGCCGCAGCGAATGCTAATTTGACTTGCGACAACATAATGTCGTTTCTTAATATTTACGTTAAACCTACCAATAGTACGGCAACAAGAAATAATTTAGGAAAGCGCCCCTTACCTTTAAATCATATGAAAGGTCCCCTTAGGTGTTTTAACTGTGGTCAGTCTGGACATAAAAGGTTGAATTGCACGAAAAAGCCAAAGGACACTGTTGTTTCTACCCACGCTATTGTTGATTCTTCTGAATCTACGCAGCGATCTGTCACTTCGGAATACAAAACCACAAAATGTGACTTTTGTAAGAAACCGGGCCATCGCAAGGAAAATTGTTTCGCGAAAGAAAGATCGAACATGCGTAATAAATGAAACGTAAATTTATGCACTACCCTTTTATTAACGGATCCCTCTCGAAGCAAAGACGTAGTAACAGCGATAATACAGGGTATTCCCGTTGACGCACTCATTGATAGTGGCGCCTTGAATATTTCGCTTATATCATCCGGGGTAGTAAAATATTTTTCATGTGAATTAAAACCTATTAATTGTGCGTTAAAGGGAATCAGTGCAACAGTAATTCATGCCAATTCTTATGTAACGTTGACTATCGAATTTGATGAAATTACTCTTGAAGCGGATTTTGTAGTCGTTCCAGAGTCATGCATCGCATTTCCTTTGATAATAGGTACGTATATACTTAATCGCGATGGTGTCACTTATGTTAGGTCTAAAGATAAACAATATTTAACGCATTTACCTATGACACAACAGCAAGTAAATACGGTAGTCCCCAATACAAAAGACCAAATCAATACACCTCTTTAAGGTGATGATCGCAATTTGCTCATGTTAGTGATTAATGACTTTTCAAATTATTTGATATCTGGTACAGCTTCAACAACTGTTACTACAGGCAAAATGAGTATTGTCGTTAAGGATGATACTCCTATAGCTTATAGACCGTATAGATTACCACATCAAGAGAAACTCAAAGTTCGTGAAATAGTACATGATTTAAAAGAAAAAAGGTATCATTCGCGATTCAAATTCAGAATATGCTAGCCCCATTCTTCTTGTGAAAAAGAAAGATGGCAGCGATCGAATGTGCGTTGACTTCCGAGCATTAAATCGAGTAACTGTTAGAGACCGTTATCCTATGCCTCTCATTGACGACCATATAGATCGATTAGGTAACTTTAAATATTTTTCGAGTTTAGATATGGCTACTGGCTTTCATCAAATCCAAATAGATGAGGAGTCTGTACAC
Source organism: Galleria mellonella (assembly GCF_026898425.1). Taxonomy (NCBI): domain Eukaryota; kingdom Metazoa; phylum Arthropoda; class Insecta; order Lepidoptera; family Pyralidae; genus Galleria; species Galleria mellonella. The sequence continues at coordinate 5,148,895 of NW_026442015.1, forward strand.
CGAACGGCATTTGTCACTCCAGAGGGTCATTTTGAATATTTAAAAATGCCCTACGGATTGACTAACTCTCCGATTGTATACCAACGTATCATTAACGAAACCCTTCGCAAACATATTGAGGCTGGTAATGTGTTAGTTTACATAGATGACGTCTTACTGATGAGTCACACAGTCGAAGAAGGTTGTTGATTAACCTGTTGAGAGACGTGTTAACGACTCTGACAAATGCGGGCTTTTCTATTAACTTACGGAAATGTACCTTTCTCTCGATGCAAGTAGAATACCTAGGGCGTATGGTGAGCCAAGGTCAGGTTAGGCCGAGCCCCAGTAAGGTGGAAGCACTGGTGAACGCACCGGCTCCCGCAAATGTTAAACAGGTTAGGCAGTTCTTAGGCTTGTCAGGTTATTTTAGACGTTACATAAAAAATTATGCAACCAAAACCGCTTGCATATCATGCCTAACTAAGAAAAATATTGACTTTTGTTGGACACCGGAGCAAGAACGTGCGCGTCAGGAAATCATAACTTGTCTAACCAGTGAACCCATATTAGCTATTTTTAATCCCTTAATTATCGCTATTCTCCAGTAGGCGATGAACCGAGACTACTTTGTTTTATACCAAAGGGGCATCGGTTAAGTTTGTTGAGAATATTTCATGACGAACACGAACATATAGGCGCGGACAAAACTCTAGATTTAATACTTAAACATTTTTGGTTCCCTGGATTACGACAATTTGTTAACAAATACGTTATGCATTGTTTAGTATGTTTATCCAAAAAACGCGTACCCAGAGCTCCACACCAGCTAATAACTTCATGGAAAAAGCCAGACACCCCTTTTGATACTTTGCACTTAGACGCTTTAGGACCATTGCCCGAGTCCAGCGGTTATAGATTTGTGTTGCTAATAGTAGATGCTTTTACAAAGTTTTGTATGTTATATGCAATACATAGGCAAGACGCAGGCGAACTTGTACGTATACTCACTAATGCTATATCATTATTCGGTGTACCAAGATTATTAGTAACAGACCGTGGGCGAATGTTTGAATCGTCCATTTTTACTAAGTTCATCTCCGAACTCGGTTGTTCAATACATTATATAACACCTGAAATGCACCACTCTAACGGTCAGATAGAACGGTACGTGCGGACCGTACTTAACATGATTAGAATCGAAGCCAACCATAAGATGGCGTCATGGTCAGATCAGCTATGGCGGCTTCAACTCATCTTGAATATTACCAAACAAATGACGACCCAGACGTCAGCTCTGAACCTGCTTGTTGGCACCGAAGCAACGACGCCACTTATCCGTTTACTGGTACGAGACGTAGCAGTGGAAGGATCTTTATGTAATAGGGAAAGTTGGCGCGAAATTCGAAGGGCGAGGGCCAACGAATTATTGGAGAAAAATCGGGAATGTCAAAATAATTACGTTAATCGAAATCGGTGTGCACCTCGTATTTTTAAAGTCAATGACTTAGTGTTTGTCATTAAATACTCGCAATCAACGGGTAAGTTGGACCCAGGAATGCGAGGACCGTACAAAGTCACCAGGATTTTGCCTAGTGGCCGCTATGAGTTGAAATTGTTGAGTGAGTCATACGGGAAGACTACACAAGCGGCAGCAGAATACATGGTTCAGTGGCACGGGGAATGGTGTCCCGAAACGTGCGCCTCATTTTTTGCAAGTAAGTTGACGGTTACTATTTTGTATGTACATGTTTGTATCTTAGGCAGTCACAAAATTACATCATACACACATATCAAGCTCGCCCTCCACTGACTAATACTAACCCATTAAAATAACCTCCCTGTTTCACTACACACATACACAGTGGCTGACTAAGTTATAAACATTGTGCTGGTTGGTAACCTGTTAGACTCATATGGTGTGTCTTCTAAGTCAAATGTACACGGTACATTGGGATGTGCGATTCAGTGATGCCTCCATCCCGGACCGGTCAGAGCAAGCGATTCAGTGATGCCTCTGTCTGACTGGTGACGTAAAGCTTTACAATGGTGTGTAAAGATTTTACGGGTATCAGCAAGCGATTCAGTGATGCCTCTGCTGATGCAGGCACTGGGGACGCCCTTTGCCTGATTTGTTCACAGATGTAGCAACTCTGCCAGTTTGGACTTCGAACAGCCCAGAGAAGAGAAGAACCTACCACTATGTCCCCAAGTTGAGCTCTTTATAACCCAGACCTTTTATGATTGAAATATGAAAGTGAATTAATTTTCCTACCTTAAATAACGAGTGAAAGATAGACGAATGAATGTGATAAAGACGCGAGCTTTTGTGTGTATGATTCATATATGTTTTAGATAACTCTGATGATAGTGATCCTATAGCAGGACCATCGGGATCACAAGGAAGCACCTGCACGCCACAGAACGTCTTAGACGAAGACCTGTGTCTATCATCAAGCACTGACGAAGATGCTAGAGTCGAGGACGACTCTACGTCAGGATAGGCCGTGTTAGATATTAAGACTACTACAAACAAGGAGTGGGGCAAGGAGTGGGGAGCCAAGCCTATAAAAACCGGGTAGTTCATTCGCGTTCGGTGAAGTTGTAAAGGCCATCTGCGGCCAACAACACTTACAGTTAGAAAAAAAAAAAAAAAAAAAAAAAGCATTGGTCTTTTTCGTTCGCCAACTCTCGAGGAGCGCAGACGGTGTGTGTGACGTGTTTTGCTGTAATCGGTTTATTATTATTTTAATTACTTAAGATTGGTGATTTGTTCGATTTATTATTTAAATATCTTTATAAAATTGTTATAATTTTGTAATAATTAGTATTAAATCATTTGTGTTGCTACCGTCTTCTTTTTTTTAATTATTTTCCACTTCTGATGCTAAAAATATATATAATCTGTACTTTATATTACTATATTTCACTTGTATTTTCTACTCGTGTTGTACGTGACCGAGATAGTGTTCTTTGTCCAGAGTGCTTATGTTGTACCTCGTGGGCCCATAACTCCGCTAATATATCCATTCAGAACTGTTCTCGGTAGTAATCCTCCAATTGTAAGGTTCTGTAAAATTATAAATAGCTGCAGTGACCAGGTCGATATTAATTTTGATAGTCCAAATGCTTTTGTACGAAATGTCTATGAATGTATAAAAATGAGTCGTGTTGCTGGATCTGCGTATGGATACGGTAGCTTTAGTTGTAAAGCATTTAATAATAGTGGTATATACATTTGTTTTTTTCTGTACTAATTGTTAGTTGTGCTAATCGAGGAATGACTACATGGGACAGATAAAAGAAACACTAGGTGTCATGTCGTATAGGGAGGTCAAGGATATGGCCTGGGATCTATCCCAGGCCATATCCTTCCAGCCAGCTCTAGCTGGCAGAAAGAAGATGCATGAATTAGTTGCACCGAGGGGTTTCCTCTTACCCTTAATTGAAAAAGAGAGAGAGAGAATTGCTAGTATCAATATATGCTGTGTTTGCCTATAAAAACTTGTTACACTTAGTTCTAAGCGGCATGATTGTTTAAATACTTACACTATCTTGTGAAAACAATTGTTGGTAAACCTAAATAGATAAATTAATAAAGAGTTAAATAAATAAATAAAAATAATTTCGTTTGTCTATTCATTTTATACATACATATATATACATACATATCTGTCACGCCTGTCTCCCATTAGGGTAGGCAGAAACAATGGAACGCCAAATGCTTCGATTCAAACAAACCTCTTTCGCTTCTTCCACATAATATAATATATATATCTTCTTTTATAATAGTTGACTATTTTAATGTATATTGAAGCTGCTATTTTTTTTTTTTTTGCAAAACAGAATAAATTTGTTCAGAATTAAAATCTACGTAAACGAGTAAACACACGATTTCGTATTCTAAATTCAAATAAACAACAGTTGACCACCAGAGGGAGTACAAAAGTCGATTGCTTGGGTAACTCTGTCCCATTCATGTTTCAACCGTGAAGCAGTTGTGTTTGCATGGCTGTGTTTCAGTTTGAAGGGTGGGATATGGCGTGAATTTTGCACATTGCACCAGTGATGAGAGGCGAGAAATAAATGCAGGTCCATTGTGGTCAATTTAACAAGAATTAACCACAATGGTTTCCAGGGAGAACCGCGTGGAGGTCGAACTGATAGAGTATATTACTAGTGATGGGTTTGTTAGTCACTAGCCTTTTCCCCCAGTAAGTAAGATTTATTTATTTATATTTTCAATAAACTGATATAGGCATGTAATTTACAAGAATGATAAGCATGTTTTAAAATTGGTATTAAGTATAAATATGGATGGCTATATGGGCAGAGGAAGACCGAAAAAGACATAGACGGATTGTGTGAGAGATGACATGGCCCGAATGGGAGTAACTACGTAAATGTCTTCAACAGGGGGGTAAAAAGGTTTCCTCAGGGTCGGCAACGCGCGCGTAATACCTCTGGTGTTGCAGGCGTTCATAGGCTACGGTAACCGCTTACCATCAGGTGGGCCGCATGCTTATTTGCCACCTCAGTGGTATATAAAAAAGAATGTAAGAGAAAACATACTCGTATTACACCGACCATAAATAATAATTGGGACAAAGGTAGAAGATGATGATTTTCAAACTAATGTGTCTACGAAACATTTCGTCGTCCATCTGTGCATTTTATTTGCAGAGCAAAATGCATTTGCTTCGATTCGATAACAAAAATAAGTAGGCATACCTACCTATTAATATCTATCTCTCAATTTCACTGAATAAATAATACAGAGTGGTAACTAAAAAAATAAGTACCTAATCCATTATTCTATACTGACCGCCATTTTGAATCTGAATCATATGAACCGTATGTATATATTGTACTAATATTGTATACACAATATCATTCGCGTGACCGAGATAGTGTTCTTTGTCCAGAGTGCCCAGTAAGAGTTGGACAAAGAAACATTATGATCATGTTCACGCGTACTGTGAAGCCGGATCCACGTAAGTGTTGTAAAAAAAATATACCAAAAAGGGGCAAACAAGCATACAGCCTATCTGATGGTTACTGTAGTCTATGGATGCCTAGAGGTGTAACGTGTGTGTTGTCGACCCAAAAGAAACCTTAATATGACTACTATAGTGTCGGGCTCGCTTCGCTCTCGATGTGGTAAAATATTTTAAGTAAGAAACAATATGTATTTTCACACTACATAGACTGTAGTCCTGATGCAATCAATTTCGAACTGTTTGTTGTAACCATTTGTATTTGCCGAGTGGTCTCTGTGGCTGTGAGTCTCATAAGAAGCGATTAAGGGAATTCAATAATCGAGGGATAGACAGTAGAGTCTCAACCTGCCTGCAAAGCACGGCAACTGCTGGCAAAATCCCCTAAGAGGGAGGCCTATTCGGTAGTGGTCAGTTAACGGCTAAGATAATGATGTACTGACCATACCGGAGCAAGAACGGCCCGAGAGGCACTATTTTTATTTCTTTATTTTTTCTTTTTATACTTTTTTTGTGGATATATTACGCGATTACATCACCAAATCTAAATTGATTTTGATAGTTGTTTTGCATTTGAGGTTACTCATGTGTTGGCTCCATGCAATTTATATATTAATAGAAATCGCTCATTTTCTTTATGGAGCTATATTCTGCTTGAAACGAAGTGAAATCTCATTTCAGATAAACATAGAAACATCTCATCTTAATTAAGGAAGTTTATTCTTTTATTAAGAACTATTTTGCACAATTTTGCCCTCGTGAATCAATGTATGATGTATTTTGTCTTAAATTAGAATATAACCTAATCATACAACAAATTTCATTTCAACATATTTGTCATCAAAAATCTTCTTTTTTCGAAACAAAATATAATATGGTTTTCTGTTTGTAATCAAAATTAGGAGGTTCAGATGAAGATATCTCATACGAGAGGGAGAATTTGTACAAAAGTCGTTTCCTTGTGTACCTCTGTCTCATCCGTCTTTCTATCGTGAAGCAGTTGTGTTTGCATGGCTGTGTTTCAGTTTGAATGGTGGGATCTGGCAGTGGATTTACAGGATACAGAGGAATAACGCCTTAGTCCTCAAGAATGTTAACGCATGGAGGGTATCATGGGCGAAATAATATACTTTGTTATGTCCATGGTGCAAAATGCTGTACGCTAGCAACAAGCTATATATAGTACTTGTAGACATACAAACTGCATTCTAAATTAAAATATATTAAATCTAATATGACGAAATATCTTATTTATCTGATACGATTATTAGTCGATATTAATACTGTCACTACAAAAATCTTCGTTGTTTTTCGCAAAACTAAATGTAGTATGACTTTCTTTTTGTAATCGATAGACTCAAATAATAATGAATCGATTTTAAACATTCTTTCACAAAAAAAAAGAATTATTTACATTGAATATTTACATAGTACATTATCAACTAGTAACAAAACCGTACGGCGCCACGACGGGTCGCTAGTGTCGCTCTAAACGGACAGACTGAGTATTTACTATCTGTGCCGCGTTTGTTTAATCTGTGACCACAGGCCACCTAAATTTACAAATATATCAGTATAAGTTGCAATAAATTAACTTATCAGTACGCAATTAGTATGTTTTGATGCGTGTATAGACAACACGTTTTGTGATAGCTGTACGTACACACGTCTTGTGGCAGTTTGTTGTACGCATTGGACGATTTGCGCGGGAAAATATTGGATTGTGCTCTGAAAAAATATTTTAATATTTTTTTAAATTAGTAAGTGCATTTTATTATTGTGTAGATGAAAGAATAATTTAAGATTTTGTTCGACAAAAAATCTACTTCGATCGTGACCTATTATTTTTTTTTTTTTTTTTAAACTAAACTACTGAGTCGATTTTTAAAAAATATCTATGGGATCAATCTGTAAGTATATCATTTTAGATAAAAAATATAATTTTCGGAATCGGTTTTGAACTGGCGGAGTTACGAGGTAACGAATTTAAAAAATATACAATCAAATCGAGAACCTCATGCATTTTTAAGTCGTTTGAAAATTGAAAATAACAATACAACATAATACAAGACATACATACACCTATTATTATGTAGTGCCGTTGGGATAATTACAATTTGTACACTTTTCGAGTATTTTAATTATTTTTTTAGTAATATAAAATTAATTCTGAGAAAATAAAATTTTTTGGAAAACTTATTAAGAATATTAAAAACAATTTTAAGGAATGGGTTACGTTTATTAAAATCCTATAGTCGTGTATGTGATCTTCCTTTTTTAAAGTCGGTTAAAAATATAACCCTAAAACTGTGTTAGCAGGGCAACCGAAACCAAATTAAACGAATAGATTTTGCTCCACAAAAAAAAAAGAGTCGTTACAAAATTAATATTGATTAGTAATCGTATCGGATAAATGAGATACTTCTTAGACACATTAGATTTAACATATTATATTTTAATTTAGAATACAGATTTGTGTGTCTACAAGTACTATGTATTGCAACAAACAGGATTTTGTTCTGCAAACAAAAAACACCAGTTGAATAATCATATAATAATTATGTCATCACAATGGGAGTAAACTTTGTCAATTACAAAGAGAATTATCAAAATCGGTTATGTTATATATATTCAATTATGTGTGCCAAGTGATACAATTTCAATAACTAGATAATATTGTAACAAATTCTAGAACTAATTCTAAAGTGAAAAAAAAGTGTTGTCCTCCTCTCTCCTGCTTGCTGTGCCCAACAGGGTCCATAATTGATGTTGAAATGTTATCTACTAATTACATTATGGAATGCAATAAGAAATAAATAAATAAATATTTTAAAATGCCGTAGGTTCTCGGTTTATTTGCTTTATTATTATTATTTATTAAATATATATATAAATTATAGCATATAATATATAGCATGCAATAGCATAATAAAACTTTGTACAAGTGGCGAGCTTAATGCCATATGGCATTCTCTACCAGCAAACCATTAGGTAAAAACAAAACCGTATGAAGGGCAGATGTAGTGAAAAATATGTGGCATAATTATAGTTACTTACTGAAATAAAAAATACATAAGAAATACATATATATATAAAAAGACATAATACATAAGAAATTATATAATAGATAACAATTTATATTAAAAATAATGGTTATATATAATACATAACCTTTAATTTTAATATAAATGAATCACCTAATTCTGAATCGATGCCAATATTTTTTTTATTTAGGTATTTACACCCTTATTAGTCCTATAATAATCTTATCAAAATTATTGTTATTTTTTTTTTATATGTAATAAAGTTTTCTATGATTTCAAAAAGAAGGGGTGCTATATTTATTTTTTATTTATTTCATTTTATTTAATGACCAAAGTTACATAATGGCCATTACAAACATCACCAAACTACTTAGGAATTTATTATATTTATATATACGAATATATAAACGTATGTTAGGCATTATCTTCTCAAATGTTAAACCGATTTTGATAAATCTTGTCCTAACATTAATGTTTGTACAATTAACGTCACCGGTTTTTTTTACGAAGCCAAATTTGAACTAGCTGTATCTCTCTTTGCTCGTGTAAAATACATTATGCACTGCATAAAGTACCCTCTGTGCTTAGTTAGGATACAACCTATTCGTGTACTAAATTTCATTCTAATCCGATCAGTAGTTTTTATGTGAAAAAGTAACAAACATACACCCATCCATCATTATAAATATCATTAAAAACTATTTTTATATTAAATTCAAATCATCTTTATTCAAATAGACTTGTCACTATTTTAAATTGTTATTTTTTTAAGTTTACTGCTTGGTTCGGAAAGTTTTTATCTGTTGAGAAAAGCCCGCAAGAAACTCAACAGTTACTCTTTTCAATCTTTATTAACATTATGTGTATTTATTTAAATATACTATGTTTAAAATTGCATGGTCGTTAAAAGGTCGTGAATGATCGACTAACACCATGCACTTGTTTCATTCAAGTAATCGTTTAGTGTGTAATAGGCTTTTATTCGATAAGTGTTTTTAAGACAGATCCAAAATATTCTTCGATATATTATTATAACATTTAATATCCATTCCCAGAAAAGGCTTTTTTATTTGTAAATAGCAACTTTTGTATTTGTATCTAGTATTAAGATTATTAAGATCGCTGTTTTTAAGTTTGTGCTATATTTGCTTCCTTAAATTTCTCTCTTGATGAGTCTTCTAAAAATTTTATTAATATAGGAGCTTTTAAATATATTTTTTCTCGATATTTTGGAATTCAACGCAATTGCCAAAATGAAATTTTTAGAGAAAAATGAAGAGGGGTATAAAAAAATTATGATTTTGTGACAATTCTGACATTTGTCCAAAATCAATCCAGTTATATATAGATTCATAGAACATAAGAACGAAGGTAAAAACCTGACGTAAATGAGTCAGTGTAAGGAACAGCTTTTTATTTTTCGTCACTCGAATAATGATTAAATAAAACCCTAGTGAAAACTGATATAATGTAAAAGAATAAAAGTGAGGAACTTCATGTAAATTTGAAGATAAAAAATATTTTAAATTTGGATAAACAAATAAAAAATCCCATCTGGCAACCCTGGTTTAAAAAGTCGTGTCGTTTATTCACACCACTGAAGTAGCATCGATATTTCTAGAAACGAAACCGCTGTCGCTAGGGTCTTCGGACTTTTGTCTACAGATTTACAGTTATCGAATATAATTTTACGACAGATACACCAATCGCGTGATTATCACTCCGACCGATGACTACAGCAAAAAATGACTTTGACGAAGTTATCATCAGTTCATCACACACTCTGATAAAATTCATAAACAATTGTTCTGTACTTTTGTCTGAGGGCTCCTCGGATAAGACTGTATCACGATGCTACCTTTTTTTTTTTGGACGAAAATAAATGATCAACCCGTCTATGCCATCGATATATAGAGCACTAATCAGGATAAAAGGTGAGCCATAGCTAGGTCAGGTAGGGCATTGAGGGGCGATGCCCTACCTCAAAAGGCTAATTCTACATATCAGCCTTTAACTGTCCACTGCTGAACATAAGCCTTCCCTTGGGGGGTTTTGCCAGTAGTTGCCACGCTTGGCAGGCAGATTGGCTACCGCAATTAGGCACTACAGATGTTTTAAGAGGGACGTTGCTGCCCATTCCTCGCCCTCCTTTAGTCGACCCACGTCTGGTCACGGTATGCCGGGACCACACGACACAAAAGGCCCATTACCCTACCTTGAAATGAAAGGTCCCAAGAAAATTAGACAAATTATAGCTTCTGCCCTACCAAAAAGTTCTTTTGCCCTACCTTAAACTTGGATCTAGCTACGGCCCTGTAGGTGAGCATAATTATGTTACCCATCGTAACAGTTTATGGCGATGGTGGTTTCAATCGGCGTCATATTTACACTTTATTGTTTAAGTAAATCCAACTCGTACTTCAACCAGTTTTATTATGAATAGGGTATTGTTAAATTCCCTCTAATTATAGACCATATGGACCATAGACACGAGACACTCATTGTTTTTCATTTATTTAATTTTAGAAAAATAAGCATTTTTTATCACCTTGTCACATGTACTTGTTTAGTATGTATATGCTAAGTGAAGACTTAAAATTTCTATAGTTACTTAACAATTTGATAAGCTATTATTGTCATGTTTTTATTTTATTCACCATAAGCAAAAACATCTGACATAAGAGGTATAATACCTTGGTATATGCAAGCATTTAATAGCTACTCGCATTACAGCTAGCCAGGTTGCGTCGATATCAAATTGAAATTAGAAATAAATTTTATAGTTTGTTCCTTAATAATCCATCAAAACAAAACAGTCTGATGATGACCAATAACTATAAAAATAAGAAATTATTTAAATAATTAATAAATAATTATTACCAATTTCATTTAGAATATGTTTCTATGATATTTTCAAAAAAACTTTTCATAAATTCTGTTGAAATAATTTATATACATGTAGTACTAAGAAATATCTTGTATATTAATCACGACGTTTCAATTATTTATCCCTTCAATTGACATTTTTTATTCTTACATTTCATGTAGTATTTGTTATACTTAATTGAAATTTTAATTATTATTATTTTTTTTTTTTATACAACTTAGAATGGCAAACAAGCTGACGGCCCACCTGATGGAAAGTGGTAACCGTCGCCTATAGACATGAGCAGTACCATGGACATAACAGAGTATACTGTTTCGCCCATGATAGCCCCCATGCGCTGCCATTCCTGAGCACTCAGGTGTTATTCCTCTGTACCCAGTAAATTCACGCCATATCCCACTCTTCAAACCGAAACACAGCCATGCAAACACAACTGCTTCACGGTTGAAACACGAATTACTATTATTAATTACCTTTTTATTTTCATACTAAGTATTAAGTTATTTAATTGATATGATGTATAACGATATAACATAAATTTAATTTTAAATTAATTATAATGTAAATAACATTAAATTATATAACAATTTTATTTTTAGTTTTTTATAAAATATAATATAAAATGTTCGTAATTTTTTGTGTACAATAAAGAATAAATAAATAAATATAAATATTTGCATGCCTACATCGCTTAACCTAGGGCTAGTCGTAGTGCAACTAGTTGCTAAACGAATACCTACCCTCCACCTATGTACAGACAAACATCTTAATATTTAAAGTCACTTATCAAATACAATAAACAAATCTGATTGAAACTTTGGTAAAGATATCGCGAAACGTAGATATGTAGATAGATATATAGATACTCTTTATTGTTTCCTCCAAAAGATTACAATAGTATCAATCAGTAATCAAAAATAATCAGTCAAATTAAAAATTACTACTTTTTTTAATGTCTGTTTAAAAGTGTTTTATTATCTAGTGAAATCCACCCTCCTACTTTATTGTTTTTACTACACAAAGACTGTAAAGTAGGTATCTACTAAGTATTAAAAGTAATAGTACTGTTTTCATTTTCAGGTACTCACACCGAAATAGAAGCGAATTGAATCGAAATAGTACTTTAAAAAGGTGTGTTTAATAAAATATAAATATTATGGTGTTATTAAGGATGATTTTTTTTAAGTAAATTTATATAATTAATTCTTCAGTAAATTTTATCGTATAATTTACTTAAATATCTATTTCAATACATATTTATTTAGACATTTTATGAATTTAAAAGACTAAACAGTGATTATTATTTAAGTCAGTGACAAAAGAAGATATAGGAGGACAGAACAAGAAGGGAACGGAAGAGAAACAGAAGAATGTTCACGTTCAACCGTGAGTATTATTATAAAGTCATTACTATACTCGTAATATACTTAAAATTGGATACATACACCATCATCATATCAGCATTTACTGTCCACTGCTGAGCATCAGCCTCCCTTTAGGGGGTTTAACCAGTAGTTGGCATGCTTGGCAGATGGATTGGCAATCGCAGTTAGGCTTTGGAGATGTTTTAAAAGTGACGCTACTGCCCATCCCTCGCCCTCCTTTAGTCGCCTCTTACGGCACCGACGGGAAAGGGTGGCCTATTCTATGCCGGGACCACACGTCATTGGACACTTTAATAGTTAATAATTTTCTAAATATTATATACATATTTTCATATTCAATTTTATTTATTGCAATTTTAACTAAATTGACATTTTCATCTATTTATACGACTTTATTTATTTACTTAAAAAGGTTCACCTACAACTTTTTACATTTTACTTATTATTTTTAGGGAAGAGTACAGCTAAAATAACTTAATCATTAATAATATTAATGGTTCCTATCTGACTCAAAGGATATCTCTGGCATTCCAACGCGGAAATGCCGCAAGTGTCATGGGGACCTTTGGATCGGATACGGATCATGAATACGACTGATTGTTAATTTAATTTTCTCAAACATGCTTGGAAATGTGAGCATTATTTTGACAATCTTCTTCGAGATAAATCAAAATTGCCGTACTGGCCAGATACACGCGGGCAGCGGCCGGCAAAAGTTGTATGAAAATCCATATCTGTCGTGTTTTGCGGCCAGATAAATTATTATGTAAACTCATATCTGTCCTGTAATTTAAAAATAGAATGACCTTTTACTTCGAAACATAGCTACCAAAGAGGTAACTAATAAAAGGTTTTATTTAAATTTCGAACTTGTTTGCAAATAGAAAGCTGTTTATTGAAAAAAAAAAACAGGAACATTATGGCGCGTGATAAATTATTATTGTTCGTTATTGAACTTAAAAAGTAAAATTGTGTTTTTGATTACCGCGCATTATTTGAGAAAAGTACTATACAAGCCTTGGCCACAACTAGGCATTGATGGACTCACGTATGTGTGCCTCGACTACACCTCGGCCCACATTTGCACGTTCATCCATCAATGTCTCAGTTGCTGGCCGCTGCAGTAATGTACTAATTTTTTTGTGATTAAAACATTATTACATGTTAGTTAGTTATTTTCTATTTACTGTAATAAATTATGTTTGTGTTCATAAAATTGATAATATTATTGACAAATAATGAGTAAATTAAAAACTAACAACATACACAGTTTAACTAAAATTGAATTACTTACAGTCTAGATAATTAATAAGTGTGCAAACACAAACTAAATGTCGTTAAACATCGTCGTCTTTTACATATTAGTTAATCAATAACACAGAAAATACTTTGCTTAATGTAAAAGTATTTTAAAATTATTGGGCATATATTTCTTAAGAATGACATGTTGACAATGTTGGACAAATTATATTAATATTTATATATTTATATAATATAATTACATTAATATTTATTTTTAAGACACCACGGAGCGAATTCTGAGGTACCATTTTTATAAATTTATCACTTCATCATCATCATCATCTCGGCCGTTATCCGTCCACTGTTGAACATTTTTTTTATACAACTTAGAATTGCAAACAAGCTGACGGTCCACCTGATGGAAAGTGGTAACCGTCACCTATAGACAGGAGCAGTACCGTGGACATAACAAAGTATACTATTTCGCCCATGATACCCCCCATGCGTTGCTATTCCTGAGGACACAGGTGTTATTCCTCTGTACCCAGTAAATTCACGCCATATCCCACCCTTCAAACCGAAACACAGCCATGCAAACACAACTGCTTCAAGGTTAAAACACGAATGGGACAGAGGTACCCAAGCAATCGACTTTTATACAAAGTTTCTCTCTGGTAAATACATAGGCCTGCTCTATAGACTATTATAAGGAACGGCTCTAAACCACTTGCATCCACTGATTCCCTATATTACATTTGAGGTTGTCACTCCATCTAGTGGGGGGTCGCCCTACATTGCGTTTGCCCATACGGGGTCGCCACTCAAGAACCTTTCTTCCCCATCGGTTGTGGGCTCTTCGAACTATATGACCAGGCTTATGTTTAGCAGTGGACAGTTAAGGGCTGATATTATAATGACGTCTAAAATGGATGCAGGTGGGTCAGGACCGATCCTTATGAGAGAGGCCTGTGTTCATCAGTGAACAGATAACGTCTGATATGATGAAGTATATTTATTTCTAATTTATTTATTTATTTACAATTGAAAATAATTACATTACAATTTCCATTATTTATATTATGTTATTATTCATATTGTTAATATTTTTACTTATTTAATGACATTTAATAATTTAATTCTATTTTAATATTTATCAAACACAAGTCATGCTGTGGTCGCCTATAAATGTAAGAACAATTAGATCTAATCTACCAGTGTATTGTACTTATATGTTTAGCTGTATCTTATGTTGGTAATCCTATAAATAAATAAATAAATAAATATATAAATAATTTTATTAGGATCATGTATCTAACATCTTACATCGCGTTAAAGATATAGGTAGGTCAGAATTCGGCCAAACTTAAGGGGAATTGGGCGGGTCACAATAAGTGGGCAAAAATTTATCCCCACATCAGTAGGTGCTTATCAATAAGCAGCGTCGAAATGATGATGTCTATGATATATTACTCCAATAGTAGTATTTTATCAGGGGAGGAAGGGATTGTTAGTACTGCGAACTACCAGTCCCATTGCTAGCAATATACCCTGTCAGGTCGACCCGCACGTGGTCCCCCTGGAAACCATCGTGCTCAATCCCAGGTATACTCATCACGATGGGTTAACTGACCTGCCTTTTCATTCCCACCTATCATCCCTCACTGGCGCCCCGCCAGTGTATACCGTTAACGCAGGCGAGGTTGCCATTCCATTATCATCCATTAAAAAAAAGTATTTTATTAAGACGCGATAAGACCGCCTTTTGTATTACTTCTCATTGAAATTAACTGTACCTATTTACTATTTTATAAATGGTGCAATAAAGTGTAAAAATAAAATAAGGCTGAAATTGCTGTTTTGCGCAGTTTTCGTATCAACTCTTGTTTTTTTATGCAACTTAGAATGGCAAACAAGCTGACGAACCACCTAATGGATAGTGGTAACCGTCGCCAATAGACATGAGCAGTACCATGGGTCCGTGATACCCCCCATGCGTTGCCATTCCTGAGGACTCAGGTGTTATTCCTCTGTACCCTGTAAATTCACGCCATATCCCACCCTTCAAACCGAAACACAGCTATGCAAATACAACTGTTTCACGGTTCTTGTTTCACATATTAAATAAATTTCCCTTGACATTCGCTTCCTGTTACACATTCTTATTACATTAGCCGCGACGTACACGCGGACAACAATTTTCTATAAAATAACAGGTTTTATGAGCTGACTTCATTGAACTTATAATTACGTAATGTAAGTAAGCACTCGTTTGTAGTATAAATTTTCCGTGGAAAACGCTATACTATAATGGAATATACAGACGAAAATCCTGTTAGCGCCCGTTTTAATTTTAAACCAAATAGGAAATAGATAACATAGGTATTTTGTTGTGAAGCAACAATTTATACAATATTGTGATACTACCTGAAAGATTTATGTTTCAGAAAAAAAATTAAAAAAATATAGAACCGAAATATAAGGGTATTGGGACTTCTATGTAGCCATGATGTAAATTTAAGTCTAGCCTGTCATATATATGTTGATATTATTTTTTTATACAGTTTTTGTTTCTATTCAAATGGTTGTCTCGTCTTGTATCTACACTTATTATATATATTGTTCTTCTAAAGAATATTATTTTTCACTGAGACCCTCTACAAAGTAAGATTTTGATAATTATTTCTTTAAAGTTTCATATAATAATATTTATTCATACATGTACTTTGTTCCATTGTCTTCGTCAAAAAATATGCCAGAGGATAAAATTTCGATTGCTTGTATTATAAATAATAAATATATTAACACGTATATATTAAAAATATTTTTATGAAAGCAATGGAACAAAGTACCTGTGTACATGTATACGCAACTTCGTAAATTTTAAGTAACATTATTTATGATATAATGTAAAGATTTTCTACCAGAAATATAATATCTGTAGAATATCTGTGAAAATTGAAAAAAAAAACGCGTACAAAAATATTAAAATAGAAAAATAAAACTACTCCTTTTAGGAGTCGGTTATAAAACTCATTACACTTTCGTACACAAGTGATATATCTCCATCCTTGAGAAAGAAAAATAATATTACACCATGAACTACCCTATCTACATATAATAGTATCCATTTGTTCATTTAGCAAGTGATGATTACATAATTATCAGATTCACTTAAAAATATTTCTGAATTTGAACAAAACGCCGCTGGCACGCTCCAAATAGTAGCTCGTATGTTTTCTATTGTATTAGATGGATAAGAAAAATTATTGTCATCTAATACAATGACCTGCTGATTATGATCTGTTACGTAACTGTGAACTGATCCTTATGCATGCTGCATCTTATTTTTGCCTAGAAAATTTTTAAGTGATATATCGTACTAATACAAGACCTTAGCTAGGGGGAGGGGCTCTTGAGGAACAATACCCTATCTTAAAAGACCCAACGCCCTACCTCAAAATGAAGACCAAGAAAATTAAACGGATTCGCTTTTTCGAAGTCACTTAATTATGGCTTCTGCCCTATCCAAAAAGTTCTTTTGCCCTACCTTAAACTTGGCTCTAGTTACAACCCTATAATGAAGGGAAGGGATTATTAGTAATGCGGACTATCAGTCCCTAAGGTCAACCTCCATGTTGTCTCCCCTGGAAACCATCGTCCTAAATTCCTAGTATATCCATCACGATGGGCTAACTGACTTTTCATTCTCACCTATCACCCATCACTGGTGCCCCGCCAGCGTATACCGACAGCGCGGGAGGGATTACCATTCCATTATCAATAAAAAAGACCCTATAATCTATACTTATAATAAATCTGTAGGGAGGTCAATTCTGTACATGAAATATATTTCCAAAATAACTATCAGGGGGTGATTAGTGATCGATACTGATGCCAAAAATGCAATCAGTAAAATTTTTGTCTGTCTGTCTGTCTGTATGTTAGTTATAGAAACAAAAACTACTCGACAGATTTTCATATTCCTGGGCAGGTTACAGTATACTTTTCATCACGCTACAATCAATAGGAGCAGAGCAGTGAAGGGAAATGTTTGGAAAACGGGAGAAGTTACTCAATTTTTAAGCTTACGTCGCGTGTGTAGCTTTAATGGTCAATAACAACAAAAAATTTCGCGATACTATATGTCCAACTATTATCGTTATGTCACAATAACCACTTTTTAAAATGTAAAAATGTCCATACGTGCGAAGCTGGGGCGGGCCGCTAGTATTATTATAAAATTGTAACTACATGATGTCTGCAAACGGAAGGTCATTATCATCGTCATCATATCAACCGTTGTCTGTCCACTGCTGAATATAGCACGTGGAAGATATTGAAGAAATTATATTAGAAGATACTTTACCAGAGGGAGACTTTGTACAAAA
Source organism: Galleria mellonella (assembly GCF_026898425.1). NCBI lineage: Eukaryota > Metazoa > Arthropoda > Insecta > Lepidoptera > Pyralidae > Galleria > Galleria mellonella. Next base: position 5,166,817 of record NW_026442015.1, read on the forward strand.
GTCGATTGCTTGGGTACATACTGTCCCATTCGTGTTTCAACCGTGAAGCAGTTGTGTTGCATGGCTGTGTTTCGGTTTGAAGGGTGGGATATGGCCTGAATTTACAGGGTACAGAGGAATAACACCTGAGTCCTCAAGAATAGCAACACATGGGCGAAACAGTATACTCTGTTATGTCCATGGTACTGCTCATGTCTATAGGCGACGGTTACCACTTTCCATCAGGTGGGTCGTCAGCTTGTTTGCCATTCTAAGTTGTTTTAATATGAGTAGTTTTAGTAATGCCTATCTACCTATTCTATTTAAGAGCTTCGCTCTTGTCGGTGGAGCTCTTGCCACTCACTACGATTTTCTGCGAGTTTCTTCACCTCTTGATACGACATGACACCAACTCCTTCCTTGATCTGCCTGATGTAACTATACCTTGGTCTCCCTCTTCCCCTCCTTCCTTCTATCTTACCTTCTATTATAATGTTCATAAGTTCGTCATGTCGTATCAAGTGTCCCAACATTTTTTCCCTTCTGTTCTCAATAGTACTTATAATTTGTCTCTTTTCCTTAACCCTAAGCAGGACCAAGATGCAATTTTTTTTTCTTTGTCTGTATGTCTGTCTATATGTCTGGTTGAACTTTTGTTCCGGCATTACATAAAAACAACTACTTTCTTATGTAGACTGTCTGCTTGTATGCCATTATAAATTGCATAAAAAATGCATTAAAATATAAGATTTTTTTATACCACTGGAGTGGCAAACAAGCATACGGCCCACCTAATGGTATGCAGTTACCGTAGCCTATGAACGCCTGCAATACCAGGGGCATTGCAGACGTTCGTTGCCGACCCTGAAAAAACCACTTTATTCCTATTTTGAATATATTATATATTTTTTAAGTATTTTAAATATTTTATAAATGATATTTAACTTTAGAACCAAGTATATAAGTGCACTCTGTCCACTCCGCAAGGGATTCAGCGTGAAGTTAAAAGATGCTTATCAAAAGCGCCTAATGTCTTTATTATATTTTTTACGTTTTTACAAGCAAAGGAAAACCCCATTACAGCACAACGAGTTAACACATATCGCGTGGAAATGAACACAAATTATAATGTACATATCCAATTATACCGTAGTTAAAGCTAGATAGAACTATGAGAAACGTGAACAGGTTATACAAAAGAAAAACTGGAATGTCATTGGATATTCTTGTTTTTTTTTTTTTATAACGTATAATTTATGAGGACAAAGAAATACAATGTTCGTCCGAGCGCAAGTTTTCTCTATGGAATTTTTTATTTCTCTTATCGATGATTTAACAAGTGACTCTTGTAAAGGAATTATCATAGACTAGCGACCCGCCTCGGCTTCGTCACAGTTTTTTTTTTTATTAGATAAAATAAACAGCCTATGTTACTTGTTAATAATATAACTTTATATGACTGGAAGAATCTTAAAAATCAGTTAAGTATATTTTAAATCCATTACAAACAAAAATCAAGTTTTTTCTCTTAAAAATTGAGTCTTCTTTTTTGGAAGTTTATATAAAAAAACACTTATTCAAATAAGAAGATACGTATATATATAAAAACATACGTTAAAATTTTACTCTGAAAAAAAAAAGCCCATTTGTGTTTCAACCGTGAAGCTGCTGTGTTTGCATGGCTGTGTTTCGGTTTGAAGGGGTGGGATATGGTGTGAATTTACTGGGTTCAGAGGAATAACACCTGAGTCCTCAGGAATGGCAACGCAAGTGGGGTATCATGGGCGAAACAGTAAACTCTGTTATGTCCATGGTACTGCTCATGTCTATAGGCGACGGTTATCACTTTACATCAGGTGGGCCGTCAGCTTGTTTGCCATTCTAAGTTGTATAAAAAAAAACTAATCTAATTATGGCAAAATTAATAATATTATCAACACGGAAATAAATCTATTGCAAAAATAATTACCAAAATTGGTTTAGAATTGATGAAAATATCGCGTAACATGCCCATACTTCCATGCCTTTTGTATCAGTTCTCATTAATATTTACTGTAACATATTTATTAGTTTTTTACTTGTACAGTGTAAAATAAATAAATAAATACATAGTAAATAATGCGTCGCAACATTTTCTTACACTATTATTTCCGACACAGCAATGGCATGTATTTTCGCAATTTTAAATACAGACGATTTGAATTTGAATTAAATTTAAAGTAAATAACACCATCTAAAAAAAAAAGAGAGTCCTAAAAAGTGTGAACGAGAAGAGAACATTGGTTGAAATAATAAAGAATAGAAGAGGCAAAATGCTGGGCCACCTTATACGACATGACGATTTTTTTAAGAGCTTAGTAGAAGGAAAAATAGATGGCAAAAGAGGAAGAGGAAGACCGAGGAATAACTACATGGGACAGATAAAGGAAACACTAGACGTCATGTCGTATAGGGAGATAAAGGATATGGCCTGGGATAGAGCTGGCTGGAGGAAGATGCATGAATTAGTTGCACCGACAAGAGGAAACTCTTAAATGAAAAGAAGAACACTAGATAATATTCCTTCTGCTCTATGTATGTATGTGAGTGTGTTTGTGTATATCACTATGTCCCACTTTTGGTTGCAACATTATATCTAATTAATTTCATTATTATATTCTATTTTATAATGGACAATTCGCACAAGTTTATCAAAGCGCAGGTCGAGTTGAAAGTGCAATAGGCGGCACGGTATACCCTGTGACATACATAATTCAATAAATGACTTCATTATTTCCTGTCAATTTAATTTAAATTTAATTTAGGATATTAAACATGGCTTTAATGAGAACAAATACATTTTTTATGGAACTTAGAATGGCAAACAAGCTGACGGCCTACCTGGTGGAAAGTGGTAACCGTCGCCTATAGACATGAGCAGTACCATGGATATAACAGAGTATACTGTTTTGCCTATGTTTATACATTTATTTTTATTTATTTTCTATTGGCTAAACTTGATCTGTTTTTAATCCTGACTGATGCTTCGCAAGGGTATACCCATGGACAACACAGATGGGTTTGTCATTCTATTATTATTCATATAAGCCATAACCTATCCACTGTTGAACATACCATGATACCCCCCATGCGTTGGACTCAGGTGTTATTCCTCTGTACCCTATAAATTCACTGCCATATTCATACGTAATTGGTACCACAAAGAAAAATAAGTAAATAAATAGGTAGTACGACTTAATTTGAAAAATATAATAACATTTATTGACACACAAATATTATTTAATATTATATATACATATATGTATGTATGTATATTATATATAGATATATTTCATGATAGACCACAACCATTTAAGATTAAAATATTGTCTAAAATTATTAATTTGAGTCGGCCTTAATTTTTTTAATATCTAATCCACTTTTTTATGTCAATATATTATTTCAATTCTGTTAAGCATGCATGTTTATAATCGATGCAAACATTGCATTTGTTTTTTAATATATGTTATCAAGGTGTGTATTTGTGTTATTAATATTTCAGAATAAATAAATAAATACATATATGTATATATAATATATAATAAATAAATAAATATATATGAGTATTTATATACATACAAATTGTCATTTGAATGATTAATTATGTAAAAATCTTATGGTTTCTCTGAATATTTTTACATAATAAATCACATAAATGTGAACTGTCAGGTCAAAATTTCGCAAGGACATCTTCAACAAAAAAAGAAAATTTGACGAATTGAGAATCTTTCGCAAATCGCTTAAAAATACAATAGAATTAATAATATCCTTGTTTTTGAAATATTTAAAAGGCTATACGTATTTTATAATTTCAAACAATTTCAAACAAGAACCTTTTAAGACAAACATGAGTTTAGTTAAAACTCAGTAGGTAATTGCTCCCGAAGTTCAGCAACTAGTATTTTAACTCGTAAAATACCGATTCTTGTTACATTGCTTGATTTGGCATTTGAAGCGTAAACAATCAATAGTAATTTCTCGAGCAATGATTAAAAGTTGCATATTTCCATCGGACGGTGTTACGAAATTGCTTACGTGCGCTGGACTATGTTACAATGTTGCCAGATTGATTCTTTTTTCGTCATTTTCGGTAAAACTTTGTGTGTTAAAAAAATTTTAAAGTTGTGGAATAATTTAAAAAAAAAATTAGATAAAAATGTAATTGATGTATAGAATTTTGACAATTAATAGAAACTATCTTTTACCTACAGCTTGCTTTCTCTTGACCGAGCTGTATATGTTCATTAACTCCCAGTTAGTAGACATATCCTAAAAAGTGGCCCTCCTCATCTCATATAATACCTATATGCAAAATTTCATAATGATTGATTAAGTCGTTAAAGCGCTAAGAGGTAACAAACAAACAGTCACTTTCACATTTAGTTATTATATAAAATAAATTATAAAAAAATGTACCGTGCCTGATTAACTTATATAATATTTGGATATATAAAATTAGATAGACCACGAGGCCGTAGGCGGTTGTCCACGGCGACGTGACTGGGACCGATTCTAAGCTATCATTTCTGTAAATATATCTCTTTACTTAACAATTCAATTTGATAATTTCGAGAAATTACTATTTTATGGACGGTCACAAACTAAAGTTATAAAAATTTTTAATTAAATTTATTAGAAAAATAGTTTATATTGGTACTTACAACATAAAAGTGCTGTAATACCAAAATAAAATTTTAATTTTATAGATGGGTAGTAAACTAAATTAAGTCTTGAATTGTAGATAGTAAGCTAAGGTAGAAAGATGATATTAATATTAGCGCATTGTTTTTTTTATACCACTGAGGTGGCAAACAATCATACGGCCCACCTGATGGTAAGAGGTTACCGTAGCCTATGAACGCCTGCAATACCAGAGGTGTTACGCGCGCGTTGCCGAACCTGAAGAAACCTCTTTACCCCCCTTTTAAAGAACCCCATGCTATAGTCTCTTGGGAAAACCTCGGCAGGGAGCTCATTCCATAACCTGAGTGTTCGTGGGAGATTTCTGAATCTTTTATAACATAGTTCTGGTAAAACATAGTAAAAACGAACGACAGCTTGTTGCGACTGGATAAAAGTGTATTGAATAATATTAATTTGGAGGTAAAAAATTAAAATTTGGGGAAAAACATAAAATCGTACCTGGCAACACGGACTGTGTAATTAGATATTGAGCTTTTGATACTTATTCCATTGTAATCGAACCAGTACTATGTGAGTGTATTTTGTTCTTGTATTAACCGACTTTCAAAAGAAGGAGATTCTTAATTCGTCTGTATTTTTATGGCTATGTTATGTAATTATGTTGTTAATTCTGAACAGACTTTTATGCGTATTTCAAAACAAAAAAGACTTTATTTGTTGATTTTTTTTAATTAGAAATATTTCATTTAATGTAATTTAGTTTTATTAATTTAATTTAAACTTCAATACAATAACTCATTCAAATTCAATACAACTTCATAAGAACAATTAAACGATGATTGGGGGGAAAGGGATTGTTAGTAATGTAGACTGAGAATCCCATTGCTAGCAATATACCCAACCAGGTCGACCTCCTCGCAGTTCTCCCTGGAAACTAACATGGTTAATTCCTGATAAATTCATCATGATGGGTTAACTGGCCTGTTTTTATTCTCATCGATCACCCTTCACTGGTGCTCCACCAGCGTATCCCGTTAGCGCAGGCGGGGTTACCATACCATTTTCACCCAACAAAAAAAATAAACGATGATTGTAGTGACAACATATTTTGAAATATAAAAGATATCAAATTAAATTATTTGATCATACATTTTATCACAATTGGAAGGAATCATTTCCTTTATTATAAATTCAAGACCAGTGACCGACTGTTTATTTTATAATCATTATTTTTTGGACTTAATAAAGTCAACATTTTAATGCAAATTATAAGTTGTTAATTATAAATTATGCATGTTTCAACCATAACATATATATATATATATATATATATATATATATATATATATATATATATATATATATATATATATATATATATATTAATACATGGTATGCAGAAGGATTATAGAATACTTTTTTATCTCGTTCTGTAAACATATCCCGGTCACGCGGACGAAGTCACTGGTAAAAGCTAGTGAATTACATGTATATTATATTAAATAATAATTTATTTGCATAAATATGTTTAAAATAGATCATAATTAGTGTTATAAAATCACATATTTGTTTGAATGGATGCAAGTGGCTCAGGACCGTTCTTTATGGCAGTCTATGTGGGAGGCTTATGTCCAGCAGTGGACGGATAATGGCTGAAATGGTGATGATGAATCACATATTTAGCCACATTTTTTTAATGATTTGTAAAATGGTAAAGTCATTCAAGTAAATGGTTATTTTATAAATATGATGACGTGATAATTTTACGGTAAACTGTGACGATTTTTTTTAATGAATGATAATTGAATGGTAGCCCCACCCGCGCTATCGGTATACACCAGCGGGGCACCAGTGAAGGATGATAGGTGAGGATGAAGCAGGTCAGTTAGCCCATCGTGACGAATTCAAAAAGAATTGTTCACGATGGTTTCCAAGGGGAACTACGTGGAGGGCGACCTAATAAGGCATATTGCTAGTAATGGGGTTGTCAAACTCCATTGCTAACAATCCCTTTCCCACCCAACTGTGACGATTGAAGTAGCAATTTTTCATTTGTGGAACACTCTTGACTCTTGACTTAGGACTTATTCATAAATATTTTGCCTTCGTTATGTTCCAATCTTTATTTCTAATCTAGTCAATTATCGAGAACAAGTTCAACGTACAACCTTTTTGACCCTCACGATTTTATTACCTATACCTACATATATATATATATATATATATATATATATGAAAATTTATCGTACTACAATTATTATATTCGATTGTCATCTTGCAACCCTATTGAGGCATATAAAAATTGCGATTAAACAACAGGGGTTGATCGTAAAAGCGTGAAAATTTGAATTTGTATGTATTTTTCAATGCTAAATCATAATAAAATAAAAACAAAAAATTTCGTCAAATAAATTAAAAAAAAATATTTAGAGGTAGGTCACGCTTATTGAGAGGTATGAAAAATAGATGTTGGCCGATTCTCAGACCTACCCAATACGCACACAAAATTTCATAAAAATCGGTAAAGCCGTTTCGGAGGAGTTTGGTAACAAGCACCGTGACACGAGAATTTTATATATTAGGTTTACGTGAATTTACTGGGTACAGAGGAATAACACCTGAGTCCTCAGGAATGGCAACGCATGGGGGGTATCATGGGCGAAACAGTTGTGTTCATGCTACTGCTCATGTCTATAGGCGACGGTTACCACTTTCCATCAGGTGGGCCGTCAGCTTGTTTGCCATTCTAAATTGTATAAAAAAAAAACCTACCTACCAGTGTATATACAGATATATAAACAATATAATAATGATTATTTTACATTCATATTACAAGCGTCAAGGCATTGAACAATTAGAAATTACAATGATTTCCACGACCCTATTAATAAAATTAAGTCGACATTGCAAAATGACTCACACCGCCATCCTGCTCTAACTTGTCTCTAGTGAACGAGACACCTGCAGGGTTTCCATCTCTGTGGTTTTATTTGTATTACTCATATCCGTGGATAAATACGTTTGTGTTGACGTTGTTTTTATGACTTTACAAATGCTGAGTGTGCAAACATGATCTATTTAATGAATTCCTCTTATCGATTGCTGGCTGCTCGTCCTAACTTTGCTTGAGTAAACAATGACTAAGATACTATACTTCTCAGGTTTTATGTTTATTATATCCAATATAGTTTTTGGAATAAAAAATAGATAAAAAAAACAAACAAATAAGAAAGAGGTTTTGCCAAGAGACTACAGCATGGGGTTCTTCAATAAGCGGGTAAAGAGGTTTCTTTAGGGTCGGCAACGCACGCGTAATACCTCTGGTATTGCAGGCGTTCATAGGCTACGGTAACCACTTACCATTAGGTGGGCCGTATGCTTGTTTGCCACCTCAGTGGTATAAACAAAAATTGTGTCGAACAGAAAAAAAACAACATTAATTGTTGCAAAATCTATTATTTTGATCTATAAACAAGATTATTAAACCGTTTTTAATTTTTTCAGACAAAAAAGATTTGGAAAATCGTCGACATAGAATAGGCCACCCCTTCCTTTCCCGGGGTGTCGTAAGAGGCGACTAAAGGAGGGTGAGGAATGGGCAGCAGCGTCCTTCTTAAAACATCTCCAAAGACTAACTGCGGTTGCCAATCCGCCTGACAAGGGTGGCAACTACTAACATAACCCCAAAAGGGAGAGGCTTATGTTTCGACGTCACGCAAAAATTACACTAAACTACACCAAATTGGATGCAGTTTTCACAGTTGTATTCCAAAAGATCGAACTTATAGTCTGGTGTATGTTTCATCTTGATACACTATCTAGAAATTGTCTATTCCAATGTTTTTACTACTTAAGGAATTCACGGGTACAAAGCAGCAACTAAAAAGCTAGTAACACAACAATAAAATGACATGATTTTTTTAAATAAAGAAACAAATTCGCTTAATAAACAATTAGAGTTACAGAGCGTGAGAAGAGGGGTGAGGTAGTCACGAGAGAGGGGCAGGGAGTAGTATTACTACTTACTTTGTGATAATGATGACGTCATCGATTGATTGCGACAGTACTCAGGATATAGTTTAATACGGTTTTATGATAACGTAATGTTTCTTCCTTGATCCGGTTGGTCATACCCAAAACGCAAGCAATAAATGCGATGCACCAAGTCAAAATATACTTTATTTCATTCACAATACAATCGAAAATTATTCCTCAAGTGGTACGTGTCAAGATTCATGTTTAACTAATTACATTAACGTACTTTTAATTGCGTGTTTTAAAATATAATAGAATCTTATATTTTTTAGAGTATTAGTAAAATAAATATTAACAAGTCATTATTGATTTGTCGTCATTTCTAAAAATGTGATTTTGATTACAAACATATTTAGTTACACTACTTAATACTTCTACTTTGTTTACTAACTTTTAAGGATTTTACAGTATATGATAGTTAATTTGTTTTATTTCGTTAGGTCAAATCTTGCAAGAGAAATTTGAATTTTGACATCCGATAAAGCTAAAATTTTGTATACATTATCAGTTTTATTGACCAAACAATATGCAACCTCAACATTGTAATGTTTTCAAAATGGCCGCCGTCACAAGATGGCGGATTACACATTTTTTTCAACTCCCTTAATATAGGTATCTAATAAACATCAAACTAAATTCAATGTTGATGAACTACGTTATAAAAACCTTGTTTTTAAAAATATTTTTAAACATCTTGTTTATTTGTCTATTACGCAGTTCTTTGTCTATTAAATTGGATACATTCCTTTTGACATATTGTAATCCCGTGTTAATCCTAATAGTAATTTGATTGCTATTAATATCACAATTATTAATAGAGTTAAAATCTTTTTATTACTAAACTTTTTTTACAGAACCTTTACTGTTTGTTAGGCAATTAACACTCTTATATTTTATTTAGTGTAACCATATAAAATGAATAAATATTTACGTTTATATTTAATATCAAATTGATACATAAAAAAGTCTTAACTCATCAATTAGTCACCGACGAATTTATTTAATGTTTATAGAAGGAATTCGAAATTATTAACATTTTATACGAGTGTTCTTTTAACGAAACTGGATATTTTTCGTAAAAAAAGTTATTAATTATAGAAGAATATTATACTCGGTAAAAGGCGACTTCCAACATGCAAAACACATGCAGCGAGGAACGATGGGTTATTTCATGGATACTACATCATCATACCAGCCGTTATTTGTCCACTGTTGAACATAGCCTCCCCTATAAGTGACACCCCCCCCCCCCCCCACCAACTCGTCACAACAACAGACGGGTTGACAAATGCAGTTAGGCTTTCAGGGATGTTTGAAGAAAGACGCTGCTGCCCATCTCTCGATTATATAGTATAGTTTAATTTCCTTAATCGTCTCTTACGACACTGAAATGCAAAGGTTCGCCCATTCTATGCTGGGACCACACGACTGATACCTTACCTATACCTTTTATATATATATATATACATATTTATATATATATATATATATATATATATATATATATATATATATATATATATTTTATATATATATTTTATACCATCTTGACATCCGTCTTATAATTTACATCTTGACTCTCTAACGTTTCTCTTTATCGAAATTGAGTTAGCAAAGCTTAGTAAGGTAAGCATAAAAAGTCTAATTTCTTCATAGGAATTTCTAGAACACATATTTTATTTTTTAATTTTTTTTTATTCAAAATTTTATGTCATTTTTTAATTTTGATTCATGAAATTTCACACAATCACAGAAAAAGCGTGAACTCGTATTTTATACCATATTGGCCATTAACTGCCCACTGCTGAACATAGACCTCCCCCTAATGTGGTGGTTTTGCCAGTAGTTGCCACGTTTGGCAAGCAAATGTTTTTTTTTTACAACACAGGTGGCAAACGAACATGCGGCCCACCTGATGGTAAGTGACTACCGCCGCCCACGATCACCCACAACACCAGCGGCACTGCAGGTGTGATGCCGGCCTTTTAAAAAGGCATATACTCTTTTCTTGAAATTGGCAACCGCATCTAGGCTTTGGTGATGCGTAAAGAAGAACGCTATTGCCCATCTTGCGACCAAGTAAGTTCCCTTAATCGCCCTTAGTTCTCGGTGACCCAGAACAGTGTCCACACGTTTTGCATATCTGTTCGTTTCAATCAAATTTTGACGGTAACTGTACCAACCAGAATCGACCCCGCGACCCCACTATTGCTAGTGATAGTGAGCCAGTGGGTCGCGACCCAATATAATGTGATCAGTCACGTGTAATAGTGTGTGAATATTTAGTACATCGTCATACATACACGTCATAGGGTCATATTTTTTTTATGCGTGTAAATGGTATGGTAACGGTAACTACGCCTGCGCTAATGGGATACGCTGGCGGAGCACCAGTGAAGGGTGATACATGAGAATGAAAACAGGCCAGTTAGCCCATCATGACGAATTCATCAGGAATTAACCATGATAGTTTCCAGAGGGAACCGCGAGGAGGTCGACCTGGTTGGGTATATTGCTAGTAATGAGATTCTCTGTCTCCATTACTAACAATCCCTTTCCCCTCAGCGTTTAGGGTCATATTACATTATCATGTATATGGTGTCATATTTAGATCAATCTAATTCATTGAAAGCAAGAAATATTTTTATACAAGTAAACTTCGATTTTAGCACCGCCTATTCGGAACGCAATTTCAGCCAAGAACGGACAAGAAAACCAGCTGTTGCATTTTTCAAAAAATTTAACTATACATATAAATAATGAACATAAAAACATTGACCCATTTTTATTTTGTAGATATTGTAAGAGATGACTAAGAGAATTTATGGTCGAGGGATGGGCAGCAGCTTCCTTTTAAAACATCACCAAACCAAACCTGCCAAGCGTGGTTTGGTGATGTTTTTAAATATCCAAAGGGAAGACATTCTTAGTTCGTTTTATTTTGTTATCATGTTCGTTTTGTAAACGATTTTAATGATTATTTTACAGTTTACCCCCATATTGGTCCCATATTAAATTTGTCACGATCAAAGTTTTTACGGGGCAAAATATTTATTTCATATAATCATAAATGGATTGTCAGTAATGGGGACTAGCATCCCATATAAGATCCCATTCCCAACAATATCACTATCAGGTCGACCTTTTTTATACAATTTAGAACCGCAAGCCAGCCGAAATGATGTAAAGTAGTAACCGTCGCCTAAGCCGTAGATATAAACAGTACTATGGACATAACAAAATAAACTGTGTCGCCCATGATACCCTTAATGTGTTGCCATTCCTAAGGACTAAGGTGATATGCCTCTGTACCCTGTAATTTGCTATATATATAAGTGGTAACCGTCGCCTATAGACATGAGCATAACAGAGTATACTGCTTCGCCCATGATACCCCCATGCGTTGCCATTCCTGAGGACTCGGCTGTTATTCCTCCGTACCCTGTAAATTCACGCCATATCTACCCTTCAAATCGAAACACAGCCATGCAAACACAATTGTTTCACGTCAGAAACACGAATGAGACAAAAGTACCCAAGTAGACGACGAAACGTTCACACGGTTTCCATTGGGAACTATCGTGGTTAATTCCTAGTGAATTCATCACTATAGGCTAACTCGACTTAATTGATATACCGATAGGATGGTCAGAGTTACCACTCTGTCTTGTCTTGAATAAAAGACTATTTTCTGATATTTGATATTTCAAAAAGTACGATATCCCTCCTGGGATGTCGATCCCTGCCGAAGTTTTCCCAAGAGACTACAGCATGGGGTTCTTCAAAAGGGGTGTAAAGAGGTTTCTTTTGGGTCGGCAACGCGCGCGTAATGCCTCTGGTATTGCAGGCGTTCATAGGCTACGGTAACCGCTTACCATCAGGTGGGCCGTATGTTTGTTTGCCACCTCAGTGGTATAAAAAATCTCCATTTTCATTCAATCGGTCACACTCCATTTTCAGTAACACAAAACACAAAAAAAAAAAATACTAAGATAATAAAAAAGTAATTTAAACCATGAACTTGAGCGCAAAATTGCACAATATTTATTCAACTTTTATCTATATATATATATATTAAGTAATTCTCCGAAGTTACATAAAATCGTAATAATATAAAATTATTATGATTAAATAAACTAAACATAACTACGTGATTATTTGTAAGATGATATCGAGCGACCGGCATCGCGTATAGTGGTTATTGGGACACGTTTTATCTGTTCTATCTTCATGCTAGGTCGCTAACGAGATAGGCAGAGAGAATTGTGAATTAAACGCATCGTAAACAAATAAAAAAAAGACATCTTCTTCAAACCAATGAAATAAATACACTAGATTTTAAGTTATATCTTCAGAGATACAACTGTGAAAACTGCATCCAATCCGGTGCAGTAGTTTTTGTGTGATGCTAAAACAAATATATAGACAGACAGACAAAATTTCTAAAAATTACTGTTTTGAATTCTATTACTCCTAATAAAATGTGACATTATTAATATGTAAGATTGTTGCATGTTTGTGATTTTGCACTTGTATAGGTTTTCTTTATGCAACTTAGAAAGGTAAACAAGCTGACGGCCCACCTGATAGAATGTAACCGTCGCCTATAGACATGAGCAGTATCGTGGACATAAAAAAGTATATTGATTCGCCAATAATACTCCCATGCGTTGCCATTCCTGAGGACTTGGGTGTTATTCCTCTGTACCCTGTAAATTCACGCCATATCCCACCCTTCAAAACGAAACACAGCCATGCAAACACAACTGCTTCACGGTTGAAATACGAATGGGACAGAGGTACCCAAGCAAACGACTTTTGTACAAAATCTCCCTCTGGTGAGTCAGTCTAAAAATCCTATCATATTGTTATAGAATAAATTGAATTAGATTTAAAAACCCCTTGCATATTTTTTTAATATCTTCCATGTATAGACGTCGTCTAGTTTTTTTTTTTTTTTAATGGATGATAATGGAATAGTAACTCCGCCTGCCGTGTGGCCGCGACATGGAATAGCCCACCCCATCCTTTCCTCTGTGTGTCGTAAGAGGCGACTAAGAGAGTTTATGGTGGAGGGATGGGCAGCAGCGTCCCTTTTAAAACATCACTAAAAGCCTAACTGCGGTTACCAATGCGCATGCCAAAAGTGGCAACTACTGGCAAAATTCCTCTTATGGGGAAAGTTTGAGTCCAGCAGTGGACAGTTAACGGCTGAAATATGGAGATGAACTCCGCCTGCGCTATCGGTATTCGCTAACGGGACCTAATGAGAGATGATAGGTGAGAATGAAGCAAGTCAGTTTACCCATCGTGATGAATTTTCAAAACTTAACCACTATGCTTTCCAGGGGGAACCGCGTGGAGGTCGACCTGATAGGGTATATTGCTAGTAATGGGCCTGTGAGATCGCATTACTTACAATCCCTTTCCCCCCGACATCGTCCAGTTAGATTCTTATATATAATGTCGTGTTTGTGGTCGACCTTGTCTTCTCCTCTCGAAACGATACGACCATTTTTTATGACTTTTTTATATATATTTGGTAGGTATTCGAATAGTACATTGCATAACGCTAAGTGATAAGGGTATCCCTATCCAGAAAAAAAATACGACGAAACACAAATACGACAGAACAACTTGGTATATTAGCAAATTTTTTTACCAGAGGGAGACTTTGTACAAAAGTCGTTTGCTTGGGTACCTCTGTCACATTCGTGATTGTACCATGAAGCAGTTGTGTTTGCATGGATATGTTTCGGTTTGTGGGGTGGGATATGGCAGTGAATTTACAAGGTACAGAGGAATAACCTGAGTCCTCAGGAATAGCAACGCATAAGAGGTTTCATGGGCGAAACAGTTTACTCTGTTATGTCCATGATACTGCTCGTGTCTATAGGCGACGGTTACAACTTTCAATCAGGTGGGCCGTCAGCTTGTTTGCCATTCTAAGTTGCATAAAAAAAACATTAACACGATTTATTTATAATTGATGTAAAACAAACAAAAAAATTAAAACAACAATGAAGAATTTCAATCTGTATATAATATAATCAATCTTGACTTATATAAATATTATATTAATATGTATTGTGTATAATTATTTATATATGTATTGTATTGTATATGTTTTATGTATGTATAATTTTTGTGAATGTATTATTCTATATTTTCATTTATCTTAAAATGTATTAATGTTGTTATTTTCCAAAATATTTATTACGAGTAAACTTTCAAATTGTTTTGTTAAATTAATGCATCGCCATTTACTCTCTTTCTCTTTAGCGTAACGGTATTTTTTTTCAATAGATGATAGTGGAATGGTAACACCGCCTGCGCTAACTGTATATGCTGGCGGAGCACCAATGAGGGATGATTGGTGAGAATGAAAAGGCAGGTCAGTTAGCCCATCGTGATGAATACACCTAGAATTCAGCACGATAGTTTCCAGAGGGGACCACGTAGAGGCCGACTTGATGGGGTATATTGCTAGCAATGAGACTGATAGTCCGCCTTACTAACAATACCATTCCTCCCCCCCCCCCCTAGTGTAACGGTTGACTGGTAGAGAATACCATCAGGCATTAAGTCTGCCCTGTAGACATTCTCTAATGTGTGCAAAAGTATAAATAAATAAATAAAATAATTATGCATAAATATACTCGTAAATGTAGTAACATGCCCACACTCTCATTGGCAACACTGAGTCAGGACCTTCTACATATTATAATAACAAAAAGTTTCTCGAATGTCCTCATAATGGCAACACGACTACCGTGACCTGAACCATTAAATAAACCACAAGCGCATATTTAAGCCATATTCTTTTTATACTATATACATATGTCCGAATTTACAGTTTACATAGGAATCTACAGTGTGATTAAATGTAACATTTATATATGTTTAAATTTTTCAATTACAAATTCCAAGTACAAATTTTGATTACATAAAAAAAAAATTGCTACGTAAAAACACAACTTTGATCGTGACAAAATTACGGGGGCAAAACTGGAGTAAAGATTATCGATTGAAAAAAGAATTACCGTCAGTACCTATCACGGTTTTTTTTTTTATATCACAAACGTGGCAAACAAGCATACAGCCCGTCTGATGGTAAACGGATACTGTAGCCTATAGACGCCTGCAACATTAGAGGTGTGACACGCGCGTTGCCTACTCTGAAGAAACCTTAATATATAAGGGAAAGAAGGAATTTGACATAGTCTCAAAATCTTAACAAAAATTTCATACTAACTTTTCTTTCTCCTCATATTTCAGTGAAAATCAAGCAAAAAAAGCAAATTAATACGTTAATATTTCAAATAAATTTAATTCAATAAAGTCTCATAGATAAATCACACTCAAAAATATACGTGGTCTCCCCATATATTATAAAAAAAATTATGACACCCCCAAGGTCCTCATTTTCCTTATTTTTCGCATATGGGATAATCTAAGCTGTTAAGCCCCCTGCCTTATACCATCATTTCATAGATCCTATATGTTACCTTAACGATATCCCGCGGTTTAAGATATCTGTAGGTCTAATTAAATCCCCTATAATCTATTTTTAGCAACTTTCAAAACAGCGTCTTAATTCGTTTAAACACTTTTGTGACTATTACGCGATTAAGTTGGCAATTGTAAACCGATTTTGCCAATTCTTTTCGCAATTGATAGAGACTTTAAAACATTTCTTTTACATTTGAAACTCTGAACTAACTTCGAGTTGACAAACATTTATTCACTAACACAATGAAACTTGCACAACAAAAGCTATTTATTAATGCGTATGTAGGTACAATAAGTTTATACATTTTTTTATTAAGTAAGTGAGCGTTAGAATTCTATCGCTCGTGCATTAAAAAATATACGGTCACATATCACAAAGTCGACTGCCGTGTTTTTTTAATTGAATAATAAATATATTAATAATAATAAAACAATTTAAAACAAAATAAAATAACTATATTATGATACAGCAAGAATATTTATTAAAATATTTCATGACTAGGCAGAAAGAATTATTAGTTTTAGGTCAATTTCGCTAATATTTTATTTATTTTTTGACTCCTTAAAGCAAGAGTGTGAAGGAGCACGATTACATTTGAATAAAAGTTTTATAGATATAACTATAACGTACATAAAATAATTGGAGCAAGAACGAATTCCATTATTTTTAAGTATAATATACTGAATAATAGTTATGACCGTGTAACTTCTTCCATTCTGAGTACTATATATTACATGACCGAAATAAAAATTAACTATGTCCTTTCCACATCAAAATTTATATGTATTAACTTTTTCACAATGATTGTTTAAGCTGAAAGAAACTAATAAAACAATCTTACTTTCATATTTATAATTTTAATCAGATTAGAAAAATTCACTACTTATATAAATAAATATGACTGTTTAATTAAACATAAAGACATTTTCACAGATAACAGTTTCTAGTTAAAGAAGATATTATTGCAATCAAAATCTCTTCAAAGCTAAAAAAAACGACTTTTATAACGAAAGCCCTTTGCCTTTCAATAAAGAAAAAGTATTTTCCAAGGTAAAAATTCTATTTAGAATATCCATTACGGGTTAGCGGTCACGGATGCAATAAATTGACGTATGTGCCTTTACCCGCTGCAGCGAGCCGGTGCGCGCGATCTTGCGAAATTTATATAAACACAAGAAATCAGTGGTTAAATCTCATTTGATTGTTAAGTTGTCGGTGCGTGCGGTCATAGGAGGGCATACGTCATTAAATTATTATTTACTTATAACGAAGTGTGCTGTGCATACCTGTGCCGGAAAAGTTTTCATTAAAAACTATTTGGAACGATAATTTAAAATTTTTAAAGGACTGTTCGCGCGCTTTTTGCATATCAATTGACAGTTCTTTGTTACTTTTTTTTTCTAACATTGGGCGTTCTGTTTTCTTTCTCTATCGTTTATATTTTTGTAATGTAGTCTGTAATACTGTGACTCATTTTTGTTTTATAAATAAGTATATTAATTGAGTAAATATTTTACTGTACTGGTCTAATTGACTAACCAATGTTACTGAAGTACTGTTGATTCGGTTAACTTCAATATTGAAATATAATTAGGAGCCAACAACATAAAGTGTGCGTAAACAGAATTGATATTAAATGAGTGCAATTAAAAACTAATAAACTAACTCAGTTAATATAAGTGTTACGTAAAAGTTGCACGTTTATTTGACGTGGACCATCAGTAGTGTTGTGTGCCTCACTTTATTGGTAGAAAAAAAAAATAAAAAAATGAAGGAACTTGTTCAAATTTGGAATCGAGTGACAACCCGCCGTTACTCGTCAGTGAATATTACAGATCGGGAACTCTGTGATATATCAAATAATAGATTAAAATCAAGTGACATCGATACATCCGCAATTGAAGCGAATTTGGCTGAATGCGAGGGTTTGAATAACAAATTCAGCGATGATCTTGATTTTAATCAAAAGAAAGATGCCATTATCAATCGATTATTTGAGAGGCGGAGAAAAGGTCAAGTGGCAAGACAACCGAAATGTAAGTAATAGATATAATACTTTTTTTTTTTAATATTACTGAACAGTGCCTTCACATTTCAATACATTAATACTGGCTGGTTGTAAATAATAAACCCACATGTACCTATTCATTTATAAAAGATAAATTTTGTGCACTTCAGTAGTTTATTTCCTTATCACTTTTAGGCAGAAGTAATTTGAAAATTAAATTATTAAAATAAATAAATATTTAAAAATACATGTTATAAAATTATAAGCTAACGATGATTGTACGCGAGAGATATTTAAAAAAAAAAATTAATATAAGGGCTCCTAATAAGAGCAATAGATGTTATTTATAAAAAAAAGAAACATTTTGTTTATAAATAACACTAAAATTAATTCACTCTTGCGCCACCTGCCCTTTTCTATCTGTTCTCCTTTAAAAAAAAGGTTGTCAATACCTTTATTGTATATTTCAATCTGTATTTATGTTACTGTATTTCATTTGAATTATTCACTTGTCATTGTATATTTTTATTTATAGTGCAATAAAGAGTTAAATAAATAATAAATAAATAAAACTCCCACGCAGTTTCCACAGTTGTGTTCCTGAAAGACTAATTTAAAATCGGTTATATGTTTTTTTTGTCTTCACATACATAAAATAGAATACATAGACACCTATATATAGATACTAGTCTTTTTCATCAATTTTTCTTGCAAATATATATAAATATTATTCTTTATTGCACTTGAACAATAGATACAGCGATTAGTTTAACAACTTGTTAGCAAGGGTGGGCTTATCTCCAAAAGAGATCTCTTCCAGCCATAATCTTCAGTACCTATACATAATTTATGTTTTTCATGCAACTTAGAATGGCAAACAAGCTGATGGCCCACCTGATGGAAAGTGGTAACCGTCGCCTATAGACACGAGCAGTACCATGGATATAACAGAGTACACTGTATCGCACATAATACTCCGCATGCGTTGCCATTCTTGAAAACTCAGGTGTTATACCCCGAAAAAAATACACAAAAAAAAACGACTTCAATTATAAAAAAAAAAGTTCTATTTTGATTTAAAAACAAAACTATAGAACCAATTTTAATAAAACTCTATCGGACCTAAAATATATCCGTTCAGACGGAAGAAGAATTTTCCGTTTCCGAATTTTCCAAATCGATTTATAATTAACAGGGTTATGAGGTTGAGGTCCTTTTTTGAAGTCGATTGAAAAATTTAATTTAACGATCATTGTTCACGTTATATTTTATAAATGCATTATCTGCTTTAACTAGAGAGATTGTCCTTATAAGAAATGAAGTATTTAAAAATAGAGCCGGTAGATGGCGATAAGAGTCAAAACAAAGTTTATTGATTTTACACGTGTATATTATTATAAACATGTGTGTTTTTTTTTTCTGTTATCTAATAACACATTAATGACTTGACCAATGACTATGAAATTTAGTATTCACGTTTATTAATTTTAGAATTTTATTTTTTTAATTCTTCAAAAAGGGTGTATTAAGGCTTCTTCAGGGGTGGCAACGTGCACGTGACCCCGCTAGTGTTGCAGGCGTCCATAGACTACAGTGACCGTTTATCGGACCTTTTACTTTTCAGACGGCCTGTATGCTTGTTTGACATCTTTGTGGTATAAAAAAAAAATTAAAAAAAAATATTTTTCAAAAGCATTTTAAATCGTATTCAATACTTACCTGTAAGTGATAGATATGTGGTTTGACTAAAAATGTTTGTGTATTATCAAAGGTAAGCAACGAACGGGTCGTACATTGACCCGTACGTATATTTAGTAGGCATGGTACCGGTTCGAAATCTATATATTTGAGTTCCTCTGAACAACTATGGTCAGCGATTTTAATAATCTTAAAACTAGATACAAATTCTCACTGTGTAGGTCGCGGCATAGAATGGACCACCTCTTCCTTTCTCGTGGATGTCGTAAGAGGCGAGTAAGGGAGCATGTGGTAGAGGGATGGGCAGCAGCGTCCCTCTTAAAACATATGTTAAACCAGAGGGAGACTTTGTACAAAAGTCGATCGCTCGGGTACCTCTGTCCCATTCGTGTTTCAACCGTAAAGCAGTTGTGTTTGCATGGCTGTGTTTCGGTTTGAAGGGTAGGATATGGTGTGAATTTACTGGGTACAGAGGAATAACACCTGAGTCCTCAGGAATGGCAACGCATGGGGGGTATCATGGGCGAAACAGTATACTCTGTTATGTCCATGGTACTCCTCATGTCTATAGGCGACGGTTACCTTTTTCCATCAGGTGGACGGTCAGCTTGTTTGTCATTCTAAATTGTATAAGAAAAGACTTTAAAAAGAAAAAAATTTGAATCAGTATTCAGACATTAAAAAAATGCAGAATTTATAAGACAAAATAAATAAAGGAAACACTCGGTAACTATTTATCACGCAAAATTGTATGGAAAAGTTGACACGTTTTTCTCGAAGCATTACTATGGAGACACTCTATCTACATAATCTAAGGTTTAACCTTAGATACGGCAAAAAAATTAGGTAAAAATATATTTTAGCATTTAATCCTTGACTTATCAGTGTACTATTATACTATTATCTGTCTGTCTGACACAAATGTGTAATCATTGATTATCTTTGTAATTAGCGTATTGATTTCCATCTTTTTTTTTAATAACACTAGCTTTTACCAGCAACTACGACCGCGTGACCTGGATATGTTCACTGACAGATAAAAAATTGTCTATGTCCTTATCAGTGCCGTATAGTGCTTGTATATCAAATATAATGGTTAAGCCGTTAAGACCCTAAGAAGTGATAAACAAAAACACTCACTTTTACATTTTAAAGTATTAAGTATATATTGTAAACGAAAGTTTTAAAAATATCTACATAATGGACAGATTTTTATCAAATAAGTTCAATTAGAATGTCACAAATAAAACCTAATACGTTAAAGTTTAAGTTTAATTTGCAAATAAAAAACCGCATTAAAACCGGCCATCCGTTTGTTACCACCACCATCACCATAGATAGATACAGACAAATAATAATTATTTTAAATTTATTTTAATGTAATGACTACCGGATTGACTTACTTTTATTTTAATCGAGAAAGCTTGACTAGTTTCCGAACCATCGGGGACCCTTAGCCATAAGTATTTTTATAATATACGGTATACGCTGGCGGGTCACCGGTGAGGAATGATGAAAATGAAAAGGTAGATCAGTTAGCCCATCGTGATTGATACGCCTGGAATTCAACACGATGGTTTCCATGTGGAGGTCGACCTGACAGAGTATATTGCCAGCAATGGGACTGGTAGTCCGTATTACTAACAAACCCTTTCCCCCCTAGCCATAAATATTATAATTAAGTGCCCCACTCTTTGTGTTATGTGCACATTCTTATTTTAGACTAGAGGCCCGTCCCGGCGTCGCACGGGTGGACATTTTTAACATTTCCCTTCACTGCTCTGCTCCTATTGATCGTAGCGTGATGAAAAGTATACTATAACTTGCCCAGGAGTATGAAGAATAATTGTACCAAGTTTCGTTAAAATCCGTCGAGTAGTTTTTGTTTCTATAACGAACATACAGACGGACAAAAATTTTACTGAGTACATTTTTGGCATCAGTATCGATCACTAATCACCCCCTGATAGTTATTTTGGAAATATATTTCATGTACAGAATTGACCTCTCTACAGATTTATTATAGGTATAGATATACGTGTATATAAAAGGGGACCGGTTGGACCATGCCTTACCCAGAATTGGTTAATGGCTACCCCAACTTTTTTAAATGTTCAGATTCCTTGAAAAATAATCTTAAGTACACTAATTTTAAGGCTTAAAATGTATTTCTGTGAACTATACACACTTATCCAATTCTTAGTATGCAGTGGGTATATTCCGTGAAAAAAAAAAGCAAGTAGGTAAATTCCACTGACGTCACAGCTTGTCGTCCACGCTCTGACGACATTTCTGGCAAACCTTCGAAGACAATTGGTGCATTTAATTCATTAATGTCCACCATTATTATCGCGAGTTCTGTACCAATTATTTGCCATTCTTTTTTTTACTACCTATAAGGTATTTTTTATTTAAAATTTTGCAACGTTTTCTTTGGAGAAGAAGGACAGTTTGTTAATTTTTTTAATGAAAACACTAACTACTTAAACTATGAGATTGAGTATATTTTAGTTATTTTTTTTTTGTAATTTTTTGCAAAAAAATCTATTCGTAAAATTTAGAAGAATTTAAATTCTTAAAGAAATGTTTCATAACAAGGTAAAAGGGTTTAAAATTTGGATACTATTTTTGGATTTTTGAGTAATAGTTTTACTACTTGGAAACTCTATGGAGGTATATAAATACAATAAAATAAATTAATGAAGGTAGCAAAACAGTTAATGGAATAGGAGAAAGAGCAAGAATTTGTGATGAAATAATCACAACGGGCCAACTGACCTATTTTCATCCTCGCCTATCATCCCTCACTAGTGTCCCGCCAGCGTATACTACACAAGCGAGGTTACCATTCCATTATCATCCATAAAAAAAAACTATCACAAAATATCGATAGTAATTGATGAGTTTTCTTGCAAACTTTCTCAAACAACCGTCCGTATGTTCTCATTTCCAATAATCAATATCAATCTAATCTAATCATCAAGCGTTGCAATGATAGCGTATCATTATCTGTAATGATCTTGATAGTCAATATGCACATATTGAAAGTATGATACGAGTATTTCCACAATCACTGCAAGACTCCGTTCTGTTCATGACATGATTCGATTGCGTAAAATAAATAAATAAACTTTTTATATATATATATATATATATATATATATATATATATATAAAATGTTTTATTATATTTTTATACCACTAAGGTGGCAAACAAACATACGGCCCACCTGATGGTAAGCAGTTACCGCCTATAACCTATAAACGCCTGAAATACCAGAGGTATTACGCGCGCGTTGCCGACCGAAGAAACCTCTTTACCCCCCTTTTGAAGAGCCCCATGCTGTAGTCTCTTGGAAAAACCTCGGCAGGGAGCTCATTCCATAAACTGAGTGTTCGTGGGAGGAAACATCTCTGAAACCGCGTTGTTTGTAACCATTTAGGCTGTAGGGTATGAGGGTGAACTCCCTGTCAATGGCGAGCCGTACGATGATAGAAAGTGACCGTAGGCATCATATTGAATAATTCCTCTGAGCACAATCCGTTGTACAAGCGGTAGAACACGCAGAGTGAGGCAAAATCTCTCCTAAGACTTAAGGGTTCGATACCGCTTGCAAGCGTACATACATAACTACAAATATGTAGATAAAAAATAACTTACATCCCTCTCCAGCTTATATAGTACAGATTTATTACATCAGCCGTTAACTAAACAGCTAAACATAAGCCTTCCCCATAAGAGAAGTTTCGCCAGTAGTTGCCACACTTGGCAGGCGGATTGGCAACCGCAGTTAGGCTTTTACAGATGTTTTAAGAGCGACGCTGCTGCCCATCCCTCCACTATAAGCTCCTTTACCTCTTACGACACCCACGGGAAAGGAAGGGGTGGTCCATTCTATGCTGGGGCCGACGCTACGATATAATACGTTTATATACTATTAAATCGTTAACAATCCAGAGGGAGACTCTGTACAAAAGTCGTTTGCTTCGGTACCTCTGTCCCATTCGTGTTTCAACCGTAAAGCAGTTGTGTTTGCATGGCTGTGTTTCGGTTTGAAGGGTGGGATATGGCAGTGAATTTACAGGGTACAGAGGAATAACATCTGAGTCCTCAGGAATGGCAACGCATGGAGGGTATCATGGGCGAAACAGTATACTCTGTTATGTCCATGACACTGCTCATGTCTGTAGGCGACGGTTACCACTTTCCATTAGGTGGGCCGTCAGCTTGTTTGCCATTCTAAGTTGTATAAAAAAAAAGACACAAAGATGTAACTAGTCAAATAAAAACACTGCTTATATCCGTGTAATATTATACTCTAAATTATCACGCGCATTATTGATAAATAAGATAAATATATAAGTATTGTAAATTATTATTTAACGATGTTGTTTGACCCTCTTCTTTAAATATTTATAAATCAATTCTCAAATACATTAACCGTTAATTGTTAAACGGGTTTCAGTAACTTTATGTTTAGATAATTTGAACCAATGATAATACTCGTTTCAACTGTTTGACTCGATTTAACGAGGTACTATGATAATTCAAGAATTTGCTGACACAACTGGGTGCCACAGATAAAAAAACGATATCAAGTTAATTTTTTTTTAATTAAAATAGATTAAAAAAAATCCAGTTATTATCTATTATGACATTTAGGTTGGTGTAACGTAGAATCTATTTGTGTACACACAAGTCACACGTTTTAAATTCAAATATTTTTAATCTAAACCAATTTTAAATTTAGAATAGTGAAGTTGCCGGTGAATGTTAATTTTGTCGCGACTGAATTCGCTGATTATTCGCAAGGCAAAATCTGCATATAATAGAATGGTAGACAGTTTAGTCGGCTACGCACGCGTGTCATCCTTGATGTTATAGCCATCCATAGGCTACAGTAACCTCATTTACCATCAGGCGGGCCGTATGCTTGTTTGTTACCATAGTAAAGAAAATTTTTAGTAGCTAAGTATAAAACAAGAGCAATACCCCGTATTACACCATTGATTTTTATTATTTAACTAGCGGCTCGCCCCGGATTCGCACAGATTGTACTCGTATTGCATTGTAAAATCCTTATTGTACATTATACGGATTTTTTTTTTTAACAAAATATAGCCTGTTATTTGATAACGTAGCTTTGTATAGGTGAAAAAGTTTTTTAATCTCAATTAAATATTTTTTTAATTTATTTAATAAAAACAAACATGCCGTGTGTTCCCGGGCATAGAATGGGCCACCCCTTCCTTTCCCATAGATGTCGTAAGAGATGACTAAGGGCACTTAATGGTCGAAGGATAGGCAGCAGCGTCCCTCTTAAAACCTAACTGCGGTTGCCAACCCGCCTGCCTAGCGCGGCGACCACTGGCAAATTCTCCCCAATAGAGGGAGGTCTATGTTTGTGGATAATTAACGGCTTATATGATGATGAGGAGAGGGGGAAGGGACTGTTAGAAATGGGGATTAGTGACCCTATTACTAGCAATATACCCTATCAGGTCGACCTCCTCGCGGTTCCCCCTGGAAGCCATCGTGATTGATTCATTAGTGAATTTGTCACGATGGGCTTACTGACCTGCTTCATCTTCACCTAACACCACTCACTGGTGCCCCGCCAGTGTATACCGATAGCGCAGGCGGGTTCACTATTCCATTATCATCAAAAAAATATGATGATGATGTTGAAACAGACATAAAAAAATCAAATCTTTCCTCGGCAATAAGTATATACCGACCCAACCAGGTCGACCTCCTCGCGGTTCCCCCTGGAAACTATCATGGTTAATTCCTGATGAATTAATCATGATGGGCTAACTGGCCTGTTTTCATTCTCATCTATCACCCTTCACTGGTGCTCCGCCAGCGTATCCCGTTAGCGCAGGCCGGGTTACCATACCATTTTCACCCATTAAAAAAAAGTATATATATATATATATTATTACTAATATTAGTTTAAGATTATGCGCGCGATTACACGACTAACAATAAAAATTTGTTGATATTCGACGTCATCAAATGTCAAATGTGTATTGTACAGATAATATTGTACATCCATCTAACGTATTGCGTTATGACAAAGAATTTGTTCATTTATAAAAAAAAAAACACGGAAAAGTGTATCTTGAGGTCACATTGTTGACGACAGAGCCCATTAATGTTTTAGTATATAATTTATCTATTTACATGCGTGGTGTTAAGGAAAACTATATAATGATATGACAACTTTAATAGTATTAAAAGGGCAATAGTCGAGTTTGCTACTAGTTTTGAAACGGCTTCCGAAAGGAGTTTTTTTTTTTATATACAACTTAGAATGGCAAACAAGCTGACGGCCCACCTGATGGAAAGTGGTAACCGTCGCCTATAGACATGAGCGGTACCATGGACATAACAGAGTATACTGTTTTGCCCGTGATACCCCCCATACGTTGCCATTCCTGAGATTATTTACCATTGGTGATCAGTCCAGGCACCAGTCTTTCACAAAATTGGTCTTCATATCAAATTGTACCTCAAGTTGGCACTTTATTCTACCTTTTGTGAAGAGATAAATAAACCATTCATTCATTCATTCATTCATATATTGTAGTTACAATATCTATACATATATTAGCCCAATAACAGATATATTAATCGGTTATCCAATATATAATATAGAAAAGAAGTACCCGCTCGTAATGAATATCATATCCGACTGGTATGGGCGATATCGCAATGGATGGTTATCAGTGTCCAGTAGAACTCAATATAAAGATATCGGGTATTCCCCATCTCTAGTATGAACCCTGTCGATTACAAATTTTTATTCGATTATAAAAGTTCTATTAATATCGGTTTATAATTGGCCAAATACTCGAATAATAAACATAGTTATAATGAATCATATTTTATTTCACAAAAAGAAAATACCTATTTCAATGGTGTCTAAACCAATTTTTTCGATTTAAAATCTTAAACAACAAGTCTGATTTTGATACAACTTCTATGGGGCCAACCTGTAAATATATTCTTTTAGAAGAAAAAAGAATTATCCATATCGCCTTATAAATAAATTATGTTACACAAAATAAAACTGTCCTCAATTGTGGCCAACCCAAATATCTTAATATAAAAACAAAATTTTAATAAAATTTCTATAAAACATATCTATAACTATATCCTTTCAAATATAAAAATATTTTTCTAAATCGGTACACAAACGACGGAGTTATGAGGTAACAAACATAAAGCAAAATTACAACCGAATCGAAAATCTCCTACCTTTTTGAAGTCGATAGAAAAAATATTTTCTACGTTTTGTAAGTAAGATGAAAACGATTCTTTCCTAGATAAGAGATTCCTTACGAAATTACGTTCTCATAATAATGACTAGTAATACACATACCTAGTTCCTAGCCATTGACGTCATTCCGTTCTAGAGGTCTCCACGAGAGCGGAAAATCAGCTGTGTAGATGACTGTGTTTATAAGTAATACAGCGGTCAAAAGAATTATATAAAGTGGTCGATAACTTAAAAAATATATATATATATATTACCATATTAACAAAAATGCCTTGAAAATACCTACTGCGTAGCGTTCGAATACCGTACAGTTCCGTGTTTGAGTAAATATATAAGTTTTTTTTTATACGTAAAAAAAATTGACGGACTAATTGAGAACAGTAATTATCGCCTATAGATACGAACATGGACGTCACAGAATGCGCTGTGACACTCATGGCGCCCCTTATGTGTGGGAAGAAAGAATTGCTAATAATGGGGATTTAATCTCCATTGCTAACAATATAGGGTATATTCACATATATAGGTCAGGTCGACCATCGCGGTCCCCATTGAAAAACCATGGTAGTTAAATCCTAGTGAATTCGCTATGAAAACAGGTCATATGAGCTGACTTCATTCTCATTACTTTATCCTTCACTAGAGCCCCTTCATTGTATACCGTTAGCAAAAGCAAAGGAATCATTTCATCTTCATAAAAAATCTTTACAGGGTACAGAGGAATAACACCTGAGTCCTCAGGAATGGCAACGCATGGGGGGTATCATGGGCGACACAGTATACTCTGTTATGTCCATGGTACTGCTCATGTCTATAGGCGACGGTTACCACTTTCCATCAGGTGGGCCGTTAGGTTGTTTGCCATTGTAAGTTGTATAAAAAAAAAACAATGCGAAAGTTTAAAATTAACTGTTATACGAATACAGTTACAAATTATACGTACAAGTATATATGTATAACATCATACATTATTTATGAGTTACTTTACTATGTATTGTATTGTCTTTGTTGAATGCGAACACCTCCCACGAACACTCAGGTTGTGGAATGAGCTCCCTGCTCACGTTTTCCTAAGAGACTACAGCATGGGGTTCTTCAAAAGGGGGGTAAAGAGGTTTGTTTAGGGTCGACATCGCGCGCGTAATGCCTCTGGTATTGCAGGCGTTCATAGGCTACGGTAACCGCTTACCATCAGGTGGGCCGTATGCTTGTTTGCCACCTCAGTGGTATAAAAATAAAATAAAAATTGAATAAATGAATATTAATATTTATGACTTCTGTTCTGATAATATAATAATTACATTCGGGTCGACTCTTAAGTGGCATTGTTTTAATTTATTTTTAATTAAATTTAAAGGACCTAAATTAATTTCTAAATTTAAAATTAATAGCATACCGAATGTGTCACGTTTAGAACTGAAATAATTATTTTATAAATGAACATTATTTAATTCTGCCCATCTATTTCTATATTTGACCAATGGATGGTGTTCCCTACCAGCCAGTTGCCACGCTTGACAGGCGGATCGGCAACCGTTGTTAGTCTTTAGAGATGTTCTAAGAGGGACCCTGCTGCCCATCCCTCGCCCTACCTTAGTCGCTTCTTACGACACCCACGCGAAAGGATGGAATGGCCTATTCTGTACCGGGACCACACGGCAATACTACAGCGGCAAATACTGGTAAAACCCCCTAAAAGGGAAGTTTAATGTTCAGCAGTGGACAGTTAAAGGCTGATATGAAGATGATAGTATAGTATTACCATAGATAATAAAAGTGGAAATAAAATAGTTCACACGTGACGTCACAACAAGATTTCCTGTCCGTCTGTCCGTTATTAACTGTTGTTGTGACCTGCGAAGTTACAGGTCAAAGTATTTAAAGTGACGGAAATAGACCATCGTTAATGGTAGCGTTTTGTGTTGCTCGTGTACTATATATAGTATAAGATCCCGCTGCTGATATTTGCAAACATCAAACTTTTCAGTTAAACTTCGTCAAAATAACTAACCGAACCTATACATGTTGTATATCGAAATATTTTTATATATTTTCCTTATTCTTTCATTTAAAATAAGGGTAATAAAAAAACCTGATACTTGCATATATCAGTTGCGAGATCTTAGGCTACAATTGTGACTATTGCTACAAAACAATCATAGATGAAATGGATACAGACGACGCAAATCTATATTCTCAAACGAGGTTCTAAATAAAAAAAATAATGTTTTTTTTTTTTACCTGTACACGCACAAAAAAATGTAAGTTCCATCTTTTGAAATTTTTTGTTTTAATTTTTAATTTTTTGATAATTATGTTATCGCTAGACACAATTTATTCTTTATAGGTTCTCTTTCTACCCGATTGTGATCAGCTTTTTTAGCTAAATTTTATATAGCTGCTTACATATGTTGAGAGTAGGGCTGCCTTCCGTCCGGAATGCCCCGGATTTGTCCTAGTTTCAAGGTCGTCCGGGGGCAGTCCGGCAGGGGTTTTTGTAAAGTGTTTTTGAATTGGCCACTTTTTGTTCCAGTGAATTTTCAGATGAGCGGACGAAGCCGCAGGTAAAAGTTAGCAATACATACCGCGTCATCACTTAATGATAAGTTTATTAGGTTAATATTACTTCTACAATTTTCCTTTAGCCTCAACTAGTTTTATAATAATAGTTTTTCTAGACTAACCTAGTCGTTAATTAAGTATAATTTAACATACAATATGATTGTTTTTTCTTATGCAACTTAGAATAGAAAAACAAGCTAACGGTCCACCTGATAAAAAGTGGTAACCGTCACCTATAGACGTGAGCAGTGCCATGGACATCACAGAATATACGGTTTCGCCCATGCGTTGACATTCCTGAAGACTCAGGTATTATTCCTCTGTACCCTGTAAATTCACTGCTCATGTCTATAGGCGACGGTTACCACTTTCCATGAAGTGGGCCGTCAGCTTGTTTGCCATTCTAAGATGTATAAAAAAAGAAAACCAATATGTCAATGACAATCCAGTGGAAAGGTACTTGGCGACCTTCAAAAACGTGGTTTACAAACACAATTATTTAATCGAAAACAGCGCATAAATTACTAAGAAAATTTTAAAATATTAAGGATAAAGATCGCCGTGAAATAACGTCATCAGACAAAAATCACGGGGTCAATGCAACGGCCTTGTCAAATATCAGTCCTGCTATCACATTAGTCACTTGATGCCACAGATATTCATCTATCTAGGTATATAGATAAAGAATAATCGCTAAATACGTTATTAAGCACAAAATTCGAGAACGAATTTTGAGCTTAGTAATATTACTACCGACTAAACCGTCTTCCAAAAAAACTGTTCACGCTTACTTTTTTACTTTATCCGAGCAGTAAGAACTTTATATTATTCTCAATATCATGTATAGTATAGTATACGTATATATATATATATATATATATATATATATATATATATATATATATATATATATATATATATATATATATATATATATATATATATATATATATATTCGTTAATATATGTAATTTTAGTATGTATTATATATATATATATATATATATATATATATATTTCATCAGTATTCAAACATCATTATTTCAGTATATCAGTCTTCCAATACGCTCACCCAGGAAAACATGAGTACAATAACATATAAAAAGGAATATTACACAAAAATATTAAACAAAAAATAATATAAAAAGATTTAACTGAAACAAAAAACGTCTGAACACAAATACTCTGTGGTCACCCGACGAAACTCCAGCAAGTGTATGCTGCCACCTACAGTTGCTATCCAAACTAGGAGTGGACGCAATATCCGGCAGGTGCCATTTATGGCATTATAATAATTTTTTTAGGAAAACCCCTAGACAAGGAACTATTTAACGATCCTGTATATAAAATGTTGTCAAACAAAGGTGATTTAATAGCTTTACGTTTAAAAAAAGCCGGTCTACTGCGAATCGCACTCGCGAAATGAGGTTCCTTACAAAATCATCAAGTTTATTTTTTGTGACATAACTACAAATTTACAGCTTTCTGATTTTTTCCTTTACTTATGCTACATTACATTACAAAAAAATTGCTTCCTGCCAAATTTCATGATTCTAGGTCAACAAGAAGCACCCTATACGTTTTGACTTCCTTTTGCGAATGTCAAAATATGATATATAAATGGAACATAAACGGCCGTATCTTTTGATTGCGTCGATTCAAACGCTTGACTTTTTCACAGACCTGAGTATATGATATTAATTTCAACTTGATACCTCCACGCGTTCCTAGGAAAAAATATCTGGACAGACAGACAGACGGACAACGAAATAATACTATAAGGGTTCCGTTTTTCTTCATTTGGAGGTACGGAACCCCAAAAATGTGGCTATAAAACATACAACGACCGATTGACTGACAATAAAAGTTTACATATTAATATAAAATCACGAATAACTTTGTGTCTGTCATAATTTACATAAATAATGAACCGAAAAAGTTGGTACTTAATTATCATTTTTAACAAAAACAGTATTCAGTTTTAACAAAATATATTTTTACATTTAAATAATTATTTAGCTGGTATTTAAGAAGATCAGGATATCTTTCCATAAAAAAAAAAAAAACAATAGAACTGATTCCCAATTCTTCTCTATTTTTGTAACAAACGCAGTACCAATTTGGAATAGGGTTTTGATAATATTTCTACAATTGTTAATTTTACTTTTTTTTATATATAACTTAGAATAGCAAACAAGCTGACGGCCCATCTGATGGAAAGTGGTAACCGTCGCCTATAGACATGAGCAGTACCATGGACATAACAGAGTATACTGTTTCGCCCATGCGTTGCCATTCCTGAGGACTCAGGTGTTATTCCTCTATACCCAGTAAATTCACGCCATATCCCATCCTTCAAACCGAAACACAGCCATGCAAACACAGCTGCTTCACGGTTGAAACACGAATGGGACAGAGGTACCTAAGCAAGGACTTTTGTACAAAGTCTCCCTCTGGTAAATCTCTCTCTTCTATGTATAAACACTTGTCTATAAGTTGATTTTGTTTTAAAAACAAGTTCTCAATTCGGTCGTATTTTTTTATGTTTGTTACCTCATAACTTCGTAAGTTGTAAACCGATATGGAATTTTTTTTTGTCTAAAAAGATATACTTACAGATTGGTTCCATAACAATTTCATCAAAATCGATTTAGTAGTTTAGTTTTTAAATCCAAATAAGTGGTTTTAGCCATAAATGATGTGTTTTTTTTTTTTTTTTGTGGAACGCAATTTAATTATAATATAAAATACTGTTTTAGAAGGATGCTAATTGTTTGACATCACACCGTACAACCGGAACTAAAATCAATTAAAATATTTCTATTTTTCTATAATCATACAAGTCCTTGACATTAAGGTTTTTAACATTTTTAGGGTTCCACACCTCCAGAGAAAAAACCCTTATAGGATCACTTCGTTGTTCGTCTGTCAAGACCCTTTTTCTTAGGAACGCGTGGAGGTATCAAGTTGAAATTAATATCATATACTCAAATCTGCAATCTCTTAAAGCAGTGACAATATCAAGCTTGTAAATCGACGCAATCGAAAGATACGGCCGTTTATGTTCCATTTATATCGCATATTTTGACATTCACAAAGGGAATCAAAACCTGTAACTAAGAGTTCTTCCCGTTGACCTAGAATCATGAAATTTGGCGAGAAGCATAGTCATGTAGCACAAGTAAAGGAAAAAATCCGGAAACTATAAATTTGTAGTCATTTCACAAAAAGTCTTAAGCTTGATGATTTTGTACGGAACCTTCGTTGCTCGAGTCCGACTCGCACTTGACCGGCTTTTTTACTTGTTAATATTTACAACATAATATATTACTAATTAATACACAATACAACTGGATTCGTCTTACCATAATTGATTGAAATGAAGCCTTGAAATAACAGAAATACGTCAATACTCAATAAAAAATATTCATCTAAACTAATATTAAAATGAGAAAAAATTTGATTGTCTGTTTGTTTGTAATTCGTAAACCCAAAAAATACTTAAGCAATTTAAAAAGTTCTTCCACCTTATACAAAGCTACATTGTCAGCAAGTAATATGGGCTGTATTCTATTTTCAAAAAACCATTCGAAGTCGGGGCAAGTCGCTAGTATTTTATGTACCTACTGCTATTTACATATTATTAATCGTTAATACGTACCTATAGGTTCATTTTGTGTATCTAATTTTTTATATTCAAAAACGTGTATGTGATATAATGTGTATTAAAAAAAGTGTATGAAAAAATTCTGTTCATCCTATCTACGCCCATGACTAACTAGCTTTAAAATAAACTTCTTTAGTCCGAAATCCACGTGGGATTCATACATTCCTATGTACAGACATACTCGTAAGCTAGTTACAATTTTATTAATTTATTTAATTATTTAACACTTCATTACACCAATATTACAGTACTTGTTGAAAATTTTTCAATAAGTATAGTGTAATACAAAAGGCAATAAAACCACCTTTTGTGCTAAGCAATCTCTTTCAGACAACCATTGGGTACAAGGAATTAAAGAATAAACGGATAGGTGGCGCGATAAAAAAAAAGTGTAAAGCTAAACATATGTAAATCTGTGTAAATAAGTAGAATTATATCCATACATAAATACATATATAAATATACAACATTAACATACATATATAAGAAACATAAGTCTAGTAAAAATTAAGGAGGACTAGTTATTAGGAATGGTAGTGAGATTTTAAAAATGAGGATAGGAACTGAGTTTTTTAAAAATAGCCAGAAATTGAGCGCACCGCTTACGGTATATGGTGGCGAGACACCAGTGAGGAGTGATAGGTGAGAATTAAAAAATTGGTCAGTTAACCCATTGTTATGAATATACCTGGAATTCAGCGCAACGATTTCCAAGATTGACCATGTGGAGGTCCACCTAAGAGAATATATTGCTACTAATGGGACTGGTAGTCCGCATTACTAACAATACCTCCCCCCCTTCCTTATAGAAATAGGGAGTGCGTTCCACAAACGAACTGCTTGCATAGAAATGGATTGCTTGATTCATTTTATTTTATTTCTACATCCACACTAATATTATAAAGAGGACAGATTTGTATTTTTGTGTGTATGTATGTTTATAATTAATAAACTCAAAAACTACTTTGCCGATTTCAAAAATTCTTTCACCATTAGAAAGCTACATTCACCCCGAGTAACATAGGCTATATTTATTGCTAGAAAAGATTAGGGATCCTTACTAAAACTTTAGTAACATAACTCAAGGTGTAAAAAAATCGCTATAAAATATCTTTGGTCGCGTACGCTGCGGAAACTATTGGTGATAGAACAAAAGTATGTCCCACAATATTGAAGAAAATATCAATAACTACAAAAAACTTCGCGATACTATATGTCCAACTATTATCGTTATGTTACAATAACAACTTTTTAAAATGTTGTAAAAATGTCCACCCGTGCGATGCCGGGACGGGCCGCTAGTTGTTAATAAGCTTACATAGCAATGTTTATAAAGGTCCCTTCATATACGTAGTTCACAACCTTCGTAGCAGTATTATGCAAATGAAAGTACTTATCGTTGGGTTGGTAAATTTGTATCATTTTTAAGCAACAAGGCCGCAACCTCGATCGGTTTAACATGGGTTCATTACCATCCAACAACGCAGCCTTGAACACCCTTACTTAATAAACGGAAGGCAATTGTGTTGCAAAACATAAGCATCACTTTTTAACCGACTTTAAAACATGTAGCCGTGTGGTCCCGGCATAGAATAGGCCACCCGTTCCTTTCCCATGCGTGTTTTTTAATGGGTGATAATGGAATACTAACCCGCCCGCGCTATCGGTATACACCGGCGGGGCACCAGTAAAGGATGATAGATGAGGATGAAGCAGGGCAGTTAGTCCATCGTGACAAATTCAACAAGAATTGTTCACGATGGTTTCCAGGAGGAACCACGCGGAGGTCGACCTAATAGAGCATATTTTTTTTATGGGTAATAATGGAATGGTAACCTGCCCGCGCTGTCTGTTTACACCGACGAGGCACCAGTGAAGGATGATAGGTGAGGACGAAGCAAGTCAGTTAGTCCATCGTGACGAATTCAACAAGAATTGTTCACGATGGTTTCCAGGAGGAACCACGTGGAGGTCGACCTAATAGAGCATATTGCTAGCAATGGGGTTGTCAAACTCTATTGCTAACAATCCCTTTCATCCCTTTCTATAGGTGTTATAAGAGGCGATTAAGGGTTAAATTAGGTTTATCTAAATGATCGCCTTAATTCCCATTTCTTAAGTTAATATATTTTATCTAATATCGATGTATTTTCAACCGAATTTAAAAGGAAATAGATTCTCAATTCGCTAAAATTTTTTTGTAACGTTTGTGACCTCATAGCTCTGTTATAAACCGATTTAAAAAAAATCTTTTTTTTTATTTGAAAAGATATACTGACAGATTGGTCACATAGAAGTTTTATCAAAATCAGTTAAAATAGTTTAGTTTTTAAATCAGAATTACTGATTTTATCATGATTATTAATTTTTTTGCGGGACACAATCTTTAATCATGTCAAATGAAGTCACCATTTTAGTTTTCGCAGAGAAAAAAATTACGTATTGAAATTGTTTAACGGAATCTTTAACATATTACTGCGTCAGAGTCTCATAACTGTATTGTCAACTAAACCAATATGGCCGCAGTTACTATAAATCACTCATGTATCAGAATGATTGATAACGTTTTAAATTAAAATATATGAATCATTATATAACGTTTCTCTTTATATAACTGAATTGTAGGACTATAGTGTTGGATATGAACATAGGAGTATCTACGGTATATTTTTCGTGGAATAAATCTTAAATTTTCTTCTTTTTTTTATACAACTTAGAATGGCAAACAAGCTGACGGCCAACCCATATACTTTATAACTATAATTACAAGAAATAATATTAATAAATTTAAAAGACCGTATAACTACAACAAATATATATATATATATATATATGGATTTATCTAAGTATGTTTTAGTAACTTAATCTTGTAATATTATTCTGATGACAAGTTGCTTTATTTAATAATGTATTTATTTTAATAGTATATTATTGAATAATATATTTATTTTAATAAATAATTAATATATATATATATATATATATATATATATATATATATATATATATATATATATATATATATATATATATATGTATTATACATTCAAAATATTGTACATAATATTGTACATATGCATGTCACTATATGTATTTAAAAAACGATCAGTTTCTTACATTCAGTCAAACTGTTTATAATTACTCTTCTCCATCCAAAAGTTGCCTGGAAGAGATCGCTCTCAGCGATAAGGCAGCCCTTTTTTTATTTTCTTGTAATTGTTTGTATTTATATTGAGTTTACTATTGTAATCTTATGGAGGAAACAATAAAAAGTATCTATCGATCTATACCTAACAATAATAAAAATAACACTTATATTTTGAACTTTTTTTATACGACTTAGAATGGCATACAAGCTGACGGCCCACCTGATGGAAAGTGGTAACCGTCGCCTATAGACATGAGCAATACCATGGACATAACAGTACACACACATACTGTTTCGCCCATGATACCCCCCATGCGTTGCCATTCCCAAGGGCTCAGGTGTTATTCCTCTGTACCCTGTAAAGCCACGCCATATCCCACCCTTCAAACTGAAACACAGCCATGCAAACACAACTGCTTCACGGTATCTCAACATAAATAATCTTATTTATATATCTATATAAAAGATAAAAAGAAACAACATTCAATTTAAGATTTAATTCCACAAAAAAGAACTAATGCGGCCTTCACAAAAAAAAAAGAATAAAAATATCACGATTTTTTTCTTTTGATCGAAAAGAAAACTAGTATTTAAAATAATTTATTCATTTCGTTGAAAAAAAAAAAAACAGAATCATTTTAATAGGATCAGATTTAGCAAACATGTCATCACTAAAGGTTTTTGTCCAAAATATTAAAAAAAAAAAAACGACAAAATAAATCGTCGTGACAAAATTAATATGGAATCAACACGGAACTAAATTATTTCAGTTATAAAAAAAAAAAAAAAACATCTAAATTGATATACAATTGGAGGAGATATCGCGAGATACGCACGCACACAACAAAAAAAGAATCAAGTCTTTATAAAATCGATTGATTATAATAATAACCTTTTAACAATTCGTAATTAGAATAAACATAATAAACAAGGTTAACAAAAAACTTCCTAAATAACTTATATATACCTACACATAACAAAATTCTAGTCATGTGGTCCCGGCATAGAATGAACCAGGAATGGCAACGCATAGGGGGTATCATGGGCGAAACAGTATACTCTGTTATGTGCATGGCACTGCTCACGTCTATAGGCGACGGTTACCACTTTCCATCAGGTGGGCCGTCAGCTTGTTTGTCATTCTAAGTTGTATAAAAAAACACCCCTTCCTTTTTCATACGTCTCGTAAGAGGCGATTAAGGGAACTTAATGGTCAAGGGATGAGCAGCAGCGTCCCTCTTAAAACATCACCAAAAATTGCAGTTGCCAACCCGCCTGCCAAGCGTGGCAACTATTAGCAAAACGCCCCTTACGAGAAAGGCTTATGTTTAGCAGTGGATATACGGTTGATAGGGTGAGCATAATTCTAACTAAATAATGTCTGTACGAAGGAGATATTTAAAGAAAGAATTCTTAATATAAGCAATTTTTAATACAATAATTAAGAAAAACTTTTTAGTAGGACAGAAGCCGTAATTAAGTGACCTCGAAAAAGCGTATCTGTTTTTGTGCAAAGAATTTTCTTACGGCCTTTCATTTTAAGGTATTGCCCCTCAATGCCTCCCCCACCGCACAGCTACGGCTATGAATTATATATATTAAATGTGATTAAGGTAAAAAAAAATGGATTTTGGACAGGACAATGGTTTATAGTAGTTGTTAAGTAAGTCACTCTTTACTAATATTACAGATGTGAATGTGAGTTTGTTTGTCACCTTAAAGCGCCTTAATGGCTTAATTAGTCACTACGAAATTCGGTATATTGTATGGAATAGAGAAAAATATAAACTACTTTTTATCTCGGACAGAATAAGATCGCAGCTAAAGGCTACGTTTTAAGTACAAGTTCAAAATCATCAAAAAAAAATGAATCACAAACAACTTTTAGTATAACCGTTCTTTATTTTATTAATAACGTCAGTCAAATCTATTTTTAGAATACTAAAAGCTCTCACGATAACTTACAATATTAGAATTAAAAAGGAGTCAATAAAAAAAAAAAGATGTGACGTCAATCGGACGGTTGTACCGTCAGCACAAAAAAATTATAAAAAAAAACTGACTACATAATACGAATCGCGTCACAAAAAAGCAACTAAATTAATTTTACCTTTTAATTTGCAAAAGATAGTCTTTTAAAAAAATATTACACCAATACTAGGCATACGTTATTGATTTTATAAAGAAACACTTCTACGCACTACCACTCTTTGGGATCAACTTCCCGTAGCAGTTCTCGAACCGATACGACATCGTAACCTTCAAAAAAAGACCATATTCCTTTTTAAAAGGCCGACAGCACACCTGCAATGCCTCTGATGTTGCACGTGCTTATAGGCGGTAATAGTCACTTTCCATCAGGTGAGCTACATGACTGGGATATCATCACTGGCTGGAATAAAAAGTATAGTATTTTATATCCCATATAGTATGGTATACGTGAAATTTCATAGTGATTGTTTTAATTTTTTTTTGGGTGAAAATGGTATGGTAACCCCGCCTGCGCTAACGGGATACGCTAGCGGAGCACCAGTGAAGTGTGATAGATGAGAATGAAAACAGGCCCGTTAGCCCATCATGATGAATTCATCAGGAATTAACCATGATAGTTTCCAGGGAGAATCGCGAGGAGGTCGACCTGGCTGGGTATATTGCTAGCAATAGGATTCTCAGTCTCCATTACTAACAATCCCTTCCCCCCCCCCCCCATAGTGATTGGTTAAGTCAATAAGACGCTATGAGATAACAAACAAACAAACTCTCTTTCACATTTATAATACAAGCCAGTAAATCAAAATCGGTCATCGAAATTGCCGAAAATATTGCATATCGTACAAATAGAATTTACATCATTGAAACAAAACAGTAAACAACAATTGTTAATTTTAAATTTTCGCGTATTATGTTTACAATCTAAATTTGTTGTTTAAAATATATGAGTAAACAACAAATTTATTATAAATTCACGCCAAGTACTTTTATGGAGTAAGCAGAGTGAATTGAGCATCGTACTCGTAAATGTATATCCTAACATTATATTTCTTGCTTCATCCACTTTCATAACTGGTCTCACGTGTTCACACCGGTTCCGGAAACTCCTCCCTCAGAGCAAGGTCAATTGTTAATCTCGAATAGGTCACGGTCTAAAGATACTAACATACGATACGTTATATAAAAAAACATCAACACGAAAATCAAGTAAATATAATTAAAATATAAAATATAACGTTTAAATATCCAATGATAGTGGTATTGACCTGTCGCCAAGGTCACCGAGAGACTACAGCATGGGATTCTTCAAAATAGGGGTAAAGAGGTCCCTTCAGGGTTGGCAATGCATACGTAATACCCCTGGTATTGCAGGCGTTCATAGGCTACGGTAACTGTTTACCATCAGGTGGGCCGTATGCTTGTTTGCCACTTCAGTGGTATAAAAAAAATTACCTTTGTTACAGAATTTTTAAGTGTTTAAAATATGGCAATTTATTTTTCTCGAAGGATAAAAATGGACTGGTAACTCTGCCAGCTGAGACTACCTGTGACTGATGATAGTTGAGGATGAATGAATGAATATCCTTTATTAACCGACTTCGAAATAAAGAAGGTTATCAATTCGGTTGTATTTTTTTTGTTCGTAAGCTCGCAACTCAGTCAGTTCAAACTGCACATCATCATCGTCGTATCAGTCGTAAACTGTCCACTGCTGAACATAACCTTCTTCGCAAAAGGAGTTTTGCTAGCAATTGCCACGCTAGGTAGGCGATTTGGCAACCACAGTTAGGTTTCGGTGATGTTTTATATTTTTTTCTTACATTTTCAAGTTATATTAAAATAAAATATTATTATTTATTCATGTTTATAAATGACGCAATGACTATAAAAATCACATTAAAAAAAAAACTAAGCAAAATTAATTATATATCATTATATTATTTGTGAAAACAATTTATTTTACAATTCTATTAATTCAACGTAACCGGTTTCGCTTCATATCATCCTCGGATGTCTGTAACAATTTATATTGATTATAAAATAATCATTTTATTTGCGAACTTTACTAGAAGATTCCTCCAGTGATTTGTGTTTGCAATCCGACTAGATTTTTTTCTGTTCACTAATACAATTGTTTTTTTTTTTAATTTTTTTTTATGTGCGTCTAAATTAACGGATAAACATCTATCGTACAATAGAACCGGATTGATGGGCCTATGGTGTGGTTATAAAAAAAGTTTTAACAACAAAATCTAGTGATGATC
Source organism: Galleria mellonella (assembly GCF_026898425.1). Lineage (NCBI taxonomy): Eukaryota > Metazoa > Arthropoda > Insecta > Lepidoptera > Pyralidae > Galleria > Galleria mellonella. The sequence goes on from NW_026442015.1 coordinate 5,207,652, forward strand.
TCGTGAAACTAATAATTATTCCATAGAACGTAGCTCGAAAGTCTATGCTTTATCTAATATATAAAATTCTCGTGTCGCGGCGTTTGTTACCAAACTCCTCCGAAATGGCTTTACCGATTCTTATAAAATTTTGTGTGCATATTGGGTAGATCTGAGAATCGGCCAACATCTATTTTTTATACCCCTCAATGATAAAGGTACTCCTAATTATATTTTTTTAATTTTTTGTCAATTTTTTTTATTTTTATTTTATTATGGTTTAGCATTGAAAAATACATACAAATTCAAATTTTCACGCTTTTACAATCAACTTCTATTTTTTTAATCGCGATTTTTATATGCCGCAATAGATATAGAGAATATAAAAATTGTAGTAGGATAATTTTTCATGTATAGTTCTCGAAATAATGTATATGGTAAAACAACATTTGCCGAGTCAGCTAGTATTCTATATATTATATCAATTGTTAAATGTCCATTCATGAACATGGCCTCCCCCATAAGGAAGGAGAGGGGTGGGGGGGGTGTTGACAGTAGTTGCCAACCTTGACATGAGAGAATCGCAGTTTGGCTTTTGGTGATGTTCTAAAAGGGACGCAGCTGCCCATCCTTGGACTATTAAGTTCCCTTAGTCGCCTCTTACGACACCCACTGGAAAGGAAGGGGTGGCCCATTCTATGCCGAGACCTATACGACTTAACAATTTTTTTTTATTAAACAAATCTTTGTATATTTGTAAAGTAACAATATTATTGTGTAAGTATGCCTCAGTAAACCTTATAAATTGAAAAAAGAATTAATACAATGGGTTCAGAATTGACCAAAAAATAAAGACAGGTTCCAAATCTTAAAAAATATGAAACCTCAACATTTTTTTTTTCAATAGAATCGAAAAAGTGTGATTTTCAAAATAAAAATTACTCTTCCTTCATCAGCAGTCGATGGAAAATAATAACTATAGTATAGTATGTTTAAAAAGTTAAATTTGACAAGGAAAATACGAGTTACCATCTAACTGTGCTCAACTAGAGTGAAAAATCAGGGTTTTTAACATATATATGACTCGGATACCTTCTAAGTCTGTGCGTGGTTGAATACTAGATTTATCACCTTTGTGGTATTTCCTTAATATCTATGGTGACATAAAAAATAAGATCAGGGTCGAGCATAGACATAGATATGCGTAGATAGGCTATTAGTTATACGTAGATCTTTTATAGGCTTCTAGGACGACTTCTGCCATTATCTGATTTTAATTATTACTCTCTATTCTAAGTTTTTTTTTTATGCAACTTATAATGACAAGCAAGCTGACGGTTTACCTGATGGGAAGTAGTAACCGTCGCCTACAGACATGAGCAGTACCATGAATATCATATAAATGGCGTTGCTATTCCTGAGGACTCAAATGTTATTCCTCTGTTTAAGTTTGCCTGGAAAAGATCGTTATTTAGCAATAAGGCCACCCATTGTTGCCTCTTTATCTTGCTTTTAGGTAATTAAGTTTATATAATTAAGTATTCATGATATTTTTGTACATATTGATATTCTTTAAAGGGAACAATAGAGAGTTCACCATCTGTCAACAAAGTAATCAAAATAATTCCAACAAGTCCAAAATCGATGTAATTCCTTTGTGGCCTTTTTAGTCCTCGACCGACTTCATTATCAGACAAATACCACGGTAGTACATATTATTACATAATCACTGATATACTACTTTAAAAATAGACTCAAAGTTCAACATTTTAAACCGGAATCACGGACAGATATACATACAAACGAAGCAAAATAATTCCAACATTTTCAAACTCAAATATTTTGGGGAAATTGTCCAATTTTACATGAACACCCTTACTAATCTAAAAACAGAATTAAAAAAGAGTTTACTATTTATTCGCTTGTTTGATTGCTTGTTGCATCTTAACGCCTAAAAAAACTTAACCAATTTTCATAAAATTTGTTCATGTACTATTTGGAATGTGCCATATGATCCCGGCATATAGTAAAAGCCCATCCCTTCCTTTCCCGTGGGTGTCGTAAGAGGCAACTAAGGCTACTTAATGGTCGAGTAATGGGCCTGAATTCATTCATTTGAATTCCTTTAAAATAAAACATTTCTAAATTGGTTAACAAATAACGGTGTTATAAGGTAAAAAATATAATAAAAAAAGTAAATTGAGAACCTCTTTGAAATTAGTTGAAAAAGCGATACGCAATGTTGCCATATCTAATAAAATGTACGTCTGTGTGAACGGATCTAAGTGGTATATGTAAACAAGGTGACTGCAAATAAATGCAAAGAGCACTACCTTTGATAGTAAAGTATGTAGTTAAACTAGAGCATATTGTTTATTAGTAATAAACAAATCTAATTATAAATAAATCTACATTTAGTAAATTCTAGAAATGAATCAAATCAAATCATATTTATTCGCTTGTTACATGGTACAATAAGAAGTTTTTTTTTTATATATATATATATATATATATATATATATATATATATATATATATATATATATATATATATATAAGGGTATTTGAAAATCCCAATGCTAGTGGTTAACATCGGGTTTTCCACTTGTATTTCGCATATAAATAATTGTATTATAACGCATATAAAGTTTGAGCGCATTTTATTAGAAGCACTGGATAGTTAAATATATATAAATATATATGTATTTAGGTGTGTGTATTTAGGTTATAATATATCAGGGGAAATATATATAAATATAGTTTGTATAAGTTTATTATTACGTGTTATTAAATGCCTTTAGGCTACAATAAGAAGTTACATATACAAGTACTTACATACGAGTAACATGCAGCACCCCGCATAGGTATGCAAATGTTAAACTGTAAAATAATTAGAATAAACTAGAAATCATTAAGATTGTGTATTCTATTCTATTCTGAACTTTAATGACGACTTTATTGTATAACTGTAAAGTAATTACTGTATTGTTACGTAATTGTATTGTATGCCCGATTTATGAGTAGGCTGTGTAAATTTCCTTTAAGACATTAATAATATCGTCATAGTCGTAGAATACCGACGGATCTGACAAAGATTACATATAAAGATCCGTCAGTATTCTACGACTATGACGGTATATTACGAATATTTATAATATACACACAATAAACATTTATTTAATTCTATTCTATAAAATATCACAAACTAAATTTTTTATTATTTATTTAGCTGTTTAAAATTACTTCTCTCCATCAAAAAGTTGCATAGAAGAGATCGCTTTTAGATTCAATTATTTCGTGTAATTGTTTATATTTATAATAAGTTTCCTATTGTAATCTTTTGGAGGAAACAATAAAGAGTATCTATCTATTTATCTTTTATGAAAACTTTTTACCCAAAATTGGGGAAAAATACCCAATCTGACAACACTGCTACTATTGACTGAGACTGACAAAAGCAATACAGTGATTATCACCGTTGTAATAATTTGTTTTATGTCGAAGTAATAACGCGCTAGTGGCAATCAAATTATAATAAAAGAGATATAAAATTAACGTAATAACACGTTAAAAACCGGTTTTGTGCGGTAGTGTACTAGTATTAGGATTGATAAGTATCAATCTACAAAGATCGATTTGCAGGATGCATAAGTACTTGTACAAAAGTCGATTGCTTGGGTACCTCTGTCCCATTCGTGTTTTAACCGTGAAGCAGTTGTGTTTGCATGACTGTGTTTCGGTTTGAAGGGTGGGATATGGCAGTGGATTTACAGGGTACAGAGGAATAACACCTGAGTCATCAGGAATGGCAACTGCTCATGTCTATAGGCAACGGTTACCACTTTCCATCAGGTGGGTCGTCAGCTTGTTTGCCATTCTAAGTTGTATAAAAAAATTTACAAAATTTGCCAAGAATGGCAACAACTGGCAAAACCCTCCCATATTCAGCAGTAAAACAATCTACAATTGTTATAATAAGTAATAATAATAAGCAATATTTCTGAAAGAATACGACATCATAACCTTCAAGAAAAGAGCATAATCCTTTTTAAAAGGTCGGCAGCACACCTGCAATGCCTCTGGTGTTGCGGGTGATCATGGGCGGTGGTAGTCACTTACCATTAGGTGATACCGCATGCTCATTAAGAGATGCTATGTAATAAAAAAAAATACAAAATTTAATAAAAATGTAACTATAAATCCTTACTAATATTATAAATGTGAAAATACGTTTGTTTGTTACCTTATAACACCTTAACGACTTAACCAATCACTATCAAATTTGGTATACACGTAATTGTATGTGACATAGAAGAAATATAGGCTACTTTTTATCCTGGTCAGTAAACATATCCCGGCCACACGGACGAAGTCCGAGAGTCCGAAGGTAAAAATTAGTAATCGATAAATATACAATATAATTTTTTGCCACTATTATAATAAGCGTACGTTTACACTGAGTTAGTTACTGACGCCACTCTCGTAACAAGTCAGTGCGGCCTTGCTACTGACATTGCGTATATTTGTTTCAAGTAAGTTTATTCACCGCTGTAGACACTGACTCGAAAACTCCTGTCAATCAGGATGTTATATCACTTGCGTTTATATATTAAGAGTATAAGTACAGGTTTACACTGAGTCAGTTGCCAACACTAAACGAGAAAGGCCAGTACCGCCACACTTCTGGCTTTATGTAAATTTGTTTTATATCATTGCAGCATTAATTCTTCTTAATTATAAAAAGGAAATATTGTCTCTTTTTTGTTGTTTGTAATTAATAATAAATTTAAAATAATTAAGATTTAGTTCATTAAAAAAAAAAACTACTTTAGTCGTAGCAAAACTCGCTATTTTGATTTAGCTACAATTGAAGCCAGAAAGATTTACAACTGACGGAATTATGCGGAAACGAACATGAAAAACGAATCAATCGAATTAAGAATATCCGTTCAAAACATTTAACCGTTTAAAAAAATTATATACTATGTCAAAAAACATTCATCATCATCATCATCATCATAGCAGCTTCTAACTGTCCACTGCTGAACATAAGCCTCACCCTAGGATAGGTTTGCCAGTAGCTGCCACGATTGGTAGAATTGACAACCGCAGTTAGGCTTTGGAGATGTTTTAAAAGAGACTACTTGAGTAATACCCATCCCTCGCCCTCCCTTATTCACCTCTTACGACACCCACAGGAAAAGATCTATTCTATGCACCACACGGAAAAAACAATAAAATACATTGATTATAAATATATACATATAAATTAACGCTCAATTCCAGTGAGAGGTCGATAACTGTTCAGTTATAAATAGTCCCTTATATCTAAGTAGGTACGCTAACATCGAAGGCATTGACCGCGTCGCATTACATTGTACCTAGTCATTTTAACGTTTGTATTATTAATCCTATTCGTTTGTATTATTATAAATTTGAAAGTCAGTAAAAATATGTGTATATTTATCACTCGTTCCAATCATAGATAAAACAATAATTCAACGCCTAAACAGATTTAAATGAAATATGATGCACAGAGGCGCCATCTTCAAAAATAAGAAAATAGTTATATAAAAAAATATGAACTTACTGTTTGTCATTCCCGACAACTATTTCGACTTCATTCGGAAGTCTTCTTCAGGGGGCGCATGGCGCTTTGTTTCTCAGTGTCCCGTTTCGATAAAAAAATATCACTTAGGAATCATTCAGCGTTTATCTGTAAATTGCCGAACATAGGCCTCTCCCATAGTGCTATAAGGAACAGGAGCGTTCCTTATAGCAGTTTGCCATTGGGTGAATTTTGCCAGGAATTGCCATACTTACTTACAACACCCACGGGAAAGGAATGGATGACTCATTGTACGGCCGGACCACACAGCATAGATATATACTACCATTTTTTTTTATACAACTTAGAATGGCAAACAAGCTGACGGCCCACCTGATGGAAAGTGGTAACCGTCGCCTATAGACATGAGCAGTACCATGGACATAACAGTATATACTGTTTCGCCCATGATATCCCCCATGCGTTGCCATTCCTGAGGACTCAGGTGTTATTCCTCTGTACCCAGTAAAGTCACGCTATATCCCACCCTTCAAACCGAAACACAGCCATGCAAACACAACTGCTTCACGGTTGAAACAGGAATGGGACAGAGGTACCCAATCTGAGGTACCCATTATATCAATCATAGTTTTTATTTGTAAGTAATTTTAAAAATGAAGAATTTTGTGTACTCGTAGATACTTGCTACGCTGTATCTTAAATACAACGCGTCTATTTTGATGAGTCTTTTTTAGTTCAGAATTTACAAAGATATCGCGCGATATAGACCAAAAATAGCGTAGTAATGAGGTCTGCAAGTCATTTGTAAATCAAACATTGTTCCAACTTATTTTAGTCCAGTGTCGAACAAGCTTATCTCAGACTGATAGACTTATCTGAGTCTAGCTGCAGACTTATACTGACTCATCTTTGTTATGATATTGGATTCAATTATTTAGGTACATATAATGTTATACATATATACCTATACCTACGTATTGACTCATAGAAACAACGTATGCGGATATGAAGTAAATTATTCATTGATTAAAAATGGTCAATAAATAATAAAGCAACATACCTGCGTACACGTGAAACCTGTTACATTTGAATGATGCGTTCTTATACCTATTTTTATAACGAATTCAGATAATAAACGTAGTGGAAATTTTTATTGGTAAATAAATACTAAAAATCGATTCTTTTTTCTGAGTCGAGTAGGGTTTTTTTAGACAGTTTTTATTTATGATTAGATTCTTTTTTATACAACTTAGCGTAGCAAACAAACTGACGGCCCACCTGATGGAAAGTGAAAACCGTCTCCTATAGATATGAGCAGTGCCATGGACATAATAGAGTATACTGTTTCGCCCATGATACCCCCATGCGTTGCCATTCCTGAGGGCTCAGGTGTTATTCCTCTGTACCCTGTAAATTCACTGACATATCACACCCTTCAAACCGAAACACAGCCATGCAAACACAACTGCTTTACGGTAGAAACATGAATGGGACAGAGGTGCCCAAGCAAACGACTTTTATACAAAGTTTCCCTCTTGTTTTGAAATTAAATTAACGGGTTTTGTCACAATTGAAGTCAGGTTTTTGTGGGACATACACTTTAATTATTATTGTATATATACACTTGTTTCATTTGTAACTACTTAACTAACAATTGAATTTTAAATAAATAAATTAAAAAAAAATTAACATTAGACTCACCTTGAACTCCTGGTAAGTAGGACAGATACATAAAACACATGATATAATATTAGCAATATTGTATAATAAAAAAAAAAATCACCGTCAATTGAACACATACAGCGGTCAAGGATAGTGTACTGTCATAATTTTATGTAACTTACTGTAAACTTTGTAACATAGATAGATATAAGACAAAACTTTTAAGAGAAGCGAAGTTACGTCTTTAGTTTTTTTTTTTTTTTTGTAATCCTAACGCATAATATTATTCCAAATTCAAATTTAAATCATCCTTATTCAAATATACTTATTTACAAGCACTTTTATATCGTATTTTTTTTTATAAATGCAGAGTTCGGTAAGTTGTTATTTATTGAAAAGAAGCCGCAAGAAACTCAACAGTTACTATTTCAAATCTCTGTTAACATTATGTGTATTTATTTAAATGTACTATCTTTAAAATAACATGGACGGTAAAAGCCCGTGCATAACCGACCAATACCATGCACATTTGTCATTAAAAACTCATTGAGATTGGGATCGATTCTGACGTATCATTTCTTTTAAGCAATCTTTAAAATTGAAATTTCGATTTGATATCACAGTGAAATCTTTTTTATAAAAATCAGTATGAACTCAATCAATAATAAAGTCAAAACTGTTATAAATTTAATTTTTAATGGTTGATAAAACAGTAATTTTGCGAAATTATCATACTAAAATGGCTAGAGAGAGGTTAAGAAAAATGGCGCCCCAAAACCGACTGCGTTATCAGAATTGAAGTAGCTACTTGTATTTTTTGCGCAGCAAAACTCTATTTGTAACTAAACAGTTTACTAGTAAATAGACAATTCCATATTCCAAATTCAAATATTTTAAACCTAACGGTATCTATGACATATGGCGCCATTTATCGACACGATTTTCTGTACAGAGATATGGAGATTAGTTAGTAATATTACTAATTTAATCCGGTTATTATTTTTGCAACAAAATAAACAATTAATAATTTATTTGTGACATATAGGTGGATATAGATTATGAAAGGTCATTTTCGTAAACTACTTTATAAGTATTAAACTATAATCCTATAATCTATATATGTATATATATACGAATATACATCAATTGTTCTGCATTAGTCTCATTAAAATTAAAAAGAAAAGTATTGATCGATTTTAATATATAAATAATTTTGTATGGCAATCACTACTTCAGATTACTTTAAATAGATGGCGTTGTAGGTGATACGTAATTAACCAAGTCATCTAGTACCCTTACTTAAATGTTAAAACGAATTTATTTGTTTGTTTGTTACCTTATAGCGATTTAACACAGCTTAACCAATCACTAACAATTTTATTCTGGTCAGCAAACATATCCCAGTAATTGGTAAAAGCTAGTACTTTATAAAAATAAACTTTATTAATTTATAAATATTGAAATATATTTCAAATAAACTATATTATGAGTATTATTTTAGGAATAAAACAATCAAACAATTAATTTATTTAAATGAATGAATGAATAATTTTTTATTTACTAAATATTGGTGATTGCCAGTAACAGTGCTTAAAATTAATTACAATTAATTATTGAGCAATATTTACCGTTACATAGGTGTGTAATTATTCTTTTTGTGTTTAATATATGGAAATACATTGTTGAAATAACATTTAGCAAGTTCTCCACGATAAACCCATATGGTATTACAGTATGAACAGTTTAATTAAAGATTGTGTCCCAAAAAAAAACCTACTTCAATAATAAAACAAGTTATTTTGCTCTAACTTAAAAATTACTGAACCAATTTTAACAACATTTCTATAGGGACTATTTCCAGAGGGAGACTTTGTACAAAAGTCGATTGCTTAGGTACCTCTGTCCCATTCGTGTTTCAACCGTAAAGCAGTTGTGTTTGCATGGCTGTGTTTCAGTTTGAAGGGTGGGATATGGCGTGTATTTACTGGGTACAGAGGAATAACACCTGAGTCCTCAGGAATGGCAACGCATTGGGGGTATCATGGGCGAAACAGTATACTCTGTTATGTCCATGACACTGCTCATGTCTATAGGCGACGGTTACCACTTTCCATCAGGTGGGCCGTCAGCTTGTTTGCCATTCTAAGTTGTATAAAAAAAAGGGCCAATCTGCCAATATACCTTTTAGATAAAAAAAAAATCCAAATCGGTTTAGAACTGGATGGAGTAATGATAAACAAACATACAAAAATATAACCGAATTGAAATGAGAACTACCTTATTTTTGAAGTCGGTTGAAAACTGCAACTCTATATTAATTTTGTCACCACTATTTAAGTCGCCATTTTTTTTTTAATTCTCGATAAACTGATTTGGATAAGAAATTTATTACTAATTATTTGGGTACAACGGTCTCATGATACATCGTAGGTTATAGTTCAGGTAATAAATACAAAACGCCGGCCAAACTTCAGGGGAAACTTTCCACGATTCGTGACAACCTCGTTTATCAAAACGCTAAAAGGTTTACACAAAAAAAATGCGTAAGTCAAAGAGTAATTAATTAACATTCGACAGATATGACAATTCTTTCAAGTAGCGTATAAAACCTTCATTCGGGATTGCCTGATCGGCAAATAATCATTGTCTTAATTTTATATTCTTTTCCTTTTATGTTAATACACGCTTATTATGTACTTTTTATTACAACAGAATGTGAATTGTTAATCTTGTCGGGTGCTCACGATACAGGTTCGCCTAGTATGGGGCTCATTGTATCTTGTTGTTGGTTTTTTTATACAACTTAGAATGGCAAACAAGCTGACGGCCCACCTGATCGAAAGTGATAACCGTCGCCTATAGACATGAGCAGTACCATGGACATAACAGAGTATACTGTTTCCGCCCATAATACCCCCCATGCGTTGTCATTCCTGAGAGCTCGAGTGTTATTTCTCTGTACCCAGTAAATTCACGCCATATCCCACCCTTCAAATCGAAACACAGCCATGCAAACACAACTGCTTCACGGTTGAAACACGAATAGGACAGAGGTACACAAACAAACGAATTTTGTACAGTCTCCCTCTAGTGGATACGTCATTAATGAATACTCCGGTTGGCGCAATTTAATATATTTATCGTTTTTAGTTTTACTTAGATAAGTATATTATAATAAAGTTTATAGAGCAACAACAAAACAGTCTCGTAGTAGTGAAGTATAGTGGCACACAGAGTTATTATAGAAACGATCTATATATTTATTACATACAGTATACAATGTACAGAAACATATATATATGTATATATATATATATATATATATATATATATATATATATATATATATATATATATATATATATATATATATATATATATATATCGATACTTAATATTAGACAGAGGAAAGATTTGTTTTGTGTGTTTGTAACGAATAAACTCAAAAAGTACTGAACCGAATTTAAAAATAAGTAAGACATGCGTTGATAAAGAAAGCTACAATATCAACGAATTACATAGACTATGATATATATATATATATATATATGTATATATATATATATATATATATATATATATATATATATATATATATATATATATATATATTATTTTTAAAAATTATATATACTCGTACGAAGCCGGGTCACATCGCCAATACTACATATTTAAGTACAAATGATGTAATACGAACAAAACATCTAAATATAACAACAAAAATACAAATATAAACTATTAATTGGACAACAACATCTGATAGTGGCGTTCGCCAGTCTGTTCCTTGGTGCGTAAATAAATAACGGACCTTCGTAAACGGGTAAACATCAAAACACCATCGCTCCTCACCATACCGCTAGCTCGATTGGAATTCTGCATAGTCATTATCATTATCTACGTATATCATCATCATCTGACCTTGACGCCACTGGTCAAATAAATAAATAATATAATAGGCACTATATTTGTTTTCCGTAAATGATTTTCTATTTATTTATTTATTTTACACTCAAGTTATGGAAGGAGCTCCCTGCCGACGTTTTCCCAAGAGACTGCAGTATGGGGCTCTTCAAAAGGGGGGTAAAGAGGTTTATTCAGGGTCGGCAACGCGCGCGTAATACTTCTGGTATTGCAGGCGTTCATAGGCTACGGTAACCGCTTACAATCAGGTGGGCCGTATGCTTGTTTGCCACCTCAGTGGTATAAAAAAAAAACAAATTATAAATTACTCACCACACTTACAGTATTCCAAAACGTGTAGTAAGCCATAGGTTTATTTTACAAATTTTGAAATTTTAAAAAACATTTAAAAAATTAATCTGTTTTGTCATTAAATATATCAATATCTGACTGCTGAGCAATCAGAGAACTGAGCAGAGAAATAGCCTGATAAGTGGGAGCGAACTGCTGGTGTACCATGAAATGTAATTCCGAATTTTCGGACTCAATTTCGTGTTTTCATTCATACCGAACTCGGCCCAATAGGTCTTTACATTTTGTTCGTCATAAATTCTACTATAAATGTATGTATTATATAATTGTAACATCAACCTTGTGTTTCATTCGGACCCAAAATTTCGGAAAACATTTCATGGTAGACCCTCAGAGCAGTACAAGTGCGAACCGGCTATAAAACGTATAGTATAATATATATATTCTTTTTTAATTTTTCATGCGACTTTTCATACACATTCTTTCATATTAACCTTGTGCTATCAATTAAAAACATAACAAAAAAAGAATTAGCAAAATAGGTTATAAAGATGCGTTTTCATACATTTGACAATAGATTTTTATTTATACACATTCAGGTAGGTAACCTTACCATAAACTAAACGTAATTACAATATTCGCGGAAAATTTTAAATATGGAACAACATAATCAAATAATCTTGTCGTTTGGCCGGTTTCGCGCCATAAAAAATTATGAATATTCTATTCATCTATTTCTAGCTTTTTTAGGTTCCGCAAGGAATTGACTGAAACGGATTCTTGTAATTTCGTCTTAATTATATTATACTAGCTGACTCGGTAAACGTTGTTTTATCATATACATTATTTCTAGAACTATACATGCAAATATATCGTACTACAATTATTATATTCGATTGTCATCTTGCAATTCTATTGCGGAATATAAAAATCGCGATTAACAAACAGGCGTTGATCGTAAAACGGTGAAAATTTGAGGTTATATGTATTTTTCAATGCTAAATCATAATAAAATAAAAATAAAAAAAATTGTCAAAAAAAAAATATTTAGAGGTGGGTCACCCCTATCATTGAGGGGTATGAAAAATAGATGTCGGCCGATTCTCAGACCTACCCAATATACACACAAAATTTCATAAAAGCCGTTTCGGAGGAGTTTGGTAACAAACACTGCGACACGAGAATTTTATATATTAGACAAGAACTTCGTCCACGTGACCGGGATATGTTTACTGACCGGAATTAGAGGTAGATTATATCCTTCTCTATTCCATATAGTACGTGTCTACCAAATATCACAGTGATTGATTGAGTTATTAAGGTGCTATTAGATAACAAAAAATAAACTCACACGTTTACAATCAATAAACTTTGTTTCGACTCTTATCGCCATCTACCGGCTATATTTTTTTCGGCGCTTTTTAATAATAATAATATTTTTTTTTTATTTTATTTAAGGTAACGAACAAACAAACTCACTTTCACATTACAATATTAGTAATGACACCAGCCTTTGCTTGCGTCTTTGTACGCGCTGATTTTGGAAGTAGGCAAATCAACGAAGTATATCACTTGTAGATGATGTATTGGCAGCTTTTTTATGTAGCAAATTTTATAGTAATTGGTTAAACACTTAAGATCTCAAGAGATCATACACATAGAAACTCACTTTCACATTTATAATATAAAAAATATGTAAAAAATAATAATAAATATGTATATGTATTAGTAAGGATAATCAGTCTAAGTTACGTATATCACAGCGTCATGACTTTTGGTAAGGGAGATCCGACTTTTTTTTGAAGTCGCATAGAAATTTGAAAATTTGTACTTGTTGTACATGTCCGCTATATCCAGCAGTGGACAAAATAGCTGATATAATAATAATAAATATTTATTAAAGTGTAAACATTTCTGAACCGGTTTTTATGATTATTTTATTATTGACAAGATTTCAAATTAATTTTACCACAATTCGAATCGAAGTTCTTTAAACTATTTACAAATTGATTTAATTGCAGAACCTCGTGATCTAAATTCAACTCACACTTGACACGCGTTTAATTTATTTTTAGTATTAATTTATTGTAGATCATGCTAGATTCTCGGTTAGACCATGACACACCTAAAAATAAATGTAGTTTTTAATAAATTAACATTGCCTTGTTGTATCATGACCTCTCAATAAGACGGAAGAGGAAACGGCTGTGAATAAAAATATTCTTATAAATGTTGCGAATAATCGGTAATAGGTGCAATTAGATTTTGTGACCATCAGGTGTCACAGTATAATGATTAGTGACCATCGGACGTCACAGTTTAATGATTTGTGGCCATCGAATGCCACAGTTAAATTTGCGATTACAAAGCAGTATACATTTTAACTCGTAAACAAATATTTTTAAGCTGTATTCAAAAAATAAAATTAAATATAATATAATATATGTAAATAAAAAAATATATGTAGTTTAACAATTCGCCTGTATATTTTTTTCTGTCGCTATGTTACGCAATAATGTCTTCAATTCTAAACTGATTTTGATTATTCTTTTTACAATTGGTAGGGTTTACTCCCATTTTGGTCTTATATTAATTACATGACGATTGAAGCTGCCGTTTGTCTTTGGAAACCAAAAAACTGCGTTTTGCAAAATATAATTTAATTATAGACATCGAATTCCGAGTTCTGAATTTAAATATTTTGACACAATATTTAAAGATGTTATAAAATATATTTTTATATTCTCTAAAATTTTAAAATGACCTGCTTGTAAAATGTATTTTACTATTAACATAAAAACCATCTTTTGGTTGAGATATTAAACTTAGATATATGGTATTATGGACTAAAGCTAAGCTTCTAAAGCTAAAAACAATGAATATTTTTGCTATATATTTTATTCCTTTATTTCAAACTGTTCTGGCAGCGTACGCCATATTATACAATTTTTACCGTCTTCAAATACATTTATTGTGATTAATTATTGAAAATATATATGTATCAGAATATAAAATACTCTGTAGCACTCAGGGATAATATACCTTTCTAACAGTAAAAGTATTTTTAAAATCGGATCAGTAATAACGGAGATTACCTCGAACATCCAAACTCACAAACTTTACCTCTTCATAATACTGTATAACAAATTACATGACACTTGAAGCCGAGAGGAAACAAACAAACAAACAGTACTATATAGTATTAAGTTAATTCACCAAAGGGAGACTTTGTACAAAAGTCGTTGGCTTACCTCTGTCCCATTCGTGTTTCAACCGTGAAATAGTTGTGTTTGCATAGCTGTGTTTCGGTTTGAAGGGTGGGATATGGCAGTGAATTTACAGACTCAGGGCTCAGGAATAACGCATGGGAGGTATCATGGGCGAAACTGTATACTCTGTTACGTCCATGGTACTGCTCATGTCTATAGGTGACGGATACCACTTTCCATCAAGTGGGCCGTCGGCTTGTTTGCCATTCTAAGCTGTATAAAAACAAAATATTAAGTCCGTTATTTATATCATGCACTAAAAAGTTTCAATATATTATCGAGTAATGACCTGCGTGGTAAGTAAAACAAAATACGCATGGGAAAATACAGATCGGCTGACCTTCGCGCTCCGATGACTTCCGATCTGTGTTGACTTAAACGCACATTCAGATACACTCGTATGGCTTACATTCTCTTGCATCCACTGTCTAGAACCACGTATACAGATAATTTATTTATAATTTACAAAATTACAATTTCAGTTTCAATTAATTATATCATTCCCATTGCAAGTTTGTCATATTTTATTCTATTTTCAAGCATATAGCGTTTTGTATACAATAATAATATAGTATTTTTTTATACAACTAAGAATGGCAAACAATCTGACGATCCACCTGATGGAAAGTGATAACCGTCGCCTATACACATAAGCAGTACCATGCACATAACAGAGTATACTGTTTTGCCCATGATACCCCCCATGCGTTGCCATTACTGAGGACTCAGGTGTTATTCCTCTGTACTCAGTAAATTCACGCCATATCTCACCCTTCAAATCGAAACACAGCCATGCAAACAAAACTGCTTCACGGTTGAAACACGAATGGGAAAGAGGTACCCAAGCAATCGACTTTTGTACAAAGTCTCCCTCTAAAAGTAATAATAATTTATAACAATAATAATCACGTCACTGCAAATTATTATATTAGTACAATTCAGCATTAAAGATTATTTATATTTCAAAAATTCATCAACACTATAGAAGCCGTTCTCGTCAAGACGGTTTTTCAGTTTCTTTCTAAATGAACTTAGACTGCTTACAGCAGTTACACGGTCAGGAAATTTATTATATCTAACTGGGCCCATAACATGAGTCAATCTATCAGAATCTATAGATTCGAGAAACATTTTACTGTCCCCCGCAAGTAGGTACATTTCGAAAACGCTAACATACGAATCTAACAATATTTATCTCCTTCGTTAATCCTCAACTTGATCCATGGATATTTTTTCACCGCGTCAATCCACAGGTAATCCATGGATACTTTTTATCATCAAATAACAAAAACTTATGAATTACCGGACAAAAAAACTGCATATATGAACCAAACTAAGTTAATTTTATTTAAACTGCATCTCATTCATGTTTATTTATTTATTTATTTACACTTTATTGCACCAAGTAAAAAGAGAAATAATGACCAAATATGAAGCGGACATGTTGTTTTAGATTTATCAATCTTGTCTTATGTCTTGTATATCTATAATTAACTACGTACTATTTTTATTATTATCTGTTGTATTTTCCAAATAAAATAAATAATTATATCTAATAAGAGAATGTTGTTTCTATAATGTGGTAGATAATTGTTTTTTTTTTTCTCTCGTTACAGGTCTGTTTCTCCTGCTTATGCTTGGTTTCTTCGCGTTGGGAGCTGCCTGCTTCATCTTCCTCGCGCATCCCTACGACTTTTTGTTCAATCAGGTAAAATTATTTATTAGTTTCATTAGATGTAATTGAAACTGTCTATTGCCACAACTTTGACCACCTCTGCAATTGAATAATGCTCTTATATTAAAAAAAAAAAACCTATCGAAATTGATTTTTAAAAAATAGGGTTTTCGATTCGAGGACATTTTTTTTGGGTATATTATATTGTATGTACGGTAATTCTATATCGATTTTATGATTCTTTGTACAATTGATAGGATAAACTTCTATTTTTTTTTATACCACGAAGGTGACAAACAAGCATGCAGACTGTCTAATGATAAACGGTCACTGTAGCCTATGTAGTGTAGCCTGCAACACTAGGGGTGTCACGGGCGCATTGCCGACCCTGGAATACCTTAATATACCCTTTTTGAAGAACTCCATACTGTAGTCTCTAGTGATAACCTTAGCAGGGAACTCACTCCACAGCCTAAACGTTCGCAGGAGGACGCTCCTTTGAAACCACACTGTAGGTGACCATTTAGCTTCAAGCGTGCGGAATGAATTGTCTAACTTCCTGTAATGCATTTGAGGTCGTGCCTCCAAATACTGGGGGGTCATCCTACACTACGTTTGCCACTACGGAATCGCATCTGATTCCTTCAAATCGAAATACAGCCATAATAGCTGTTTAAGAGCTTAAAACACGTGTAAGATAGGTACTCTCGTAGACAAGTTTTACATTAAAGTCTCTAATAAATAACACGAAATAACGTGATATTCGGTACAATATGTATGTATGTACCTACCTACTATGTTTGTTTATTTTTAATACTTTATTGTATAGTAAAAAAAATAATGTACTTTTAAGATACAAAGTTCAAGATAATAAGATTGTGTATTACCAAAAAACCGACTTCAATAGCAGTAAAATGCGTTTTGATTTCAAAACTAAACTGCTGGAGCGATTTTGATAAAATTTTTAAGAGACAAAACTATAAATATATCCTTTCGGACAAAAAAGGATTTTTTCAAATCAGTTCACAACTGACATAGTTATGAGGTAACAAACATTTAAGATTGCCATGTGGTACCGGCATAGAATTTTTTTTTATACAACTTAGAATGGCAAACAAGCTAACGGCCCACTTGATGGTAAGTGGTAACCGTCGCCTATAGATATGAGTATACTGTTTCGCTCATGATACCCCCCCCCCCCCCCCATGCGTTGCCATTTCTGAGGACTCAGGTGTTATTCCTCTATACCCTGTAAATTCACGCCATATCCCATCCTTCAAACCGAATGGGCCACTTCCTTCCTTTTATATGGGTGTCGTAAGAGTCGATTAAGGGAACTTATTTGTTGAGAGATGGGCAACAGTATCCTTGTTAAAATATCATCGAAGTATAACTGCGGTCCAACCCACTTGCCAAGCGTGGCAACTACTGGCAAAACTGGAAGGCCTATGTTCAGCAGTGAACGATTAACGGCTGAAATGATGAAACATAAAAAAATACGACCGACATGAGAACCTCTTTTTTGAAGTCGGTTAAAAAGAACAAGCTTTATCGCATCAACTGTAAATAATTAATGGTAATAGAGTCCACCATGTACCTTCGTTCCACCATGACAATAACACTCAACACTTCCAGAAAGTCGTTCTCCAAGATGGCGGCGAGATATTGGAGATGTGGCGGACACCGGAGGTAGAGTTGTTCTGCCGGGTATACTTGTTCAACGTGACTAATGCCGAAGAATATATGGCGGGAATAGACGACAAGATTAAGGTCAAAGAAGTTGGACCTTATGTTTACAAGTAAGTCACCTAACAACTCTATAATTATAATAAATAAACGAGGGTAGATAGAAAATTATTCATTCAATGCGAGAATCAATACCCTACCTTAAAAGGCCGAATGTCCTACCTTAGACTGAAAGGCCTCAAGAAATTAGACAGATATAATAAGACAGATTAGCTTTTTCGAAGTCACACAATTATGGATTCTACCCTACTAAAAAAATCCTTTTGCCCTACCTTAAACTTGGGTCTAGCTACGGCCTTGCCATACACTAAGCTTATAAGAAATACCTGCATGTTGCATTGTAGTAATACAAAATGGGATCGATTCTGAAAAACCATTTCTCCATATATTTATATCTCTAAAATAAAAAAAAAAAATTTATATCATAGCATAATCTTTATCCAAAAAACTAATATAAACTAATTTTCTAATATATATATTTTTTATGGATGATAATGGAATAGTTACCCCGCCTGCGCTATCGGTATACGCTGGCGAGGCACCAGTGATAGATGACAGGTGAAGATGAAAGCAGATCAGTTAGCCCATCGTGACAAATCTCACAAGAATTAACCACGATGGTTTCCAGGGGGAACCACGTGGAGGTCAACCTGATAGAGTATATTGTTAGTAATGGAGCTGTTAGATCTAACAGATATGATCTGCAACTGTTGCTGTTAGATTAACAATTCCTTCCCCCTTCTAATATATTTAAATCACAATTAATGTAATTTTAGTTTACAATGGTCCATAAAACAGTAATTTTATAAAATTATGTACTTTAAATATTAGGTTAAGAGATAAATTCATAGAAATGCCACCTCGGAATCGGCCCCAATGACACATAGATCAGTAAATAATAAATTTGTGAACCACTAATGACTGAAATGATTATGATGATGATGGAAATGATAAGTGTATTGTTATATTTGGTACATTACTAATATGATAACATCTAGAAAATTGTCATATATATATATATATATATATATATATATATATATATATATATATATATATATATATATATATATATATATATATATATATATACATATATATATCATTAATGTGGATTTGCCCATGTGAATGGAGATAAAAAGTATAGTTTCGCGGTAAGATACTGAAGACCATGTAGATTTGATGGTATTGCCCAGTCTTGTTTTATATTTAAATGAATTTTGTAATAAAGAATATGTAATTGTAAATTTAATTTATTATATTCATTATATTGTGACATTTATATGCATGTAGTCTGTAGTCAATGTTGTGTACGCCTGCTATAGTTATGCATATCAGCTACATGCTACACAAAAAATGTTATTTAATTTATGTATAATATGTACACTGTTGGTGTGCCTAATTCGAAATAAATAAAAAAAAAGTATCTATTTTAATTCTTAATGAAGAAATTAAGAACATTGATCTCTCTACCAAGGTTCGTTCAAGTTTATCATTTACAAATCGTTCTGTTTTTATCTATAAGCACATTTCTGGAGATTGCTCTCATTGAAATTTTATCAAAATCGGTTTAGTTTTTAAATTACAATAACTGTTTCTGTCATGGTTTTCTTCGGTGTTTTTCTTTTTTTTTCTGAAACATAATCTTTTAGTTACAGAGAGGAATTCAGACCCGAAATGGCTATAAACTAAATTAAATAATATTCTTTTTTTACAGAGAGGGATTCAGGCACGAGATAACCAAGTTCAATGACAACGGTACAATGTCTGTGATACCGCATCACCCACTCACTTGGATGGGCAATATGTCTGAAGGGCACAAGGAGAACGATATACTGTTCTTACCCCATATTGCTTTACTAGTAAGTATTAGCTCAAAACGATTTGTCCTGTGGTCCCAGCATAAAATGGGTCACTCCTTCCTTTACCATGGGTGTCGTAAGAGGCGAATAAGGGAACTTAATAGTCGAAGGATGGGCAGCTGCGTACCTCTTAAAATGTCGCCAAAGTTTAACTAAGGTTGCCAACCCGCCTACCAAGCAACTACTGGCGAAATCCCCCTTATGGGTAAGTCCTATGTTCAACAGTGGACGTTTAATGATTAGTGACATGATGATGTGATGATAACCTTGATAATTCTGTTAACAATTATTTGCGATTCACTCCTGTCTTGGTCTTATTTTAATTCTGCGACGATTGAAGGAGATAGCTGCTTTTACACGACTGTACAAAAAAGGAGTGTAATATCTTTATTGTATGTGAGTCTTTTATTTCACCATAACTTCTTAATACCTAAAAACATATGGTATTACAATAAAATCCTTAAATTAACCCGAGTGATATAACTTTTATGACAGATAACTGTAAATTCTTTTAAATTTCAATGTGACAAGACAATTGTGTTTTGTTTTTTAAATTACGGTGCGATATACTTGTTCTTTTATTGCGAATTTTAAATTCTAATTTCAAATATTTTAAATCTAATATGTCCATAGAGCATTCGTGCATTTTATTCGTTTTATTATAAAAATGCATAATTTATGGGGTCGTTTTTTGCGCGCCAAACTAAAGTTTACCGGTCCACTTCAACGTGCTAATAAATGCAGTATCCGTTTCTATAAATATACTTCTAGAAACATCCATGAATATATCAGAAAAGGAAGCGAGTGATCTGACTTAGGTATATTTGGATAAATTTCAACTCATCTGTCGCAAGAACCGGCCCAATGCAGAATGCATTGACGATGCATTTTAGCAACATTGCTGACATTTTCGTTTCCCAATGCGTGTTGAAAACCCAAGCTTTATGGATATGTGCCTAATTCTGAATATTTTAACGTTTAATGCAAGTCTCATACATTGCTACTGTAATATATGTAAGTGTTGGTACGCACATATTTTTATTTTTATTATGTACCTTCAATATATCTGTGGTAGCAAACTCAATAAGCCAATCCGCAAGAGACAGTCTTTGATTCAATACACTACAGGTACTAACATACGTTTCTACTTTTCCAAAAATAATACGCTATTAAATATTTTAACTCCGTGTGTTAATTTTTAATACAAACATATTTTTACATACATACATACATACATATCTGTCACGCCTGTCTCCCATTAGGGTAGACAGAAACAATGGAACGCCAAATGCTTCGATTCAAACAAACCTCTTTCGCTTCTTCCACATTTATCAATCTTTTCATACACGCTCGCCGGTTACGGAACAACAACAAGTATTAAAAATGTGACGTATCATTTACGTATGTTTGTAGCTTATGTATTGATTAGTATTGATGTTGGTCGTACAGCACTCGTGT
This sequence comes from Galleria mellonella, assembly GCF_026898425.1. NCBI lineage: Eukaryota > Metazoa > Arthropoda > Insecta > Lepidoptera > Pyralidae > Galleria > Galleria mellonella. Next base: position 5,229,084 of record NW_026442015.1, read on the forward strand.
ACTTTAGCTGCCCGCTAACTACATGCTTTCCAACTGTATTGGGTTAACTGCAAGTAATCTCTCCTAACTACTTAAGGAGTAAATTTCAGTATCTTTTTGAAACTTACGAACATAACCTTCGTTCCAATAATACTGTCCAATTATCTTTCCCCTCTCACCGTACTGGTTACGCTTCAAACTCTTTTTTCCTACATTCTTCACGACTCTGGAACGCGCTTCCTGATGCTATTAAGAGACTATCGACTAAACCGTCTTTAAAAAAAACGTTCACGCTTACTTTTTTACTTTATCCGAGCAGTAAGCGCTTTATATTATTCTCAATTTCGTGTACAATATAGTAAATGTCATATATGTGTAAGTATATTTGTTATTCATATATATTTATTCGTTTATATATGTAATTTTAGTATGTATGTATATCAATAATTACTAATACCACATTCGAGTATTCTGACACTTCCCTATGGTTGACTGGGAGAGAATGCTTTTAGCATTAAGTCCGCCATGTACACATATTTGTACTAATGAATAAATAAATAAATCTCTGTCAAAGATAAATCCACCCTTGCTCACAATATTTATAAATGGCTGGTCTGTTTTTCTTGCGTAGTGATAGTTTTATGGTATAAATTTCATTTAATGTAAATTATAAACTTATATACAGTAAAAAAAAATCTTATATACATACAGCTGTATACTAATTATTATATTTTCCACATGTCGAAATACAAATGTTATGTCTAAATGCTAAATCATGCTATGTAGACATGTTTTTGAATTGTACCCATAAAACCATAGTTACCTATATATAAACCTAACATGGTTATAATTTGTTATGTGTGCCTTATCAAAATGAATAAATGTATTTTACTAATTACATCTATCTATTATATATCTATGTAATTTACAAATGTAATAAAGAATATATACAATATACTAGTCACATACAATATATAGATAAATACATAATAAATGAAACAATAAATGAAAATATAAATCTGTAATTAATTGAATTTGAATTAACATTCTACGTATTTGGACTTAATACGGGTGTGTACAAGAGAACCTGTCTGTTTATTGCGAAATACCAACTGTCTAGTATCTTGTTTGCAGTGGAACAGAATCTCCCAAGGTAAAGACAAAATATTAATTTCGTGCAACTTCTAGAAACAACGTCCTTTGAACCGGTCTCAGAAAGGACTTTTTCAATTCGACTATTTATATTTATTTATTTATAGCAAAGTAATAAAATACAAATCATAAATAAAATAAATATATTATATAACACAAATAAATTTATACTCTAATAAATACTCTGCATAACATTCATTATATTTAAATTAATAAATTGACAGTTTTAATTTATATTAAAACTGCAAAGGTTCTTGGAAGATATCAAGGTCACTACATACATAATTATATTTTCTACATATGCATATATAGAGTTCAAATTTATTTACATTTTGACATTTGAATATAGTTAATTAATTATTGATATATATATTAATTATATACAAAATTATATATATATATATATATATATATATATATATATATATTATACAAAAATATGTATAAAATATAATCTATCTATTATACACGAATACACACCTTACATCTACGTATTATAAATATCAAAAACAAGTCCTTAAAAAAATACTTAAAGACATATAGCTAGATACGTGACATTTTATAGAACAAAGAATCTAATACACACGCAAGCGATGTCGCGGGCTAAAAGCTAGTTCTCTATATAATTGATGTAGACCGAATGTAAGTTTCAAAAGCTACTCATAGTTGAAAGCAATTTCAGTTTGAATACCAGTCTATCACAATAATTTATTATCGCTTATAATTTATTATGATACAAACGTAAAATCATTTATTGAAAATATTATTAACTCCAGGCTTATGTTTGTATATATTATACAAAACAAACTTGGATTATTACAACACTGTTAACACAACCCATAGTGCTGTGGACTCGAGATGTTTGTCTTGACATTTTGTGATCACTCAATGGCCAGTTATTTGCGATTTATGGTATACTCTATACAAACTCTTCACTAGTAAAATGTAAATTTATTCATTTACCCTATAAATTTATCCTTTACACTATACAATTCAGCCGTTTATTGTTCACTGTTAAACATAAACCTTACCCATAAAAGGAGTTTACCAATAGTTGCCACACTTGTCAAGCGGATTGGTAACCGCAGTTAGGCTTTAGAGATGTTTTAAGAGGGATGCTACTGCTCATCCCTCTACCTATTTTTTTTAATGGGTGATAATGAAATGGCAACCCTATCTGCTCTATCGGTATACACCGGCGAGGCACCAGTGAAGGATGATAGGTGAGGATGAAGCAGGTCAGTTAGCCTATCGTGACGAATTCAACAAGAATTGTTCACGATGGTTTCCAGGGGGAACCACGTGGAGGTTGACCTAACAGGGCAAGCAATGGGACTGTCAAATTCCATTGCTAACAATCCCTTTTCCTCTATTCCTCTACCTATTAAGTTCCCTTAGTCGCCTCTTACGACACTCACAGTAAAGGAAGGGGTGGCCTAGTCTATGCCAGGACCACACTACTTAATATTTACTAAATTACTTACTTATTCCTAGCTAATAAAGTTCTAGTAATAGCTAACTGACGAGCGTCGAGGCGGAAGGGATTATTAGTAATGGAGAGGTTAGTCCCCATTGCTATTAATATACCCTATCAGGTCGACCTCCACGCGGTTCCCCCTGGAAACTATCGTGACTAATTTATCGTTTGATTCGTCACGATGGACTAACTGACCTGTCTTTTCATCATAGCCTATCACTTCTCACTGGTGCCCCGCCAATGTATTCCATTAGCGCAGGCGAAGTTACCATGCCATTTTCACCCATTAAAAAAACCTGACGAACGCTTATATATATAACTATTTTATTTTTATTTTCAGAGTATAGCAAACGTCGTAGCTCCGAAAGGTTTTGTGACACGTTTTGGACTGAACAATATCATCACACTCACCAACAGCCAGCCGCTTGTGAAGATGACAGCCCGCGAATTCATGATGGGCTACGAGTCCAAGTTGATGACCTTGGGCAGCACTTTCTTACCCGGCTGGATCAATTTCGATAAACTCGGCCTTATTGATAGGGTAAGATTTTAGTTTTACATCCATTAATTGTAACTGACATTGTATTTTTAAGACCTACATTAATAATTGAATTTTGGCCGCGTATAAAAACTTTATATATTCTTTATTACACTTGAACAATACATGCGAAAATTAGTTTAACAACTTGTTAGCAAGGAAGGACTTATCTCTGAAAAAGATCTCTTCCAGCCAACCCAGTGTAGTTGGAGAGAAAATAATTTAATTTGGCTAATCTAGTGCAGGAAAGGTACCGGTGAAAATAATGTAAATACAACAAGCACAAATTGTGAATAAATATAAAAATAAATAAATAAATACGTAAATAAGTAAATAAGTAAATAAATAAATATATATACATATGTATAAGTGCATAGATTTATCATGTACTATTGGTTAAAAGGTATGATTTCGGTCTTCTCTTGAAGGAAGTAATGCTTCCATTACTATCCTATCTATCTCTACTGATCTCTACGACTATCCCGTATATCATTTATGCCTTAAACTGTTCTGTAAGTTATATATGTGCGTGAACAAGTACAACTTGTAAAAATTCATTTTCATTTGTATAAAGTAACAGCTGAGTTATTTTTTCTTGGATGATAATATAATGGTAACCCCGCCTGCACTATCGGTATACACTGGCGGGGCACTAATGAGGGATGATAGTTGAGGATGGAAACGCAGGTCAGTTAGCTCATCATGATGAAAATACAGCTGGAATTAAGAACTGTTTCCAGGGAGACCGCGGGGAAGTCGACCTTTTTTTTTATACAACTTAGAATGGCAAACATGCTGACGGCCTACCTGATGGAAAGTGGTAACCGTCGTCTATAGACATGAGCAATACCATAGACATAACAGAGTATACTGTTTCGCCCATGATACCCCCCATGCGTTGCCCTTCCTGAGGACTCAGGTGTTATTCCTCTGTACCCAGTAAATTCACGCCAAACCTGGCAGGGTACAGGCTGTACTGACCCTACAATAACTAGTTGTAGGGTCAATAGTTTTCAGTATTTGCCACCCTTGGCAGGCAGATTAGCAACCGCAGTTAGGCTTTAGAGATGTTTTAAGAGGGACGCTACTGCCCATCCGTCAACTATCTTTTTTTCTTTTAAAAATTAAGTTCCCTTAGTCATCTCTTACGACACCCACGGAAAAGGAAGGGATGGCCTATCCTATGCCGGGACCACACGTCAAAACTTATTTGACATTTCCAGTAATAATAAGACACTTTTTATATTTTTGATTCTCCTTTTCAGATGTACGATTTTTCTGGCGATTACGAGACGGTCTTCACTGGGGTACATGACGTTCGGTACTCGGGTCTCATCGACACATATAGAGGGTCCACTGACCTCCCCCAGTGGGAGGGGAAGCACTGTTCCAACGTCCAAAATGCCTCTGATGCAACGAAATTTAAAGGAGGACTGGGAAAGAATGACACACTATTGTTCTTCAGGAAGAGTATGTGTCGAAGTGGTATATTGGTATGTATTTCTATATATGGTATATATATATAATTAATATAAGCTTTTATCCGCGATTTCGTCCGCGTGACCGTAATAAATTGAAGTAACCTTCTCCATCCCATAAAGTACATGTATACTACATTTCATAGTGATTGGTTTACTTTCACATTTACATTTTTATTTTATACGACTTAGAATGGCAAACAAGCTGACGGCCCACCTGATGGAAAGTGGTAACCGTCGCCTATAGACATTAGCAGTACCAGGGACATAACAGAGTATACTGTTTCGCCCATGATACCCGCCATGCGTTGCTATTCCTGAGGAATACCAGAGGAATACCACCTTAGTGGTGGTATTCCTCTGTACCATGTAAACTCACGCCATATCCCACCCTTCAAACCGAAACACAGCCATGCAAACACAACTGCTTCACGGTAGAAACACGAACAGGACAGAGGTACCCAAGCAATCGACTTTTGTACAGTCTCCCTCTGATAATTATAAAATTAGTAAAGATAGACCTACCTAACAACTACTTAGAATCTACTACCACAAAACATTGTCCTGTCCAAAGTACATTTTTTCTTTACCTTAATCCGATCTGTCATCATCGTCATACCATCCTTTAACTGTCCACTGCTGAACATAAGCCTTCCCCTTGGGAGTTTTGCCAGTAGTTGCCACGCTTGATAGGTCCAATTATTCATTGCTAACATACACACAAAAATTCAAATCTTTCCTTTTTATAATATTAGTGTAGATAAACTTAGCCTAATGTACATTCTCAGTTAAATGTGAGTATATATTAATATTGATTCTCTTATAGTTTCGCTAATCTTATGACTAAAAATTTGACAATTACCCCCACCCATTAGTAAAGGGGGTTCCCCCCTCCATCACTAATGTGATAAACTGTATGATAGCGGAGCAAATGACAAACTTCTGAGGTAACAAGCATAAAAAAAAACAATTGAATTAAGTATCACGCAGTTTTTTAAAGTCGATTGAAAATTTACCCAAAAGACGTGGGAACTAAAATTAATTATAAGTCTAAAAATAAATCGTATAAATAATACGAGATTAATACATAAATAAATAATAAATAATATCTTATTAAGTATGTGAAGTACTTTTTAAGATTAAGGTATGACGAGGATGAGATATCCTTATAAAAGCCTCTAAATAAAAAAGATAAAATAATACTAATAATACCAGATAAAATAATAATAATAAATAACACCGAGGCCTTTTCTCGGCCACAAACGCGTTTATAAACAATTTTAACGGGTCGTTAAATTTTATAATTAACGTAATTTCATAACAAACGTACGTAGCAGTAATTGCATACTGCATTCATTTTGTAACGTCATCTGATTGTTTGTTGCAAATGCAATGTATTAACTTAATTTACAGAATAGGTGCATTTTTCTAGAATTATAATAATAATTTTTTTATACAACTTAGAATGGCAAACAAGCTGACGGCCCACTTGATGAAAAGTGGTAACCGTTGCCTATAGACATGAGCAGTACCATGGACATAATAGAGTACACTATTTCGTCATGGACGAAACGCGTTACCCCTCATGCGTTGCCATTCCTGAGGACTAAGGTTTTTAATTGAGAAACAATTTGCATTTGACGACTAGTAGATATTTTATCTCTCGGTAGTGGACTATTTCATTGATTTTTAGTAATTTACGCGAATGTAATTTATACGAAGTACTGGGCAAGAAGTTAGTATATAATTAAACATTATATCCAAAAAATCGACTTCTATTGTAAAAAGAAAAACAGTGATTTTGTTTTCAAAACTAAAACCGATTTTAACCGATTTTTTTTTGATAAAATTCCTGTGGGACCAATTTGAAAAAAGAATTTTCCAAATACTCGTAGATTAAGAACTGACGGAATTATAGGAAACAAACACAAAAACGTGCAACCGAATTCAGCGCCACTTTCTGTCTGAAGTCAGTTGAAAATAAATAAAATTCTTACCGTTTTAAAACGTGAATACGTACAAAATGTGTTTCTAGTAATAAACATACAACAAACAAATAAACTACATACAGTACTTTATCACAAGTATATCTAGTTTTTTATAATTATCATCAATTACCATTATTAAGTAACAACACAAGACGTAAACTGTGAATCATAATCGCTTGCGCAGGAAACGGTAAACATTTTTTAACCGACGCACGTCAAGAAGGAGGTATTAAATTGAACTGTATTTTTAAGTGGCTTCAAAGAATAAGGAAATCTCCATTTGCCTCTATTAGTTGTATGCACGTTACGTTTTTTTTTTGTGGTCTCTTGTGTTTTCTTCCATTTTAATTTTCTAAAGATTAAAACCTCTTTTCTATCTTTGCCAGTTTGAAACCGATTTTGATATTTATTTTTATGAATGATAAAGTCTACTCCCTTGTTCATCTCGTATTAATATTATGATGAATAAAACCTTTTTTCTCTATAAAGCAAAAACACATCAAATACGCGATTTAAAATCATGTGTATAAAACACATGGTTTCGTATTCTAAATTCAAATATTATCATTTTTTTTTTAATTAATTTGGATTTATTATTTTATAACTGTAACCCAAGTACTTAACTTTTTTTTTAAATACCATTTATTGAAAATTTTTGTTTCTTTATTTCAGATACCAGTGGAAGAAGGCGTAAAGAGTGGACTAAACGCATATAAATACACATACCCTGAAAATATGTTGGACAATGGGCAATATATTAAGGAGAATAAATGTTTTTGCAGAAAAGGTAAATAAATATTTATTAACATTACAATCAGTCATCATCATTAGCATCGTATCAGCTGAACATAAGCCTTTCCCTAGGGGGGCTTTGCCAGTAGTTGCCACGCTTGGCAAACGGATTGGCAACCGCAGTTAGACTTTGGAGATGTTTTAAGAGGGACGTTGCTGTCTTATCCCTCGCCCTTCCCTAGTCGGCACCCATGGGAAAGGAAGGTGTGGTCTATTCTATGCCGGGACCACACGGGACAAAATAAAATCAGTGTTATTGTCAAATCTCCCCCTAAAAGTAATCCTAGGAATTTAAGTCATGTTCATGTCGACCGATTTTGATAACATTTCTATGGAGCCAATCTGTAAGTATATCCTTTCAGATAAAAAAAAAACTCTGATCGGTTTATAACTGACGGAGTTATGAGGTAACAGATATAAAAAAGAAATATTACCTCTTTAATACCTTAACAGAGAAATAACTCCCTTCTTTTTAAATTCAGTTTATAAATAAATAAATGCCAACAGATACTAGAAGGAAAGAAAAACATTATTTAGTTCTCAATGTCGTAATACGTTTCATTATATTATATCTAAATCGTCTATATTTCATAGATAGTCATCGTGGTGATATGATTGCAGGCAAATGTCTTCCCGCCGGTCTCATCGATGTGACTGACTGCTACTACGGGTTCCCCATCGCTCTCTCCTACCCACACTTCTACAAAGGGGATGATATACTCTTCAGCAAAGTCGAGGGTCTGACTCCGAACAAAGAAGAGCATGAGACCAGGTAAATATTTAATAAATAATAAAAAATAAATTACATGGCGCCTTTTTATCTTAAACTATCAGTTAGCATCAGTTTGCACTAAGAAAACTAGATAACTGATATATTTCTTAACTAATATTAACTTTTGGAAGTTACTTATAAATTACTATAATAACAGAGAATATATTAAAAATTCAAAATTCAAAAATCATTTATTCATGTAGGACATTTTAGCCGCTTATGAACGTCAAATTTTTACATTATAATTTTATTTTTTTCCCTACCGTCCAGTTCGGTATATAGATCCATAATAAAAACTATTAATTAGGATTTGTTGTCCGTCCGTCAAGCTGTCTGTCAAGACTCTATTTGATGTACATGAAATTAATATCATGTACTCAGGTCTGCAATCTCTTAAGGTAGTGTAAATATCAAGCTTCTGAATCGACACAATCCAAAGATATGGCCTTTTATGTGTCATTTGTATCGCATATTTTGACATTCGCAAATAGTAAAACCCTATAGGATACTTCCCGTTGACTTTGAATCGTGAAATTTGGCAAGAAGCAATATTATGTAGCACAAGTAAAGGAAAAAATCCGGAAACTATAAATTTGTAGTTATTTCACAAAACAAATTTAAACTTGATGATTTTGTACGGAACCCTCGTTGCCCGAGTCCGACTTACACTTGGTTTTTTTATGCAACTTAGAACAGCAATCAAGCTAACGACCCACCTCATAGAAAGTGGTAATCGTCGCCTTTAGATATGAGACCTATAAAATCAAAGACAGCTAAATCCAAGTCTGTCAAATGTTAAGGAAACTACAAAAAACTAATATTTTGTCAAGGATATGAAACGATATTCCATATTTTAAACCAGATTGAAAAAAAAAAAAATTGAATATTTGTAATAATTTGCATTTTAATTAATAGAACTTTTAATTAAGAGAAATATTTGAGTACAATGTGAAAATGAAATCGATTTTCCTCATATGAACAATGCCATGGGTATAACAGATTGTACTGTTTAGCCCATAATACCCTTCATACGTTGCCATTCCTGAGGACTAAACTGTTCTACCTCTGTACCTAATAATTCATTAAATATATTAATTGAATGTTTGTATTTATTTTAATTTTATTACGAAAGTGTTTCCATGATAGTTTCAACAAAACATAGCTGTCTTTTCATACAATTCTATTAAAATCATAATTTGAAGTCCACCGCAAAATTGTAAGCATGCAGTTTTTGCAAGAAAAAGTCCAATGTACAGATTTTGTGACCCTAAACAATTGCTTGTCATTTTCTTGTAGCTTCTGGATCGAACCGACCTCTGGTTTGCCTCTGGAAGTCAGCTCCAAAATGCAAATCAACTTGGCCCTAGAAGACTTATCAACGATTCACAACGTCGACAGGTTCTCCAATATGTATCTACCGATGTTGTGGTTTGATATTGTAAGTATAATATTTTATACAAATTCTAACTTCCGGGTGGTCCCAGCATAGAATGGGACACCCCTATCTTTACTGTAGATGTCGTAGTCGCCACTAAGGGGAGGCTTAATGGTCAAGGGATGGGCAGCAGCCCCTCTTAAAACATCACCAAAGCGTAACTGCTGTTCCCAACCCGCCAACCAAGCATGGCAATTACTGGCAAACCTTCCCTAAGAGGAAGGCCTTTGTTCAACAGTGGACACTTAACAGCTGATATGATGATGATGATTAGTTTTTTGCTGGTTACTTTCTACACGTGGATTTAAGAAGCAGGAATGAAAAATTATAAAAAAAAATACAGGAGCTCGCTCCAACCATGCTCCAGTTTTGCACATAGCAATACATTTAGGGATTCATTTTTATTTGTATACTTCTATACTAATTAATTAAATAGAAAATGAAAAATACAGATAGATCTCTATTGACATACATCAGTGACCACACATGACATTCAGTGTCATAATTCTCATCATGTATTCTAATAATGCCGTACTGATCAGTGTTACTAGCAATAATATCTTTCCATTAGCTGGCAATGTTGTGCCGACGTTGGTAACACAACGAACACGTTTAGTTGAAAACATTTTTCTCTACAGTTCCATTATTTTTCACTGATTATATATCAAGATGGATGATGAGATCACAGTGTAGGACAACCCTCTATTAGATGGAGTGACGACTCAAATGCATTACACGAAGTCAGTGGATGCAGATGGCTCAGAATCGTTTCGTGTGGAGGATGACTACATTTAGCAGTGGAGACATAATAACTGATGTGATGATGATGATGATGATGATGATGATGATTATGAGAGCTTGATAGTTTATTCATTATGTATTTTTAGTTTTTATTATCAACATAACAAAATTTCACTATAAAAATCTTTGTTAGGTATATTGGTAATGTCTTTAGCACTATTACCAGCTGGATCTTCGATTTTTTGCTATTCTAAACAATTATTAAAAAAATATATTTATTTTACAGAAATTGTACTCCTTGACTCCATCATTGGAACGACGATTCAATTTATATCTGAACATCTTACCAGTCGTCGAGCGAGCGGCTATGTACGTACTCTTCGGCATCGGGACCTGTCTCATCTTCGCCACCATCTACAATCTCACTTTCAAGATCATGTTTAAGTCCGTCAACAACAGAACAACAAGAAATATCGTTATCGGAAATCAATTTAGTTCTAATGAAAAGAAAAACAATAACACAATATACTCGCCCTGCGAAACACCCCTGAACGGTGTAGATTCTGATAGTTCTGATACACAATTCGATCCGGAGAGACGTCCTTCTTTATTAAAAGTTCACGGCGATAGATTAAAGGAGCTAAGCAGTAAACTAAGCGATAAAATGTACGATTCCGTGGGCACAGTCAAAGATATAGTTATGGGAGAACTTACACATGTGAAGAACATTTTCGATAGGAAAAGCTCGTTAAGGAATGATGCCAATGATCCATACAAAAGTGATTCTGGTGAAGAAATGATTCAGGGCTACAAAACAATAAAACAGTCAGACAGTGATGATGATTGTAAATATTTAGAAGTCATCGACGATGGTAGCGAGTTCGATACAATAGATTTCGATACTAACAATAGTAAACGCTTAAAAGATTTAGAGCGACGTGACAAAGAAACTATATTACATATAAAGGAATGAATGAATGTTGTATGAATTGGTTTGAATTCTGATATGATTCTGTCATTCACGAGTGAGAGTTTGAGGCTAAATCTTAGAAGTGTAGAATAGGTAGAGATTTTAAAGATTTAGAAATTAGTGCGAATTGCAAATCACAAATTAACAAATTAGACGATTGCAAAAATAATAAACTCTTGCTCATTTTTTAGGTTCATGAGTCATTGTTTGTACCTAGTAGTCAACTATTAGTAATCCATAATTATTAATATAATTGATTAAATCAATTGTTTAAAATGATTGCACCTGCAGGTGCAATTAAATTTTGTTGCATTTATATTATTCGTATTTATTTTAATTAAATATTATATATTTTAATTTTATGAACATCAAAATTAATATCATTATAAAATTTAGATGGATATCTAGTTATATATTTATTTATTTATTAATATGCTTTTATACATTCACTTATAGTTTAGATATTAGGTTTTTATACTTACAATGTATATTAAATCTATTTAATGACGGTATTCTCTCATAGAAGTCCAGAAGGATTATCATTAATCCTAACATGGCTTCGTGCTGCATTTATTTTTACTGCCGTTTTTAATATCATATTTTTATATGTATTTTATTATATTTTTTTAAATTTATCATATATTTTAAGAATATTTAAAATTGTTTGTGTATATAAGATGTGTATTTTAAATAATACTTACTAGTTAAAACAATTATCTATTTAGGATTATATAAAAAGCAATGTTATTGTAAATTTATTTTCTACGATATAGGTAATTTTAAGGTAGGAGTGATATCACAGAATACTTAATGTGATGTACCCTAATCGTCCTCATATTCAGCTACTGAGGGACCTTGTAAATATTTTTAGTTGTTTTATATTGAACATTACAAGCTGTGCCCACGACTTCGCCCGCTTTTTTAGGAAGAAAAACTTGCCTAGTTATCTATAAAAAATGCTAAGTTAAAGCCAAATTTTATAATAAAAGAGCCAATAAAGCACTAAGAGGTGATATTTCTAAGATTAGGAAACTAAGGGGGATTCTTATTATATATTTTTTTTTTGCATTAGTTTGGGATTTTTGGGAGAATTTATATATACATATAGTGAAAATAATTATGCTACGATATTCAAAATCTAGCATGGGAATGTAGAATAGGATTACTCATAAATTTCTAACTCGTATCTGAGCCCGATCCAAAATGAGCCTTATAGTAAGGACTTAAAGTCCTTAATCGAAGATCAATAAATCGATAGATAAAGACATTGACATGGACGCAAGGAGTTACGACAGGAAACTGCTGTACCTATAGAAAGTACCATACTGATTGATGCTGTTTTAATATTTAATTTTACTAATAAATATTACTTGTCATTCCCCCGGTCCTGAAAAAAATATAAACCACATATGTCCTATAAATCCTTAATCTATCGATTTATAAAGCATCAATCCCTAATCCAGCCCAGGCCTCAACTCTGTTTGGCATATAAATTCAAACCTCCAAATGACCGTGATTTATAACCGATCTGCTTCGTTTTACCAATCAAAACGACAATTATGTCGCAATGAATTTTAAATGTCCATCATTAACCTTGGTATTTACCATTTTATATTTCTAATCAGAAATAAGTATAGGTATGTTTAAGTTACTTTAGATACATGACTGATGTTCTTACTTGCTCAACTATTCGTAGCATTGTAGTCTTAATACGTAATACTAGTAACGCCATCTATCGGCAATATTGATTAGTATTTACAAGTGTTGCAATTGTAAAAATGTGAAATATGTATATAATATTTATATGTTTTTGTCATATTCATTTTTTATAAATTATAAAATTTTCTTGCTATGTTTATTTATTATTTATATACTATTCTTGTATTCTAACTTCATGTCAGGTGAAGAAAAGCTTACAGAACGGCCAGAAAAAAGTGAATGCCAAATGTTTTTATAATAATTACTCATTGTTAATTCGTGTTTTATATATATATATATATATATATTCAATATCCAATATGTTTTGGATTTAGAATTCTTAAAACATATCCAACACATTTTTGTAAATTAAAAAATTTATTATAATTAAATAAAATTATTTTTTCTAATTATACACTCTCGCTCACACTCATTCATACCTGGATTATGTAAAAAATATAAATTTTCTGTCCTGTAAAAAACTTTAAATTTCCATTAGATTGAAAAATTTTAAAGTTATTGTTGCCAGTACTTGTAAAATAGACTATTGCCGATAGATGGCAGCACGTGTTCGTGGAGAAACGCTATATGTAAGATTATGGTTGAAAAAATGGGATATATTCGAATTTATATTATATTATATTTGTTATCTTTTAACATGCTTTTACTTCATCATCGTTATGTCAGCTGTTCACTGCTGATCGTAAGCCTTCCCTATAAGTAGAATTTTGCCAGTAATTGCCACGCTTGGCAACGGTTGGCCGGTTTAGCCGGGTTGGCAACGACAGTTAAGCTTTTAGTGATATTTTAAAAGGGACGCTGCTGCCCAACCCTAAGCCATTAAGTTCTCTTAGTCGCTTCTTACAACACCCACGGGAAGGAAGGGGTAGTCTGATATGATGTGTAGACTTACCGTTTTTAATGCGTTTTTTACTTTAAGGCTGGTTTCATTGGGATTGTTCTTAGTAGTTAGACTACAGTAGTTAGATTCGAAGGCGTCTGCTCAAATATTACAATTAAATACGAATTTAAACTCGAAAGTGATTTAGGTACATAGAGATTTCTTATTTGATATATCCATATTCGATTAGTAACAAAATCAACGTAACCAACGGTATATTTTAACCCTTTGCACTCCTGCCTAACTCATAGAGGATACCGATAACTCCAGCACTAAACTAGTTACATACCTATGGTGTAAATAAAAAATGGACTCGTTACAATAAAACAAAACGTTTATTTCTTAGCTATTTTATAAAGGGCGCCGAGTCAGTAAAACAACGTATCGCTGTAGACGCGACAGTGGATTTAATGTTAACGTTTTAAAGTCGCAAATACGGCGACAAAGGATTGCAAAGGGTTGTAACTTGTACGTACCAAACAATTTAGCCGATCTTGTAATGTCAATAAATTGACATCCAAAAAGTCGTTGCAGTTAATCGTCATAGTCGTAGAATACTGAAGGATCTTTATATGTAATCTTTGTCAGATCCGTCGGTATTCTACGACTATGATACGTAATCAGTTTAAACAAAAATGTATTCACTTTCAATTAATAATTTACGTTACATTAATGTACATATTAATTAGAGATAATGTAACTAATTAATTATGTGTGTATATTTGAATAATTTGTATTGTAATTAAATAATTGTTTCATTTAATTAATTAGTTAATTATTGTATATTGAGATTGCCCTCTTGTAATTGGTGAGCCGCTATGAAATTTATTATTGCAATAAACACCGATTTTAATTAATTTTATTGTTTATTCTTTAACTCTATTCACCTTTAATTTTTAACAAATTTCAAATAAGTGTCTCCATACAAATACTTCGCTAAAAACAGGTTAACTTTTTTATCTATGCATGCATATACTGATAACCTGGTATTTATGGGGGAAAGGGTTTTAGTAATGAGGACGTTAGTCCCCATTGCTATCAATATACCCTATCAGGTCGACCTCCACGCGGTACCCTGGAAACCATCGTGACTAATTTATCGTTGAATTCGTCACTATCTATGGGCTAACTGATCTGCTTTTTTATCCTCACCAATCATTCCTCACTAGTACCCTGCCAGTGTATACCGATAGCGCAAGCGGGGTTATCATTCCATTATCATCCATTAAAAAACCCGGTATATACAATGAATACTAAACAGGTATGTAAGGGAAATTTTTATATTTTAATATCATAACTACTAATATATCCAACAACATACTTACAATTTCGTATTGTACATATACATCCTTACATTTTCGTATTGTACATATATACTGATATTCTCATATTGTACACATACATTCTGACATTTTCGTACTGTACATGTATATCCTAAAATTTTTGTATTGTACACATACGTACATCCTAACATTTCGTATTGTACACATACGTACATCCTAACATTTCGTATTGTACACAGACGTACATCCTAACATTTTCGTATTGAACATGTATATCCTGACATTTTCATACTGTACATGAATATCCTGACATTTTCATACTGTACATAAATATCCTGATATTTTCGTATTGTATCTATATTTACCTACAATATTTTGCTAATTAAAGTGTACAGGCGGTGGGAGAAGTTTTTAATAGATGTCAAATACGTATACTCGCCTAACGACTATGATAATCATCATCTATAAATACATAACAAAATTATACAGACTCCACAAAATATAGTAGAGTGATGATTGATAATGATGATAATAAAAAATAAATTAATGAAAACTTTTTTTATTAAAAACGTCACAAAACATCACAATTTATTATTCACCACCATTATTACTGCAGTATTATACAAACAGATGTAGTAAGGTTCATTATACAATATGTAGTCCAAGGGCAAGTTATTGTACAATACAAATCAATAGTATTCGAAGTCATTATGATAGGCGAGGATGTCCTGGGCCGTGTTGAACCAACCCCGTACGACATCAGTGTTCATTGTCCACCAAAAAATGTAGCCATAGAAAAACATTTGTACCGCTTTATCTAAGATTACCATTCTGTAAAGAAATATTTATTTATTTATTTTTTACTATCTTTTTTTAATGATTGTATAATACCTCAGTACAATTACTGAAGAAAGATTTGGTACCAGACTATAGTAGTTGTAAATATATTACGTGTAATGTATGTGTGTAAAATATTTACATGTGTACATGTACATATTTACATGTGTACATGTACATATTTTACACACCCTCCCACATACATACATTCAAAATACACTCTAGACACAGGGAGCACATTTTTTCACAATTTTTATTACTACTAATAGTTATAATTAAATGAATTAACTTTATATAAAATCAGCATTCTGTATGTAGCACTAAAAACTATGCTGAGCTAATATTATACTATGTAATGAGGGTTGAGCGCTTTTATCTGAGATACAGGCTTTATAACCTAGTTCAAATACAGATGTTTAAACTGATACAAATGTACAAATGAATTCGTGCCTACTTTTACTGTAATTTCCAGTGCTGAGTTTGTTACAATCATGATTATGCAATAAAGTTATTAAATATATTACGCCGAATAAAACGACATTTTTTTATGACACTTAGAATGGAAAACAAGCTGATGGCCCACCTGATGGAGAGTGGTAACATCGCCTACAGATACAAACAGCACCATGGACATAACAGAATACACTATTATGCCCATGGTACCCCATTGATAAGCATTGCCATATAATTATAAATAAACCAAATAATTACCTTTGATAATGGGCCTTAGCTTTAGGCAAGTCCTCCTCTTTTTCCCTCAACAAATATTTCTTGCCGCCAATGCAGCAATCCCTGAAGTACATGTGTTTGTCCACCGTCTCCATGTCGTAGTAGAAGTGCCCGTGATCTTCCTTCTTGATACAAGAACGGAGCTCAACTATATTGTTGTTTATGAATGTCCATTGCTTAGTTATAAAGTATCTGAGAGCCATGTTGGCTATATAAATCCTTCGTTGTACTTTTAACAGCCTGGAAATTGTTGTAAAGTGTAAATATAACAAATACTTATATACATACTAGCCGTTTCCCGCAGCGTTGCCCGCTTCTATGTAATACCCGTATATCATTTCCACACCTCAAATTACCCACCTTTAGTAGAAGTAAATACTTATTTGAAAATATTTTAATACAAATGTGGGGTACATTTAAAAATACTTAAACAAAAACTGACAGTATTATTTCCATGGTGTTACTGGGTACACCAGTACTGGGTACACTCGGTCAAGGTAGCAGATATGTGGGTTCGAATCCCATTATATCGAATTATCGAAAGTTATTATGAGTGAATGAATGCAAACTCTTTATGGTCCTGTTTCAAGTAATTTATTTATAGTAAATTAAAAAGAAAAACAATATGTACACAAAATAAATACTTAACTACATAAACATAATTACATAAAAGCAAGTTAAAAAGGCAACAATGGGAGACCTTATCGTATTATTTACATCTATAATTATTTAAATAATTTAGTACTTACATCGGTTTTTTACCAAGAAGCCACAACACAGTGTCAACAAGTATTGCAGGCAAGCAGTGAAGGAATAACACCTAAAACAAAACAGCTTGTTTTCTATAGAAATGTCTGTGTTTCTGCTGTGAAATAACTGTGCTTGATGGGTATCACCATATCAGCCCTTAACTGTCCACTGCTGAACATAAGCCTCCCCCATGAGTTTTGACAGTAGTTGTCGTGCTTGGCAGGCGGGTTGGCAACCGCAGTTAGGCTTTTAATGATATTATAAAAGGAACGATGAAATGATTGAAGGGTAAATGGCAGTTATTGTTTTTTATACAACTTAGAATGGCAAACAGGCTGACAGCCCACTTGATGGAAAGTGGTTACTGTCACCTATAGACATGAGCAGTACCATGGACATAACAGAGTACACTGTTTCGCCCATGATACCTCCCATGCGTTGCCATTCCTAAAGAATCAGGTGTTATTCCACTGTACCCTGTAAATCCACTGCCATATCCCACCCTTCAAACCGAAACACAGCCATGCAAACACAACTGCTTCACGGTAGAAACACGAAAAGGACAGATGTGCCCGAACAAACGACTTTTGTACCGAGTCTCATTCTGGTGAGTAAAATGACAGAGTATGAAGCTTTTAAGACCAATATTATTTCAGCCGTTAACTGTCCACTGCTAAACATAAGCCTTCACCATAAGGGGAGTTTTGCCAGTAGCTGCCACGCTTGGTAGGCGGGTTGGCAACCATAGTTAGGCTTTTAGAAATGTTTTAAGAGGGACGCTGCTAACTATCCGTCGCCCTCCCTTAATCGCCTCTTACGACACCCACGGGAAAGAAAGGGGTGGTCCATTCTATGCCGGGACCAAACCGTAAATAAATATACTAACCTTAAGGTAATGTTTTGTTGGAGATGTGGTGATAGAACCACCTACGCTCCACAGCGCATCATTTATGGGCATTACGTGGACTAGTTTTCTGCCAAACTCAACCATTTCGGCCATTGTGATGTTATTCAGTGTGCCCGCGCAACAGTTGTATATTGGTATATCATCTGTGATCTCCAACCTGAAATTAATAGGTACAACTCGTAATTGTAACTCGCTATTTTGTCCGCGCAAAATGATGAAATGTTTATACGCAATAACTCTAGGATATGGCCATATGAACCATGGGTTTTTTATTGACCAAGAGATCTTTTTAGTGGTGTTTTAGGATTTTTATGTGATTAAGAATTATATATATATATATATATATATATATATATATATATATATATATATATATATATATATATATATATATATATATATATATATGCAATATAATATATTTGGTTTTATTTATTTCTAGTCCGCCAACAACTTAAACATTAAAATTCAATTTTTGTTGTATTAAATGTTTAAATTTAAATAAATTAAACGAAATCTAATAAAAATATATAAAATAAAACAAAATTAATAAATAGGTCTAATAATTATGATTTAAATACTAAGCTAGTTTCATCTTATATAATTTTCAAATAAAAACACAATTACAATAAAATTTTATAATTATAAACTTGTTTCAATTTCAAATAAATAATTTTTAATGAAATTTTTTTTAAAACAAAATTAATATGAATTAATTATAATAATTTTAAATTAAAATATACAGTTTAAGTACTAGCTACTAAACAAGCTGATAAAATACTTATTAAAAATAATACCAATGTTTGGATTTGCTGAAAAAGAGACTCACGGTCGCCTAGGTACATTTGCTTTCCACTATCTTATTACTTTGTGTATTATTAGTGTATATAATAAACTAATAATAAATATATGATTTCTACATCACCCTGTACTCAAAATGTAAGTAAAAAAGAAATATTAATACAGATATAATGTTTCGATCAATCGAATTATGTGCCTTACTTTTTCGTTCCTCGCATCCAGGCCATGCAAATTATGGTCTTGATAGCAATATCTACAGGTATATAGTCGGCGATCAGGTCAGGATCAGTGTGCAGACTACGTAGTAAACCTGAAAGTTAAAGTAGTAGTTAGTAGTTTATTTATTTATTTAACACTTTATTACACCAACATTATAGGATTTGTTGAAGATTTTTCGATAAATAAAGTGTAATATAAAAGGTTTTTTTGCTAAGCAATCTCTTTCAAACAATCTTTGGGTAGAAAAAATTAAAGAATAAATAGGTAAGTGGCTTAATTATATAAAGAAAGAAAATTAATTAGTTTTTGACTTTTGACCACAACAGAATATCAGTGTTTTGCTCTTTTGAGAGCAAAGCAACAAACTGAATTGTGACCATTTTGTGTTACTGTGGCACACGCACGAAAAATTTTGTTACCTCTTTTATGTAAGTACATTTTTTTTCCTTTTTTTGTATATGTTTTGTTTTATTTCTTTTTTTATGTACGTACCAATGTTTAATGTTATTTGTGTGCTGTAAGTAATGCAAATAAATTACCTATCTGTTTAATTAATAGATTTACAAGGAGGATGTGTAAAAGAAGAATTACGATATAGATTTATCGAGCACGAATGAACGGAGATATCGGTAGTTTTCTTAAATAATTATCCCACGGGAACTCATTAATTTTCCAAGACTGAAAGTATCTAAAATGTTGACCGGAAATATATAAAGTACCATGCAAAATTTCATTTAAATTGGTCAAACAGTTTCTGAGATTAGCCCGTACAAACAGACAGAAAAATAAATATTTTTGTTTGTTTATACGGGCTAATCTCTGAAACTGTTGGACCGATTTAAATGGAATTTTGCACAGTGATACCTTATATCTCCGGTCAACATGTTAGATACTTTTAATCATGGAAAATTAAAGAGTTCCCATGGGATGATTAAAAAACTATAGTAACTTATACAGCTTAGTACACAACCTACTTAAGTAAAGTCACTTTGACCAAAGTTGTTAATTTTGGTCCAATATTCCCAGACATAATAAATATGTACCTACATACATCGATACAAACTAAACAGGAATAATAACAAATGCCACGCGGACAAAGTCGCGGGCATAAATAATATTGTGTCCTCACCTTTACCGCTGGCAATCATCAAGCCGACTGGTCCATTGAAGTTGTCCAGCCAACCAGGCATTGGCTCTTTGAGACTTGAAATTACTGAAAAATAAAATAAACAATTTCACCATATAGACCTGTCTAAAATGATCCATAGAGTTTGTCCACTATCTCTTAATATGGAGACACCCATGTCCCATGTTGTTGCATGTTTAAAAGGCAATAAAAGTATATAAAAACATAATACCCCATTTCTCAGTGTTGCAACCTCCCTCCCTCTATTTACCAGAGGAAGATTTTGTACAAGTCGTTTGCTTGGGTACCTCTATTCCATTCGTGTTCCTACCGTGAAGCAGTTGTTTGCATGGCTGTGTTTCGGTTTGAAGGGTGGGATATAACAGTGAATTTACAGTGTACAGAGGAATAACACCTGATTCCTCAGGAATGACAATGCATGTAGGGTATCATGGGCGAAAGTGTATACTCTGTTATGTCCATGGGCTTATGTCTATAGGCGACGGTTATCACCAAATGGGTTGTCAGCTTGGTTGTCATTCTAAGTTGCATAAAAAATTAACTAAATGTACAATAAGAATAATAATAATTTATTTGTTATATATATATATATTAGTAATAAATACACCGCCTACTTAATTTCCTGCTTGCCTCATGGTTGACTAGTAAAGAACGCCATTAGATGTTAAGTCCACCATATCTACGCTTACTTATATTATATAATTGTACATTGAAGTTTAACCCTTCTTTGCATGATTTTTTTTTATTGGTGAAATAAATCGAGGTGATATAATTCATGTTCAAAATTAAAGGAAAAATGGTTAAAAAAAAAATAAAAAAATAAATTTGACAGCTAATGGACATTAAAAAGGTATCCAGACACAATCAACTTTAAAAAATTAACATTCAATGTTATATAAATTTTTTAAGGGTTAAATAATAAATGTATAAAAAATGTAAATGACAGTGTTACTTGTATTTATTGATTGATGCATTTGTTTCATTATTATTATCGGATAATCATTTTGTCGGCCTTAGTAATATAGCGGTTTCACATGCCGCCTCGCCTTCCGGTGGTCACGGACTCGACCCCAGAACAATACAAATATTTATTTATATTCATGAGCATCATCTTTTGTATTGGCCTGGGTGTTTTCTATGAATAATAGGCATTTATTTACAGCATAAGTATTTAAATACATGCATCACTTGTCTTGTATCCATAGTGCAGGCTTTCCTTAGTTTTAAACTAGACGGTACTGTTTATTAGGTCCAATACTAAAGAATTGAAGTTTGCTGCTGAACATAGGCCAAAGAATGGGCCATCCCTTCCTTTCCCGTGGGTGTCGTAAGAAGCAACTAAGGGAACTTAATGGTCGAAGGATCGGGAGCAGCGTCCTTCTTAAAACATCACCAAAGACTAACTACGGTTGCTAACCCACCTGCCAGGCATGGCAACTACTAGCTGTTAATAATGCGGACTACCAGTCCCATTGCTAGCAATATACGCGGTCAGGTCGACCTCCTCGTAATCCCCCTGGAAATCATCGTGCTAAATTCCAGATGTATTCATCACGATGAGCTAACTGATCTTCCTTTCATCCGTCACTATTGCTCTGCCAATGTATACCGTTAGCGCGGGTGGGGTAACCATTCTATTATCACCCATTAACCCCTCCCCCCTCTCCTTATGGGGAGACCTATTTTCAGAAGTGGATAGATAACGGCAAATATGATGGTGATGGTGTCATTACCTATAGACGGTCGGGCGATGACGGCGGGCAGAAGACCTTTTTGTTCGTATACCACATGTTCCGCCAGTTGCTTTGTGAACGCATAAGTGTTGGGAATACTGTCTATGTACCTGGAATGAAAAAAAGATAAAGATAAATAATAAAGTTCAACAAAGTAACATGATTTCAGGCGAATTTTTACGACAATTTCAGGCCAATCACCATAAATCAGGCCATGTATCATAATTTAAAGCCTTCAATATATCTAAGACTATTTGCCATAACTCAGGGCATTCATTATATTTTTAGGCCTTTCTCCATAGGTACCTCTAGCCATTCATCATGTTTTCAAACTATTAACGATAACTTAAACCAGTCATCAAGTTTCCAAGCCTTTCACCATAACCCCGGCCATTTATTATATTTTCAAGCCATTCACGATATCTCAAACCACTTATCACGTTTTCTGGTCACTCCTTTTAATTTCCGGCATTTATAGTCAAACAGAGTTGACGTTTTTAATCAAACAGAGTTAAGTCAGAGATTTAATAGTCAAACATTAGTTGTTAACTTTAACAGTGTTCCAATCATGGCCGTAGCTAGGGGGGGGGCATTCAGAGGCAATGTCCTACCTTGAAACGCCCAATGCCCTATCTTAAAATGAAAGACCCCAAGAAAATTAGACAGATTCGCTTTTTCGAAGACAATTACGGCTTCTGTGCTACCAAAACGTTCTTTTGCCCTATCTTAAACTTGGGTCTAGCTACAGCCCTGATCCCAAGTCATTTTCTGACTTGGGACACGGTTAAAACCATCTCATTTTTTTAATGGATGATAATGGAATGATAGAACCCGCGCTATCGGTATACACCGGCGGGCCACCAGTGAAGGATGATAGGTGAGGATGAAGTAGTTCAGTTAGCCCATCGTGACGAATTCAACAAGAATTGTTCAAAGCTGGAATTCAGCACGATGATTTCCAGAGGGAACCACGTGGACGACGACCTAATAGGGCATATTGCTAGCAATGGAGCTGTCAAAGTCCATTGCTAACAACCCCTTTCCCCCTCCCCCCTCATTTTAGTAGGCAGCTCTAAAATGCGTTTTCCTATATATCTTTTTCACTCTACAAACTTTCCCTAGTCGCTTATCTATTCTTAGCTTATACTAAAACAAGCCATGTAGTCCCGGCATAGAACAGACCACCCCTTCCTTTTCCATAGGTATCGTAAAGACGGCTAATGACAATGGTTGAGGGATGAGCAGCAGTTTCCCTTATGAAACTACTCCAAAGCCTAACTGCGGTTACCAACCCACTTGCCAAGCACTTATTACAACTGACGAAACTCCCCAACAGGGGGAGGCCTATATTCAGCAGTGGACAGTTAACTGCTGATATGATGACGACGATAATGACTAAAATAAGCACAGTACAGAACTTACTTAGGAGTCAACGTTTGTAACGTATGG
Organism: Galleria mellonella; assembly: GCF_026898425.1. Taxonomy (NCBI): domain Eukaryota; kingdom Metazoa; phylum Arthropoda; class Insecta; order Lepidoptera; family Pyralidae; genus Galleria; species Galleria mellonella. The sequence goes on from NW_026442015.1 coordinate 5,252,860, forward strand.
TCGTCGAGCTCGTCACATATTTGCAAAGTGTCGCGCCAGTCCGCGTAAGGAGGGTAGATCTTCTCTTCTATCACGTTTCTGTTGCAATTAGAATATGACGTTGACACGTGGATTAGAGCCTGGAAAGGGAAATGTTTTATGTCACTTTCTTTTTAACTAACTTCAAAAAAAGGGGGTTCTCAAGTGGGTTGATTTTTTTTATCACCTCATAACTTCGTCAATTGTAAAACGATTTGGATTTTTTTTTTCGTTTTATCTGAAAGGATATACTTACAGATTGGTCTAGTAGAAATTTTATCAAAATTTATTTAGTAGTTTAGTTTTCAATCAATGGTTTTGCTACAATTGAAGTAGGTTCTTTTTTTTTTGTGGAACTTGATCTTAATTATTAACTTATATTTTTAATATTTTATGTCTTTAAAATGTTTATTCTATATGTGTATGTAATTTTTGAGTATTAAATTTAAAAACGGAATTATTAAAATTGAGTCGAAACCGTTGCACGTTATCAAATGTGTACATTTCCAGTCACGCCACGAATAATATATTTTTGTGATGTATTTGAAAATTCCGCTGTTATGTTAGTACATATGTCTGATTTTTGGGAATATTTTTTAATCTAAAAACTATTGCAAATCGACCCTAGTTCTAACCTAATTTATGATTGTTATTTCAGAGTGCAGAATAAAATTGTCATTGGCAATAGATTGAATTGATATCAATATTAAATTCAAGAATAGACCTGATGTTTTTTTTTAAATTTATACTTTAATTGAGCAGACAACGGTACACGCTTTTTGTACACTGTTATTTATTTTTTGTTTGTTTTGTTCTTGTTTTGTATGCTACTGTGTGAGTTGCATGATTCTTTGAATAAAATTATTTCTTTCTCTCTTTCTTAATTAGGTTTAACATAGATGCTCAAAAAAATGTAATCAAATCAAATTGTTTTGTTACAAGATTTTATTTCTAACAACATTTTATTTTTTCGAATTTCCAATCGGAAGAAACACATTTAAAATTTTGTATTTCACTTACAGACAGATCTCTGACCTCCTTCGCAAAATCTATCAACTTCTTCGTGCCACCGAGATTCATGCCAGCAGCAAACGCCAACGAGTCATCAAATCTGTTCAAAATAATTTTATCATGAACTAAATAATATCAGTTATATTATTTAAATTAATATCATCATCATAATCATCATAGCAGCCTTTAACTGTCCACTGCTGAACATAAACCATCGCCATGTGGTCCCAGCATAGAATAGGCGACCCTACCTTTCTCGCAAATGTAGTAAGAGGCGCTAAAAGAGGGCGAAGGATGGACAGCGTACCTCTTTAAACATCACCAAAGCCTAACTGCATTTGCCAATTCGCCTGTCAAACATGGCAACTACCGGCAAAACCACCCTTTTTGAAGGACACCTGTGTTCAACAGTGGACAGTAGACGACTGATATGATTATAAAACGTCATGCTCTTTAAAGTACAAGCCGTAACACCATTAATAGTAGGTGATTTAATCTAATAACATACTAGTCAACTGTTATTGGAAACTTAACCAACAATTACAACGTTAGAAACCATATACCTGACACTGGCTGCGACGTGGAATATGATGTTGACTCGGTTGACTAGAAGAGCTCTGTCCTCTTGTGATAAACCTGAAATTATGTACATAAATATTAACCCTAGAATCAGAAATGATTTGACTGACGACGGTTAAATTCCCCCACAATGCAAATATTTGTATTAAGGAATATGTCTAACTAGTTCTATCCCGAGGCCTCGCCCACTTTAGTACATAAAATATCCTGTGTTAAATTATGATACTACCCATGTACTAAATTTCTTTAAATCTGTTTAGTAGTTTTTTTTGTTAAAGAGCAATAAAATATCTATTTATCTATCTATCCATTGTTACAAATTTTCACATTTATTATATTAAGAGGATTTATAATTATCCCAATATTTTCTATATCAATAAAAACAACTAACTAGTAAATAAATACATAACAACTTCATAAATCTATATATAAAAATAAAGGCGTGTTACGCAGTGTATTTATAAACGAAGGCGTATAACGCAGTGTATTTATAAACGAAAGCGTATAACGCAGTGTATTTATAATCGAAGGCGTGTCACGCAGCGAATTTATAAATGAAGGCGTATCACGCAGTGTATTTACAAACGAAGGCGTGTCACGCAGTGTATTTATAAATGAAGGCGTATCACGCAGTGTATTTACAAACGAAGGCGTGTCACGCAAACGAAGGCGTGTCACGCAGTGTATTTATAAATGAAGGCGTATCACGCAGTGTATTTACAAACGAAGGCGTGTCACGCAGTGTATTTATAACCGAAGGCGTGTCACGCAGTATATTTATAAATGAAGGCGTGTCACGCAGTGTATTAATAAACGAAGGCGTGTCACTACTGAACGGATTTAAATAAAATTTGATACACGGATAGATAATATCCTAACTTATAACATAGAATACTTTATATTCATTTGGGTGAAGCTGCTGGATGTTTATATAGCCATCACGTACTAGTGTTGCTTGGTTTCTCATAACACACAGTGTCCTAGGTTGAGAACCAAGAGAAGACTAAAATTGTTTTTCTTATACCACAATGGTGTCAAACAAGCATACAACCTATCTGATGGTAAACGGGCACTGTAGCCTATGGACGCCTAAAACACTAGGAGTATCACGTGTACGTTGCCGACCCTGACGAAACCTTAATATATCCTTTTTGAAAAATTCCGTACTGTAGTCTCTAGGGAAAACGTCGACAGGGAGCTCTACAACCTGTGCGTTCGTGTCAATTGTGTAATATTACTTGACAAATCACAGAAAATTCACAACGGTTTACAAGTTTAGATATTACTATGATCCTCACCTAAGCCAGGCTCCATTACATCGCCGGAGACAATGAACACCTTCTCCATGAAGATATTTGGCTTCTCCGCTCTCAGGCGGTCGAAACACTGAAAATATGCAATAGAAAAATGATGAATCTAAAACTTTCAGATTGTTTAAACATATTTAAATTTTAGTATAAGACTTAACGAAAAAATGGGGATATAAAAACACATATATTTAATATATATATAATAGATATATCGTAATTTTAGTTTTTCTATTTTGTTATTAAACTGTCAAATCTTAAAATTATTAAACTAAATTTCTATTGTAGGTAGGTATTAATTTATTTTAACATTTATTATATAAGTAGGTAGGTATTATATTTATTTATAGTATATGTATTTACGTATATATATATATATATATATATTATATATATATATATATATATATATATATATATATATATATATATATATATATATATATATATATATATATATATATATATATATATATATAACCAGAGGGAGACTTTGTACAAAAGTCGATTGCTTAGGTACCTCTGTCCCATTCGTGTTTCTACCGTGAAGCAGTTGTGTTTGCATGGCTGTGTTTCGGTTTGAAGAGTGGGATATGGCGTGAATTTACAGGGTACAGAGAAATAACACCTGAGTCCTCAGGAATGGCAACGCATGGGGGGTATATAGGCGAAACAGTATACTCTGTTATGTCCATGGTACTACTCATGTCTATAGGCGACGGTTACCACTTTCCATCAAATGGGCCGTCAGCTTGTTTGCCATTCTAAGTTGTATAAAAAAATTTGTTTATGTATTGATTAATGTTAATAGTAATTCGTTTTCTTAATAATAATAGTTGTAGTATTTCAACTGCCCGCTAACGACATGCTTTTTAACTGTATCGGGTTGACTGGAAGAGATTTCTGTCAGGGATAAATCAACCCTTGCTCACAACATTTATAAATGCATTAACAATGTGATTTACAAGTGCAATAAAGAATAATATGTATATATATTGTAAACGTAAGTAATTTAAACGCGTAGTATTCAGTCCCAATACATAAATTTAAATATGACAATAAATAATTTTAAATGCAAACAATTAAAAACAGGTATGTAGGTACAATGAACCTGAAATTGTGAACCGTTAAGTCCCGAGATTGTTTTTAAAATATAATAATAATTATTAATATGACAACGACTCCCCCTCCCCCTTTGTACTACCACAATTGTTTAGTCCTAAATTCATAGTGAATAAGCAGAGCTATTTATAAATTGTTGCCCTTATGGAATGCCCACATTTCGCCGAAATTTCGTTTATTAGAATACAAAGTTGCAGGGAGCGAGTCTACCGCCATCTCTCGGATTAGATAGATAGATAATTTATTTACATTACTTACAGCACACTAATAACAATACAAACATACACATGATACACAGTAAAAGAGATAAAAGAATAAAATACAAAAAGCAAAATATTTAAAACAACAATTTCCTTTTTTCCAAGCGTATGCCATTAATTCGTAATTATCGATGTTTACCATCACTATAGAGTTATTCGTAAAGAATTACAATTTATTAAGTTTTGGGTATAAGTTAAATTCGAAGTGACATCCTTCGAAGTCTATAAAGTCGAGATAACAGCTACTGCCGCTTTAACCGCCCTCTATAGACTACTATTGAATGGTAACTTTTAAGCTGTTGCTAAAAGAAAAAAATCGATTTCACATTTATGACTATTGTATTTATGTCACGCAAGCATGCTACCAATTTTAATCATTCTTTTTGCTATATATAAGGTTGGCACCTGTGTTAAAACCACATTAGTTACCATTTATTTTTGTGAAAACCATTTTTAAATTATGTAAACATGAAATATGAAATTTAATAACTTTTTTATGTAACTTCTAATGCCAAAGAAGCTAATGATCCACCTGAAAGTGGTAACCGTCGTTTATAGCCATAAATAGTGCCATGGACATAACAGAGTATACTGTGTCGCACTAATATCATAAGGTATGTATTACTTACAAATGACTCATACACTTTGGAGAGCCTATCTTCAGATTTGACACCTCTCTTGCTTCTCAGTAATATATATATTCTGTCTAGATCAGAACATGAATACAGAAGCTTCTCGATAAGAGCTTTTCCCATAAAACCTGAAATAATACAATACTGATATACTTCATTTCAGCCTTTAACTGTCTACTTTGGAACTTAATAAATTTGGAACTTAATAAAAATAATAATAAATAATAGCATAGTAATAATATGATGACATACTTTCATATAAAGGTCAGGGATGTTCTTCTCTAAAAATCTGGGCATACAGGTATGCGACCCCGGCCTCCCAAGTCGTTGCAGTGTCCCAGTCCTTCCCGCAACTGCAGTGTCTCCCCCTTTCCTTTCCCACATACCATAAGTCCCTTATTCCTCTTATTTACCAATTTTCTTTACGCATTTCCAACGATCCCTTCTTTTTTTCCTTAATCCTTTCCTCCAAACCGTAGGTGGCGGAAACCACCAACAAATGCATTCCCAAAAAGAGTTGACGTCAGGCAGGCGGCCAGTCGTAAAACCAAACCATCCAACCATCTTTTTATAATATGGATAAAAAACTTATTTCGCCGACCCCATATAATAATTGGGATAAGGATAGGAGGAAGAAAAGAGAGTTTCATATAAGGGAAGTTTTGCCAGTAGTTGCCACGCTTGGCAAGTGTGTTGGCGACCACAGTTGGACTTTTAGAGATGTTTTAAGAAGCTGCTGCCCATCCCTCTACCATTAAGTTCCCTTAGTCCCTTCTTATGATGATATATGATGAAAAGTAGTAGGATACCTAAACTAACTAGTATGAAGTACGTCCTCATTGTATACACAACAAGGCTAACATTCAGTAAGTACCTCTGTTTAAATCGATTTGATTGTTTGAAACACTTGACCTCTATTATCATAAAATGGGTACATGCCACGACTTCGATCTACATGCCTATTTGTATTGTATCCACACCAGTTTGTCCTCAAGACACGGTCAACTAAGTATAACGCCCAGTTTATGTTCCTTCCTGACCCGACCGACATTCATCATACCATCTTATCAGCCTTTAACCACTCACTGCTGAACATAAGCTCCCCCTTGGAGGATTTTTCCAGTGGTTTCCATGCTTGACAGGCAGATTTGGCAATCGCAGGTAGGTTTTAGAAATCTTTTAAGAGGAACGCTGCTGCCCATCCCTCATTCTTCCTTAGTCGACTCTTAAGACGCCCACGGGAAAGGAAGGGGTGACCTATTCTTTTCCGTGGCCACAGCACGGCCAGATATTATCCCGTAAAAATTCCATTTTATGGTTCTGTACTAAGAATGTACCAAGTAACTCTAATGGTGCTTGTCCGTCCATCCGTCCTTCTGTCTGTCCTAACATTATATCTCAGCATCCACTGACGTTATCGATTTGAAATTTTAAATAATTACACATATCAGTGGCTCGTATATGTTGCAATGGAAATAATTGAAAAAATATTTTTAATGAGTAACCTGAAGCTCCAGGGATTCCGCCATAATTACTATGTCATCGGCAAATCGAAGGTGAGTGATGTATTCACCGTTGATATTTATACCATATCTTTTCCAGTCCAATAGTTTAAAAACACCTGTCGATGCAGCTGTGAAGAGTTTCAGGGATATGACGTCACCCTGTCTTGCATCTTTCTTTACTGAGATGGGTTTCATACTCTGGTTCTGTACTCGGATAGACATCGTAGCCTACAGTTAATCTGGCACCGCTGGAGGGACTGTAGTACCGCCCATGTCTCAAACGAATCAAAGGCTTTCTTATAGTCCACAAACGCCAGACATAATAGCAGATTATACTCTTCGGTCTTCTATATAATCTGCCGTAGCGTATATATGTGCTCTATGGTGCTAAAGCCTTTTCGGAAGTAGCTTGTTATGGTAGCTGGAAGTCGTCGAGTTTGCGCGTAAGACGATTGATCAGGACTCTCGAAAACAGTATGTAAACGCAATTCAGAAGGGATATCGATCTATAGTTCTTCAATCGGGTATTATCACCCTTCTTGAAGCACAAGACTACCGCGCTTCTGCTCCGCGATTCTGGCGTAACACCGTTATTGATGACGAAATTAAATAGCTTCTGAAGGACTACAAGTACCGGTTTTCCACCCGCTCTCAGAAGCTCTGCTGTAATTCCGTCCTCTCCAGGTGCCTTGCCTTTTTTAAGCTATTTGAGAGCCATTTCAATCTCCTGCAAACTGACCTCTGGGATATCATCGGTATAGTGTCGGGTAAATTTATTTATTCGCATTGATATGCGGTGTTAACGACGTTGTGTACAGCTGTCCATAGAACTTTTCAATCTCACTCAAAATCTCAGGTGTGGCGGAAATTATATCACCAGTGTCGGTCTTCAACTTTGTCAGTTCGTTTCGCCCAATAGCCAAATCTCTGGTGAACACTTTGGAGCCTTGGTCACGCTATTGCCTGTTCAATGCATATAGTATTGAACTTGCGTATGTCACGTCGAATACATTCGGAGATTTGCCTATTAAGCTGCCTACATTCTGACGCAGACATTGGAGACTGGGACCATAATTCACGCCGTTTCCTTATAAGATTTAGAGTTCGATCAGAAAGCTTTTGGGTTCTTTTTGAGCGCTGGGGCTTGCAGAATTTAGCTCCCACTGCTTGGACACTTTCCACTAGCTTATTGTTGATATCGTCCGCTGTTTCTCAGTTCACCGGGCACGGAAAGCGATTCGACAATTCGAGTTGAAAACTTTCGAGATTCTCAATAAGGACATAGGAACGTCGGAGCCTAAACTTCATCAAACAAAACCTTTCTAGCCTAATATTCAGGTTCAATGTGCCTCTTACCATTCGGTGATCACTGTAGGTTTTAAACCTGTTGATCACTGAAACATCATTGAACAAATGGCGATTTGTCGTCATAATGAAGTCTATTTCATTCTTTGTATATGCGTCGGGGCTAGCCCAGGTACATTTCCTGTGTGGCCGCTTTTGGAAAAAGGAGTTCATCATAAAGAGTCCCTCCTTCTTCATGAAGTCAGCCAACTGCTGTCTCCTAGGATTTCGCTGTCCGATACCGTAGTTCCTCATTTTTGTCTCAACATTTTTCCTTGTGCCCAGTTTAGCAACAGTTTAGCATTGAAGTCTCCCATCAATACTGTTTATTGAGTATTAGAGGAATGTATAGCTCTTGTAATATCCTCATACATTGCCTTCACCTCAACATCGGAGTATGTCACGGTCGGCGTATATACCTGTATAACCTTCAGCGAATACCTTTTAGTAATTTTGCGTATCAGGTATACCACCCTTGCAGACACACTCTCGATCTTTAGACCATTATTAACAAGAGACTTACTGACAATGACCCTGACACCACCGTGAGACGGTTCTTTCTTTCTTCTTCTTTATACCAGTATAACTTGTTCACTTTTACTTCCAACTCCACAATCTTTTCATTGGTCCTTAAGGTCCAATTGCTGGGGTTGGTATCGGAATCTCTGCCGGAGATTCTTAGCACCCCTGCTCCGCCGTTACCGTGACCGCTACCGAGAAGAATAGCGGAGCCACCGAGGACTGAGGGCCGTTTTTTAAGGTGTTTACCATTGGAAGGTTTTGTTAGTAGTTGCCACGCTTGACAGGCGAGTTAGCAACCGCAGTTAGATCTTTTGAGATGTTTTAAAAGGGACGCTACTGCCAATTCCTCGACCATAAGTTCCCTTAGTCGCCTCTTACGACACTCACGGAAAAACTGTCTATGTACATAAACATAATACATCAAAAAAATTTTAGAGACCCCAAGTTACCAAAACTATATATGGGAATAAAATTACAAACTCACCAGATCCTCCCGTTATGAATATGGTTTTCCCTCGAAAATATTCAGTTATCGTCGGAGCATCGGTCATATCTCTTTCCAAAAATCCCATTTTTCAACACTAAAACATGAATATCGTATAAAATGTTTATTAATTAATGTCCTTTAGAAACAGAAAAATTTATTTTTAACTTCCAAAATCAAATTATTATTCTTATAAAAAAAAGAATGTTTCAATTAAAACAACTAACATTCCAAATTTAAACACTGAAAACCCTATACGTTGACTTAGAACAACTGCACTGTTTAGCGAAAGGTTATGTCAATAAAAAAAAAATATTAGCTATTCCGACGACAAGTGAAGCGGTTGAATAACCCTTTAAATTTCGAATGATGTTTTCAAAAACATTCCAAATTTAAATATTTGACAAAACAGTCTCTAAGTATTGATCACCTAAATAATAGTCTTCCAATTGAAAAAGCGACCAATTCCGACGGTCAAGTGTCGCGTATTGTAATTCAACGCGGACTGATGACTGGCTTTTTCGTTAAGGCGAAGCGTGTGTTGAATTTTAATATTTCTAAACTGTTTTTGTTTGAGTTAGAATTAGATATATTTTATTGTTTAAATGTATAGAATTAATTACATATAGTCTGTTTTATAATTGACTCTATTTAAATGTAAATCTCCGTATGAATGTAATCAAAATGAGCCCTAAATTATAATTATTTATTAAATATGAAAAGTGGCAATGGTAAATTTTCATATAATTTGAATGGAAAGATTGGTACTTGTATTTCGAGATGAATGATGTAACTGTAACCGGCGAGCGTGTATGAAAAGATTGATGAATGTAGAAGAAGCGAAAGAGGTTTGTTTAAATCGAAGCATTTGGCGTTCCATTGTTTGTACCTACCCTAATGGGAGACAGGCGTGACAGATATGTATGTACGTATGTATGATAAGGTATCTAGTACATTCATTATCACAAAAGGCTTTTTATAATATATATATATATATATATTATAATATATATATATATATATATATATATATATATATATATATATACAATCACTCAGCTCTCAATAAGCGAAAATAATTTAAGATCGTATACCCCCAAAAAAGCGACTTCAATTATAGTAAAGTCAGTTATTTTGCTTCAAAAACTAAACTATTGAGCCGATTTCGATAAAATTTCTATAGAACAAATCTGTAAGTATATCCTATCAGATAAAAAAATAATTTTCCAAATCGGTTCACAACTGACTTTGTAACATAAGGTAACAAGTGAAAAAAATACAACCGAATTGAAAACCTTTTTTTTTAAAGTTGGTTAAAAAGGTCATACTACTCTAACTATCCATAAAAATACGATTTACAGTATTATCATGGCAAGTATACAAATTTTATATCCTTCGATATAAAAAAAAAAAAACTTATTCGATCGTGAGTAAACGACGAGATGTGTTTTAGATAACCTACAACGACTTGTTTAGTAGATTATATGTTAGTAAAATCCTTGATTATCAATTCCTTAATTCATTCCTAAAATTTAATAATGAATTAAATTAATCACTTAATTCCTTAGTTTCATTCATTAATTCCTTAATAACTGTTTTTTTAATAATAAATAGTGATAAATTTAAAATAAAACTAATACGCGGGAAATGCCTGTTGATTGCAAAAACAATTCTGAAAATCAATTTAGTATTAATGGCAAAGTCGTGTAATGTAGTCGTAAAAGTCGCTTAAAAATTAAATTTTGCATCAGTCATTAATTAATTAATTATTTATTTATTCTTTATTGACATGGTATGATATTACATAGTGGTATGATATTTATGTATATGTAAAGGGAAAATGTGTTCCATTGACGATTAGCTGCACTATATGCCGTCTCATCAAGCACTTCACGCTTTATTAGACGGGCACAAGGATAGAGGAATAAGGAAAATCGTTATAGGACAGACCATTCTAGGATCTTAGATATTGTCTACAGTAACAACTCGTAGCCTTGTCTTCAGGTGAGGTTTGTATGTGAGTTATCAAAAATAGTATAACATAGTCTAAAAGTAGCGTTAACTACATTTCATCTAAAGTGTTGATATTAATGAATTTTCATCCAACTTAAAAAAGAAACAGGTTCTCAATTCGATTGTATTTTTAAGGCTTTAATTTACGATTTGAGAAATTATTTTTTAACTCAAAGGACACACTTATAGATTGGTCTCATACAAACTTTATCGAAATCGGTTTTGTTCAACAATTGAAGTAATTTTTTTTTAACACAATTTAATTATGTTTAGTTGTAGCATTCAAACACCTATTAATTATGAAACTGTAATTTCTAAAGGATATATTTGGACAATTTTGTATGGAAGAATTGTCGCCCGCGATATGCGTTACGGTAATTGTACTCAGCCAAAACACAGTTTTGCAATATGGTATACCTATTAGCAATTCATAAATTTATTTTTATTGTTGCGTTAATGCACTAGAACGATATATTAAATTATTTATTAAAACCAGCCATAGAAATTGCGAGCAGGTAATATACGTTCACGAATATGATAGATAACCAATCATTACTACATTTAACCACTTTTTAAACAGCCTAATGAACCAGCCCACCATATCGTTTTTACCTTAAATCCGCGTACAGCACCTAGTCATAAAAAGAACACAGAATATCACTTCATTGGCTTGCGTTTACGTTAATTACAGTTTTAAATCAAAACACTTTGCTTTTTTATACAACTCATGTTTCTAATAAACTTCGAACAACAATAAAAATGCCTTTAAATAATCTATTAACACTCCACTAAAATTAAGTTCATTTAATTCGAAATTTTGCACACGATTTCCACATATCGCCTCACCACTTATCGCCCATACCAGTCGGATATCTATATTCATTACGAGCGGGTACTTCTTTTCGATATTATATATTGAATAACCGATATGTAATGTATCTGTTATTAGGCAAATATATATATATAGATACTCTAACTACAATATATAGTTATTGCTACATATTACCAACCCTTACTCACCACTAATAAATCTTTATTTAAGTACACAAAGAATCGAGAGATGGAGCCACGGGATTTGCTTCTAATACAAAGATTTCGTTCTAATACGATATCTCTCTTACGTCTAATCATAATGGCTGCGAAATCAATAATGCCAACACTTGGAGATAATTATTGTAAGAGCCAATTGTTAAACGGCTAACTAACCTTGCCGTGTTGGTAATCGTTCGAAGATAAATCTGGGTCAACTATTTAAAATACTATTCACACAAAATCGTAAACTCACAAACGGTTTTTTATGCAACTAAGAATGGCAAACAGGCTAACAGCCCACCTGATGGAAAGTGGTAACCGTCGCCTATAAACATGAGCAGTACCATGGACATAACAGAGTATGCTGTTTTGCCCATGATACCCCCCATGCGTTGCCATTCCTAAGGACTCAAGTGTTATTCCTCTGTACCCAGTAAATTCACGCCATATCCCACCCTTCAAACCGAAACACAGCCATGCAAACACAACTGTTTCACGGTAGAAACACGAATGGGATCGAGGTTCATAAACAATAATCTGCATTCTTAACCAACTTTAACAAGTAGCTTGTGAATTCGACCGTATTTTTTATTTGTTTTTTTTTTATATTTTATTTTCATGTATATTACATAAAAATTCTGCTAAATTTTATTAAGATCAAAGTCGTCTTTTGTTTGTAAATAGTTACAATATTGCGATATTTTATTTTTCATTAAAAGTACCCGTAACCGGCGAGCGTGTATGAAAAGATTAATGAATGTGGAAGAAGCGAAAGAGGTTTGTTGGAATCGAAGCATTTGGCGTTCCATTGTTTCTGTCTACCCTAATGGGAGACAGGCGTGACAGATATGTATGTATGTATGTATGAATTTTTTATGTGACCCACACTAGTCTTACTCAATTAAACATATGTATCACATTTACATATTAAATTATACATTATTAATAAATATAAAAAATATAATTATTTATATATTTTCTAAAATGTATATTTTCAAGCAAAATTATATTCGTTTACCATATTTAATGATTTTCTAAATACCAAATGTGAAAATTTAAATTAAACTTTGTATTATACATTTGAGACGAGTTGCCCTTAACTGTTACTCAGCATATTTTGAAAGGGCAACGTAAGTTTAAATTAACTTTGCGTCACTTCACATTACACTGTTCCATTAAATTAAATATCGCCTTTGTTAGCCGACTGCGTCGTGGTAAAGCGAGGTTATGTGTTTGGTACGAGAAGACAATAAAAGTCAAGCACGGATCCACCGTTATGGCACGATGGGCATGTCTATAGCCCCTAATAGACTAGGGGGGAAGGGATTGTTAGTAATGCGGACTACCAGTCCTATTGCTAGCAAAAACCTTTCAGGTCGACCTCCACGTGCCCTGGAAACCATCGTGCTAAATTCCAGTTGTATTCATCACGATGGGCTAACTGGCCTGGCTTTTCATTCACGCCTATCATCCCTAACTGGGTTACCAGTTAGGGATGATAAGCGTGTATACCGTTAGCGCAGGCCGGGCTACCAATCCATTATCATCCATTAAAAAAACCCTAATAGGCTTGTGACGTCACACTTTCACAATCTATTAAGGTCAAAAGGCTGATGATGATCTTATATCCAATGCCCTTATAGTTTTGTAAATTTCATATACAATCAAACTAACATTTTACAGTTCTGTTAATTCACTAGTATTCGCCCCATGGCTTTGCTCACATGGAACTATACACTGTACAAAATCTTAGAGCATCACCATGTTTTGTAAACATCTCCTTTGTACGGACAAATATAACTAGCGTCCCGTCCCGGCTTCGCACGGGTGGACATTTTTACAACATTTTAAAAAGTTGTTATTGTGACATAACGATAATAGTTGGACATATAGTGTCGTGAAGTTTTTTGTAGTTATTGATATTTTCTTCAATATTGTAGAACATACTTTTGTTCTATTACCAACAGTTTCCGCAGCGCACGCGACGAAAGATATTTTATAGCATTTTTTTACACCTTGAATTACTAAAGTTTTAGTAAGGATCCCTAATCTTTTCTAGCAATAAATAAAGCCTATGTTACTCAGGGTGAGTGTAGCTTTCTAATAGTGAAAGAAATTTTGAAATCAGCAAAGTAGTACACTAATTATAACCATATTTAATACTAATCAATACTATGAATCTCCTAAGGAAACTCGATGGACGAGGGATGGGCAGCAGCGTTCTTCTTAAAACGTCACCAAAGCCTAACGACAGTTGTCAATCCGCAGGCCAAGCGTGGCAATTACTGTCAACATGTATTCGTGTCATAAATCAATAGCCAAGTTAATAAATAGATAGCAAATGTTGAAAGAAAAAACTTAAGTGAGCTAAAGACAAGAACTTGTAAAAATAAAGGCGAATAGAGAAGCTCCTCCTTGTTGATGTCGCCAAAAAAAATCAACACAATTCAACACATTTTGTAAATATGTCAAAATTGACATTAGACAAATTTTTAAAGTATTTATTTAATATTTTGTAGCATTTTTTACATAGAAATTACATAAATTTTTTTATATTATTATTTACATTTTAGTATATTTTATGTACATATATATATTTTTGTAATTATGCCCAAAAAAGATAAGATAAGAAAAGGGTAAGTCTAATCGATACATTCCTGGTATAGTTGCCACGATGAACCAACAAAACTGATTTACTCCTCAATTGTCATACCTTAATGATACCCCGCCAACATATACCTACCGATAGCTTAGGCGGGGTTACCATTCCATTGCTCTATCAGGTCGACCTTCACGGGGTGCACACTGAAAACCATCGTGGTTAATTCTAATCGAATTTATCTTGATGGGTCAACTGACCTGCTTTCATCATACTTAGATATCATCTCTCATGCCCCCTAATATATACCTAGGCAGGCAGGGTGATACAGGTATTTTAGACTTTGTACAAAAGTCGTTTGCTTGGGTAACTCTGTCCCATTCGTGTTTCAACCATGAAGCAGTTGTTTGCATGGCTGTTTCGGTTTGTAGGATGGGATAAGGCGTGAATTTACAGGGTACAGAGGAATAACACCTGAGTCCTCACGAATGGCAACGCATAGGGGGTTTCATGGACGAAACAGTATACTCTGTTATGTCCATGGCACTGCTCATGTCTATAGGCGACGGTTACCACTTTCCATCAGGTGGGCCGTCAGCTTGTTTGCCATTCTAAGTTGTATAAAAAAATATTCTATTTTCACCCATAAAAATATAATTCCTTTGACATTCATTTAAAAAAAAATCTCTACGCCTAATAGAGACCTTCACCCTCAACCTTCTTTACATTGATCATCTTTATTTAGAATACCAAACATTTAATTTATATCTATTTTTTTTTTTAGGATGACTCAAACGAACCTCCAGGTAATATAGACAAACATCTTTAAATGTACACAAATCCAACAGTTTATGACTGTTGACATTGGACAAATTTTTAAAATATTTTCACAATATTTTATAGCAATTTTTTTATATAGAAATTACATAAATTTTTTTGTTATTATTATTTACATTTTAATATATTTTATGTATATACATTTTTGTAGTTATGGCTAAAAAAGATAAGAAAAGAAAAAGGGTAAGTCTAATATGTTGGATTTGTGTAAATTAAAATGTACACAAATCTGTCACAAGTCACAAAAACTGTTACATTTGTTCTGGACGTAAGTAAATTAAAAAATATTGCTCTTCGAATCTGATAGGCGCAATGTAAATAAACTGTAGGCTCTACAAAAGTACTTTGAGGGACTTAAAGGTGTGTGTAAAATATAGTAATAATAATATATCTTTTAAACAGAATGTTATAACTTTTTTTTATGCAAATTAGAATTGCAAACAAGCTGACGGCCCACCTGATGGAAAGTGGTAACCGTCGCCTATAGACATGAGCAGTACCATGGACTTCTATCGTGTATAACTTTATGAAATAATTTAACCTTTCAACCGACATTCCGGTAATAGTATAAACAATGTTAACAAACCTAAATGATGGTAGTCTTACGCTCATCCTCGTTACATTCGAATTGACTGCAACAACTGTATACAGCAGTGATTCTCAGCCTTTTTTTTGTTGCGGCACATATTTAACGATTTCAAAATTTGGCGGCACACAAAGAAAAAGATAAAAATTATTTACTTACTACTAACACACTGCATAAATAGTTTATGACAAAAATTTTAAATATTTGCAAAATTTGGCGGCACACTTTTAAAATTTGGCGGCACACAAAAGTGCCGCGGCACAGTGGTTGAGAATCACTGGTAACATATACAGCATCTGAACAGCAGCTGAACTAAGCCATCACGGCTTAGTTCAGCCAATCATCATCATCATATCGGCTGTTATGTGTTCACTACTGAACGTAGGCCTTTCCCATAGATTACCATAGTCCTGAGCCTAAGTCGTCACTTCATCTAGTATGGGTTCATCTTGCCTAGAGTATTGCACCAGAGGGAGACTTTGTACAAGAGTCGATTGCTTGTGTACCTCTGTCCCATTCGTGTTTCAACCGCGAAGCAGTCGTGTTTGCATGGCTGTGTTTCGGTTTGAAGGGTGGGATATGGCATGAATTTACTGGGTACAGAGGAATAACATCTGAGCCCTCAGGAATGGCAACGCATGGGGGGTATCATGGGCGAAACAGTATACTCTTTTATGTCCATGGTACTGTTCAGGTCTATAGGCGACGGTTACCACTTTCCATCAGGTGGGCCGTCATTTTGTTTGCCATTCTAAGTTGTATAAAAAAAAAACTGTAGAATGAATTAATTCTTGTAAATATATTGTAGTTATATAAATAAATAAAGTAATATATTTAAATTTGATACCGATATTGCTTTTATTATATCCATAAACAAATATAAAGAGCTTGTGACAAACAAAGTTATTCTGAATTAATTTTATTTTTTTACAACACAGGGGGCAAACAAGCATGCGGCTCACCTGATGGTAAGTGGCTACCGCCGCCCATGATCACCCACAACACCAGCGGCATTGCAGGTGTGCTGCCAGCCTTTTAAAAAGAAATATACTCTTTTCTTGAAGGTTATGTTGTCGTGTCGGTTCGGAAATACTTCTGCTGGATTTTACCAATTTCATTTTAGAATCCGAAGTACAGGATGAGGTCCTGGTGGCCGCAACAGACCTGGAACCAGAGCCTGAAGAGGTTCAATACACAGACACCTCGTATACCAGTGCTTCTTTCGAATCCCTTCCACCTATGATTGAAGGTAACCAATCATCAGTACATATCACTAACTTGTCCTTAGCTCATCAACCGAACCGGGGAGGAAAGGGATTGTAAAGGGGTCTAAAAGGCCAATTGCTAGCTATGTATTCTATCAGGTTGACCTCCACGCAGTTATACTTGGAAACCATCGTGGTTAATTCTTGTTAACTTCCTCACGATGAGCCAATCGACCTGCATTCATTCTCACCTATCATCCCTCACTGGTGCCCCGCCGGCTTATACCGATAGCGCAGGTGTTGGTTACCATTTCATTTTTACCAATTAAAAGACCAACCGGACCAATAGTTTTTAAATTGGACAAAAGGACAAAATAGATTCCTACCTTCAATCTAAATATCCTCTTATCAACGTTCTTCTGTCAATAGTGTCATAGTTATTTTATATTTATAACGCCATCTAGTGCGTTAGCTTGGTGCTTATTATTAACTTAGCATTATTTCTATTTTTGTCGCTAGATGGCGTTATTTGGAAATTTTATGAATAAGTACTAAAATCCAGGATATAAAATTAAAAGTTTTATTACTTTTTAATTACAAAAATTTTTTTCTTTATAGTATGTTTTTTTTTATTGGGGAATGTAGAACCCATATAATAAATATAATTGTCATATTGATTATACACAATACGTGGTTACCATAACAAACTCGTTACAAATACAGTGCATTCATGTAAAAAGGCAGTTGAAAAAACCTAATATCCTACTTTGCATCATTTATCGTCCATAAAAATCAAGACAGTATATATTTTTTAGCATATTGTAATTCTATTCCATATTTTATTGGCTATATTTTTTAGCTGTGTCCTTTTTACGTACAAAATGCATTAATCAATAGCTTATTAAGTAAAACGAGGTTTTCTTACTCTGTTTCTTTATTATTTTATTTAGAACTAAAACCGAAGAAAAAGAAAGGAA
Source organism: Galleria mellonella (assembly GCF_026898425.1). Taxonomy (NCBI): domain Eukaryota; kingdom Metazoa; phylum Arthropoda; class Insecta; order Lepidoptera; family Pyralidae; genus Galleria; species Galleria mellonella. The sequence continues at coordinate 5,270,893 of NW_026442015.1, forward strand.
AGAAGAAAATTGAGGTAAATAATTTATATACCTTTATGTAGTAATATATGTTTTATAAACATCTAGCTATGCTCGCAAATTCGTTTGCATTGTACACCATTTTATAGACATTTAGGAGGGTAATAATCAATTTATTCCATATACATAACTGTTATTTATTTCAATATACAGTGAAAATCTCACATATATATTAGTCATTTCACCTGTAATGCTAACATACAAACAGACAGACGAACGTAGAGGCTATTCATAAATATTCCGTCTATCATTTACGCCTAAATTGTCGTGCAAGAAAAAAAAAAAGAAAAAAAATCAACTCCGCATTTTTTTTATACAACTTAGAATGGCAAACAAGCTGACGGCCCACCTGATGGAAAGTGGTAACCGTCGCCTATAGACATGAGCAGTACCATGGACATAACAGAGTATACTGTTTCGCCCATGATAGCCCCCATGCGTTGCCATTCATGAGGATTCAGGTGTTATTCCTCTGTACCCTGTAAATTCAATGCCATATTTCACCCTTCAAACCGAAACACAGCCATGCAAACACAACTGCTTCACGGTTGAAACACGAATGGGGCAGAGGTACCCAAGCAAGCGACTTTTGTACAAAGTCTCCCTCTGGTAAAGCTATCCTATTCCAGGTTGTGGGAGTTCTGAGAGATACAAGCGAACTATTCCAGTGGTCAGAGGAGTCACTACCAGCAGGTCTGAAGATTATTATACTAGAAAACAATTCATTCCTTTTTAAAAATATACAATGAAAGAGCCATGTTTCATGGGTTTTCTTCTGTCAATTAGTAAAGATTAAAATCAAATTTTTAAAAATTAGAAAGATACCTAAACTTTGATGGTAAAGATTTGCCGTTATAAATATACCTACGGGGGGGGGGAAAGGGATTGTTAGTAATAAGGTCTAACTGACCCATTGCTAACAATTCATCCTATCAGGTCGACCTCCACGTGGTTCTCCCTGGAAACCATCGTGGTTAATTCTGGTGGAATTCGTCACGACAGGCCAACTCACCTACTTCGTCCTCACCTATCATCCCTTACTGGTGCTCCGCTAGCGTATACCGTTAGCGCAGATGGAGTCATTATATCATTTTCACCCATTAAAAAAGACATACCTACACATTTTCTAAGTAAATACATAGGTAATAAGTAAGCAAGCAGAGGATACAGCTTATTGTAAAGCGATAACTCTAACCAACAGATATAAACAAAACGTTATATTGAAAACTACACCAAATTTGAACACATTGGCGTATTTAAGATAATTTCCCAATTTCTTTGGCAATTTTATTTTTGCAAAGAGTTTCATTTCTGTTTTGCCAAAGGTTGTCTGGGAGAGAATGCTATTTAGCATTAAGTCCGCCTTTTGTACAAAACATTTTTTGAAATGTTGTCAATAAAAAATAATTAAATAAATAAACTTTCTTTATGTTCTGGGGATTTTATATATTTACACTCGGATGATTCCCGGGTGGACATGATCCACCTGATACCCTTTCCTCTAAATACTTCTTTGGATACACATTTTTTTTATATGCAACTTAGAATGGCACACAAGCTGACGGCCCACTTGATGGAAACTGGTAACCGTCGCCTATAGACATGAGAAGTACCATGCACATAACAGAGTATACTGTTTCGCCCACGATACCCTCCTTGCGTTGCCATTCCTAAGGAGTTAATTACCTTATAAATATTTGACACACTTTAATACTTGCAGAAGAACAGAAGATAGAGGAAGAACAAGTAGAGACGAAAAAGAAAAAAGGCAAAAAGGGGAAAAAGGATAAGGGGAGAGAAGAAATACCAGAATTTGAAAAGGTAAATATAAGATGTTCAAATACCTGATTTTTTTTCGAATGCAATTTATTGAAAAGGGTATAGTTATATGTACCTATATTATTAATATTTCTACATTATATCGGTATATATGGTGCTTAATTTTTAAATTTTTTTATCAATAGGAGACTTTGTACATGAGTCACTTGCTTGGGTACCTCTGCCGCATTCGTATTTCTACCGTGTAGCAGTTGTGTTTACATGGTGTGTTTCGATTGAAAGGTGGGATATGGCAGTGAATTTACAAGGTACAGAGGAATAACACCTGAGTCCTCAGGAATGGCAACGCAAGGGGGGTATCATGGGCGAAACAGTATACTTTGTTATGTCCATGGTACTGCTCATGTCTATAGGCGACGCTTACCACTTTCCATCAGGTGGGCCATCAACTTGTTTGTCATTCTAAGTTGAATTAAAAATAACTTATTTTCTCCATAATTTATTTTTTCTTCTTCAACTACTTCCTTTTCCTTCTCCTTCTTTTTCTCCTTCTATAACTCCTTGTTTTTCATTATAATAATAAACTCAGATTGAAAGAAATAAAAAAAAGAAAGAATGCAACAGTAAATAACGCTTACCTCTGTGACACTCGTGTTAGCAATTTTATTACAATCATGAATAATTGATTGCTGACTTCAATAATCATAATACGTCACGCACCGTCGCCGTATCATTTCCTTGTATACAATCGGTTATTTATAAAACAGTCAGTAGCAAACATACCATAGACAATACATGAAGTATTGTGATAAAAGATAAAGATATTTTTTTTATAAAATAAGTTAATTAAGACAAAGGAAAAGAAAGGAACATTTATAGACAACTTACAAATAACTGCATTAATTTTATGACGTTCTGCGATTTGAGTATAAAAATCAAAAATATTTAAAACATGGACAATTTCTTATAACATAATCTATGTATTAAATTTTTTTTTTCTACATGAAATTAACAAATTAAACTAAAAGATATTTTTGCATCTATGGTTTCTATTGCTCAATAAAACCTTACGTATTGTATGCCCATGTCGCTTATAAACCAATGTCCAAAAACATTTGTTAAGAAGGGTATTTACCATTAGTTATATGTTGACAAAAAATCAACAAATAAAACATTTATTAACTTCATAAATCCAAATCGTATGACAAAAAACTTTTAGAGAATTTCCAATATTTTAGGCCAGTGTAATCATTTGTAGATTTAATATTAAAATAAGTGAATTTTAAAGAGTTTTGAAGACACGACTCAACTTCAGATGCACATTTTAATCTAATTTATATTAATAAAACAAGTATCAAATTGACAGCCAAAAAATTGGAAAAAGATGAATAAAAAAGAAAGAGAAGCATGGATGCTGCAGAGGATAGAAGAATGGCGAGCGGAAAAAGAAGCAGAGAAGTTAGTTTGCGGTTCCCTTTCTCTTACCTTATTATCTTTCCTATCTTTATGTTATATCATAACTAACTGTAACGTAACTTCCTTTATTCTTCTCTCTCGTCCACTCCTCCTCTCGTCCTCTCCTCCTCCTCCCCATCCATTAACATCTCGGAACACTTTCTTTTCTCTCTATGAGAAGTTAAATAATTACTGTAGGTTTATTTCATTCGGTTTAATTTGACTGTATTTTTTCAACCAAATTCAAAATAGGAGGTGTGTTTTAGTGTATATATACGCGATATCTTCACCAAGTGTGAACAGATTTTAATGATTCTTTTTTTCAATGTAAATAAATTATTATCATTCTATTAATATATAATTTAAGTCTAATATTATTAATATTATTAGAAATTTTTGAAACGTGTGTCTTAATATATAAACGTATGTCCCCTTTTTTATGGAAAATTACATGTGTTTTTCTAATAACAACAATGTATTCAAAGTCCCGCCATGTGGTCTCAGCATAGAATAAACCACCACTTCCTTTCCCGTGGGTGTCGTAAGAGGCGAATAAAAGAACTTGACGGTAGAGGGCTGGGCAGCAGCATCCCTCTTAAAACATCGCTATAAGCCTAACTGCGATTACGAACCCGCCTGCCAAGCGTGGCAACTACTGGCAATACAGGGAGTATTTTTTAAGGTGAATGTAAGCCATATACAGCAGTGGACAGTTAACAGTTGATGTGATGATAATTCTGAGTTCCACCAAGTACCAATAATAATCAGGTACATCATTGTAAAATTTCACATACCATACCAATAATATTACTCCTCATTGAGTTTGGGAGCCTGGTGATTTGTAAAACGGATAATCCTAGTGCCGACACCAGTCTCCCACAAAGATTGTTTTAAATTGTAACCCATGTAGGGGGAAAGGGATTGTTAGTAATGGAGACTAAAAATCCCATTGCTAGCAATATACTTAACCAGGTCGACCTCCACGCGGTTCCCCCTGGAAACTACCATGATTGATTCTTCATCATGAATTCATCATGATGGGCTAACTGGCCTGTTTTCATTCTCATCGATCACCCTTCACTGGTGCTCCGCCAACGTATCCTGTTAGCGCGGGCGGGGTTACCAATCCATTTTCATCTAACAAAAAAAACCCATATAGCTGTAAGTTTTATTGTGTTGTTATTATGGTGTTTCTACCGTGAAGCAGCTGTGTTTGCATGGCTGTGTTTCGGTTTAAAGGGTGGGATATGGCGTGAATTTACAGGGTACAGAGGAATAACATCTAAGTCCTCAGGAATGACAACGTATGGAGGGTATTATGGGCGAAACAGTATACTCTGTTATGTCCATGGTACTGCTCATGTCTATAGGCGACGGTTACGACATTCCATCAGGTGGGCCGTCAGCTTGTTTTCCATTCTAAGTTGTATAAATAAAAAAAAATTGTAAGAGAAATAAATATATATTTACATTTACATAACATTACATTATATGTGTCCAAAATACACTTTTCAATTTCACCTTTTTTGGTGTTCTCTAGTCTTCACCAATGGTACCTTTTGAGGTACCTGTGTACCTCGATCAAATTTTAAGAAACAATTTTTTTTTTTAAATATTTTACTTAAATCTTGACAAAAGGATATATTCTAATCAGCTATCAATTTGTAAGTACGAAAACTAATGTGATAATGAGTGATAATAATGCGTGTTGTCAGATTAATGATAATAACAGATAGGGCTTCCTTAATTATATTAATTTTTTTTTATTAATTAATCTTGATTAACTAGGCACTGATTAATAACAGAATACATAATGTTATTTTTCAACGAAAAAATTTTTTTATTTTTAACAACTATTATATAAAATATCATTTTTTATATAAAAGCTTGCACGATGCGTAGAAATGTTTCAGCAAAGGCAAAATAACACCTTTAGTCACAGTAATCGTGCAGAAGCAAACGCTATGAATTTGAAAAAATATTATTAGAATAGGTTCAGAAATGGCGACCATATCGCATAACATATACACAAAAAATATCGATGACTTAAAAAGATAGGAGGAAATTCTTGTAGAAGTCGCTTAACCCTTTCCACTCCAAGCCTTTTTTCTTTTTATTCTACCAGCTCCACGCTAAAATTGCGTTTTTTAACTTTTAGAGGTTTTTCGTATTTTGTAAATAAAATTGATTCTTTCTTATATGATAAATTTTATTTTATGAGTAATTACAGGATACTATATTATAATTCTTAATTCTAATCTTTATAATCCCTTTTGGTATGGTACAAAATCAATGTCGAGTGACACTCGACATTGGAGTGGAAAGGGTTAAGTTATTATCTTATTTGAGACGAAAGGAGGAGGTCCTTTTAGAAATCGTTTAAGTAATTCTTTCATTTGAGAAGAAAGGAGAGGGTCCTTATAGAAGTCGTTTGAGTAATTATCTCATTTGAGAAAAAAGGAAGAGGCCCTTATAGAAGTCGTTTAAGTAATTATCTCATTTGAGAAAAAAGTAGGAAGCCTTTTTAGAACTTGTTTTAGAAATTATCTCATTTGAGAAGAAAGGAGGAGATCCTTTTAGAAGTTGTTTAAGTAATTGTTTCATTTGAGAAGTAAGAAGGTCCATTTAGAAGTTGCTTACGTAATTATCTCATTATCTCTTTCCAGACAATCAATTTTGGCTGGTGCGAAAGAAAAACGCGCAGTCCTGGCGAAGGAAAGAGCTGAGTTGATGGCGAAGGATAATGCTGAGCAAGAAATTAGAAGAGATCTACTCCAGAAGACATGCGACTTGTTCCATAGTAATTTACTACTGGTGAAATTATAACAATATATACAGATTTTAGAAATAAAAATCATAACTACTTCCATTGTAATATTTCTAAATAAAGAACGAAATAGGAATCGTTAGTGGTACGTAAAACTAAAAATCTACCCATGTGCTGGTAAAAACCATGAGTATGGACCATAACTCGCCAGTCCCTAGTTTCCTCGATTTCAGGTCCTTGTTGTAGGTTCGTATAAATTAAAAAACAAGTGCTTCTACTGGTCTGTTCAAGTGTAATGTGATTGAAGGTAGCTTTGTAGTTTTTTATCTTCATTCTTTTTATCAATACGAAGTTTATATTATGTTGTAATCATTGTATCTTTTCACATTTTTGTTGTAAACTTACCACTTTCCATCCGGCAGCCGTCAACTTATTTACCATTCTAAGGTGCATAAAAAAATAACCTCGTATTTTTTCTCAATTTTTTTAAATTTCTTAGTTTTTTCTTCTTAATCTCTTTGATCTTTAATCTTGTTGATTATAATAATTTGCTTTTTTGGAATGTTACAGAATTCGAAAAGCAGAAATTGGATTTTGAAAACAAAAAACAGATTCAAGCTGAGGTAATGTATTTCTATGCACTTTAGTGCTATCTATAAAATGCACTCAAATGGCAAACCTGTAATTGTAAACACCATTGTTCCAAACAGATGGTTTTTGTTTAAAAAATAAGGTGGATTCTGGCAGTACAATTACAGGATACAGAGACATTACGTCTTAGGCCTCAGAAAAGGCAACACATGAAGGATGTCATAGACCTCACTGTGTCTTGAATGAAACTAATTTATAATACACGATTCAAATAAGCGACGCTTATTACTTCCATTAGGTGAGCCATGAACTTGTTTGACATTCTAACTTGCATAAAATAAATATTAATTACATTTAATCGATTTTGGACTAAATTATATATACAGAGATTCCATTGTTAATTGTCCATTTTTTTTCATTTCCTATTTATTGTCGATGGAGCTGTTGCCACTCACTACGATTTTCAGCAAGTCTCTTCATCTCTTGATATGACACGACACCAACTTTTTCCTGGATCTGCCTGATGTAACTGTGCCTTGGTCTCCTTCCCCTCCTTCTTTCTCTTGCCTTCTATTATAATGTTTATAAGTTCATCATGTCGTATCAAGTGTCTCAACATTTTCTCCCTTCTGACCTCAATAGTTTTTAGTCAATTATCCAAAACTCGATAATCTGGGTGGCGTTCTTTACAGTGGCAACAATATCTCCGATGCGATGGTCTGCCCGACCCTCGAGTGGTCACTCAGATGAATACGTACTTACATCTCTGGCAGCTGAACCCTAAATGCGACGATGATGAACTGGAGAGGAGATGCATCGAGGCGTTGCCGGTGATTATCCCTTATTCTTACTAATATTATGAATCTTAATGTGAGTTTGTTTGTTACATTATAGCGCCTTAACGACTTAACTAATCACTATGAAATTTAATATACACGTACTATATGGTATGGAGAAGGATATAGGCTGTTTTTTATCCTGATCAGTAAATATATTTCGATCACGCAAGTGAAGTCACGGGTAAAGTATCTAATATCAGGCTAATATCAAATAATTATTACCTTTAAGAGTAGTTGCCAAAAATACAGGCCTTGGCATTAAGCAAAAATAAAGATAGATAGATAGTCTTTATTGTTGCCTCCAAAAGATTACAATAGTAAACTTATTATAAACATAAACAATTACAAGAAATAATCACAATGAGAAAACAATTGGCGACCTTATCGCTAAAAGCGATCTCTTCCAGCCAACCTTTGAATATATATACCTATACAACATCATACCATAGCCTGAAATATATAAAAGATCCTTTTTTCTTACTAAAAAATCATTTAAACTATAGGTAGTTAAACACGTATGTACTGTACTAACGCTAATTGTAGTTTTATGTGACAAACCTTTAGATTATAGAGAGGGAAAGGGATTGTTACTAATGGGGTCAAACAGCCCCATTATTAGCAATATACCCTGTCAGGTCGACCTCTATGTGCTTCCCACTGGAAACCATCGTGGCTAATTCTAGTTGAATTCGTCAGGATGGGCTAACTGACCTGCTTTCGTCCTCATCAGTCCTCATCATCTATCACTGGTGCCCCGCCAGTGTATACCGATGGCGCAGTCGGAATCACCATACCATTATCACCCATTAAAAAACCCTTTAGATTATTATAATGGAGTAATGAGGTAACGAATATAAAAAAACAACCGAATTGAAACCTCCTTCTTTTGAAGTCGGTTGAAAATCTAATGTCTGCCTACTTACGTAATATATCTCAATATTATATTTAAAGATATATTATATTACAGATGTTGGAAATGCTTGAAGACTTCGTCGCAAACTCGAGACAGTACAGCGCTTTGCAAGCGCAAAGCTACAACGAAGTATGTACCTATTTTACTTGACAGCCGTTAACTGTCCACTGCTCAACATAACCTCCCCCATAAAGACGGTTTTGCCACTAGTTGTCACGCTTGGTAGGCGGGTTGGCAACCGCCGAAAGCCATGCTGCGGTTTGAGACGCAGCTGCCCATTCCTCCACCATAAATTCCCTTAATGGCCCTTACAACGGGAAAGAAAGGGGTGGCCTATTCTATTCCAGGACCTATACGACATAATAACCCCAATAATTTCACCATATTTAAGCATGTAATATACAAAAAACATAAAAATAAAAAAGTATATTTGAATGAATGAGATGTTGGTTTTTAGAATTTATTTCTAAAAATGATGGAGTTTTTTATAACTTTACTTTGTTTTATGCAATTTAGAATGGCAAACAAGCTGACGCTGCACTTGATGAAAAATGGTAACTGTTGGCTGTAGACATGATACTGTTACCATGGACTTAACAGAATATACTATTTCGCCCATGACACTCCCAATGCGTTGCCATTCCTGAAGACTAAGGTGCTATGCCTCTATACGCTGAAAATTCACTGCCATATCCCACCCTTAAAATCGAAACAATTGTGTTTTTTTATACAACTTAGAATGGCAAACAAGCTGACGGCCCACCTGTTGGAAAGTGGTAACCGTCGCCTATAGACATGAGCAGTACCATGGACATAACAGAGTATACTGTTTCGCCCATGATACCCCCCATGCGTTGCCATTCCTGAGGACTCAGGTATTATTCCTTTGTACCCTGTAAATTCAATGCCATATTTCACCCTTCAAACCGAAACACAGCCATGCAAACACAACTGCTTCACGGTAGAAACACGAATCGGACAGGGGTACCCAAGCAATCGACTTTTGTACAAAGTCTCCCTCTGGTAAACTTGGATTTACTTTGTATTAGGTTCGAATAGCACTACGAGAACAGCTGTCGACCGCGATCCAGTTCGCGTCATACACACTGCTGCGAGACTTGGAGAAGCATCTCAAGTTTGACTCCATAAAACTGGCCTCTTACCAAAGGGAGTTCAAAGGTCTACGGCTGAACTTGTGGGTGGCCGTCAGGATGCCCACGAGGAAACCTAAACCGGTGGAACCCGACCCGTAAGACCCTTCAACTTGTAACGTTGTAAAGAGGAAATATTTTTGTTTGCAATGGATAATCAAAAGAAGTACTTAAGGGAACTATTACAAAATTACATCACTCAAGTTTATCTATAGCTTTGTTTAGTTTATCTTTAGCTGTATGGTTATTATACACTTGTACATTCTACAGTTTTTTTTTTTCAGTTTCTCAAAGGTTGGCTATAAGAGATCCTTCTATGAGATAAATCCGCCATTATAAATTAAATCTTTTAATGTATTCAGTATGAATTATGTATAATAAAGATTTTACAATACAAATACAATACAAGTTTAACTTACTTGCATTGGGTTGCACAACTACATGTCTATCCTGGTATGGACATATGATGCACAGGTATGAGGAGCATGTTTTAAGACAGGTATTAAGAATGAATGTGAATGGCTATAAAGGCAGAGGAAGACCTAAAAAGACATAGATGGACTATGTGAAAGATGATCCTCACAGTTACTTCACAATACATTTATGAAAATATTATGTATACACGGAAGAACTTAGAGAGTTTTAAAAAACTCAAAGACTGTACAAGTAGAAACTTACGCAATATAAATAAGCTTATTTTACCTAAATGCCGTCTGCACAAAATCAGTAATTCATTCTATGGTAATTGCATAAGATTTTATAATAAACGGCCAGAATCTGCATTAAATCTGACAGAGAGGCAATTCAAATCTTATATTAAACAATTTTTATGTAAGAAAGCCTATTACAGGATAGACGAATTCATAGATGACAACATATCAAGTAAATAATTAGTTTATTAGCATACAATGTTATAATTTTATTTTCTCATTGCTTTCTTGATTTAATTGATTAATTTTGGAAATATGAAAGCATAGCGGTTTTTGTATTAATTGCCGCATGCATTCTTATGTAAAATGTGAATACTATAACTATCAGATGGCAATTGTGAGTAGCTTTGACGTGGTCTAGTGTTTTGAGTAGTCATGCTCACTAAAATGTCCAGACTTGTGGCGGCGTGGTGAGCCGGGTCATTGGGCTCCCTAAAATATGGTCGAGCGCAGTGATGGCTGGCTCATCCGTCATACTCGTGAACGGGTGCTGCTTGTAGGGACTGGTCTGCTCTAATCACTATGACTGATTTCCTCTTATTAATTGTTTAACCAGTTGGTTATGTATTCAATATTTTTTCTTTTTGAGTATTTAATTGAATTAGTGCTAATTGGTGGTTTGTATTCACATACTTAAACTTAAAAATGTAAAGTAATAATAAAATTATTTAAAAGAGCAACACGCAAGTTTCTTGCTCGTTCTTCTTGTGATGAGACAGCTTTCCGAACGAGCGGTAGATTAAAAAAAATGTAATGACTTTTCAAAAGTGCTTCAATGTAAGTTTATTTGAATAAATGATTTCTATTCTATTCTATTCTATGATATGGCCAGAATGGGAGTGAATGCGGAAATGATTGCGGATAGAGAAGAATGGAAGAGAAAAACATATTACGGCGACCCCAAATAATAATTGGGATATGGGTGGGATGATGATGATGAGTTGCATAACGAAATTTATACTACTTTACATATTTGTATAAATTTACCGTTTATTTATTTATTTTTTTGTGCAATTTAAAATGCCAAACAAGCTGACGGCCCACCTGATGGAAAGCGATAACCGTCGCCTATAGCCATGAGCAGTACCATGGACGTAACAGAGTATACTATTTCACTCTTAATACCCCATGTGTTGCCATTTTTGAGGACTCAGGTGTTATTCCTCTGTACTCTGTAAACTCACTGCCATATCCCACCCTTCAAACCGAAACACAGCCATGCAAACACAACTGCCTCACGGTAGAAACACGAATAGGACAGAGGATCCCAAGCAAATAACTTTTGTATAAAGTCTCCCTCTAGTTTTTTATTTCTTTTTTTCTAGAAACTTATTTTTTCTATTACATTATATTATCATAAACTTCCATTCTATCTTTTAGGGAACCAGTGGAACTATCCTTCCCCTCCATGCGTGTTGGTGTGAAGCTTCCAAAAGTCATTGACGGGTCCTGCGTTTGCGTCAGAGCCGCTCGGTCTATGCTGGACTTGCTCAGCGAAAGTTCTAGAAGTTACGCTTTAGTAGCTGATATGCCTAACAGATATGAAGGTAAGTGGAATTGAAACATGACGCGATAAAGAAGTTAAAATCCGTTTATTTACATAATAAATGTAATATTTTTCAAACGACTTAAAAAAGTAGAAGATTCTAAATTCAATTGTATTTTTTTCGCACATCTTAGAATGACAAATAAGCTAAAGACTCACCTAATGGAAAGTAGTAACCGTCGCTACATATACATGATCATAACAGTAATGTATAATAAATAAATTAAATAAATAGACAATACTAGCTCCACGCTCCGGCTTCACACGGATGTTCTAATGAAGAGAATGAGACTAAAAATACAGATTTTTTACCTCAAACCTTTCACTTTTCCGTACAATTTTCAAATATGTTCATTATCATACGAAACTTGTCAAAACAATTACAAATACAACAAAAAATAATTAGTCAAATAAACGCAGCGATTCTGAAGTGATACGCTTGCATATGTATATTCAGCAATTTTATTTTCATTTATGTAGATTCACCACGTGTGTGTGACCTAGTAAACCAGACGTACCCGTAACGATAATTACCTTATAATTATCAAATGTAGTACTTTTTTTTTATACAACTAAGAATGGCAAACAAGCTGACGGCCCACCTGATGGAAAGTGGTAACCGTCGCCTATAGACATGAGCAGTACCATGGACATAACAGACTATACTGTTTCGCCCATGATACCCCCCATGCGTTGCCATCCCTGAGGACTCAGGTGTTATTCCTCTGTACCCAGTAAATTCACGCCATATCCCACCCTTCAAACTGAAACACACCCATGCAAACACAATTGCTTCACGGTTGAAACACGAATGGGGCAGAGGTACACAAGCAATCGACTTTTGTACAAAATCTACTATTGAGTGTTTTATTTTGTTATCTATTAAATCGTATCAAATGTCAAATCGTTATTTGACCCCGCCGTTAATATTCATTCAACTAATTTTACAATTGATTTTAATTCTTTCGTCTTACAACGCTATACCTAAATAAAGGGTTACCGTTTCCTACTGACCTACTTTCATACTTCCAATTTCTTCTCCATTCTTTATTTTGTTACTTCTGTTATTTTTCGGTTATTTAAAAGCAATGAATGCTTCTTTATTTCAAAAATGTACAGACAAGTGGTGGCGTGGTGGGCCGGATTATTGAGTTCCCTCAAATATGGTTGAGCGCAATGATAGCTGGCTCACCCGTCATACTCGTGAGCGGGTGCTGCCTGTAGGGACTAGTCTGCTCTGGTCACTACAACCGATTTGTTTTCTTGATTTGTTTCAATTATATACTATATATTATTTATTTTATGATCTGATTTATGACTGTTTAGTATTTTGTATTCACACAAATTCATTATTCATATAGTTAAACTTTTTTTAAAAAAGCAACAGCTGAGTTTCTCGGCCGTTCTTCTTGGCTGAAATTGTGTTCCGAATAGGCGGTAATAAAAAATGACTATTCAAAAACGCTAAAATCTATGTTTATTTGAATAAAAATATTTCTTTCTTTCATTCATTTGTTATCATATTAAAGTTATACTCTCTATAGGCAATTGGGTTTTATTTGCAGTCTATACCTTATTTGTTATTTCCTGTAACTTTGTTCTTTATATTACAGACTTATTTACATTTAATGTAAAAGAACACGTAGCGACTTATAAACTGAAGAAAGAACAAGACGAAATCAGAACGAAATTCTACAAGGAGATAAGAGAGAAAGTAAGGGAGTTGGAGAACTTCATGAAAGCTAATCCGTGAGTATATTGGATGAAACATTCGTGTAGACGTTTGTGTTCAATCTAAGGATACCATGAGAGACATCAAAAACAATATATATATATATATATATATATATATATATATATATATATATATATATATATTGCACTTGGATAAAAAAATATAGCGATTAGTTTAACGACTTGTTAGCTTGCTAACAAGAGATCTCTTCCAGCCCACCCAATTCAGTTAGAGAGAAAATAATTAGTGGGTAATCTAGTGTAGGAAAGGTATATGTAAAAAGGTATATAAGGTAACTAGAATACAAATAAATTTAATACACACAAATATCTATAAGTTGAGACATCAACTAATTTATCGTTTCCCATAATATAAAAGAAAACATTACTCTTGCATAAACGGTAAAACCTAAAAATCTAATTTGAAATCAAATTTTAGATTTCCAAACCCTTAACAATAACTTTTCACAGTTATTGTTAAGGGTTTCACAACAATTCACAGATATACGAAAAATGAGAAAGAAAAAGAAGAATTGGATAAATTGAATATGGCGGAACCACCACTTCTTTCGGATCCCAGGACTTACATATCTGAACAAAATGGTTAGTAATCATTTGTTAAGCTCTCATTCTCTTCCATATAAAATAGATACAGACTATATACTTCAATTTGTTATTTATCTTTGCTATATGCAAAGACTAATTTTTTTTTTTTGATGGGTGAAAATGGTATTGGTAACCCCGCCTGCGCTAACGAAATACGCTGGCGGAGCACCAGTCAAGGGTGATAGATGAGAATGAAAACAGGCCAATTAGCCCATCATGATGAATTCATCAGGAATTAACCATGACAGTTTCCAGAGAGAACCGCGAGGAGGCCGACCCGGTTGGGTATATTGCTAGCAATGGAATTCTCAGTCTCCATTACTAACAATCCCTTTCCACCCAAAGTCTAATATTTTTCATTTAAGCTCATTGACTTTGATGTGACATGTGATTTTGACCTATTTTATTAGTAGAATCAAATAAATATTTTCTTTTTGAACATCTACGACTAGACTATAACCAAATAAAACTTCATTTAATAAATTTCCTTTTTTTTTTAAAATATGATGATCAATTTGTAAATGGCTCACAATATATCCCTATGGATATATTGTGAGCCATTATATATTATCTCCTTCCCTCTTGGATTCCGCATCGAACGGACGTGTTATAGGCAACCTCTTTGTCGAAATTTTAAGATAATTTTTAAATTATTAAACAAAATAAAAACGCGTTAAGTCTCGTGGTGTACTAGTAGTGTATAAACTGCAGAGCGTGAATTAACCTCGAAAGAGTGAGTACATCCATAAAATAAGAGTGTTAATTATACAAGTGAAAAGATTAAATAATCTTTTACACAACAAGCCGTAACCGACAAATCTGTCGGGCATAACACGCAACCTACCATCAAGGCCACGCCTTCTGTTGTTACAAGTGCGCATAAGCCGACCACGCCCCCAAATCGGCGTACTGACCGCCGGCACAAATAGGCCTACACCTACCCGCATTTTATATTTTTATAATTTTTGAAGCAAATTGTTTTAGTGAATAAAATGTCTGTACAAAGATCTCCGACAAATACTAATATACAAATGAAGGCTCCTTCTCCTAAGGCACATTACGGTTCGGATTCTGCAATTAATTCTACATTAAATACCGAACAATCTGTTATCTCTAATTTTACTAAACGACACAAGCGTTCATTTAATGAGTTCACAACACACCCCGTAGCAGATCCAACTGAAATAAAGTCTATGTTTGTTGAGTTGAGAGCCCAACAGGATAATAAGTTTGAATCTTAACAGTGCCATAAACATAGTAATTGCACAAAACCAAGAGATACAAAAAACAGTCGAAATTATGGCTAGTCAGTATGATGATTTGTTATGTAAAATGAACGTGATGGAAAATGAAAATAGTGAACACAAAAAACGCATAGTTTATCTTGAGAATAAGTTAGATCACTTGGAAAAACATATTCGAAAATCCACTATCGAAATACGTAATATACCTAAACAAGCCAATGAAAACAAGCAATCGATTACGAAAATAGTAAAAGACATTGGTTTGTTGATAGGGCTAGAAACCCCTTGGCAGACAATGACATAAAAGAAATATTCCGATCCAAATCTGAGGCTATAGTGGTTGATTTTTCGAGTAATCATACTAAGGATTTAATTATAACTGAGTTTAAGAAAAGTAACAGAAGGCGCCGTGAGAATAAAGAGCAACAATTAAATGCTTCACTTATTGGCATAAATGACTCATCTAAGAATATTTATATATCAGAATATTTAACCTACAAAGCACGAAGACTATCCTATGTTGCTCGTGAACATGTGAAAAGCAAAAAATTGCTAGCCACATGGACATTTTCCGGTAATGTGTATGTGAAAAGAGAGGAGAGTGCAGCGCCGGTACGTATTGAAGAAGAAGATGATTTTTCGCGATTATTAATTGAATGACTATATTTTGTTCCTTTGTGCTTCATACTGTGTTTTTTTATTTTACATAGTCGTTTTTTTCTATTTTTTATTGTCATTATCGTTTTTATTATATATTTTTACTTATTTTCACAAATTACAGACACATACTCATATCTACTGTCACACGTAATACAAATGATCCCCTTACACTTCACATTTTATCTGTATACTTTTATACATATTACTTCAGTATATCACAACTCATGCCATCTTTTTATCGTAAACCTAACATCTAAGGCTATATTTATACCAGACCCAGGTACTTTAAAGTCCATATTGTTCATTGTATCCAAGTGCAATCGCTTATTGAGCGAGGTGTTTGTTTATTTTAAACATCCCCGTTCAGTATTCGGCAATGGACTGTATGGATATTGATGAGATTTACTTGGGTCTGGATTCACTAACGGTGGCTAAATCCATTTCTTGCGACATTGATGGCGTGAAAAAACATATAACTAATAATCATTCTTCCCTGAAACTAATTTCTCAGAATATAAGGAGTATAAATTGTAACATATATAATTTCGACACACTTATCCACAGATCTGAAATAGACTGGGATGTTATAGTTCTCACTGAATGTTGGTTGCAGTCGGCTAAAATAATCCCAGATCTGGTTGGATATAATTACATAACCACAACTTCTCACAATTCGCAAAATGAAGGGGTAGTAATCTATTACAACAAATGTTTAGAAATTACTTATGAGGAGCCCAGCATTAATGACGCTAATTGCCTGGTATTAAAAATTAATTCCGAAACATGTATAATTGGTATATATCGTCCTCCTAGCCATCTTAATATTACCAATTTTATTATTTCCATTGATGTGCTACTAAAAAAACTTTCTAAATACAAAAATATAATACTCTGTGGGGACATTAACATTGATATAGTGCCCAACACCACTGATAAGCGTTCCTATGAGTACTTGAATATTCTAGCAGGTCACTGTCTTCTTCCAGGTCATACATTAAGAACACATAGCTTAACATGCTTAGACCACATGATGATCAAAACTCAGTTGGATTCCACGTGCTTTGTGATTGAATCCTCAATTACAGATCATGAATGTGTGGCACTATATATCGATCTTAATAATAGAGTTCATAATACCAATAGAACCATTACGCGTGTAGATCATGAGGGTTTGGATAGGACTATGAGTAACTTAAACTTTCAACATATACTAAATTGCAATGATGCGAATGTCGCCACTGATCTTCTCATTGACTGTCTCAGTATTGCAATTAAAGATAACTCCACGACAGTTAAAGTCTCTAGAAGGAAAAAGACGAATAAACCATGGATTACGGAAGGATTACTGAGAAGTATGCGTAACAGAGACAAGCTGTATAAAAAGGTTAAAAAAAATCCTACCAATGAAATGTTAAAACAAATCTATCGGAGATACAGGAATTTATGCAATACTATTCTAAAAAAGGCAAGGAAAAATTATGAAAAACTAGAGATTGAGAAATCAAAAGATAACAAAAAAACGCTTTGGAATGTTATAAAAGATATATCTGGTTTTAAAAATAAGGTCGACTATTCTTCTTCGTTATTGTCGCCTCAAAATCCTGTAGAGAGTTTATCTAAAATTAATACCTACTTTGCTGATACTGGTAAGCGTCTTGCCGAAAATAATTTACATGTTGCTGTTCCCTACAGCATTAATTCATCGGAGTGCCTTTTGCCTGTTACTTGCCATTCACTTGTTCTTCTTCCCACTGACGAAAGCGAAGTTAGGCAAATCATTGTCAATTTAAAGGATAGGTGTGCCACAGGACTGGATCAGATTTCCAGTAGCATCATAAAGCGCTACAATGACATTCTGGCTCCAGTCATTTCGTTCATTTGTAATCTGGCCATGTCAACAGGGGTCTTTCCCCAAGCTTTTAAAACGGCTCTTATTAAACCCATCCACAAAGGAGGAGAGAGAGATCTAGTTAGTAATTTTAGGCCTATTTCCATCCTGACAGCCCTATCAAAAATCTTAGAACGTATTATTAACAAACGTCTAATAAAATACCTAGAATACAATAACCTCCTCTCTCCCTCTCAATTTGGATTTCGTTCTGGCAGGTCAACTGGGGATGCTGTGCATGAGCTGATTACCTCCATAATAACAAATCTTGACGAGAAAAGGAAATGCTTGGCGATATTTTTAGACTTAGCTAGGGCCTTTGATACGGTGTCTCTGCCGCACTTGTTGTTAAAGCTGGAACGGTTTGGAATAAGGGGCTTACCACTGAAATTACTCACTGATTACCTCACAAATAGAAATCAACGCGTTAAAATTGACCAATGGCAGAGCGAGGATCGACCGGTGACCTTCGGAATCCCGCAAGGGAGTATCCTTGGTCCTACGCTGTTCTTAGTCTACATCAACGGTCTCTGCAATATGCAACTCTGTAACGGGAAAATACTCTCTTTTGCTGACGATACGGTGCTTTTCTTTAGCGGGAGTGACTGGAATGAAGTGTTTGAAAGTGCTCAACAGGGTTTTAATAAGGTGTGTTCCTGGCTTCAAACAAATATTCTTACATTGAACTTTATTAAAACTAAATACATGCCATTTGCTTTCAGAAGAAACCTCCTCCCTCCCCAATCCCTCTCTATCGTGGCTCATAAGTGCGCTAATAATGTACCGTCCATTTGTTTATGCTCAACTCTAGAGTCTACGGACTGTATAAAGTATCTTGGCGTTACTATTGACCAGACTCTCACCTTTAAACCCCATATTAATGTTCTGGTATCTAGATTGAGAAAAATGATATACATATTCAAGAAACTTCAACATATCGCTGATCATACCATTATACGAATGGTGTATTATGCACTTGGTCAATCGATTATTGAATATTGTATAACCTCATGGGGAGGAGCAGCTAAATCTCACCTCATCGAACTGGAGAGAGCACAGCGAGCTATACTGAAGATTGGCTTCGCTCTTCCTTATCGCTACCCAACTACAGAGCTCTATAACAAATGGGACGTACTAACAGTGAGACAAATATTTATCCTCAATACAGTACTCAAAAAACACTCACAACTAGAATACGATCCTAATCTAAATAGCGACAAGCGCAGAAAAGGTTCTGTCTGCCGTTCTCCTGCCCTCCGCACTAGTCTCTCTCAAAACTTCTTCTGTTTCCTTGGACCCTACATTTACAATAAACTGAATTGCTTATTGAATATATATGCCTTGCATAGATCGGGTTGCAAAAGATTAATTATCAAATATCTAAAATCCCTCAATTATCAGCAAACTGAAGGTCTTTTGTCTCCATCAATTTAAGATCTCCTTAAATAAGTACCAATGGCTAATGTTATTTATATGCTGTAAGTGATACAATTAAATTATATATCTATCTCTACTCTATTTGGTTGAACACACACACACACACACACACACACACACACACACGCACACACACACACACACACACACACACACACACACACACACGCGCGCGCGCACACATAGTCTGTATTTTGTTTTTTTTGTTAACTTTGCCTAAGTTATATACTAGAATTATTTCTATTTAACATTAAAACTTATGTTTTAATGTTAAGTTTATTCTTGCACTCTATATCTTATTATTGTTATCTGTGTATTATAACACTAATTGGTTGCCTTGTATTTGTGTAGTCCATGGAGATGGGGCACTGGTGACTTGTAACACAGGTTCTTCTAAACCTACCGCAAGCACCAGTCTCTCACAAAACTGGTCTTCATTTCAAATTGTACCTCATGTTGTTACTTTATTCCACCTTTTGTGAAGAGAAAATAAACCGTTCATTCATTCATTCAATATATCAATCACTCAATTAGTTATTTGCTTAAATATAGGTGTACCTATTAAAAATTGTATGTAGTAAAATATATGAAGGTAAAGAAACCATGTAGGAATGTTATCCATGCTCGCATTTATATCTGTTCCTCCGTTCAGTTTAAGCAAACACACCACTTCTGCAAAGTTATCTACATTTACTTGTTTCCTCTGAATTATTCCTTTGTTTTAAAACAACCTTAATATTTGGATTCCAGAATTAGCTTTTGCAAAATACCTCAAAAGCTGCATGACAAGAACGCGCTCTGGGGAAGTTAATCTACGGAAATACAGGTAACAAATTTTTATGTTTCAAATAAGTTTGCTACCTACTTTATATTTTGTATGGTTGTATTTTTTTATGTTTGTTACCTCAGAACTTTGTCAGTTGTAAACCGATTTAAAAAAAAACTCTTTTTTATCTGAAAGTAAATATTTTGGGATCAATCTGGATGCCATAAAAAAATTAACATAATCGATTCACACAAATAATGTCGGGTTTTTTGTGGTACTGTTATTCTGTCAAAAACGAAATGTTATTTCAGAATATGCGGTGGAGTACTCAACCTAGATCTCCTGACCACACCTCCTCAACCTAAATGGATGCGCGGTTGCATCACTCTTACTACTCGTGAGTTATTAATTTATTGTTTCTTTTATACCATTATGAATTATAAACAAGCACATAATCCATCAGATAGTCAACATTTACCATAACCTATAAATGCAGTAATGGCAATTTATATACAATTAGAGAGTATTCTGTGAGATCTTTGGAGCTCTGTTCATGACCGCTTTCCATCAAATAAGCCATCGACTTGTTTGCCAATATATTTTGTTGCCCTGATGAAATAAAGAAAAATATTTATTTTGTACAAACATACGACAGCATCCACACGTGATTTGCAAAATAACCTAAAACTAATGATAATAATAGTAATATAAATAATAAAAAAAAAATTACGAGACCTTTTCACACCTTTCGAAGATCCCTATACTGTTTCATTGTTAAAATATTGTTATATACAACTTCGTTAAAAGACAGATGTAGTAGTAGTAGAGTTACAGGTAAAATAGTAATGCATTGATAACCTTATAAAAAGAAGGATAAAGAAAAATTAAGAAAGGATATTAAGCAAAGGTCAGTAGAAATATACCGCTAACTGTACCTTGTATTCTTATGAAAACCAAACTCTTATCATAATATCTGATACGATTTTTTAAGTAAATAAAACAACAGTGATAATCTTTCAATACCATATATATTAAATATATCGAATAGTATGTATTGGCTTAGAATTGAACCAGCAATTCTTTAATCACTTTACATTAACATGTGTCTTTAGTTCTCGTATTCTTTGGTAAGAACTCTGCAGTCTTGAATTCGAATCGCAAATCGTTGGTTGTCTTTAAATTTTAATTTATATTTTCACATACGTCAAGTACTAATTTAAAATTGAGTGATTTGAAATCCAAATTAAGATGTGAACTCAAGTTTGCATATTTAGAGAGGCTCGGCTTATACAGTCAATTGATGCAATTTTACATCATAATACATTTTCACCTGCTGTATAGCTGTAGTCTCGGCTTAGAGTAGGCTTCCCCCTCTTCTTTTCCCGTGTGTGTCGTAATGAAACATAATGCTTAAGGTATGGACAACAGCATGCCTCTTAAAACATCTCCAAGGCCTAACTGCAGTTGCTAATCCGCCTGCCAAACATGGCAACTACTGGCTAACCCCCTCCCCCCATACAAAAGCAGGCCTTTGTCTAGCAGTGGACATGTAGTGGCTGGTATGATATGGTATAGCCGGTAGCAAAGCATAATCCACGATATGCAATGAAATCCATGATGTTCAGTGAATAAATCTACTGCTGTCTTCAAAGACAAGGAATTTGACCACAAATTTTAAGACCAAATTACCTTCCCCCCTACAATGGGAGAGACATCAGTGATTAATAATGATAAATTCTACTGGTGGATCAGCAAACAACGTCCTTATATTCAGGCTAATGTAGTATTCTTGTATTTACGCTGCTGTACCACCAAGCTCTTTTTTAATCTCTTCCAAAATACAGTCTGTTCTGATGATACTTTGGGCCACACGATGTATGTCTTCGTCAACATCAAATAGTGCAGTGTAGTCGGCCGGAGACTCCTTGGAATCTCTTCTAGTAATACTAAGATCAGATCTTCACGGCGTGTCTCTAAAAGTCTGTAAAGTAATTGTATAATTAAAGGAAATGCACTTACTAATATAACACCTATAGTATTACTGAACTAGGAGTAATTTTTCGAAGAATTAGTTCATATCACTAATTAATTGAAAAAAATTATTTTATTTCGTTCAATTTAATTTATAACCGTTCGATGCCCAAACTGCGAAACACGCAGTTTACACTAGGCTCCAAACAGCGGTCTATTAATTTACCTAAATATGCCTCGTTTAGAGGTGATATACGTATCACAAAACATACGTGGACTGAATGACGGTTAAAGATTGATGGCTAATATGAAAGGTTATAGAACTTCTGGTAATAAAAATAGTAGTCAATCTTCGAGGTTTAACAGTCGACCGCACACTAGTGGTATCGAAATTAAACAAAATAATTCTAATCAAGAAACTAACGGATATAATGTTATCAAATTAAGTACAAGTAATTTAAAAATGGCCGTGTGGTCCCGGCATAGAATAGGCCACCCCTTCCTTTCCCGTGAATGTCGTAAGAGGCGACTAAACGAGGGCAAGGGAGGAGCAGCAGCATCCTTTTTAAAACAACTGCGGTTGCCAATTCTCCTGCTAGACATGGCAACCAAAGACAAAACTTGCAAAGGAGAGGCTTATGCTCAGCAGTGGACAGTTAAATGCTAATATGATGATGATGATGATTTTAAAAATTAATAAGTTTATCATTGTTGATACTGAGAAGATTAAAAAAAAAATGTCGTAAAAATTATTACAGTAATTTCTGGTATATACATCTTATAATACAATAATTAGGATGATAAGGTACACTAGGAATCTTAAGGGTTTATAAACATTCAGCAAGATGGATCTCGTCCTTAGTGAAGCATCACTAACTTCAAGATATATGTATATATGTAATATTTAACTAAACAGTGAACCAACATCCGCGTGTTGTTCTTATCACCAACCTGTGCTGCGCCAAGTGCATTTCAAATTGACACCATTGGCTGCGCAGAAACTGCTTAGAAATCACCAACATGATTGTTCTAGAGCGGTCCATACACGACACTATGTTCTCTAGAATCGAGAGACCCACCTGAAACCAATTATATTACTTTAAAGACCTTTTCTGACAATTTGCAGCAATGACAAGGTTAATGTGTTTTAATCTATATATTTGTATTTCTTGGTGCATAAATATAACTAAATATTCCCAAACATGTGCATGTAAAATATTTCAGACCATATACACAAATCGTGTTGCGAGGAGATACGGATGCTCCTGATTGAATAACTCACCCGGAAAGGGGGAAAAAGATCGTTAGTAATGGACAATCTCATTTGGGGATCAAACAGCCTCATTGCTAACAATATGTCCTACTAGATCGACTTCCACGCGATTCCCCCCGAAACCATCTTAGTTAATTCTTTATGAATTCATCTCTCTGGGCCAACTGACCTGATCATCGACAGCTATCATCTTTCACTAATGCCCTAGCGTACCCTAATAGTGCAGGCAGGGTTACTATTCCATTCTTATTTTCACATAAACCTTTTTTCCTGTGGATGCAACTAATTCGTGCATTCTCTTCCAGCCAGCTCTATTCCAGGCCATATCTTTGACCTCCCTGCACCATTCCATTATCACTCATTAAAAATACTCACCTGGAAGTCTCTCTCGTGCAAGCAAACACTAACACTACACTCAGTTTCCAAGTGAGGCAGCAGATGATCCAACATCCAGTTTCTGTCACCGTTGCAGTACGATACGAAGACGTCATAATTATATATCTTGCCCTCTGGAAGTAACATGTTCCATATAATGCAAGAAAAAGCCCAATATTACGACTAAAATGGTAGAAACACTAGTCTATTTTTAAGTACGTTTACAGACAAGATATTTATTAAGTGCAAATTATTTATTTTAGGGTCGGTGTATCATTTTTAATTTTCTTTTCATTGTACATTGTCGTATCATCATACCAGCCGTACAGTGTAGACAGTTAACGGCTGATGTAATAATAATAATAATTCAATTATTTAATTAAATTACCTTCATTAATGTCAGTTCTCGATATCAAACTCAACGTGGCCGAATTCCTCATCGTCACAAAGAAATAACCAAATTTTCTTCTATATATAAATATAATTAATAACAATAGTAGTAATGTTGTTGGTAAAGTCAATAACAGAACCAAATTGGTGCTAGTGTCAAGATTTCTTACTTTTTCCAAACTACGCTGCCAATCCTTACATGTTTTTACATTGATAAATGACATAAATCTATTCTTATATTCATGAAAACAAACATATGAATGTATATCATAATCTATAATTAAAAATCTATGATCTCTATCGACATAATACTTTTTACACTTCTCCGTATCACATATTGTTGATATATTGGCTCTTAATTCTATCATACTATTAAATTCACTCTCCGCTATATGATAATCAATAGCTTTTAGAGTGTTATTATCAGTATGTATCGATAAATCTATTAATGTTTGTTTTTGTTCATTATCATTTCTTGCAGCCAAATCTATAAATTCTCTCGAATGACAGTTACAGACTACATTGTTTCCAGACAATGATACGTAGGATATATTAGCAATATCGTCTATGATTTCCGCTGAGATTAAGTTTAGGTTGTTGTCTTTCAAAGATAAAAAACGCAAATTTGGCATTGTGGAAAAGATTGGTGGAATCCAAGAGCCAAATCTATTTCTCTCTAAATCCAGGACCTTCAAACTGGTCAGTGAAGCAACGACCCTTTTTGTGATTAACATAACTTCATTGTTCGTCAATTTTAAAACTTCAAGTTTACTAAATTTGTATAAATAATGAAAATGTTCAAATCCTACTTCGTTTGCGTATAAAATTTCTAGAGTGTCTTCCAACCCCGCTAAAATATTTGAATTTTCTAATATTCCATAATTTCCTGATATATCCAAATATTTCATTGAGGTCCCACTTAAGGCTTTTTCGGGAACACTTCTAACTTTGCTTCCACATAATGAGAGTCTCTGGAACTCTTTTCCTAATCCACTCAACACACGTACATTTCTACCCATCTCCGTAAAAGACAGGTCGAGAGATCTTAATTTTGACATTCTTTCAAATAAATCTGCTGATTCCATTGTAACAGATGTTAAACCACCATTTTTATCGTAAGCTTTGTTTCTACTAAGGTCTAAATGAATTAAGTTATTCAGACCAACAAATGCTTTGCCGTGGATATATTTAATGTTATTCTCACCCAAATATAAAGCCTCTAAATTTGGCATTCCTTTAAAAATTAAACCATTAATAAATTCAATTGAACACGCACGAAGGTCAAATTCACGTAAAACTGCAAATGTTGTGTATTGAAATCCAGTGGACCATATTGATTTTTCTGTAAAAAAAATATATGTTTTTATTCGAATTTTTCAGTCTTGAGTATATAAACTAGGTATTGCATTTTATGACCTTATCTCACCTAACAGTAAGTGATGATAAGATCCAAGATGTTGTTAAATGTAATAGAGCAAGAATATCAGTCAACTATTATAGCTTAGCTTATGTTCTAAAAGTGTTTTTTACTACAATTACCCCCAAATTTCGCGTACTCTAAATGTGTCTCCACTACATCAGTCGCATTGAGCATGATGTCGTACTGGACTCCAGGTGCACTGATATCCTTGAAATTATTTCCGTACAGAGTCAAATACTCCACTGTCTGACGCAATGGACGCCCGTTTGTGTCCCGTTGATCAAATACCTGGAAATTAGCAATACTCTTACCTAAAACGGAAATGAATATTTTCTATAATGCATGTTTTCTGTAAACTTGGACTTTATTATTTTGAGTCTAAAGTACAAAGAGCAAGAAATATATTTGGCTAGCTAAAGTAACGTGATTATAGGGTATTGAACGAACTATTGACTTTGTGATCATATTGGATTGTAGAAGCAAGCCTGTTAACCTGGCATTCTGGTAAGGGGATAGAACACCATTGAATTTTAGCCACTCTTCTTCCTGATTAGATTGATTTCATTATATTCAAATAATAAAAGAAGCCATAGAGAGATGTATGTGGGTTATTAATACATGCAGGTTTTATCAGCATTAAAAATATAAGTTTCTTGTGTAGTTTTTCGTTAATTTCGACTTCTGAGCGGCCGTTTACTGTTCACTGCTGAGCATAGACCTCTCCCATATAGAGATTTTTTCAGGAATTGCTACACTTGTCAGACAGTTTGACAACCGCAGTTAGGCTTTTAGTGATATTTTATGAAGAACTCTGTTGCCCATCCCTCGCCCTCCCTTAGTCGCCTCTTAAGACACGCACGTGAAAAAAAGGTAGCCCACTGTATGCCGAGATCGCATGGCTAATATACCATAAATTGCTGTTCTTCGAGCCTTAACATTTTGATTATTTGAAAATAAATAAAAACTTGATAAATTATTGTCATATACTTACTGGTGGAACTCTTTCAAGGTTGCACCTAGCCAGGCTGAGGTACCGTATGTCGGCGTTAGACCTGTACGGCGACTGCAGGTTCTTCTGCAGCATCGTCACCACATTGGTATTAGTAGACAGGTCGATTGAACGGTCCAACTCTGAAACGAGTTATATATACGTTTTAAAAGAAACGCTGCTACCCATCCCTCAACCATGAAGTTCCCTTAGTCGCCTCTTACGACATCCACGGGACAGGTAAAAGTGGCCCCTTCTATATCGGGACCACACGGCGAACACATACTAATGATAGCGGAATTGAAGAAAATAACTCTAATCAATGATATGGACTTCTGCAAGATTACATCTTATTCAGAAAGACATAGAGGTTTTTGTCACTCGATTCTCTTTGCCTACACCGTAAGGGGCGTGGCGTGAAGATAGATAAATATATCAACGTCATTTCAGCCATTATCCGTCCACTGCTGGACATGAGCCGCCCCCATAGACTGCCATAAAGAACGGTCCTAAGCCACCTGCATCCACTGACTCCCTACAACGCATTTCAAGTCGTCACTCCATACAGTGGGGGTCCTCCTACACTGCGTTTACCCGTACGTGGTCGCCATTCAAGAACCTATTTTCCCCATCGATTGTCGGTTCTTCGAGCTATGTGACCAGCCCTTTGCCACTTCAGCTTGCTTATCCTTCGGGCTATATCGGTTATTTTGGTTGTCTTGCGGATTCTATCACGCAAACAGACTCCGAGCATAGCCCTCTGCATAGCCCGCTGAGTAACTTATAGCTGTTGCATACGGACAATCTTGTAGGACCACGTTTCGATTCCGCCAGTCATCACTGGCAACACGCACTGGTTAAAGAGCTTCGTCTTCTATGATATTTCTTTTTATACAACTTAGAATGGCAAACAATCTGACGGCCCACCTGATGGAAAGTGGTAACCGTCGCCTATAGACATGAGCAGTACCGTGGACATAACAGAGTATACTGTTTCGCCCACGATACCCCCCATGCGTTGCCATTCCTGAGGACTCAGGTGTTATTCCTCCGTACCCAGTAAATTCACGCCATATCGTACCCTTCAAACCGAAACACAGCCGTGCACACACAACTGCTTCACGGTTGAAACACGAATGGGACAGAGGTACCCAAGCAATCGACTTTTGTACAAAGTCTCCCTCTGTAGTCTCTCTTTATAGTAAATAAATGATTTACCGTTAGGCTCTACCGTCAGAGTTCCAAACTCGTCTACCCATTTCTGTACATCGGTCATGTAGCCAGTAAGACATACTGTTGGATCTTTTGGCAACGCTATGGCTGGTAGAATACAGCAGAATACCCTGGAGAAATTCAGCATATTAAAAAAAATACAATCTTTTGACACATGAATTCATTTTTTTTAACTACCTAATGAATTGTAAGGCGTAAACTTAGGCGTTCTTAATTTTACAATAACTGATAAATTCAATTTTACAAATAAACTAGTGGTTCGATCCAGCTTCGCACGTGTAGATAGAATTTTCAAAAATAATTAAAATATATATCTTATGTTAATCACTGATAACGTAGCTTTTTATAGGTGAAAGAAATTTGAAAATCGGTCGAGTAGTTTTTGAGTTTATGCATTACAAACGAACAAACAAGTATATAGTCCTTTTATAATATTAGTATAAATGGAAAATATCAATCTTACAACAGCAATCGCCGGTTCCACAAACTAAATTTAAATTAGTAATTTTTTTATACAACTTAGAACGGCAAACAAGCTGACGGTCCACCTGATGGAAAGTGGTAACCGTCGCCTATAGACATGAGCAGTGCCATGGACATAACAGAGTATACTGTTTCACCCACGATATCCCCCATGCGTTACCACTCCTGAGGACCCAGGTGTTTTACCTCTGTACCGTGTAAATTCACTGCCATATCCCACCCTACAAACCGAAACACAGCCATGCAAACACAACTGCTTTGACAAATGATACAGAGGTACCCAAGCAAACGACTTTTGTACAAAGTCTCCCTCTGGTACGGGATGGAAAAGGTTACAGGCTAAAAGGGATAAAAGTAGCCTATGACCCATAACCTAAAGTGACCGCGGTCACTGAACACATCCCGGTCACGCAGACGAAGTTGCGGGTAAAAGCCAGTATGCAATACTTAGATTTGTAAGTAATATGATTATCTATACAGTAATTTTCTACTTTATTGTCAAACGGCTTAAGTTTTTTTAAATAAATGCAGAATACCAAATGATTTGCTTGCAAAACAACATTTCTTTATCTTTTAAGCCGAAGATAAGTAGTATAACTCATTACAGTGGCTGTGGACGATAAAATATCTGATAAATATAATGCGATTTTTTCTGGAAATTCATTATTGTAAAAATTTAAAAAACAAGTTCAAGACCACCCACGGACATAGATAGTCGTAGATGGCGCAAGTTCATTAATCCTCAGGAATGGCATGAGTAGTAGCATAAACATTACAAAGTATTCCATGGTGTTCATACTACAAGTTCATATCTATGGGCTACGGTTACCACGTTTCATTAGAGGGGGTGTCAGCTTGTTTGTCATTACAAATTGTATAGAAAAAAATACATCACACTATTTAATTACTTGTCTTAATGTACCAAAAAATATTTACAAATAGATTTTTCGAAATTTATATAAAACTCTTAGGTGAGGACTGAACGTAATTTAGCCTTAATTAACAAGTATCTATTGTACTAAATTAGGAATAAAAATTTTACGTACCTATCACACAAAATAGGTGCATATAGTCCTTACAATGATTTCCCGCCAAATTCTCATATCTATATTTTTTTTCATTACTTACAAATACATATATGAACATTGACAGAAAAGAAAAATGTCCGGGCTCATACCACAACTCATACAGCCATCTTCTCAAATGACAAAATACGCCTACAGCACGTACCTTTTAAAATATATAGGTACTTTTTGATTCCAAAATGTATTTGTAACCGAACCAACTAAGTGCTTTGGTACTCTCATCATCATATCAGCCATTATTTGTCCACCGCTGGACATAGGCCTTTCCCATAGACTGCCATAAGGAACGGGGCCGTTCCTTATTGCAGTTTACTATTGGGGAATTTTGACAGTAGTTGCCACGCTTGGCAGGTAAGTTAGCAACCGCAATTTAGCCTTTGGTGATGTTTTAAGAGGGACGCTGCTGCCCATACCTCGACGATTAAATTTCTTAAGTCGTTTCTTACGACATCCACGGGAAAGGAAGAGATAGCTCATTCTATGCCGGGACCACGCGACATCTGCTGCTCTACTATTTACTAATTATACCATTTTCTGTGAGACTTTAGTCATTAATAATTCAAGATTGTGATATTTTTGTTCAAGTAAACTTAGATTTAAGCATTTTTGAATAGTAGTTTTTCACTTTTTACTTACTTATATCATTGTACATTGTCTGCTTAATTGTTGTAAGCATATTGTTGGTGTCTTTTATAAATAAATTAATAAATAAATAAATATCCTTTTAAACAAAAAAAGAAATTTCCAAATCGGTTTACAACTGACGGAGTTATGAGGTAACAAACATAAAATAAATTACAACCGAATTAAATACCTCCTTCATTTTTAGGTAAACTGATAAACTTTTTTTTATGCAACTTAAAATGACAAATAAGCTGATAGCCTACCTAATAGAAAGTGACATGAGCAGTACCATGGACACAACAGAGTATACTGTTTCGCCCATGATACTCCCCATGCGTTGCCATTCCTGAGGACTCAGGTGTTATTCCTCTGTACCCTGTTAATTTTACTGCTATATCTCAACCTTCAAATCGAAACATAGTCATGCAAATACAACTGCTCCACGGTAAAAACATGAATGGAATAGAGGTTCCCAAGCAAACGAATTTTGTACAAACTCTCCCTCTGGTATTAAATTAGTTAAAATTGGAATTGTTTTGAATTATAATAAAAATCGACGTAGATTAAATTTTTAATTAGGTAGGTATTACCGTATACTAAACTAATAAACTTTTTTTTATGCTACTTAAAATGACAAACAAGCTGACAGCCCACCTGATAGAAAGTGACATGAGCAGTGCCATAGACATAACAGAGTATACTGTTTCGCCCATGATACTCCCCATGCGTTGCCATTCCTGAGGACTCGGGTGTTATTCCTCTGTACCCAGTAAATTCACTGTCACATCGCACCCTTCAAACCGAAACACAGCCATGCAAACACAACTGCTACACGGTAAAAACACGAATGGTACAGAGGTGTCCGAACAAACGACTTTTATTCCCTCTGTAAAGTCTCCCTCTGATAAATTACTTACAATAATATACTTACAATATTTTTAAAATCATGGCGCTGTTGAGCGTAAGCTATACATGTAATCCGTCATCATAAATGCAATTCACAACGGTCACACAATGCACTATCACTTTATCTCACTCTTACTTATGGCATAAAGATGAAATAGTAACAACCATAGTAAAATATTTATAACTTTTTTTTTAACGCGTCCGCAGCCGTTGGAACATATTGGTTGTAAATTATCGAATGTCCGTTATCGTTTAGACATAGGTAAGTATTATCTTATCTTTCATTTTCAGAGACAAGGCTCCTTCACCTGATAGGCATAAGCGGATGATACAAAACATCTGATTTTATCTCATTTAGCGCCAATCTATAAAATAATATGGGTGCAGTAAAAACAATGACTTGGGGGAAAGGGATTGTTAGCAATGGAGTTTGATAGCCCCATTGCTAGCAATATGCCCTATTAGGTCGACTTCCACTTAGTTCCCCTGTAAACCATCGTGAACAATTCTTGTTGAATTTGTCACGATGGGCTAACTGACCTGCTTCATCCACATCTATCATCTTTCACTGGTGCCCCGCCGGTGTGTGCCGATAGTGCGGGTTACCATTCCATTATCACGCAATAAAATAAAACACAATGACTTAGACATATATGTTAATATCAACCTAGTAAAAATAAATAAATAAAAATCTACCTCGATTTTTATTTATTTATTTTATTTTATTTATTATTGTACACACCAGTTATAAGAATATGACAGAGGTAATCAAAAGTACAAAGGCGAGTTTAACTCTGAAAGAGTTTTCTTCCAACAAGCCCAAAGTGGAAAGGAACATCAATGTCAGCGGATACAGCAGTGTACAATAATTTTATTATAATTCAAAGCAATTCCAATTTTAACAAATTTTATACCAGAGGGAAACTTTGTAAAAAATTCGTTTGCTTTGGCACCTCTGTCTCATTCGTATTTCTACTGTGAAGCATGTGTGTTTGCATGACTATGTTTCGATTTGAAGGTTGAGATATAGCAGTAAAATTAACAGGGTACAGAGGAATAACACTTTAGTCCTCAGGAATGGCAACGCACAGGGGGGTTTCAGCGGCGAAACAGTATAGTCTGTTATGTCCATGGTATTGCTCATGTCTAGAGGCGACGGTTACCACTTTCCATCAGGTGGGCCGTCAGCTTGATTGCCATTCTAAGTTGTATTAAGAAAGAGACCGAAATAGAAGAAAACCTTGTTGTTCGTAAAAATAGTCGTCAAAATCGTTTCAGAATTACGAAGATATCACGTAATGTACACATCAAAATCCGTCATAAAATAATCTTGAACAGATCTTTCCCAGCAAATTACACCAGTTCACGAATATGATGATGATGATGAAGAAAACATCATTTCATCACACCATTAATGGTCTGGGGGCCTACCATGAAATGAAATTCCGAAGTTTCGGACTCAATTTCGTGTTTTCGTTCATACCTAAATCGACCCAGTAAATGGAGCTTAACATTTCTATCGTCATAAATCCTACCATAAAAGTCCAAAGGGATAATGTTTTTAAACGGTAAGTATTATGTAATTTTAACATCAAATTTGTGTTTCATTCGGTTCCGAAATTTCGGAAAACATTTCATGGTAGGCCCTCTGAACATTGTAGAATATACAATAGAATTTATTAAGCATGACTTCCTTAAACTATCAAATTGCTTCAGAACCATTTTTATCTATTCCATGCAATTGATATCAATATTAATTTAATCATTATATATATATATAAAATAAATTACTAAAAAGATAAAATTGTTACGCATTTTAGTGTTTACAGATTTTGTCACAATGAGGAAGAAACGCTGCAGCACTTAATTTGTGGATGTAGCCCACATATACATAAACGATATATCGCCTTTGGAATGCACACTCTATATCCTGTGGAGTTAAAAAACATCGCTACATAAACATCTTTTTATTTACAACACAGGCGGCAAACGAGCATGTGACTCACCTGATGGTAAGTGACTACCGCCGCCCATGATCACCCACAACACTAAAGGCATTGCAGGTGTGCTGCCGGCCTAGGAATATGCTCTTTTCTTGAAGGTTATGACGTCGTATCGGTTCGGAAATACTGCTGCTGACAGTTGATTCCAAAGAGTGGTTGTGCGTGGCTTTGAAGAAAGTGCCTTGAAAAACGCACAGTGGAAGACCGCCACTCGTCCGGATCTTAAATTTACTTAAAACATCATATCTGATTGAGCGTGTGATTCCGACATAGAATGGGACATTTCACGGCATTTCATGAGGAATTGGTAGCATCCTTCTGACTGCGTGGCAACTACTGGCAAAACTCCCCTTATGAGGGAGGCTTATAAATAAATAAAAATAATAAAAATGTTTATTTGGGATCCTTAGCTTAATTTACAGTTTTCTTTTTAGGATCGATAATAACTGCATTTAGTCACAAAGAGACTGTGTCGCAGCTATTAACGCCCGCTCCATAACATGCGGTACAACATTTAAATAACAATAACACAGGAGAAAATTAATAAAATTGGATTTTGGATTGAAAACAATGGATTTTGTGTGTGTGTGTGTGTGTGTGTGTGTGTGTGTGTGTGTGTGTGTGTGTGTGTGTGTGTGTGTGTGTGTGTGTGTGTGTGTGTGTGTGTGTGTGTTGTGCGTGTGTGTGTGTGTGTGTGTGCGCGTGCTTGCATGCGTGTGCGTGTATGTGTGTGTGTGTGCATATTAAATTTTAACCATTAAACCTTGATCAATGACTCGACATCATCAATGTTCAATAGTAGACAGTTATATATATATATATATATATATATATATATATATATATATATAACTGTCTACTATTATATATATATGTTTATTCTTATCTAAAATTATGTTACGCTCCATTTGATATTTATCATGACGTGTGACTAACTCACCTTATCTATTGTAACTTTATATCCGTCGATTGCATCATAGGACACTGTAACAAACTACTCACCATCAGGCGGGTCGTATGCTTGTTGTCATCATTTCATAGTGTAACAAGCTATGCCCACGACTTCGTCCGCATGTTGCCTAGTCAAAATTAACTTGATTTTTAATTAAGATATTTAATAGTTTATTTTATAACTATATAAAATATGGAGGTATCTTTTTCAACAGGAATAGCAACGCATGAAGTCTCCATGTATAAATTTACAATAATAACTTGAATTTCAATGTGGCTCTAGTAATATAACTTGTAATTAATAGTTGATTGTTAATACATACATACATATCTGTCACGCCTGTCTCCCATTAGGGTAGACAGAAACAATGGAACGCCAAATGCTTCGATTCAAATAGACCTCTTTCGCTTCTTCCACATTCATCAATCTTTTCATACACGCTCGCCGGTTACGGGTACTTTTAATTTGGCCCTTCTTCAGAATAATTAATAATAATAAATTGATTGTTAATAATACATATAAAAATGTTGCATGCCAAATTGGCTGAATTACAGTTGCACAAAATGTATAATACTACCTGAACTTACCACATTCATCGAATGAATGAATAATAAAACAAATGAATGAATGAATGAATCGCCGTGAAAATCCATTCATTCATGAATAGATTTTTATTATACAAAAACTACTAAACAGAATTTGATGAAATTTGCTACACGGTTAGGTTGTGGCGTCTGTAAATAAATATTGTAAATATTCACCTCATAGCCACTTGTCAACATCATTACTTTCTTTTCCATCAAGTAGGTTAATTTAATTGTACATAGATATTTCACCTCTTTCTATGTTTCGCACTGGACGTACAGACATGACAGCGACGTTTACTTCTCACATTCATTTCCGCTGTCATTCTCTCATTATATGAAAATCGATAATATAATCAAGTTAGTTGTTATTTATGGTATTTCCTCCAAACAACTACAAGGTTAAGTCCAAACTTAATACGAGTATAGACAATACATTATTTACGGCAAAGCCGCGAGATGCAGTTAAATGAGTGTAACGTTAAGTTCTGGCTTCAGCTATTTTTCCTCATACATTTCATGACCGAAATTTATTTCAATATTACTCGCACAGTTCAGCTGCCCAAGAGTCTCCAGCCGATGACGTACCAGGTACAGTACCGCGCCCCCTCCCCGCCACCGGTGGGGGTGACCCGGACCCCAGAAGAGATTGAGATGGAAATGAAGAAAGTGGAAGCCGAGTATGAAAAACTGGCGTTGGTGTTTATTGAGTAAGTTAGGAGTTTTTTAAACATGCCCCATAAATAGACATAAAAAATACAACCATGATTTGAAATTTTAATTCACAAAAAGGAGCGAGTTCAATCTTGAGAGCACCAAATAAAATAGAACCATATTGCTGTACAAATAATTATCAAAATTTCTTTAGGATTGACAGAGAAATCAAGTAATAGAAACATAAATCAGCAAAGCAGGCTCCCCTATCTCTTGCATTGAAACTACACAATGATATTTTGAGCCAGTATCCGCAATTGGATGTATTTGCCTCCAACTTGCTGGAGTTTCGTCGAGTGACCACAGAATATTTGTGTTCAGACGTTTTTTGTTTGAGTTAAATCTTTTTATATTATTTTTTGTTTAATATTTTTGTGTAATATTCCTTTTTTATATGTTATTGTACTCATGCTTTCCTGGGTGGGTTTTCAGTATTGGAAGACTGTAAGGCTCACCCAGTGGATGTAATAAATAAATAAATAAAAACATACAGGAAAATTCAGAATGATCTATGTTTTGAATAATATGATAAACACAAACGTATGTAGATGGAAACAAGATGAGAGTAAACCCAATTTGTCACAAAAAAAAACAATCAAAATTAGTTCAGAACCGGTCAAAGTATGTAATGAAAAAGTACAAACAAATCTCAATTCTAGAGGCAAAAACTTTCTCTGTTCAGGAATTCTCTTCATTCATATGAT
Source organism: Galleria mellonella (assembly GCF_026898425.1). NCBI lineage: Eukaryota > Metazoa > Arthropoda > Insecta > Lepidoptera > Pyralidae > Galleria > Galleria mellonella. The sequence goes on from NW_026442015.1 coordinate 5,306,702, forward strand.
ATCTCTTCTAGCCTCCCCCAAGAACTGGTATGGTCAGAACCACCGGTCGTCTGCCAGTGGCAGGAGGCGAGGAAACTCTGGACGAGCAACTACGTCAATGATTATAAGTTCAACGAGGATAAACTCACTGTGCAGTTCAGGACGGGCGTTTTATGTAAGTGATCGCATCTAGATGACATCTGTACATCGAAGATATTTAAGAAAAATATATATGAAGGGTCTTAATAAGAGTAAAATAGAAGTCAAAATGATGATGATTTTTTGTCTCTAGGAATATTTCATCAGAGGGAGACTTTGTACAAAAGTCGATTGCTTGGGTACCTCTGTCCCATTCGTGTTTCAACCGTGAAGCAGTTGTGTTTGCATGGCTGTGTTTCGGTTTGAAGGGTGGGATGTGGCGTGAATTTACTGGGTACAGAGGAATAACACCTGAGTCCTCAGGAATGGCAACGTATGCGGGGTATCATGGGCGAAACAGTATACTCTGTTATGTCCATGGTACTGCTCATGTCTATAGGCGACGGTTACCACTTTCCATCAAGTGTGCCGTCAGCTTGTTTACCATTCTAAGTTGTGTAAAAAAAGAATTGTGTTGACAACACGCTAAATCCCACTACCTATCCTTAGTATCACTTAGTCCTCCGTATTTCCAGTTTTATTATATATATATATATATATATATATATATATATATATATAATAAAACTGGAAATACAGTTTTGTAAATATCTAACGCAGTAAGCATTATGGCTTTATCACAATTTATTTTTTCGTTACAGGGCCTATAGGAATTGCTACGCTGAGATACAGCAATATGCCGTACCAGGGCTGGGATGTAAAACCAGATCCCGACAGGTACATAAGTTTAAATATATCAGTCCATTAGTCTAAGATTTTTTTGCTCAGTATTTCTAAGGTGCAATATGATAAAGGCAGATGTATAAATAATGTAATAATTGCAAGAACATCCTGTGAAATCACGTTGTGTTTGCGTTGACAACTCTGAAAATTACTTCTAAAGCCTCCTTTAAAAAACCTTTTGCTTAATTATTTTGGGAAAAAATCAATATTATTGTTATATTGTAATAACCTTTATATTGTAATAAAATTTTCATTGATTTTTAATCTGTGCAGTAAAGGCGTCATAATAACAGTGACTGGCGTGAGTGTGACGGTGACGTGGCTGTGTGTGGGCAACTCGGTGCGGCTGAAGTGGATCGCGAACGCCACCACGCCAGCACTGAAGGAGCACTTCAACAAACCCTACAGCGTGAAGAGGATGCTACAAGTAACTATTTCAAATTTAATATTTTAGAACTAGCCGGTCTATTTTACTGAACTAGACGTTATCTTGCGAAAGTCCATATCACTGGTTTTTTTTTTTTTTTATGGGTGAAAATGGTAATGAAAATTGCCATTCCTGAGGATTCAGGTATTATTACTCTGTACCCAGTAAATTCACGCCATATCCACCCTTCAAACCGAAACACAGCCATACAAACGCAACTGCTTCACGGCAGAAACACGAATGGGACAGAGGTACCCAAGCAATCGACTTTTGTACAAAGTCTCCCTATATTGCTGGCAATGGGGCAGTTAAACCCCATTATTAATAATCCATTTCCCTCTCATCACCAAATTTTCATCATCCAGATAATGAGGGAGGCAGCCTGCGACTTCTTCCCCGACTTCGACGCTCACAACCACATCGAAGGCTCCTGCCCCAAAGAGTGGGTGATGGAAAGACATAACTACCACGCTATGGCGTTTCTTTCCAGAGCATACAACTTTCAATGGAGCAGGTATGACAACGAATCGCTATGAAATTTTAATATACACGCAATATATGCGATGGAGATCCCTGCCAAGCATGGCATCTACTGGTAGTAGTAGTGGACAGCTAACGACTGATATGATGATATGGGATGGAGAAAGACATAGGCCACTATTTATTCCGGTGGTCAGTGAATATATCCCACTGACATGCACAAAGTCGCGGGTAAATGCTAGTCATTAATATTAACAAATGGAGAGAAATTTAATTTTTAAAAAACAATTGAATGCAGGAGAATATTTTCTGTCTGTAAATAGATCTTGCAAGTTTCAGAATAGTATTTTGAATAGACATTTTCATATATGTAAATTGTACGTTTTATTGTCTCTGTTTATGTGGTATGCTGAACCTTCGTCATCATGTCAGCCGTTAACTGTCCCCTGCTGGACACAGGCTTCCCCTTGTTGGGAGGTTTTGCCAGCAGCGCCACGCTTGACAGGCGGATTGGCCGCAGTCAGACTTTGGTAATAATGAGTATGATTTCGTAAGGGGTCACCAATCAAGAACCCTTCTTCCCCATCGATTGTCGGTTTTTCGTGCTATGTAATCAGCCCATTGCCTCAACCATCATGTTCCCTTAATCGCCTCTTACGATACTTACAGTAAAAGAAGAGATCACACGGCAATATGGCTGAATACGCTAATGGTAATGTGTGGTGGAATTCTCTTGAAGTCCCAATATATATAATAAATGCTTTACAACGCTATCGCTTGCCTTCGGCAAACCATTATAAGTAAATAACAATACGTATTTTTTTTAATGAATGATATTGCAATGGTAACCCCGCTTATGCTAACGGTATACGCTGGCGGGGCACCAGTGAGGGATGATAGGTGATAATGAAAAGGCAGGTCAGTTAGCCTATAGTGATGTATAAACCTGGAATTCAGCACGATGATTTCCAGGGGACTTCGACTCGACAAAGTATATTGCTAGCAATGCGCCTGGTAGTCTGCATTACTAACAATACTTATAGATGGAATGCCGCTGCTGGTTATCGGACTATCGTCATGCAAATACGAGAGGCAGTCGACAAGAAAAGAGAGGTGCGTTTGACATATCTAGTCTTTATATTTGTTTATTTAACTTTTTATTGCACCATAAACAAAAATATACAATGACAGTTGAACACTTCAAGTGAAATACAGTAACATAAATACAGATTAAAATATATACTTATATAAAGGTACAAAAATCGGTCTTATCGTTAGGGCAATCTCTTACAGACAACCTATAATAATGTATTCCTAAAAAATTTACTTCAATTGTGATAAAACCAGTTATTTCAGTTAATTACTGAACCGATTTTGATAAAAATTCTATAGAAGAATAATCTGTAATCCTGAATGATAAGTAATGTGTAATGTGAATAATTTTCCAAATCGATTTTCAACTAGGAAGTTGATTTGTTTTTTTTTTTATCTGAAATAGAGATTCATCATCGTCATCATTTGCTCATCATCATCAATACTGGACATAGGCCTCTCCCATAGACTGCCATAAAGAACGGTCCTAAACCAACTGCATTCACTGACTCTCTACAATGTATTTGAGGTCGTCACTCCATCTAGTGGAGGGTCACCGTACACTGCGTTTTCCCATACGGGATCACCAATTAAGAACCTTTCTTCCCCATTGATTGTCGGTTCTTCGAGTTATGTGATCAGCCCTTTACCACTTCAGCTTACTTATCCTTGAAAATACAAATTGATCTCACAGAAATTTTATCAAAATCGTTTCAAAAAAAGTAGTTTAGTTTTTAAATAAAAATAACTGATTTTACTACGATTAACCACTTAATGCGAGGGTTTTTTCTGTGAAATGCGATCAACTAACAGCTAGCACTGGTGCACGCACTAAATTCCCACAAGCATACAATAAATATACACTAAGCTCTATGAAATACAAACGGACGAGAAGGTATCCATAATATTTTAAAGTGGCGAGAGGTACTCGGGATAGCGCAAATCGGAACACATTTGATGCGCGAGAGGGTCTCGTTCGAGGTGGTTAACCCTTCTTTGCATGATTTTTTTTATTGGCGAAATAAATCAAAGTGATATAATTTATGTTTAAAATTAAAGGAAAAATGGTTAAAAAATAAATTTGACAGCTATGTTTTTTTTTTCTGCAATGGACATTAAAAAGTTATCCAGACACGATCAACTTAAAGTGAACTTGTTCTTTTATATAAGTTTTAGGCATTCAATGTTATAATGGAAATTTCTACCATTATGCAATATAAATAGTTAAATTAAATAAATAAATAAATTGTTAAATAGTTAAAGTCTATTTTTTTTGTGGAATACAATTGTATTTACTTTTTAATAATGTCAAATTATTAATATTATCTCCGTATGTTGCAGTCCAAATTCCAGCTGCTGTACGTAACACCACAAAGGGCCACCATACTCAAATGTAATGAGATGTCGCAGGAGTATAGTTCAGAACCAATGATGGGATTACAGGTGAAATATGTATATATTTTTATATTGTTTTATTCCTTTCATTAGCCGTGTGGTCCCGGCATAGAATAGGCCACCCCTTCCTTTCCCATGGGTGTCGTCTAACCGACTAATTGAGGACGAGGAATGGACAGAAGCGTCGCTCTTAAATCATCTCGAAAGCCTAACTGCGGTTGCCAATCCGCCTACCAACCGTGGCAACTACTGGCAAAACCCCTAAAAGGGAGGCTTTTCAGTTTAGCAGTGGACAGTTAAAGATTGATATGATGATATTTTAGGATAAAATAAATCATTATCATCAAGAGAACAGAGGCACTTCTATACCGTGTTATCATCCATTAAAAAAAATGTGAACTTCAGCGCGACGGTTCCGGGGGAACCACATGGAGGTCGGCCTGACTCGGTATATAGTTAGCAATGGTAAACCGCATAACTAGCAATCCCCTCCCCCCTTTCCTTTGCATTAAAATGAAACTGCCCAAGCTTTACCTGAAATATACATGTTTCAGTTCTACCCGGATCTATTCACACTCAACATGTCCTATGGTTCGGTGGACGCGCGCCGCGCCACCTTCAACATGAAGTATCGCCTCGTAGAGACAATCTTCGAGATGTTGCAAGAATTGAAATTGTCTAGTTATTCATAGTTTCAATGTAAACTTAGAAGACTTATGGCAACATTAAAATTGAGCCAATTTTTAAGTACAGTTGAACAATCCTATTATACTGTTAATAAAATAAATGAAAAAGTTTGTGACAATGGATTAATAGGTGTTCATTACTCTTTCATGCAAAAAATACTGAATCGATTTGAATGAAATTTGGCACACGGGTAGGGTATATCCTTAGATTATATAAATAGAGCATCGAGCATCAAGTTTCAAACGCTGGTCAACTTTTTATCAGATAATTGTCAAATTAGCTGACTCATTTTTTTATCATTGTTCTATATACTTATGCATATTATGTATCTCGACGTATTATTTAATAAATAAAATGAGTGTTTACGCATTAAAATGATGCAGAAATTATAAAACAAAAAATATATAAAAATTATAAAAAAAAAAGCTTAAAATACTCATCATGCAGTAAAATTAATGAGCTATCGTTAAAATTTTTAATATTGTTAGCAAAAAAAACTATTACAAAGCAAAATACGTATTAGATGCAAAATTTTTGTGATACATTTAAGTGCAACTTATTTTAATATTTAGTTCGCTAACAACGCAATTTCAAATAATCCGAAACATTGGGGCCGATACTGACGTGTCATTTCTTTATTTTTTAGCCTAATATATAATTTAATGATTACTTACAATAAAGATTTTGCTGTTATATCAATTTTTTTTTATTTTAAAGACAGGTTTAGAGAATTGGCACTTCAGAATTGACCGAATTGAATTCAGGATACGGCGTGAATTTACTGGGTACAGAGGAATAACACCTGAGTCCTCAGGAATGGCAACGCATGGGGGGTATCATGGGTGAAACAGTATATTCTGTTATGTCCATGGTACTGCTCATGTCTATAGGCGACGGTTACCACTTTCCATCAGGTGGGCTGTCAGCTTGTTTGCCATTCTAAGTTGTATAAAAAAAACTCATTAAAAGTTGTTCATTGGTTATCGAAAATTGTCGAAAATTTCGACGTTGCCATTGATACGCTACGTTGTGAAATATTTTTGTTTATATTTACTTTCCTTTATTCCCTTAATTAATTATGCAATTCTGTATTTATAAGTACAAAAATTTACGTCATAGACTGATAAGTTTTTATGGAAATCTGAGTTTCCCAAACCATCCGCTAGGGGCGCTGTTAAGTTTCCAAACAAAAAAAAATATTACTATCTAGGTACATAGGGGGGAAGGGATCGGTAATTACCAGTCCCATTGCTAGCAATATACCCTGTCAGGTCGACCTCCACGCGGTTCCCCCTGCATCTGAGTTAGTGTATTCATCACGATGAGCTGACTGACCTGCCCTTTTTCATTATTCACCTATCACTCCTCACTGGTGCCCCGCCAGCGTATACCGATAGCGCAAGCAGGGTTACCATTCCATTAATCATCCATTAAAGTAGGTACATAAAGTATCCTATGCATGAAGTTAGGATATACACCTACCTGTGTAGCAAAATTCAATCGAATCTGTTAGCTATTTACTTGATATTGAATAACAAACCAATGTTATCTTCCACGTTATGTAAATCTGTATTAAAATCACACGTCTCTCTTGTGTGTTTTCTATGGCGTTTCTTTCTCTTATTATATTCTATTTAGCACATGAAATGTTGAAATTTATTGTATTATATTTACCCTAGAGACTACAGTATGGAGGACTTAAAAAAAATGTATTAAGGTTTCTTCAGGTTCGGCAACGCGCACGTGACACCTCTAGTGTTGCAGGCGTCCATAGGCTACAGTGACCGTTTACCATCAGACGAACTGTATGCATGTTTGCCACCTTTATTATATAGAAAAAAAATTAATAACATGAAGTACGTAATTTTCGAGTCAGGAAATAATAAAAAAAAAACCATACACACTTTAGTAAAAACTTTGTTGAGTAAAAACAATGCTTGTATATATTTTAGGCGCCAAAATCAAACGAAAGTGTTACTATAAACAAATTCTATTTTTATTGATTAAAAAAAAACTAAAAACTACTAATAGTATAAAAAAAAGTAAACTGTCACTCCTTCGTCTATGAAACTTGAAATAAGGTGTTAAATTTACAAAAAAAATGTTTTATTAACAAATATGCCATCGCAATACAAAATGTATTAGGTGATGGGTTACTGTACATTTATCGAGGTTTTTACTGGTAAACTGGCAACATCTGAGTTTTTTTTTTACAACACAGAGGGCAAACGAGCATGCGGCTAACTTGATGGTAAGTGACTACCGTCACCCATGATCACCCACAACACCAGCGGCATTGCAGTTGTGCTGCCGGCCTTTTAAGTGGCTATTGTAAGTCATACATGTATTTAAATTTACCTGCATTCACGTTTACTCAATAACCTTTACTTTCAAAACTTGAGCTAATTTTTAACGATGTCTATATATAACAAATATTTTATAAAATTTCCGTCAATTGTGTCCACTCCATCAGCAATTCTTCTTCGGGGTAAGTACAACGCTTTGTCTCGCGAAACTTCCCAACGACATTACGACGACGTTATCGACAATTTTTTCGACAAAGATATATATATATTCTCGTTATATATATATATATATATATATATATATATATATATATATATATATATATATATATATATATATATATATATATATATATATATAGTCCATTACCTACCATTATATATCAGGTTGTCTTAAAAAGTTTGTCAGCAATCGTACTTATACAATTGTATCGTTGTGTTTGTAAATTGTCTTGCAGCAAATAAAGCCATTCATTCATTCATATATATATAATCAGTTCTGTATCGAAAAACTAACGAATAATTTCGGAAACTAAGATTTCCATACAAACTTATCGAGTAAACGGAACAAGATCGTTACGTAAGTCTTTATACAACTAGGCCAAAAATTTTAATATACACACAAATAAACTGAATGATTGTTTGCCTGTATCCATCATTATGTATCAAAGTAATTATTTAAAAAAACATTTTACTATTTTGGCAGAAAATCCAGATGTCGCCAGTCATAAGCGTTTTAATTTTATAGTCTATGTATTTATTTAGCAGAGCTTTACATTACAAACAATATTTATTTATGAAAACACGTTTTTTTATAATGTAGTAACTATGCAAGTGTTACGTCACAGATACAAGTCACTTGCAAGATGGATTCGCAGGCGACAATTTAATTCGCATGCATAATGCAAGTTTGTAATCCATTGCCATTGTTGCCCATTTTATTATATATTAAATTAATTAAACAATATCTCTGTGTAACATGACAAAAATTTTATTATTTTCACAAATTACAAAATTTCTATGTAAATCGAAAATTCTAGAATTTCTTGCGACTTGTATCCAAATGCAAGCAATTTGAATGCAAGCAGAACTTGTAAACTCGCGAGCAATTAACCTACGTAAACATACAACTTGCAAGCCAATTGTTTTTAATATACAAGTTACAAGCAACTTGCATACAAGTCACTTGCATTATGTACAAAATCCTCTATCAATACAAATTGCGCATAACATGTTAGTGTGGAATATGTTACGTGGGTACGAAACAACAATGACGTAATAAAATTTTCCATCATGGAAGAATAAAAAATAGATGCCACAAAATTCTGGCAATCTCATTAATGTACATATACAGATATCGCATACGCACAAACGTATTATTTAATTTAAACGACAGCTAGTAAACTAATAAAAAACAAATACAGGCAAAGAAGCAATTATACAGCTTTCTTTGCTTCGTGAAACACGAAATTATCCGGCCTATAGTCATATTACAATCTTTAAAAACCTAACCAATGTTTTACACCTCTTAAAAAAAGACCAAAGTCTGCGAATAGCTCTCTATAGTACATAAGACGCAACTATAATGTATTAGAAATATAAAACTCCGCTGTAAAGTCATTATATGCTATTATAAATAATATTACTTGTAAAGTAATTAATTACTTTTATTCTAAAAGGGCGAAGGAAAAACGTAGTGTAGAGAACGTAAGGGACCCACATCATAATGTATGGCAGAACTTTAGTATAACGTACACGCAAAATGCCTAAAAACTGCAATTAAATTCATAGATTCGATATAACTTATAGACAATATTTAACATTATCTTTTTTTTTTTTAAAGTGAGGACTGGTTTTTTTGCACAGATATCACAAACGAGATCGCAGTGCAGCACGCGTGCACTTTATTAATTTAAAAACATAGCCGATCACAGTCAATATCTAAAAAAAAAAAAACATAATTGAACATCGAAAAAACCAATCCTCAAAATGTAGTCGAACGCGCAAGCTATAAGTGATTTCTCTTGCCACAATTAACATATAATAATGTACATCCAAGAATTTTTATGGATTGAAACATATACCTCCATATTTTTTTAAATTCTATGGATTTTTTTTTTATTTTTTACTAATATAGTAACGACCGCTTTAGTTAAATAATTAAAAAGCATTTTATATTAAATTACACAACTAACTAAATGAATAAAACTTTTTTTTTTTTATTTCTGTTCTTATTATTTACAATAAATGAATGATTAAATAATAGATTTAAAGTGCCAGCGTTGCCATATATGAATATTTTCGATTAAAACTGTGGTTGTACATGGCAACACTGGCTTTTACACTACGTACGATTTCGGTTGTCCCAAAAGAATATCTTTCACTTTGGGATAACTTACAACTGGTATGAATATCAGGAACCAATACAAAATACACCTACATAAATATGATGTGACAGTTTTTTTTTTTTTTTCTAGGTTAAGGACTTTGAGCTGTTGAGCGATCAAGCTAGGTAATCAATGTTAGCGGTTATGCACAAGCCCCTTGTCGCTAAATTCGGTCAAACAAAATATGTTTTTATTACAAAAATAGTTTAGTAACTCGTGTCAGTCTACAACGCGGCTATTCAACACATTCTGCGCGTGCTACCTTGCAAATATACTACTTCGGTATTTATTATCTGAATATTATGATTAAACGAAACGTTATAAATTGAAACTCATCTGAAAAGTTGACGTTCCGAACACAGCAAGAATATAAAGAGACAGACTGTGGTTCACGTCGACTGGTCGTCCAGTTTGTCGCCTTAAGACCTGCGTAAAAGCTCAAATATGTAATAAAAATCGGTTATGCTGCTTTCACGGGGCGACAAATCACCATTGTCTATCTCTATAGATTATCGCTACTTTCAGAATGCTTACCTTAACATTCATGACATAGTTACATTGAATCAGACTCATTCAGAAGCAACATTACTTACGTCATTCTATACTAAACTAATATCAGAATGACAATACTAAACGTATAAGAATGGTCTGAGCAATCGACTACGTGGTTTTACTTAAAAAAAAAGAAAAAAAATTAAGCTTTCCCGCCATTTTTCAGCTTCATATAGTCATGTCAAAATGGCGGACAATAATTACAGCTATCTAGATAAATTCATAGCGTTTCTTTATATTTAATTCCTAAAATATAGCATAGAAATATTTTCAAGTCATAAACCTGGAATTAAATGTGTTAACTTTTTATATAAAAATGGAAAGATGTCCAATTACTTGAAAATACAAATCTATAATTTTTTTTTACCTTTTTTTTTAATTTTTTTTTTTTTATTATATAAAATCCATTATAAGTACGTATAAATTGAAAGGTGAAAAACTATTTATAATATTTTTTGACTCTTTAACAAATATTAGTCTTTTTTTTTACTATACAAAAATTTAACAAGGGAGGGGTTGAAAAGAAAAATGTTTTAATGTTACTTTAATGTTTATTAATAGTCGATTGCTCAGGTTCCTAATTAATTAAATATACATACAATATACATTGAGAACTACGTTTTATACATAACCAATATAATTATACATTATATATTTAGAAAACAACGCCTATTTTGACCATCCTCTTTATATACTTGATAAAAAGAAATAAAAATACGTAACGTACTTTCGCTTGTGCCATTTCGCGCAATGAGATTTTTAACAAATGACGTCCTAGATAATAATATTGGCTTTTTTATATTTTTTTTATTTTTTACAAATCCAATAAAGATGACATGAATTAGACATTTAAAAAAAAAAAAGAAATTGCTTTATACACACTTTTATCATTGCTAATAGTTTTCATTTTGATTTCAGTCGATAAAAAAAGTAGACAAATCCCCCCCCCCCCCCCTAACCCCCAATATTTGTTCAAACGTTTGACCAAACTACACATAGGCCAAACCATTATCTACAAACTCGATAACTAAGATTGAATTCACATACACAGAAATCGGTAAAACAGGTAAATCGGCCGTGGACATTTGAATTTATTGAAACTATATTACAAATACACCCGAACCGATTATTCGAATCGAATTATTTAATCGATTACAACTAAGGCAGAAATTTTTACTTCATACAAATTATAATACAAAATCAGTATCTACAACTATCCAAGTCGGTCGGCCAATTGTCCAATAACCAGTCAACGACAAGTCCAAACCGTGAGAGACAAATGACAAAAATGGTCAGATATTGAAATAAAAAAAAAAGTGGCCAGTTAATGTCAAATCGGTAGAAAAAGCGGCCAACGTTTGACCATGGCCATAACCAATCTAGTCAATACCTACTTACCAAGTATCAGATTAATATGGCCAACATGCAAATTGGCCAATCTTCATATTCTAGTCAAGTTACCACCGTCGATGTGGCCAGTATTTATCTAACAATTAGTCATCAACACAGATGCTTAACTAACTGTTCGGAGACATCATTTTTCGTCAGATCCGCGAACTCCGCCGCGGTTTTCCCCCTCTGCAGGATCTCTATGGTACTTCTAGACTCGAGCTGCCTCAAGTGGTACACGAGTTTTGTCTCTGGCAGGGGATTTACCGGTTTGGCGACAGTAAGTGTTGTGTTTTTCAGGGACCTCGCCACGGTTTTCAGGAATTTATACCATTGCCGCTCGTAGGACGTCGCCTCCGGAGTATTGACGAGGGTGGACGCCTTCTCGACGAGGGCGCACACGCAGCTCAGCGTAAACTGTAAAACCATTGCATTCATGAAAAGTCGAAATAAATTTATTTATTCATTAAATTATTTATAACATTATGACAGTAAAAACCAAATAAAAGTTATAACCCCAGTGCTTACATACCAAATTATATGGTATTTAACCCAACTCCAGCGGGCCTACCATGAAATGTTTTCCGAAATTTCGGAGCCACACGAAACAGAAATTTGATGTTAAAATTACATAATACATGCCGTTTGGAAATATTAAAAATGTTAAAATATTGTTCCTTTGGACTTTTATGATAGGGATGTATGACGAACGAAATGTTAAACTCCATTTATTGGTCCGATTTTGGTATAAACATATACACGAAATTGAGTCCGAAATTTCGGAATTTCATTTCATGGTAGACCCACAAATATTTCTGAGCCGTTTCTAATGTCTTTAGCAGTCTACTACTAAATATATCAATGATATTTATAATATTATTTAATAACCGTACAGCGTGAGTTAAGGAAGCGTGCTGAAGTGGGTTAGTTCTTACTGACTGGACAATTAAACATTACTTCACGCCGGATCAACGATTAATGCTCTGCAAATCGCAAATCCGACCTCATATTGGAGTATTACTGTCATTTATGGGCGAAAGCACCTAGATACCAGCTTGAACCCTTCGACTCAGTACAACGACCAGCTATGAGAATTGGCTTACAAGCGGTATCGAACCCATAAGTCTTAGGAGAGATTTTGCCTCACTCTGCGTGTTCTACCGCTTGTACAACGGATTGTGCTCAGAGGAATTGTTCATTATGATGCCCACGGCCACTTTCTACTATCGTACGGCAAAAAAAAATTACTGCGCGTTATTTGGGGGGCAGGAAGATGAAAAATATTCAGAATTGCGTTAGATAATACTTGAATGTCCCTTTTACTATACGATTACCACTTTCCACGTGGGCAGCCAGCTTGTTGCTTTAAAATATCATTTCAGCCATTATCCGTCCACTACTGGACATAGGCTTCCCCCTGCCCTAAAAAACGGTCCTGAGCCACCGGCATCCACTGATTCCCTGCAATACATTTCAAGTTGTCACTCCATCTAGTGAAGGGTCGTCGTACACGTGCCGTTAAATATGAGAGAGAAGGGGGAAAGGGATTGTTAGTAATGGAGACTGAGAATCCCATTGCTTGCAAAATACCCAACCAGGTCGACCTCCTCGCGGTTCCCCCTGGAAACAACCATGGTTTATTTCTGATGAATTCATCATGATGGGCTAACGGGCCTGTTTTCATTCTCATCGATCACCCTTTACTGGTGCTCCGCCAGCGTATCCCATTAACGCAGGCGGGATTACCATACCATTTTCACCCATCAAAAAAATATGAAAGAAAATTCACTTACGGCTGTAGTGAGGGCGTATGGTGTTCTTGCTGGATCCAGCGCTTCCGATAGCAAACTGCTCGACTCCAAGACGGCCGACCAGCCAGTCTGGTTTTGTATATATCTGTAAATGACACGTATATAAGTATTTTATATTAATAAATCCACTCAGAGACACATTTAAATCGTTATTTTAAGATTACATGGCAGATATATGCATTTTTTTTTTAGATTACATGGACTATAGAATGGGCCATCCCTTCCTTTCCTGTGGGTGTCATAAGAGGTAACTGTGGGAACTTAGTGCTCGAGAAATAAGCAGGCAAATACTGGTAAATTAAGAAATATAACGATACAGTTGTAAAAGTACAGCAAGGCGGTCTTATTACTGAATTTTTTTTTTTTATACAACTTAGAATGGCAAACAAGCTAACGGCCCACCTGATGGAAAGTGGTAACCGTCGCCTATAGACATGAGCAGTACCATGGACATAACAGAGTATATTGTTTCGCCCATGATACCCCCATGCGTTGCCATTCCTGAGGACTTAGATGTTATTCCTTTGTACCCTGTAAATTCACGCCATATCCCACCCTTCAAACCGAAACATAGCCATGCAAACACAACTGCTTCACGATAGAACCACGAATAGGACTATTCTTAGCAAAACGGCTGTCAAACTCGATTGCTACCAATCCCTTTCCCTCTGGTGTATGTCGGTGGGTGTCGGTGTTCGGTCAAGACAATATTAGTGTAATGGGTAATGCTATGTTATGGGTGTTTGTCTGTGGTGTGTATGTAGTGAATTGAGATGTTATCAGATGGGTGTCGGTGTGTCGGTGTGTGGGATTTTGGGTGTCGATGTGTGTCGGTTGTCGGTTCGTGTCGGAAAATGCATGTTGGTGCGTGTTGGTGCGTGTCGGTGCGTGTCGGTGTATGTCGGTGTATGTCGGTGTGTCGGTGTGTGTCGGTGTGTGTTAGCCCACGTGATGAATATATCAATGATATTTATAATGATTATTTAATAACCGTACTCGAGTTAAGGGCTAGTAATTGGGAGTAGGTTAGTTAGACCTGATTGGACAATAATGTTTTCACGCCGGATCAACGATTGTAGGGGTGGAGTAATCCGACCTCATATTGGGGATTTTGACTATGTCAGGGTGTTTTTTTTATGGGTGAAAGTAGATACCAGGTGAACCCCGCCTGTACAACGACCAGCTATACGCTGGTCGCGGTATCGAACCCATGTCTGAGTGTGTGTCGGTGTGTGTCGGTGGGTGTCGGTGTGTCGGTGTGTCGGTGCGTGTCGGTGTGTCGGTGGGTGTCGATGTGTGTCGGTGTGTCGGTGCGCATCGGTGTGTCGGTGTGTCGGTGTGTCGGTGTGCCGGTGCGTGTCCGTGCGTGTCGGTCCGCCGTGTGTCGGTGTGTCGGTGTGTCGGTGTGTCGGTGTGCCGGTGCGTGTCGGTGTGCCGGTGCGTGTCGGCGTGCCGGTCCGCCGGTGCGTGTCGGCGTGCCGGCGTGTCGTCGCGGAGGCGGCAGCGTACCGGCGGTAGTGCGGCGCGAGCGGCGCGAGGCCGGCGTCGGCGCGGCGCGCGGCGGCGGGCAGCGCGCGCAGCACTCGCGCCCACAGCACGCGGCAGCGCGCGTGCGGCCACGCGCGCGCCGCGAACCGCCGCACCAGCGCCTGCGCACAAACAAACATTACTAACTCATCAATATCTAATAACATTCATATACAAAACACACCATTAACTTCTACGAACATCTATATAAATATTTTTTTCTCAAACATGCTTGGAAATGGCGGCCCACCTGGCCAGATCAAAAGTATGATCCATATCTGTCGTGTTTTGCGGCCAGTCGTAAACTCATATCTGTCCTGTAATTTATAGACATGAGCAGTATAATTTAAAGACATAACAGGAACATTATGGCGCGTGAAAAATTATTATTGTTTGTTGTTAATCATTGCTTAAAAAGTAAAATTGTGTTTTTGATTTCCGCGCATGATACACAAACCCCACAACTAGGCATTAATGGACGTTATTCCTCTGTGACCCTCAATATCTATAAAAAATCGTTCACAATCAAAACACATCATTAACCGTCGCCTATAGACATGAGCGGTACGAAGATATACTGTTTCGCCCTATATAAATATTTTTGTAAATTTCTCACTTATAAAGAATGCAAACACAAATTATAATTTATACAAAGTCTCCCTCTGGTATGGCTGTATGAGCCAAACTCTTTGCCTACCCAATTTTAGAAAATTTTAAAACATTCATTAAGCACTCCGTCAGACGCCCTGCTCACTCGACGTAAAAGAAATATTTAAAAAAAAAATAATCCATTTGAAAACACGAATGAACACGATTCAAACAATTTCCAAATTTAAAATTATTCTTCTTTGCATACCGCAAGCGAACACAGAGAATTTTAGTTTAAATACTTGAATTCGAAACACGAAAACGTTAAATTTTGAACATGATAAAAAGATTAAACAAGCTAATACATTTCGTAAATAACCACTTCAATTATCATGAAATTAAAATTATACCAACAAAGGAGAGAAAGTGTCTTAATACACATTGAGAACTTTAAGAAATCGCTTAAAAATGAAGAGGCAGTAATATTGAGGGAAAGAGTCGATAAAAAGGGCGGGAAATATTTTTGTTCACAGTGATTAATATTTTTTCCGAAAATAGCAAAATTTATATATCCAGTACTAATAATAAATATAGCTAAAAACTAGCAATAATAAGCATATACACCCACCTAATAATAAGCATTTTTTTACATCACTAACGTGACAAACAAGCATACACCCACCTAATAATAAGCGATTCTCATAGCCTACGAACGCCTGCAATACCAAGCGCATTATGCACATGTTGCCGACCCTGAAGAAACCTTTCATAACTCAGTTCATATTTTATAGGAGCTCATTCCATAACCTGATCATTCATGAGAGGAAACATCTCTAAAACTGCGCTGTATGCTACCATCCAGTCTCTAAAGTATGAACATATTACTCCCCGAGTAAAACTTACCCTGCCCTTCCTTACGGTGAGCATTTGAGCCAGTCTATCCCCGTGGAGCAGCCCAGCGAACATCTTATTCATAAGTTCATCCTTATCCTCGTCCAGAAGGTTCTTCACAGGAGTCGGTTTCTGATTCACTGCTAAATTTACCACCTGTAATAGTGGAAATTATTATTGGTAATTTTTTAAAGGGGGGGACATTTTTTTTTTTAATAATAATAGCTGTCTTTATTGAATAATAAATTGCATTTAGTTACATCTTACCAGAGGGAGACTTTGTACAAAAGACGATTGCTTGGATACCTCTGTCCCATTCGTGTTTCAACCGTGAAGCAGTTGTGTTTGCATTACTGTGTTTCGGTTTGAATGGTGGGATATGGCGTGAATTTACTGGGTACAGAGGGATAACACCTGAGTCCTCAGGAATGGCAACGCATGGGGGGTATCATGGGCGAAACAGTATACTCTGTTATGTCCATGGTACTGCTCAAGTCTATAGGCGACGGTTACCACTTTCCATCAGGTGGGCCGTCAGCTTGTTTGCCATTCTAAGTTGTATAAAAAAAATAAAAAAAGAAGCGTAAATCCGACCGTGCAAACTCCACGTGGTACAGTTTGGATAACGCGAAAACAAAAGGGTAAAAACATCAATTTTATCAGGCATTATGAGCGTGTTGAAAAAAATTTTAGTTTCCATTTGCTACCAACTATATATTCGTGGTCGAATCATGAACATTTGTTGATTGATTTGGTCAACACACTGATGCACTTTTTCTATGTAGTTGGACAGCAAGGCTATATACCTGTCTCTTATCGATACTCTCGCTCTTGGGACTGTCCTGTTTGGGCCTCCGCTGTACAGACTCGATGTTCCTGAGGAACACGTTCGAGTCCTCCTCTTGCTCGTTCTCGGCCTCCTTCTGCGCTGCCTCTAGCTGCTTCTGTTTCTCTTCTCTTTCCTACAATAAAGTCAATGTATTAAAGTACCACTGTACACAGATCTATACGTAAGAGGAGTTGGATGCTAGGAAAAGGTCTCTATTAGACTTTTTTCCCTTTTTTTTATAGGAGGTATATTATAATATTACATAATTAAGGATTGTTTCGCACAAAAAAAAACTCAGTTGAATCATGGTAAAATTATTTGATTTAAAACTAAACTATTGAACTAAACTTGATAAAAAAATGTGAGATCAATCTAAACTATACTGAAGCAATTGACTTTTGTAAAAATCTCCCATTGGTAATATTATTAATAACTTATGACTAAATTTTCGATTTATTAACTCAAAATCGTAAGTTAAATACTTTTAAAAGTATGAGTACCGAGATGTAAGAAGGATCAAATACATCAACCGGGGGGAAAAGGGATTGTTAGTAATGGAGACTGAGAATCCCATTGCTAACAATATACCCAACCACGTCGACCTCCTCGCAGTTCCCCTGGAAACTATCATGGTTAATTCCTGATGAATTCATCATGATGGGCTAACTGGCCTGTTTTCATTCTCATCTATCACCCTTCACTGGTGCTCCGCCAGCGTATTCCGTTACCATTCCATTTTCACCCATCAAAAAAAAATACATCAACCGAGAATAATTAAAGAAAATAAGTCATTGTACCTTCATTATGAGCGCGTTGGATATCGCCAGTGGATCGTTCAATTCTTCTAACCTAAGCAGCACTAAATATAAAGATTCAATGTCCAATAATAATTGCTTCGTCCTCTTCAACTCTCGCGGCACCTGCGAACAAAATACATGTGAAGATATAGACAGTGGAGCTCACAGTGATAAATGTATGTAAGGGGGAAAGGGATCGTTAGTATTGGGATCGCATTTCATCGCATTGGTCTCCATTATTAGCAATTCCTTAAATTCCAAATCCATAGTTGAAGTGTGTGGTAGGTACCTCAGCAGGGTTGTGGTTGTGGTTGAGGGTGGACGCCCTGCTGGGAGCGCGAGAGCCGGGCGGGCCGTCAGCGGCCACCACCTCTACGTCGATGATCTTGCGCGGCGCCGTCACGCTGCCGCACTGTATACCACAACACGTTCATTAACTAAATAATTAAGACAATAAATGGTAACAGTAATAAACAGCATGTAATGGTAAAACCGTCGGCCAGTGAGGGTCGTTTAAGTATAAAATAAAGCAATTTGGGGCGAAAGGGAGGTCTTATAAAACCTTACGATGCGTTACAGAACGAAAGAGTGATTCGAACAATGTAACATTACTTTTTTATTTAAATAAAAAGTAAGGAATTAAAAGTTGGCAACCCTATTCCTCGACTGTATTAGACATCATTTTTATTTTGTTTTCGGACGGATGAATAACGAAGTAATCCTGTAAGGGTTTCGTTTATTCCTTTGGAGGCACGGAACCATAAAAATGCCAAACGTGTGAGTGAATTGCGTCATTAAATTTGTCGAGTGTAGTGGTGTGGCGACGGTGGTGGCGGTGGTGACCTGCAGCTTGCCGAGCGAGTTCTCGAACTGTGCAGGCACGTATGCACGCGGCGCGGGCTCGTCGCCGCCGGAACTGTGCCGCAGCGAGTTGTGCCGCTCGCGCCCGTGCCCGTGGCTCTCCTGCTTCACGCCTGCCGACATATGCACATGCCCAATAAATACAATTTAATCGCTAACTGTACTTTACCAGGTCGACCTCCTCGCGGTGCCCCCTGGAAACTATCATGGTTAATTTCTGATGAATTCATCATGATGAGCTAACTGGCCTGTTTTCATTCTCATCTATCACCCTTCACTGGTGCTCCGCCAGCGTATCCCGTTAGCGCAGGCGGGGCTACCGTTCCATTTTCGCCAATAAAAAAATACATGTGCTTTACCAGAGACAGACTTCTTTTATAACGGCAAAGGCCAAACCAACACGCAGCCCACCTGATGGTAATTGACTTCTACTGTCCATGATCACCCGCAACACCAGAGGCATAGCAAGTGTGCTGTCGGCCTTTTAAAAAGGAATATGCTCTTTTCTTGAAGGTTATGATGTTGTATCGGTTAAAACTGTACAAAAGTGGTCTGCTTGGATAACTGTCTCATTTGTGTTTCTACAGTGAAACAGTTGTTTGCATGGCTGTGCTTTTAAAGGGTGGAATATATGAAATAACAGGGTACAGAGGCTCTACATCTTAGTCCTCAGGAATAGCAATGCATAAAAGGTATCATGGGCCCTTAATGCGTTAATAGATTTTAAAAACTGCTAAATAGACTTTGACGATATCTTGTATGAAGATAATATACTTATATATTTAATACCAAATTTAATTTTTCCCAAAAAACAATGCAACCATGTAACAAAAATTATAGTACATTGGGATATGCGTTGAATTCGTTTACATTATAAATAATGTTAAGTTGTCTGGAAGAGATTGCTTCAGCAATAAGACCGCCTTTTGTACTTCATATATGTAACATATATATATACACACTGTTTTGCGTTATTCTTTAAATGTATACCATTTAAATGTATAAAAAGAGTAAATAAATAAGTGGGCCCAAGCTCTATACGTTAGTAATCATATAAAAATTAAACAATAAGTAATAATTAATATCTCACCACCGCTGTAGAAAGGATGGTTCTGCTGATTAGCCTTATGGGCCTCACTCTCCTTTTCCTTATTTGCCTGCCTTTCGAGGAACACCTGAAACAATACATTACAATTATTACTAGCAAACTACTGGCATAACCCCTCAATGACAGGGGGAAAGGGATTATTAGTAATGGCGTTTGACAGCCCCATTGCTAGCAATGTGCCCTGTTAGGTCGACCTCCATGTGGTTTCCCCTGGAAACCATCGTGAAGAAGTCTTGTTGAATTCGTCACGATTGGCTAACTGACCTGCATCTTTAACCCCACGCTCAATTAATAATTGTTTTATTAATAATAATAAATAACTTTATTTGAACTAAAATTCGGGTACACAATGTACTAGATAGATAGATACTCTTTATCGTTTCCTCCAAAATATTACAATAGTAAACTTATTATAAATATAAATAATTACAAGAAATAATCACAATGAGAAAACAATGGTAAACAGTGATTACTACACTAGGCTCGCAGGCCTGTTTCGTAGTAATCGGCGAGTGGCTAATAGTGAGGCACTAGTGGAGGATAATAAGCGAGAATGCAAGCAGATCAGTTAGCCCATCATAACAAGTTCAACAGGAATTAACCATGACGGTTTCAGAAAGAAGCATGAAAAGATTATACTAGCAATGTAGCTGCTACTTCCTATTACTATTAGCTATTTCATTATAGAAATGCCGAAAGATAGGCCTTATAATTTAAAATTTGTTCCACAAAACAAACTGTAATTGTGGCCAAAACCCACTATTTTTATTAAAATACTAAACTGATTTTGATAAAATTTCTATAGAACCGATCTAGTAAAGCATATCCTTTCAGATAAAAAGAATTTTCCAAAACCGTTCATAAATGACAGAGTTATGATGTAACAAATATAAAAGACAAACAACCATATTTTTTAAAGTCGATTGAAAGTCCTGGTACTCACAGTATAATAAAAGTCGTGTATATACGGCGTGCCAGTGTTCAGCTGGAGCATCTGGATGTTGATAAGCCACTGCTTCTCCCTCTGAGTCATGAGGCCAGCGTATTCATCATCACTGGAGCTGCCCTCATCTCCATTCATATGCCTGGAATAAAAGCATTTATTTTATTAAGTTGAATTAATAAAATACTGAAACAAGACTTTTCTAGAATGTAAAATAACGAAAAAGCTGAGGGTCAACCTGATTGGAAATGAAAATGGAAAAAAGGCCTATAGACATGAACTGCACTGTAAATAATACAATATCTATATAAATACACAATCTAACTGACAAAAATTCTAAAAAAAATATTATTTCGGGTCCTACTGTGTCCATAAAACCCGCCTATAATTGTTCTTCTTATATATCTTCTGTGTACAGACAGCAACCAGTTGCGATTTTATCATATATATTGAATAATAGTATTAAAATTAATAGAATTTTCATTATGCCTCGAATCAAACTGTTTATAATTACTCCTCTCCATCCAAAGGTTGGCTGGAAGAGATCGTTTTTAGCGATAAGGTCGCCCATTATTTTCTCATTGTGAATATTTCTTGTAATTATTTATATTTATAACAAGTTTACTATTATAATCTTTTGGAGGAAACAATAAAGAGTATCTATCTATTTATTTAAAATACAAAATATAGATGAATGAAATATAAACTCACCTGTTATTGCTGAATGTGCCATTATTTCTTTGATTATTGAATACCATATTGTTGTTCATAAATTGATTACCAAACACGTTTCTGTTATTCAACATGGGATGGTGACTGGCGTTATGAAAACTGTTGTTATACTGCAGCATGGGATGAGTATTCTGAATCAACTGAACTAAATTTTGAGACGTCAAATTCTGAGATTGAGACTTGTTATTATTCGATGTGTAGACGCGACTCTTCTGCATTTTGGGGTCCACTTTGGACGTCAATTTCGGATTTTGAGTCTGCAATTTTTGATTCTGATTCGGTTGCTGTTTTATGTTGTTGAGTGGTGATTGTGTTTTTATTTGTTGTTGCTGAATTAATTGTTGATTCATAATCACGTTCTGGTTTAATGGTTGCTCTGTTGGCTTTGATTGTTGAATTGTTGGAGCCTGCAAATAATATTAATAATTATACATAAAAGTCGAAAATGATTCCGCCTTGTATAACGGATTGTGTTCTGAGAAATTGTTTGAAATGATGCCCAGAGACACCTTTTATCATTGAACCTAAATCGTGAACGTACAGTGTTTCAAAGGAATTTTATCCCGCGAACGCTAAGGCTACAGTATGAGCTCCCTGCCGAGGTTTTTCCTAAAGACTACACAGAATGAGGTTTTCAAAAAGGTTATATTAAGGTTTTTTCAGGATCGGTAACGCGCACATGACAACACTAGTGTTGTAGGCGTCCATAGGCTACAGTGACCGTTTACCATCAGACATCATCTTTGCCACCTTCATGGTATAAAAAAAATCAACTGATTATAATGAAATTTTGTAATTTGTATAGATTGCTTCAACTTGAGAAATAAGGTGATCCAAGCAGGTGACGGTAGGGAGCAATACAGCATTTGCTGATCATATTTGGTATAGATATATTTTAGATCAATTAGTTGTAATACAGTAGAAACTAACGTACACATACACATATATAAGTTTTTGTATTATTGGTGATTCGATTAGAATCACCAATACTTCTGCTACCACTAGGATGTGTTTGACTGCCAACACTGACTACAACACTGCCAAGATTGACTACTATCCTTATTATCAGAAGTTCTACAACCTTCCAACATCATCATCATCATCATATCCACTGTTAACTGTTCATTGTTGAACATAAGCCTCCCTTTTGGAGGGTTTTACCAGTATTTTAAGAGGAACGCTGCTGCCCATCCCTCGCCTTCCCTTAGTCGCCTCCTATGACACCCACGGGAAAGGGATGGCTTATTCTATGCCGGGACCACACGGCCACGGTTTTTATAAACTATAATACGTAATAAAATAATCGTATAAGAAAAATATATATGAGACTTACACGAAAATTAGGATTATATTGGCCCATACTTGTATTGAAATTTTGTCTCTGCATATTCATTCCAGGCGGGGGAGCCATCAGCCTGGGTTGCCCCATCATACGGGGAAACTGGTTCATTCCTGGCCCAAACTGATTACCATTTGGCAAGATCTGGTTAACATTTTGTCCCATTTGGTTTACGTTTTGATTCATTTGATTTTGTCCCATTTGGTTTACGTTTTGATTAATTTGATTTTGCCCCATTTGGTTTACGTTTTGATTCATTTGGTTCACATTTTGTCCCATTTGATTTAGATTTTGTCCCATCTGGTTTACATTCTGGCCAATTTGGTTTACATTGTGGCTCATTTGTTGACTGACACTTTGACCCATTTGGTTCATACTTTGACCTAATTGGTTGACATTTTGACTCATTTGGTTCATATTTTGCGTCAAGTTAACATTCTGTCCCAATTGGTTGACATTTTGGGACAGCTGGTTCTGACTGATTTGATTTTGACCTAATTGATTCTGCATTTGCATATTGCTCTGAGATAATTGATGGACATTCTGCATATTTTGTGACAACTGATTAATTATATTGCTCTGTCCCATTTGGTTGTTTTGAAACTGGTTAGCAATATGGTTCGCGTTTTGCATGAACTGATTGACGTTTTGGCCCGATTGGTTCATATTTTGTCCCAGTTGGTTTAAATTTTGCCCCAACTGGTTAACATTAGAACTCAAATGGTTCTGCATCAAGTTTTGTTGCGTCATCTGGTTTAATTGGTTATTTTGGCCGATAACTTTATTGAGGGGCTGGTTTATTTGATTTAAATTATGTGTCATTGTTTGTTGAGGGGCAAAAGGTAGCGGCACTGGAGCTTGGAGGCCCGGTGGTCGTTGCAGGATGACTGGTGGAAACCTTGGCTGGGAAAATGACAAAATTAGACTAATAAATATAGTTATGGATAGATTAAGAACCTAAACTAGAAGTACATGAAATAATTGCATTTCTGCACTTATTGTTCTCTTTTCATTTAAAATTAATCATGTCGGTGCAATTAATTATTTGTAAGTAACAAATAAATTGATAGCACTCTTTAGTAGTAAATTGCATTTTTATGAAAATTTTATTTTTTTTATAAATTTCATACAAACATACTCGTTAATAAAAACATTTGTATCATGTGGGGCCTGAACCTGCAACCATTTGAAAGTTAGTCAATGCTATCCCGTCCTCGTCTAGTTACAAATCTAAATAGATTGTAGATACAGTTATATTGAAATTGTATGGATAGTAAATAAAAGAAATTATCATATCAACAGTACTCATATTTAGTTATTATTTAAAAAATATTAATTAATATAATAGTGATATTAAAAAGTCTATCATCTCCCAATCTAACCCCCTTTATCAAGGGGAAAAGGGATTACTAGTAAAGGAGAATCCTATTGCTAGCAATATACCCAACCAGGTCGACCTTCTCGCGGTTTCCCCTGGAAACTATCATGATTAATTCCTGATGAATTCATCACGATGGGCTAACTGGCCTGTTTTCATTCTCATCTATCCCCTTCACTGGTGCTCCGCCAGCGTATCCCGTTAGCGCAGACGGGGTTACCATACCATGTTCACCCATAAAAAAAACCCTTTATCATTAAAACCTCTCATAAACGTATAATCTGCACCAATTTAAGGCAAATATGAATAGCTTATTTAGGGGCCCGCGGGCTCCAGTTTAGACTACATCATCGCTTTCCATCAGGTGAGATCGTGATCAATCACAGAACCCTTCAATAGTTTTAAAGCCTATTTTACCTCTTGAACTCTTTTGTCCTTTTCTCTTGCACTAAATTCTCCATTTGAAAGACAGTGACAAATATTCTAACAGTTAAAAAAGATTCGTAGGACGTTTTAGTTTTTATGAATAAGGGGATAAACCTATCAATCCTCCGGTTTAAAAAGTAGACGAACTACTCCCCTTACCTGGAAGTAAGACTGATTATTAAAAGCCTGCTGCTGTTGTGACATCTGCTTCTGGCGAAGCTGCCGCTCCAACTCTTCGACCGTGCAGACATTTTTAATAGCTGGTACCGGCTACAAAGAAATTCACGATTAAAAATAACTATTAATGAAGACAGACGACCGGCGATAGCTAAAAATAAATGGCGCATCGTACCATGTCTCGTCGTTGTTATCCATTAATGTTTGAGTTTACATATTATTGCAGTGATTCTCAACCACTGTGCCGCGGCACTTTTGTGTGCCGCCAAATTTTTAAAGTGTGCCGCCAAATTTTGCTAATATTTAAAATTTTTTGTCATAAACTATTTATGCAGTGTGTTAGTAGTAAGTCAATATTTTTTATCTTTTTCTTTGTGTGCCGCCAAATTTTGAAAACGTTAAATATAATAATAATAATAATAATATTTATTTAATTAGACTACATAAGGCCCATTTTATTAGTTACAAATTGACTTAACCTATGTACGTAAATGAGCGGTCATAACGCTCTTACATTGATAACCTGTCCCACCCAATATTTTAGGATAAGACAGTCCATTTTATCAGCAATTGTCTTCAGGACACTGTTTGAACTAACACGCACCCTACCCACAGCGACACAATTCGTTTGCGTCGTATTGCGTAAAAATCATCTGTACGCTCCCGTGAAAACATGTGTGACGCACTACAGTGACTAGGTAGCCCCAACAGTGCCATGAAGGCATTATTATATTGGACTCGAAGAGCGTTGTAAGTTTTTTGACTACAGTTGACCCACAAGCTACTTGTGTAGAACACCTGACAAAAAGCTTTAAACAGGGTTATTTTTTAAATATTTAAATATATGCCGCAACAAAAAAAAAAAGGTTGAGAATCACTGTATTATTGTAACAGTTTGTTTGTATGGGAAGATATTCATAGCTGAATAGATCATATAATTGTCTAAAAAACAATCTCTCAACCATAATATGCCTGTGCAAGGTGATTTATAAAAGTAGGGGAAATCGGATGTAGTCATATGGACTACCAGTCTCATTGCTAGCAATATGACAGTACCCTGTCAAGTCAACCTTCACGTGGGAACTATCGTGCTGAATTTTTAATGTATTCATCACGACGGTCTAACTGGCCTGCCTGTTCATCTCACCTATCATCTCTCACTGATATATCACAATATATTTCAGTCGCAATTGCATTGTTCATATAAAAATAAATATTCTAACCAAAGCTTATCCAGCAGGCACTACTTACAGTGGGAGCACTTGGGAAGGACAGATCATGTCTCCAGACTGAGGAGCCGAAAGCGCGGGAATGCGGCGAGTCAGTGTCGTCCAGCACTAGCTGCGATAAAGATGCCTCTGTAACAAATCATATGGTATTTTAGTAGGTTAACAAATATTTTTTTAAGCCGAAATGGAAACCAGTTATTGAGACCCAAGAAATGACAAACATATACTCCTCGAATCAGGAATCAAGACAATATAGCATTCCTGGGCAGTGACTATATGTTTTTTTTTTTTATGGATGAAGATGGTATGGTAACCCCGCCTGCGCTAACAGGATACGCTGGCGGAGCACCAGTGAAGGGTGATAGGTGAGAATGAAAACAGGCCAGTTAGCCCATCATGATGAATTCATGAGGAATTAACCATGATAGTTTCCAGGGAGAACCGCGAAGAGGTCGACTAGTAGAGCCACTGGTGATTCCTAAAAACACCCAAAGTTGTACTCAAAGCTATCCAAAAAAAAAGTTAAACAAATGGCAATGAGTCGGGATAACATAAAATAAATAAAAATTCATTGTTAAGTGGTCCCGACAAAGAATGGGCCACCGCTTCCTTTCCCATGGGTGTCGTAAGATACGACTAAGAGATCCTAACAGTCGACAAATGGGCAGCAGCGTCCCTCTTAAAACATCGTCAAAACCTAATTGCATTTGCCAACTTGCCTGGTAGGCATGGTAACTACTAACAAAACCCATATGGGGAACGCCTATGTGCAGCAGTAGACAGTTAACGGCTAACATGATGATGATGAGGATGATGATGATGATTATTATTATTTTTTTAATATTACAAAAATTCACATCTTCCCTATTAAGGAGAGGAGATGGCAAACTAACCCTCGGCAGAAGCACAGTCGGCCCGGGTTCAGGGCCCCAGGGAGAGAAACCGGCGTACAATGCGGGCAGAATCTAAGAGCACCGCTTTCTGCATCTTTCCTGGGAGTGAGCCGCCTCGGAATCCCAACCGTCTGGGATGTTGTTCCAGACTGGTTGGGATAAGACCGTTTACCGACAAAACGATTGGAATGATTTCAGTGGATGTCACCCACCACATTTTGGTCACCTCGTGAGCCAGGTCGAGATATTTTATTATTTATGATGATTACATACCAAGTTGAGTGTTGGCTGTCTCATCGATGCCACTGTTGTTTCTCCTATTGCTCTCCAGCTGCTGCGCGAGGGTCTCGTGTTCCACTTCCCAGTCCAACTCCTCAGCTGTAACCAAACATTCTATTCAAAATATTTGACATAATGAATATTGGGAACATAGTTTTAGCCATTATATCCTATTTTAAATAACTACTAAATGAAAGTTCTGTATTAGCATGAATTTTTGTGTGACTATGTCACATGATAAAGTCATCAATTTTATCAGTAATTTTTTCGACCCATTGGGCGGTGACAAATTAATTTTCTGATGATTAAAATTGCCCTTTACTTTGTAAAACTAAATCAACGTATAAATTTTATAGTCTAAATTAAAACACTTTCATCTACACTAATATTATAAAGAGGAAAGATTTGTATTTTTGTGATTATGTGTATGTTTGTAATGAATAAACTCAAAAACTACTTTACCGATTTCAAAAATTCTTTCACCATTAGAAAGCTACATTCACCCTGAGTAACATAGGCTATATTTATTGCTAGAAAAGATTAGGATCCTTACTAAAACTTGAGTAACGTAACTCAAGCTGTAAAAAAATGCTATATCTTTCGTCGGAAACTATTGGTGATAGAACAAAATAATGTTTTACAATATTGAAGAAAATGACATACTATATGTCCAACTATTACCGTTATGTCACAATAATCACATTTTAAAATGTTGTAAAAATGTCCACCCGTGCGAAACCGAGACGGATCGCTAGTCATTTATAAATATCTTTAGTCACGATTGAAGTGGCTGTAGTTTTATACAGAAAGGAGTACTTATTTATTATAAAGGAAATCATATACTCACAGTCCTGGCCGAACGTCTCATCGTTGAGAGCATCATACTCGTCCTCAGAAGGCTCTCCACCACCATCGTCATCATTTAGGTTCTGCAACAATTAAATTACATTTATAATTTATCTATACTTCTCAGTGTCGGGACTTAATGCTATATACTTGAATTCACAGACCCCCATAGAACACGATTCGTTATTTCTAAATTAATCGAAACTAAAACCTGGCTGTCAATTTAATCACTAACTCTACAATGATGTACATTTGTACATTTGATTACCTCTGTCATATTTTATGTATAATTAGTGTATACAATAAAATATTAAATAAAAATAAAAATTAAATGATGGAAAACTGTTAATAAACCAAATTAATCCAAGTGACAGTAATAACTTGTCCCTTGCACTGTTATATTTTTTCTAATATGCACTGCAAAGTAAGCAAGTTGCAAGTTACTTTCATTATAATAATAAAACCGTTTAATAAGAAACAAATAATAAATCCCTCTGACTACCCCCACAGAGATTACAGTCATGAGCATATTTATTTATCTACATGTATATGCAAATTTTTTGTGTTAACATTAATTAAATAAACCTGTTTGAAAAGAGTAACAATCTAAATATTAGACTTGCCTTGTCTCTTCATAAAACTAGTATCTTACCCAAGAGACTACAGCATGGGGTTTTTCAAAAGGAGCGTAAAGAGGTTTCTTTAGGGTCGGTAATACCTCTGGTATTGCAGGTGTTCATAGGCTACGGTAACCACTTACCATCAGGTGGGCCGTATGCTTGTTTACCACCTCAGTGGTATAAAAAAAAAATCAAAAGTACTTGAAATTAATTTCAATTAATATGTAACTAAATTAATGTCAAATATTTTTTTTAATGGATGATAATGGAATCGTAACTACGCTTGCGCTAACGGTATACACTGGCGGGGCACCAGTGAAGGATGAGAGATGAGAATGAAGTAGGTCGGTTGGCCTATCGTGACTAACAATAAGTCAATCACAATAATTTCCAGATGGACCGCGTGGAGGTCGACCTAATAGGGTATATTGCTAGCAATAAGATTCTTAATTCCCATTACTACCAATCTCCTCTCTCCCCAATTAATAGTTTTATTAGATGTTTATTCGCTCTCCAGCTATATAAAATAACGTTCCAACAATATCTTTTTTTAATAGAACGTTTTAATCCTTGCATTACTGACTCTTGGCCACAACAGAATATCAGTGTTTTGCTCTTTTCAGGGCTAAGCAATAAACTGAGTTGTGACCATTTTGTGTTACTATAGCACAGGCATGAAGGAAAAGAAGGAAAGGAAATTGTTAGTTTATATATTTTGTTTTGTTTTTTGTTTTGTTGCTTTTTTATTTTCATTCTTTTATCTCTTTTACTGTGTATTATGTGTATGTTTTTTTTTATTGTAATTTATGTGCTGTAAGTATAATATATATAATAATATAAGCCTTTATTCAGACATTTTTTTTTTTAAACAATTTATTAACAACTTATTATTTAATTGCTGTTGTCTGTTTGCTTATTAGCAAAGGCCTCCTCCAACTGTCTCCAATGGTCTCTATTGCTAGCAATTCTTGTCCAAATACCCCCTGCTTCAGCCCTAATGTCATCTACCCATCTTCTATGTGGTCTTCCTCTTCTCCTTTTTTTGTCTTTCGTGTACCAAAACATTATCTTTTTACTCCATTTATCTCTCCCTCTTATTGTATGCCCTGCCCATTTCCATTTAAGTTTTTTAACTGTGACTGTAACATCTTTAGTTTTTATGTGTTTTTTAATTGTGCTAGTTTTAATTCTGTCTGATAATCTTATCCCCATCATACTTCTTTCCATGGCATTCTGGCAATTTTGTAATTTTTTAAAGTGGGATTTGGTAAGAGCCCAGGTTTGACAACCATATGTAAGAACTGGTAAAATACAGGTTTCAAATAGTTTACCTTTTAAGGCTGTGTTTGTCATTTTACTTTTAAGTATTTCCTTTAGACTCCAAAATCGTTTCCAAGCATTTCCTATACGTTTTCCAATCTCCTTTGTAGTTAAGTCTGTTGGTGAAATTATTTGACCCAAATATACATACTCATCTACATATTCAATTTTTTTGTTGTTGATGCAGATAGTTTCCCCTTTTTTCCCATTTGTCATAATTTTTGTTTTTTCTTTGTTCATAACCAAACCTACTTTTCGGCTTTCTTTATCTAATTCATTAAGCATTACTTGTAGATTGTCTCTTGTTGGGGAAAATAAAATTAAATCGTCGGCGAATCTCAGATGTGACAGGTATTCCCCGTTCATTAATAGTCCATACTCATCCCAATTTAGTTGACGAAAGATCTCTTCTAATACTGCAGTGAAAAGTTTAGGTGATATGGGGTCACCCTGCCTTACTCCCCTTTCTATTTTGAATTCCTTTCCTTCTTTTTGTAGCTTTACTTTTGCTTTACTGTTTCCATATATGTTCTTCAATATTCTGATGTATTTAATAAGTGTGCTGTAAGTAATGTAAATAAATTATCTATCTATCTATATGGAGGACATCCGTGTCACACGAGGGATTGAACTCGCGTAATATAAAACTGCCTTATAAGAGTACTGTGTTATAGGCGGGATTACTGTACATGTATGTATGAAATAGAGGATATAGACTACTTTGTATCCCCATCATTGAACATAATGGGAATCTCTACAGGGAATACTATTTCTGTCCAAAAATAAACCTTAAAAAACATGTTGTACTGAAGAAGTATTGTGGACAAATAAGTTTTTATTTAAGGTTTTGAACAATGATTTAAGTATCTATTATATATTTTTTATAGTACTATGAAAGCAAACAAACATATAGCCTGACAGATGGTAAATAGTATTACCGTAGACAATGGACACCTGTAAAACCAGGGATGATACAAACATGTCGCTGACGTCGAAGAAACCTTAATATTGTCAGTGATGTTCCGACTGTATGTAAGTAAAAAAATCAACTTTACAGAAAAGCAAAAAAACTGTCTAAAACCAAAGTTTGATTATTTGAGGTATACATTTTTAGGATAGTCTTTGAAAAGAAGATTTATTTTAATTTCTTTTACCGATATGATATCAGAGTGATTTCCATGCTGTTGTTTAAAAATTACTTATACTTACATCATATTTCCAAGTCAGACAGAATTGACTACATATTCATATAGAAGTTTTTTCAATCGATCCTCTAAATCCTTGGCAAGTTAAACTCCAACCACACCCATATTAGAGTATGAGCCATTTTTACTCATACAATGTCATAGCACAGTTACATTAAAAACATATTGAAAGAAAAATAGATAAATTATTACTCATATTCAGACCAAAATATATGAAAGATCAAAATTAAAAATTTTTTCAGCTAACCATTCTAAGACAAGACAAACAAACAAGCTGATGGACCCACTTGATGGAACTATCGCCTGTAGACATTATAACACTGTAATGTTCATGTCAGAAATATGAGTGGGACAAAAATAGCCATTCAGAGGTGGCATTCAAGTTTTTTTTTTTTATACCACTTAGGTGGCAAACAAGCATACAGCCCACCTGATGGTAAGCGGTTACCATAGTCTATGAACGCCTGCAATACCAGAGGTATTACGCGCGCGTTGCCGACCTTGAAGAAACCTCTTTACCCCCCTTTTGAAGAACCCCATGCTGTAGTCTCTTGGGAAAACCTCGGCAGGGAGCTCATTTCATAACCTGGGTGTTTGTGGGAGAAAGCATCTTTGAAACCGCGTTATACGCGACCATTTAGGCTGTAAGGTATGAGGGTGAACTCCCTGTCGATGGCGAGCCATACAATGATAGAAAGTGGCCGTAGGCATCATATTGACTAATTCCTCTGAGCACAATCCGTTGTATAAGCGGTAGAACACACAGAGTGAGGCAAAATCTTAAGTAAAGCAATTTTTTGGTCTTATAAAATGTTATGATACAAGGGTCCTACCCTTCCTCCTTAAGGGTGATTCGACTAATTTTGATAATTCCTTTCACTATGAGTAATTTCAGTGTTGAGTCATAAACATCAAGATTGATGTCACTATTTTTAGTAAAATAAAATATTAAATTACTTTCAAAAACTCATCATTTAATAGTAATAGTAAACCAGCCCTAAGGGACCAAAATTTGAGAAGATATAGTAAGGTTATTATTTACAAATATTATGAAAAAATAAATGAAAAAAAATACTTGGCTTTGTCAAATAGGTTTATTAAATTATTAATAATATTATGAGAATGGCGCACTCAAGTCTCACAAGGTACTATCTATCAAGAGCTATCAAGATTTTGCCATACAATAGCTGCTAACTGGCACAAATATAGAAGACTCCATAACCTTAGGAACTTTCATGTTCTATTTCTATCCTATAAAGCACCTAGTTTATAGAGATATTAGAGAATATATATATATATACAAATCACAAGTTTATAATTAACCCATAAATCAATTCCTAAAAATGGCAAATAAAAAATGCAAAGTTAATGCATTATTATACTATTGCATAGTAACTTTTCAAAAAAATTATGAATAACACAGTATAACGATGCATTTAGTGTTCATTACTATTCATTTTATATTATGAACATCAAAAGAAGCTTATAAATAAGTCACAAAAATAATTATGAGTAAACAAGTGACAAGTCTGGACGTTTTAACACTTGATACAAGTTGTTGTTCTTATAAACCCACGTTATTATTACTAACTGTAAATTATTAATTTAGCATTTATAAGCTGTACTTAAAGCAAACTCTTAAAAATAAGGCGTTTAAACTGTTAGAATCATACAAAAACAACAGTTTCATAGACGACATGGCATGCTGGCAGCAATCTCTAGACCGCAAGTTTGGGACGAATTATTGAAGTATATGGAGCCTTTATTTAATAAATAGATACACGAACTCACCGAGAACGAAGTATCGAACCCGAAGAAAGAATCTGCCATTGGAATTTTTCATAAATCATGAACATAAATGACATGTCTTGTCACGATGCACGTACTATGTCGCAATGATGATGGCGGCCATGACATTTTAGTTTTGTCTTTACAGCCGTTAGATGGCAACACCATGTCGTTGCGTTTTGTTACTCCTTGAAATTCCAATTCAATGAACTGGTTCGTCAAGCGTCTTAAGTCAAGCTTGTAGCACACAGACATTATATGTCTAAATTGTTGCTAAAACAAAGAAGGCGAAGCAGATTCATCTCTATCTAATAAATGGCACTAGTTGTATACTTAGCTCAAACAATTTGAATCGTGTATGGGGTTCATAATAAAGGTCCAAGCCACCTGCATCTGTCTTATGAGTCATTAGTAATGACTTACATTCTTAAATCTATCAAATCTTCATGCACGTATTAAGACAGACCGGGTGGTCCGTGACAGTTAAATAAATGAAATCTTAACAGAGGGAGACTTTGTACAAAAGTCGATTGCTTGGGTACCTCTGTCCCGTTCGTGTTTCAACCGTGAAGCAGTTGTGTTTGCATGGCTGTGTTTCGGTTTGAAGGGTAGGATATGGCGTGAATTTACTGAGTACAGAGGAATAACACCTGAGTCCTCAAGAAAGGCAACGCATGGGGGTATCATGGGCAAAACAGTATACTCTGTTATGTCCATGGACTGCTCATGTCTATAGGCGACGGTTACCACTTTTCATCAGATGGACCGTCAGCTTGTTTGCCATTCTAAGTTATATAAAAAAAAAAATATTTAAATTCTCTTGTTTTTTAGCCTTCTTAATTATCCAAAAATTTCGCAAACAAGCTCAATGTAGGTACAAATATCCACGCTTAACGATTTTTATACCAGTTTTTAGCCCGCTGTTTCATATAGGTCGATTCTAAACGTAGAATAACTAATTCAATAAAAATACCATTTCTAGAATATCCGATTCGATGCAGTAATTTTTGCATAAAGCTGGATCCAGAATATATTTCTTAAAAATTATGGTTTCTGACTCTACTGCTATTAAGACCTTTCATATAAATTTTTCTTATATATTTCCCATATACGTAGACATACATCATCTAGTAGAGGGAAGGAATTGTTAGTAATGGAGACAAAGGATCCCATTGCTAGCAATATACGCAACCAGGTCGACCTCCACGTAGTCCTTCTCAAAACCATCGTACTTAATTCCAGATGTATTCATCACGATGAGCTGTCCTGTCTTTTAATTTTCATCTATCATGCCTTACTGATACCCCGCCAGCGTATACCGTTAACGCGGGCAAGATAACCATTTTCACTAACAATGCATCATCCATTAAAAAATACATCATCAAGTTACATATGATAATGAACCTTTTAGCCGACCCTGGACGGGGAACTCACCAGTTTGGATTCTTCACAAGTCCTAGCCGAGACTGGTACTGAACTGGGTAAAGATCGTTGCATGTTTGGGCGGTAGACAAACAACAAATTGATAATTGAATGCCACCATTCACTGGATAGGATATCTTCCAATAACCAAGTTATCCTTCAATGGATAAGAGGGCACAGTGGATCTTATGGATGCCGCAGACGAACTGGCTAGAAGAGGCTCAGGAACGAGGGTGGTAGGCCCGTATCCACTTCTTCCTCTTTCGTTCTCGCAATTTCGAATATGGATTTGTCAAAGATCCGCTGACATACAAAACCAAAGATGGATACAGGCTACTGATTGCAGACAATCAAAATTGGCCGTACCTACGTTGAATTAACGACTATCAAAACGTTTATTACATCTAGATAGAAAAACCTCAAAATAATGATAGGGACAATAACGGGCCATTGTCCATTAAACAAACATTTATACACAATAGGAACCAATAGCCTTCTATGTCGAGGCTGTTTCGACGCCGAAGAAACAGTTGCTCACATAATCCTAGAATGCGAGGCTGTGGCCACGACTCATACGCACAACGGCCCAAATGAGAGGCTAAGCGCGGAAAACAGTCTTTCTCACATTCTCACATTGGGCGGTAAAAAGTAACTTGTTTACACTACATACACGGAAGAGGGTATCGCAATACACGCGAACACGGTTACTGACAATAGTGGCGTGGGGGGGGGGGGGGTAGTAGTAGTTAGGAATGGGATCAACCTAGACTATTATAACCTACAAATAGCAGTGATTTATAGGGTAAGTTTTATATACCTAGATTTTTAATGCAAATTAGATTGGCACACAAGCTGACGGGCCATCTGATAGAAAGTGGTAAACATCCTACCTATAGACATGACAGTGCTACAACATAGATTTGGTTCGTAATAAAATAAATCATAATATACATAAGGTGCAATATATTTTTATAAATTATGTCATGTACTAGTTTAATTACAGGATTTATAACCAAGATGCCGAGAACCAAATGAAGATTTCAGTATATTACTTACTAATAATTTTAGAAGCGAGAATAAATGAAGTTTTTGGTTCTCCATTTGGTTTTGGCATCTTGCCTTTAACATTGGTACTTATACATAACAGTGTTATAAAATTCATCCAAGATTGATGTTTAGAAGTTTTTGGAGCTATTTATGTGTACGGCTAAGAAGTGTATTTGCTAGTATTTATATATACCTAATAATAAATAAGTAATACTAGTACGTAAGGAATATCTTTGTCAATGTGAAAATATACCTAAGTTAATTAAAATTATATAATAATCCTAAATTTTCTCGCAGGTCACACACAAATATAAATTAGCTCACCACAGTGAGAGCCATCCAAGGCCAATGGCAAACTATCAATACATTTTCATTACCGCATGCATAAGATAGAAAAAGACGCTGAATGTTACTATCTCGTTTGCTCAATACAACATCATCGCTCCGACAGAACCAATGAGTCGTCATTTAAAATTTCATTTTCCGTACAATATACTTTAAATAAAAATTAAAACTATTAAAATAAAAAAGTAGGAAAAAGTCAGTCTCAAGGGCCAAAATCACAAAGTACTAACAATTTCTTTATAGCGCCATCTACCGCTATCAATTGAAATTAATATTTTGTAGTCGATAAAAATGACGCTAATTGGCGTTGTAAACATAAAACTAGAAATTTAAGCTGAATCACAGATAGATATATACAGAACTCAATTTCAAGCTTCTAAACCCGACGGAGACATGACATCAAAGAAGTAAACAAGAGAATCCCAATTTCCATAAAAAAGCATCTATGTAATTACTCAAAGATATCCTTGCGACAATCGTGCTGCTCTGACAAACTTGAAATCACATCAATAAGGAGCCTCCTTGTAAGATTTTACATTATCATTCTTAATAATCACTTTTATATAATATTAATTTAAAAGAGCACATTTTCGGTAATCGTTAAAATGACTTATAGACAAAATGCGGGGATTTCCAGCGAGTGGAATACGAGGATTTGTCACAAAGTAAAAAATTATATGATTTCTGGCGTTCAAGAACTCAATATAGATAACATACGATTTACTTTTCAGATTTTTTCTAGATTTAAATATTTAACTGAACTAGGTGTTTTTTATGCCTGTCGGTGATTGGGAAGACTGCTAGTCGCGAGCCTCAATCACCGACGGGTAGGCGCCAAGAGGAATACCGGGGTGTTTTTAGTGGGTAAAAATACCACAGTACCCATCCGTCGTCCAGCCGGCGGATGGGTCTCTTTCTGAAGATTTTCATCCTAGGTAAAAAAAAAAAGTGTTTTTTATGTGAAAGTCTATATCACTTGTTGGCCGATTATTTAGAACTATTTTGTTTAGTTCCGCTACCATCAATACGTGTGCGACTGTCAACATTCGAGGATTGATCGTATAATTTCAACACAAATAATAGTATTAATATTAGTTGAAATTCTACAACCTCTATTAGTCATCAATCTCTGACCGTTATTCAGTCTACGCACATGTTGTTCTAGACTAACATCCAGAACCCTGTACCTTCGACCTACTATCCCGCATATAAAAATGCTAGACTCATTCCGCTAATTTCTTTATCTTCAAATATTTATTCAAAATCCGAGGAAAGTAAAAAATCCAATCTTTTTCCTTGATGAACTATTTCTAACTGCCAATACAAAGATTACAATCAAAACCGTGCCCATGGATTGTATATCAAATCTTTCTTCTGTTAGAAATTGGTTTACCGCCAAATTTCGTGCAATTAAAATATACGGGGTGGAAGGGACAGGTTGGCCAAAATAAAAACAGCCGATTTAGATGAATGGCCGAGGAATGAATGCCCCACGGATATATAATTAACGATTCTTAGTTTTGACGTTCCGCAATGTATTTGAAAATGTACGATCCATACGACACATGATATCTACACCGCGCGTTCAATGGCGCTTCTTCGTAGGTAGTTTTCGTACGCTTGTAGCGTTGACCTTACACAACAGATGTGTATAGGGGGAAAAGGGATTGTTAGTAATGGAGACTGAGAATCCCATTGCTAGTAATATACCCAACCAGGTCGACCTCCTCGCGGTTCTCCCTGGAAACTATCATGGTTAATTCCTGATGAATTCATCATGATGGGCTAACTGGCCTGTTTTCATTCTCATCGATCACCCTTCACTGGTGCTCCGCCAGCGTATACCGTTAGCGCAGGCGGAGTTACCATACCATTTTCATCCATAAAAAAAAACAGATGTGTATAAGGTCGACTCAGTTATGTAAGGTCGATGCCGCGGTAGGATTTTAATACGTATATTACATTAGTGTTTTTTGGTATTTCATAGCATTTTACTATAAAATATTATTTCTTTATATTATGACATAGTATCATAGATTACATGATTTTAAATGAAAAACAGGAAAATTTTTGATATTTTCCAGAACGAATATCCACTGGTTTTCAATTTAGAATAATAGTTTGAATTTACTGTTTCATTTTTTGCCAACCTGCCCGTTACATATATATATAAATATTGACGTGATACAAATCTTTTGACAGAACATCTGTCAATTCAGCTAGTTATAAAATTGGCGTGCGATTTGGAAATCTCTCGCACCCTTATTGAGTTTTAATTATGCTTAAAACTCAAACCAAATATTACCCTGTGGTATAACAAAAAGCAAACATGTACGTGTAATTGTGGCCGCAACATGGACCATTTATATAGACAACTCGAGCCTCACTATCACAGTTTAGGGCTCGATTATTTTGACATACATACAGATAAAAAGTCAATTCAGAACAATATTTTTAAATTGGTCAACTGTTTTTAAATAAAATTTTAAATAGACAAACCTGGAGCATCATTACAATAGTGATCCATTAAATCCCATATAGTTTCTACTAATTTAATCAGGTACAATTATTTCTATGGTTTCTTTAGCATGGATAGAATTCATATGCTTCTTTAAGTGACCGCTCACTCTAAACCGCTGCTCGCATAGTTTGCAGGGATAGGGCCTCTCATCCGTATGGATCCGCATATGATACCGGACACGTTTTTTAAATCTAAAACTTTTACCACACACTTCACAACTAAACGGTTTCACATCGGAATGGATATGCATATGACAATTTAAATCTGAACGGGATTTGAAGGCGCTCTGACAAACTGTACAGGAGAACGGCCTCTCGCCTGTATGGGTTCGCATATGAATTCGTAACTGTGACATATCTCTGAAACTCTTAACACACATAGTACAGGAGTACGGTTTCTCGCCTGTGTGTCTTTGCATATGAATTTGCATCTGTGCATCATCCGCGAAACCCTTCTTACATTCTACACAATTCGATTGCGGTTCACGGAAGTGTATACGCAAATGTTGTTTCAACAGAGTATTGTCTCTAAAACATTTAGGACACTCAGAGCATTTATATGGCTTCTCACCAGTGTGGATTCGCATATGAATTTTGTACGACCTCTTATCTTTGAAACATTTCATGCATACTTCGCAATTGAATGGTCTTTCGCCAGTGTGGATCCGTGTATGGATGCTCAACTGCGTGCGGTCCCTGAACGACTTCTCGCAGTATACACAGCAATGGGGCCTCTCACCTGTATGGACTCGCATATGAATACTCAATTGGGTATGATCTCTGAAATAATTCTCACACACTTTACAAAGAAACGGCTTTTCGCCAGTATGCAGCCGTCTATGACGGTGCATAGCAGAGTTATCTCTAAAAGACTTTTCGCAAATGTCACACTTGTAGGGTCTCTCACCAGTGTGAATCAACATGTGTCGCCTCAGGGACCTGGCCGCTGAGAAGCTTTGCTGACATTCTTCGCAGGTGTTGGATTTTTTATCAGTATGAACTTTCCCTATATGGTGTTGTAATTGGACACTTGTACTAAAACTTTGGTCGCACGACTCACAATTGTAGGATTTCTCATTTTTATGTACTCGCATTATATGGCGGTCCAAACTAGAGTTGTCTCTGAAACTCATTTTGCAAATTTCACATATATGTGTTTTCTCGCCATTGTGAAGTCGTTTATGACGATTGTAACTGGAATTGTCTTTAAAGGACATCTCGCATATTTCACAGCTGTATGGCCTTTCACCGGTGTGGATCATCATGTGACGGCGTAGCGATTTGAGGCCACAGAAGCTTCGTTGACACGGTATACAGCTGTGTGTTGCCAGATCAATGTGTATCTGAGTGTGGACCCGCAAGTGTTTCATGGATGGGAATATTTCATCACATATATCACATGGGAACACGCCATTTGGAGTTTCACCATCGGATAGCATATCAGCTGAAACAAAAATCAAATAACTGAAAACACTGTCGCTGTCAGGCTACTTAATAATAATAATAAATTATTGCCATTCTTTACAAATATGGTACAGAAATTATAATGTACATTTATTAATAAATAAACACATTGTGCAGTATCCCTATGCCTGGAAATAGGTACAAATAAATAAGACCAATTTATACAAAACAATATTTTTAAAATTATTGCAATATAACAAAGTATTATATGACAAATATAAAAAAGGTCAACTCGGGAAATTCATCAGTCCAGCAGCAAAACACTGCCGTTAATAAAAAATTACTAGAAGTGAGATAAATAAAAGTGTTCCCTCCCTTAGTCGCCCCTTGCAACACCCATGAGAAAGGTAGGGATGGCCCATTCTATGCCGGGGCATACACAGCAAATTTATAATAATACTAAGTATAATAATACCAGAGGGAGACTTTGTACGAAAGTTGTTTGCTTGGGCACAACATGCAGCATAACAAACAAATTTAAAAATTATTGAAACAACATTATTACCTGATAATAAATTTCGGCTTGTATCAGGTTTTGCAGCAATTTCAACCTTCCGTTCATGAATTTTAGGTGAACCATCATTACCACCCAATGTATTGTTTGATTCATCATCAGATCCATCTTGTTCAGATTTTATGGTATGTAGCTTCAAAGCGTTATCATCCTCTTCGTCTCTGGCAATATCATGCTTTTCCTCTTTAATAAATATAGTATTCTCGTTGACTCCAGAAAAGTCCTGTCCTGTATCACCTACATTTGTTTCCTCTACTTCGACCTTTTCAATTTTAACTTTGGGATATTGTGTATCTACTTCCATAAAATAAGTCATACCTTCACCTTTTTGTGTCAATATAGATTCTGCGTTTTCCTTGCTGGTTGGCATTCCAGAAAATGTACCTGAAACCCTTGACTGAGAATTTCCATGATTGAAGTTAAATTCTTGTTCAGATAAAGAACCATCTGAATCATCCCCTAAAACTTCTTGCTTGATGGATATAACAAGGTTGCTGATGATTTGACTATTTTCATGTTTTGGTTCTTGCTTGATGTTTTCTATATTCATTTTGAAAGGTCATACAGATTTACGAACCAACCCTGTAACAAGAAGAATTATCACTACTTATATCTACTTCATCCTCACTTATCATCTCTCACTGGTTCCCCGCCAGTGTGTACCGATAGCGCAGGCGGGTTTTTTTTTTATGGGTGAAAATGGTATAGTAACCCCGCCTGCGCTAACGGGATACGCTGGCGGAGCACCAGTGAAGGGTGATAGATGAGAATGAAAACAGGCCAGTTAGCCCATCATGATGAATTCATCAGGAATTAACAATGCTAGTTTCCAGAGGGAATCGCGAGGAGGTCGACCTGGTTGGATATATTGCTAGCAATGGAATTCTCAGTCTCCATCACTAACCATCCCTTTCCCCTCAATAATCACTGGTTAATATAATTTTATTTTTATATTTATCTAAGCTTAATTATTTCCGAACGCAATGCCGCAATATCCTTCTACCTTCTTAACCTATCCATATTACTGATGAAATCTGTGCTCACATTGGGGGTAGATGGGTAACAAAATCAGTCTATCGTCCAATTGCCCATGGAGCAGATCAATTCTTGTAAAAATCTCGATAAATATACGTTAGTTACAAATAATCGAATTAGTCGCGATCTCTGCGCATCATTTAGCAAATCCGCAGCAGAAAGTGTCGAGTGAACGAATTAAAATACGAATGCGTATAAGATCTACACGCGGCGACTACGTGAACCAGGTTTGTTCTTCTCCATTCTCTTTACCCAACAAGTATATTGGTTGATACGCACAATGGCCCAAATGAGAGGCTAAGCGCGGAAAATGGAGTCCTTTTCAAGTATATTGGTTTCATAAAAAAATATAAATTAAGTGTGCAAGATCTCGAAGCATTGAAAACAAAATGAAACGACGAATATTAGTAAAAACTAATGGGTGTGTATCGGCCGTGAACTATACACTGCTAAACATAGCCTCCCCCATAAGGAGGGTTTTTTTTAATGGATAACAATGGTATGGTAACCCCGCCTGCGTGGGGAGGAAAGGGATTGTTAGTAATGGAGACTGAGAATCCCATTGCTAGCAATATACCCAACCAGGTAGACCTCATCGCAGTTCTCCCTGAAAACTATCATGGTTAATTCCTGATGAATTCATCATGATGGGCTAACTGACTATTTTTATTCTCATCTATCACCCTTCACTGGTGCTCCACCAGCGTATCCCGTTAGCGCAGGCGGGGTTACCATACCATTTTCACCCATAAAAAAAAACCCCGCCTGCGCTATCGGTACACACTGGCGGGGCACCAGTGAGAGATGATAAGTGAGGATGAAGTAGGTAAGTTAGCTATAGGTTAGTTAGTAGTTAAGAACCACGAGGTCTACCTGACAGGGTATATTGCTAGCAATGGGGCTACTAATTCCCATTACTAACAATCCCTTCTCCCCCCCCCTCATAAGTAGGCTTTTGCCAGTAATTGTCACGCTGACGCTGCTACCCCAGTCGCTCCTTATGATATTTACGGAAAAGAGGTGGTCCATTCTATGCCGAAAAAAAAAATGAAATTAAATCGTTTCATGTTCTATTTTACTCAAAATAATTGTTTTTAATTCCAATAATATTTGTAGAAATGAGACTGGCATCCTATGTTTTAAGAAGTTTGATTTTCTACATGTTTATTTGTTTGGACAAGCTAAAAAAAACAACTGATTAAATAAATTCTTTCACTTAAAGAAACCTATATTATCAAGGAATAAGATAGGCTATATATAGGCCAAATCACTGTAGTCAGGTTTTATTCCTCTGTACCCACAGTAAATTGACGTAAATTAAATATCTATCCTATTGCCATATCATATTAATTTATATATTTATAATGGCATCTTTTATAAGGACAATACTTCTTATACTGCTAGAGAGCAATGTTTAAAATATTACACAACATGATTCAAGTAAATGATGAAATAATATCTATTATTTATATCTGTGTGGTCATTTAGCTGTGTAGTCCAGGGATAGAATAAACCACGGGATCCTTTCTTGTGTGTGTCATAAAAGATGATTAAGGAAACTTAATGGTTGAGGGATAGATAGCAGTGTCCCTTTAAAACTTCACCAAAACCTAACTGCAGTTGCCAAACATGATGACTACTGGAAAAGGCCCCCAAGGGATAGACTCGTTCCGCAGTGGACAGTTAACAGCTATATCATTATCATCATTTATATGATATTATTTAATGTGTCAACTATACACAGAATTTTCCTTTGTTATTGGCAGTGTCTTCAATCTTGACAAAATTGATAGAAATCAACACAGTACTCTCATGTTGATGCCATATTAATTTTGTTAATATTTTGATCAATTGCAAAACAAATTGGCAAATGTGATATAAAATACATACATTGTTAAAAAAATATAATTTTGTATCAGTGTAGAGCACATAGGGTACTTTTCTTTTTAATGGGTGATAATAGAATGGTAACCCCACCTGCGCTATCAAGATACACTGGCGGGGCACCAGTGAAGGATGAAGCAGGTCTGTTGGCCCATTGTGATGAATTCAACAAGAATTGTTCATGATGGTTTCCAGGGGGAACCATGTGGAGGTCGACCTAATATTGCATATTGCTAGCAATGGGGCTATCAAACTCCATTGCTAACAATCCCTTTAAATGGGGTACTAGTTTGTATCACTAATAATTCCATCCACTAGGTAAATTAAAAAAATGTCCTATTCTTCTTTTCAGTAATAAGAGCACAAGGGGTCACCTCTCATGTGCTACCAATCCTGAAAACTATTATAGGTGTTACATTGTTTGCCAGAACATACACTGGCATTTCTTCTTTAAAACTTAAGTGTTCTGTATTCACAATATATCCCGAAAAGTTCATTAATCCAATACTATTAAAGTGAATAATCACATTTCTTAAAAAACAAACAGAATCAAAAGAAGAAGCAATATTAGCCTCTCAGTATAACTTTTCTCTTATTGGAATTGTTACCTAAATGACGTTCATTTATGATGTACTTTACTATGACTACTCTTGCTTCTGTCACCAAGTGTATTCCGAGATATTATTTAAATGAAAATAGGTACTAGCAAATTAAGAGTGGAAACAGGGCATATAGTCTTCTATAGAATGATAGTAATAAAATAACTTTCCTGTAGGGCCTACATATATACAAAGGAAAATATTGCCAGTGAAGCGCTCTATGTAGGATCAAATCAAAATTCTGATTAGTAGATAACCCTAAGCACCAACTAAATTAGAATGTTTCCCAAAGAATACTGATACAGACTGCCAACTGAAACTAGGTACCTGAAGAAGTTTAATGCAGTAAACTAAGTAGATTAATTAAAATTCAATACCTACTTACCAAATTTTATAGTTAGTATTTGAAGATAATTATCAGCGATTAGAGATACCTAAGTATATAGGTATGGTTCTGAAGGGTAGCCTGCGAGGTAGACTACATATTATTTATTGCAATTAATACACTAATAAAGGTCTGGTAATCAACATACAATAAAAATAAAAAGAGAAAGGGATAGAACGAATCAATCAATGGAGTAAAATAATGAAAGGAAACAAGAAAATCCTTCCAAAATCTTAATAAAAATATTAAATTGAATTGATTGAACACAGATTAAAAAAGCCAAAGACAAACAGTGTAGATACTGTGATTATCTACATGACCTTAATAGACGATCCAAACTTAAATACTTATGATGCATTATACGTGTGATTATTGTTTGCAGAAAATAATTCAGTTTCTCTAATAATTCACTCTTAAATTCCTTTTACACAATATAAACTACATCAATTAATCAATAAAGATGGCTTCTATGGCATAATATTTGACTGTACTAAATTAAACATTCAGTATAAGGAATCTAAGAGGGAATTATATATCTATCTGGTATGTAGCTACCAGCTTACAAAATTAGTAGGTACCTGTTAATCCT
Source organism: Galleria mellonella (assembly GCF_026898425.1). NCBI lineage: Eukaryota > Metazoa > Arthropoda > Insecta > Lepidoptera > Pyralidae > Galleria > Galleria mellonella. The sequence goes on from NW_026442015.1 coordinate 5,351,669, forward strand.
TAAATGTAATGTCAGAGTGTGTTGTTATAGTTATGAGAATGGAATAATAAGCCCCCCTGAGTTATTAGTGTTAAGGTTTTATTTATGTTACTTTTAAAAATAAAATTTCCTTATTTTCATTTTCCGTCTATTAATATTTTGTTATTAAAAACTAAGAACATTCTATTCCAAAATCTTTGATTAGAGAACTCTATTTTTCAACATCACTATTATTGTACTAGAAAAAATATAATATAGCTTTATATAGTTTATATAGTATATAGTTTAGTTTATTCATCTCCACAAATTAAAATGTATAATAATATTACAATTTACATACATACATACATATCTGTCACGCCTGTCTCCCATTAGGGTAGGCAGAAACAATGGAACGCCAAATGCTTCGATTCAAACAAACCTCTTTCGCTTCTTCCACATTCATCAATCTTGTCATACACGCTCGTCGGTATTACAATTTACTTTATACAAAATAAAAGTATCGTAATTTGTGGGAGATCTGGAGCCTAAACTAAGTCGTAACTTGTATCTTGGACACCAGGTCCCCCCCAATAAAGTATTGACAATTCAAAGTAAAAGGTAGTTGCGTGGAGTAAAAATAAATATGATTTAATATTAGAATAAACTAACTAACTTTATTCAGTATGTTCTATTTTATTGTTCAACACAACGAACCCTTCACAATTGGTATACACTGGCAAGACACCGGCATAAATTAGAGAGACTATGTCTGGCACCAGTGAGGAATGATAAATGAAGATGAAGCAAGTCGATTAGTCCATCGTGACAAATTCACTAATGAATCAATCACGACGGTTTGTAGGGGGAACTGTGAGATATCTAGGTACATTGTCATAAAGCCTTATCCTACAATCTCACAGCATACCCCTCAACCTCACAGTCTGTCCAATAAACTTAGATTATACTCTATCTTTGTCTATCAATTCCAGTGTCAGTGTTTAAAATTTTGGAATGTCAAATGTCATTCCAACAGAGTAGGTAATTATTACCAAGGTACGTTATTTAAGAGTCGGCGTTACGCCTACAGTAATGAATAAGATTGTTAATGTATACATATCGCATAGATACATCAACACAATTAAATATATTAATATACCATATAATGTAACGAGTATGTGTTCAAAATGTCAATATCAACATTTATCATAAAATATTATACCTAGCTACTTTATAGTGCAAATATTCAAATTTAGTGATGTGGGTGCATAGATATCATTAAACAGTTTTTTATTCAAAGTGACGTGTACCGTATTAATACTTTCCATTTCATTTGTTGTGTTTTGTATTTTTCTGTGACTGGAAGCAGTCTGGAGATTCCATTTATCTTACATTTATATTTATTATTTAAAAATGAATACTGAAATATTAAACAACAATACAAATAACTTAATTACCATGGAAGATTTGTTTCCAAACAATGAATCCCAAAAAGTAGTTGTTAAGTTTGAGAACTTGTCAGATCAAGAACCGGAATATTTAGTTTGTGAACCGGAACAAAGCACCGGAATACTATATGACCATAATTCACAGGATTGTGATCATAATCCTGAGGAAAACAGTATTGTAAATGTATCAAATATTAAGAAGAACTCAGATTATACTTTGCAGCAAACAATTATCAAGTTGAGACACAAGATTAAGCATGAATATTTAGGTGATGAATCTAAACAAAATATTAACATGTCATTACATTCAAATAATATTTTATTTGTTTGATATTAATAACAAGTCTAATAAAGTATTAGCTTTCAGATGATGCAGATCGAGGTCATAGTGAGATGCTATGTGAACAATCAGATAGTTCACAAAGTAGTGATAAGTTCATCACACTTGAGGATATACCAAAAAATGTTAAAGGTGAGCCTTAATATATTGCAAGTTGATGGTAACATATTTTTTAAACAATGGAAATGGAATAGTGATCCAACTGCATTTTTAGGATATGATTTTTGTAATATCATATATTTTCTGAATGTGTTATTTTCAGATTAGGTTACTATGTGTTTTTTTTTTTCATATTTATTTATTTATTTATGATTATTGAAAGATAGACTTTTTATATAAGTATCAATGATAAGGATTTTAAGATGTTTTTTGTATGCAATGTTTTTTATCTGCTCAAGATGTAAAGTTTGTTTCCCAAAGGAGATAATATATTGTTTTTGTATGAGTGGACTACAGTAACAAATTATATAGTAACTTGATTGGTAAATTCATATATTAATTAGAATATGAATGAAAAAATTAACACTAAACCTACCAAGTGCGGTTGACGAACTAGCTAGAAGAGGCTCAGGAACGAGGGTGGTAGGCCCGTATCCACTTCTTCCTCTTCCATTCTCACAACTTCGAATGTGGATTCGTCAAAGATCCTCTGACATACAAAACCAAAGATGGATACAGGCTACTGATTGCAGACAATCAAAATTGGCCGTACCTACGTTGAATCAACAACTATCAAAACTATTACAAACAAATTTATTACATCTAGATAGAAAAAACCTCAAAATAATGATAGGGACAATAAGGGGTCATTGTACATTAAACAAACATCTATACACAATAGAAGCCACAGACAGCCCTCTATGTCGAGGCTGTTTCGACGCCGAAGAAACGGCTACTCACGTAATTCTGGAATGTGAGGCTGTGGTCCATCAACGTTTAGAAATCCTCGGAATGCTGAGGTCGCTCCGTGAGGCCTGTGAAGAACCCAGGAAGCTTCTGCGCTTCTGGGCGCAGCTAGGTTGGCTGCACTAGCCACGACTCTAAGTGAAAGAATTTTTGAAATCGGCAAAGTAGATTTTGAGTTTATTCATTACAAACATACACACGAAAATACCGATAATTTCTCTTTATAATATTAATGTAGTTTTTTTTTTTTGGGATACGCTGGCGGGGCACCAGTGAAGGGTGATAGATGAGAATGAAAACAGGCCAGTTAGCCCATCATGATGAATTCATCAGGAATTAACCATGATAGTTTCCAGGGAGAACCGCGAGGAGGTCGACCTGGTTGGGTATATTGCTAGCAATGGGATTCTCAGTCTCCATTATATTCAAGTCTCCATTATACACAATCCCTTTCCCCCCTAATGTAGATAGTTATGGTTGTCTGGAAGAGATTGCTTAGGAATAAGACCACCTTTTGTGCTACACTATACTTACTGAAAATTCTTCAACAAGTCCTGTAATATTGATGCAATAAAGTGTTAAATAAATAAATAATAAATGTCTTAATTTGTAGGAAAATCACAGGCAAAGAAATCTGCTAACCAGATGAAGGCAAATCGAAATACTAACAGGACATACAAAAACAAATGGTAAGGGGATTGTTACTATATTTATTTCTTTAGTCTATATCTTAATGTATAAAAGGCTGGCATAATCACTCCTGTGTACTAAAGCCTCAATAAAAAATTTATTAAAAAAAAAAATAAAAAAATTAATATATAAAAATACTGTGTCACAATGTTCTTTCAAATTAATCCCCAAAAATCACTTCATGGATTTTAATGAAATTTTGTAAATGTGTATTGTTTGACCCAACTTGATACCATTTTTTTTTTTATTTATAATAACTTTATTTTTTTATTTAAATCAAATGTGAAATTGTGTTTAGTAATAATACCTGAGCCTCAAATCACACTTCGTGCCATGTAAATTTATAAATGAATTATTTATTTTTACAGGAATCAACCACTAGTTTTTGTAGATTGCGAATCAAGTTTGGGCGCAGCAAAAAAAAGCAAAACCCCAAGGAAACGAAAGCCAACATCCATCTCTGATTCACCAAACAATAAGCAATCACGGTGAGAATTATCCTATTCTAACTATAACTATATATAATCTATTTTTGTATACTAAAAATTAAATTATTTTATTAAAAGATAATTCAAAAATAGTTTTTTATTATTATTAAGCGAAATTATTACAATTACAAAATAAAAAAAAAATAACTAAATCAAGATATTTGCGTGTAAGAGAAAAAATGTATGTACATTAAAAATATTTTTTTTTAATTACAATAAAGCTTTATTCACTATCTAATTTCTAATAAAAGTCATCCATTTAAAATGCTTATTATTTAAACATTAACTGAATTTGATGCAGTTTTTATTCTTGTTTTATACTAAATACGCAGAGCACCCTGTAAGCATATTTTTAAAAGAAAACTTATTTGTTGAGTCAACAAGTCCTGCTCTAGTTACAAGTTACTCAATAGAATAGAATAGAATAGAAAATCATTTATTCAAATAAACTTACATTGAAGCACTTTTGAATAGTCATTACATTTTTTTAATCTACTTACTATACCTCATAATACTTATTAGGTAATGTTTATGCTTTATAATATGTAAAACTATTTATTTTATTTATTTTTCATTTTAAATACTCGACGAATATTTTTATTACAAGAATCAGTAGGCCTACCATGAAATGATTTCCGAAATTTCGGGGACGGACAAAACAAAACAGAAATTTGATGTTTAAATTACATAATACATGCCGCTTAAAATTATTAAAAATGTTAAAATATCGTTCCTCTGGACTATTAGGATAGGATTTATGATGAACGAAATGTTAAGCTTCATTTACAGAGACGATATCGATACGAACAAAAACACAAAATAGCCGGAAAATTCGGAATTTCATTTCATGGTAGACCACCAGTTCTCTTTATGCCCTGTGTGTTGTCATTAAAATAAAATAATTCTTAACTTGTGATCTTTTAGCGCTAAATTAAAAAAAGGGCGAAAGCGCGACATGTCAAGTTGTTCACCCTCTTCAGTGTATCCTGACATCCCCTCTGCTGCTGGCTCCTCGAATCAGCTAGGTAAGTAATGGTTACAATGCACAACCATTCTTTGGAATCAACTTCCAGCAGCAGTATTTCCGAACCGACACGACAACATAACCTTCAAGAAAAGAGTATATTCCTTTTTAAAAGGCCGGCAGCACACCTGCAATGCCGCTGGTGTTGTGGGTGATCATGGACGGCGGTAGTCACTTACCATCAGGTGAGCGGCATGCTCGTCTGCCTCCTATGTTGTAAAAAAAAATCCAGTAACTATAAAGTAATTTTTTTCTTCTTTTTTCAACTTAAATGGCAGTCGCAATGCCAAACGTCTATATCTGTGGATAAAGGTGTCCCTGACGAATTAACAAACCTAATTCCCTATAAGGTTGGCATACTGGTATTGGAGTTACCCAGGTATATTGAAGTGTCAACAATAATTAGAATAAAAAAATAAATGCCTGCCACCAATTTCAGCAGATGATTCTGAACGGAGGCACAGTAAAATTATATATATACTATTTGTTTCAGATACCAATGACATAACATTAGAAAATACTGCTGATGACATAAATTTGATATTAGAAATCAGCGATATAGATGATTGTGACCTAAATGAGATCTGTCCCCTTCTCCTGCCAGTGAACCAAGGTGCGCCTACGTGCCCCGCTGACTTGAGTCCGATCGAGTCCCAAGTTTTACAGATAGAGGACGAATTAAATGACAGACATATACGCGAAATTGCACCTGAAGACTTTTGTGATTTTAAATGGACTACGGACGAGGTCACTTTCACTGGACAACGTGAAACCTTCAAAGAAACAGCAGGACTAACATTCCCAGTAACGGAACAGCTCACTGATACAGACGTTTTCTACAAGATGTTTGATTCAGACTTTTGGGATCTTCTGTGTACTGAGACGAATCGTTGTGCTGTACAAAAGATAGCTTCGTTGAAAGCCCACAACCAGCTTACTCCCAATTCACTTCTACACTATTGGACACCCACAGACAGGGACGAAATGGTGAGCTTCGTAGCAATTATGATCCTACAAGGGCATTACCAACTTCAGGATGAGAAATCTTACTTTACCTTCAACGGTTTCGGCACTATGCCATATTTTTCGCGAATCATGAGCTACAATAGATTCGTGCTTTTAAAATCTTTCTGCCATTTCGTCGACAACGATTCATTGAAAGATGACAGCGATCGAGAGACTAAGATCAGACCTTTACTCGAATATTTCAACGACAAATTTTCAACACTGTACATGCCGTCGCAAGACATCGTAATAGACGAGTCGCCCTTCAAGTGTCTCGATAGATTGAACTATTCACAAAAAATTACCGCCAAAACTGACCCAGCCTGGATGAAGACCTACGAGTTGAGCGAAGCCTCAACAGGATATGTGTGGAAATTTATTATGTGTGTTGGAAAGAAGCGAACTCAGCCGGACCAACCATCCAACGGAGCGACTCAGCCGACTAATGGATCGACTCGGCCGACAAATGGACCGGCTGATGAATTCTCTAGCATTAATGCCTCTGGTGTCACAAACCACATAGGCGCAATAGATGATGACGTAACAATCGGTAGCATTGCCCGCCCAAAGACTGCTACCACCAAAATTATCTTGGACTTGATGAAACCATTACTGCACCGCGGATACACATTAATCATGGATAATTTTTATAATAGTCCATTATTACTTCGTTACTTAAAGGCTCAGCAAACGGACTGTTACGGGACGATCCGATTGGATCGCGAATTTGTTCCACCAATGTTAGTCAACTTTAACAAAAGCTACCTAAAACAAAGGGAAGCAGTGACGAGTTACTGTTCCGATCTGTCGATGATGGTTTGGAAGGATGCTAATTTCGTTAGCATGATTTCAACATATCACAAGTTAGAAGAGAGAAAGTGGCAAGATAACAAACTGACATACCCGCCACAGATCGTATCGGACTATAACAATTCCATGGGGGGAGTGCAGAGAAGGTATCAGTTTCTGTCCGCTCACCCTATGGGGCGCCCCCATAACAAGGTGTGGTACATGAATGTCTTCTGCCGAATTCTCAACGTGGCAATGTTCAACTGTTTTGTGATCTATGCATCTCGAAATGAAAATGTCGCGCAGGACCAGTTCCGGATCAAGTTGGCAGAGAACCTTCTTAGAATACACAAAAGAATCGATATGACGACAGAACAACGAATACTGACATACCAAGCTGGTGATGGATCGGCCGCATATGCCGTTTACCGAGGTTACAGGCCATCGAAACGTCCAGAAATACAAACACACGACCATTTCCCCGTAAAGAACGGGAAAAGGAAGGGGCGATGCGTGTTGTGTCATAACGAACGGAAAGTTGACGCACGGACTGTGTGGAAGTGTATGGAGTGTAACGTGAATTTATGCATAGAGATATGTTTTAGGGAATATCATAAATAGAACAGACGGACTGATAAATCTGTACTATAAGTAATAATTTATATGAATAAAAGGAGGATTATAAACAATTTGATCATGTCTCCCTGGAATTTATTTAGTAGTATAGTAATGAAACTGTGACTGACAGAAAAACGTTTTTCCTTATATTTACACTACTAGTGGTGATGAGAACCGTGGTGCATTCATGGGCTCATTGCTTGTGAAAATGAGGTCCTGGGTTCGATTCCCAGTTGGCCCAATTTATAAACTGAACTTTCCTAAATTGACTCAGGTCTGGGTGGGTCTCCAGATGTTTGTTGCCTGGGGTCCCTTAATATAGGGTGTTCTAACTTGAATATCAGGTGATTGATGCGATTGTGATACTTATTAATACTAGTTGTATCCTACATCTTTGTCCGCGTGAATTAGAATATCTATGTGATAATCGAAGATTTCATTTATCTGTGTACCTAATATTAAATATTCGGGGGAAAAGAATTGTTAGCAATAGAGTTTGACAGCCCCATTGCTAGCAATATATATAGCCCTATTAGGTCGATCTCCACGTGGTTCTCCCTGGAAACCATCGTGAACAGTTCTTGTTGAATTCGTCACGATGGACTAACCGACCTGCTTCATCCTCACTATCATCGTTCACTGGTGCCCCGCCGGTGTATACCGATAGCGCGGGTGGGGTTACCATTCCATTGTCACCCATTAAAAAAAAACAATTTAATATCCGATGTCTATATACATATAATATATATGTAATGTATACATAAATATTATTATTATTAATGATGGGACATAGCCCCCCGAAAAAGACTCAGGTAGGGGCTTCAGGGCGAGCCTCTTTGTCCCAGAATCTTTACCATTGGCGACTACCCCGGATCACTGGATTGGTACCTCTGGCAGCTGGGTCATCTTCGTATTTTATATTATCCATAGGGGAACTGATTCTTCCTCTTGCTTTTTAAATTATATTTTTTTTAAATGACTGTTAAAAGTCGTTATGGTGGCTATACAGCAAGTGGGCAAATTTTAAAGTATACATGGAAAAAAATCTCTTTAATGACTTACTTTTCAAAACTAAAACCTAAAATAGAAAACCAGTGATATCATTCTTAAATAACGTTATGTTAAAAACAAACTCTTACACTTTAATGGACATTTCATTGAATGAAAATAAAAATATAAAATAATGAACGGTAAAATAATGAAAAAATAACTATACAAATATGCTTAAATCTGAGTTTACTTGGATAAAAATATTTCTTTAATTATGCATTAAAAATCGAATAAAAAAAAATACATTTTTGACTGAGTACGCTTCATTGCATCAATTCTCGCATCTCTAGCGTCTTTCTGGAGAGGTTTGGAACTAATATTTACAGCTTCCAGCTAAATACTTGTTATTGTCCCCCCTCCCTCTCCCATATGAAATAGCTCTCCTTACCTTACCAGAGGTAGACTTTGTGCAAAAGTTATTTGCTTGGGTACCTCTGTCCCATTTATGTTTCAAGCGTATAGCAGTTGTGTTCCCATGGCTGTGTTTCTGTTTGAAGGGTGGGATATGGCGTGAATTTACAGGGTACAGAGGAATACACCTGGTCCTTAGGAATGGCAACGCATGGGGGGTGTCATAATCGAAGCAGTATAGTCTGTTATGTCCATGATACTGCTCATGTGTATAGGCGTCGGTTACCACTTTCCATCAGGTGGGCCGTCAGCTTGTTTGCCATTCTAAGTTGATTAAAAAAAATATATTTTTTGTAAAAAAAATTATAATAAACTATTGTATAGTCATAATATTGGGTATGATTAGCGAGTGACAGGTACTAATACTGTAGAAAATTTTACTTACATTTTGATCACTAGAAAGTATTTGCAGAGGTGGCGCCATCGGGGTACAACGTAAAAAAATGGCAAGTAAACATTGGAAATTAGCTGACAAAAAAATGGCTTTAAAAATATTGTTAACAAATCAAAAATTGTTATAATAATACTAGGCTGTCCAACGATCATTTTCTGGCTCTTTAGATAATTGGCAAGAAAATTCAGCAATGAAATCCTTATCGACAGTAAGTCCATGAGGCAGAATGAGATAGCAACGTTCAACCTCTTATTCTAGCTCATGGATTCTCTAGTAGGCATGAATAATATGGATACTGATCCAATATCTATATATTGGGTTTTTTTAGAAATTGATGGCGGAAAAAGTCGTCACCCATATCGGTCGGATATCTCTTTTCGAATATTTTTTTTTATACAACTTAGAATGGCAAACAAGCTGACAGCCAGCCTTTTTTTTAACTTCTGGAAAATGCTTTATGCAGACCCATACACCTTGTGGGAGGTGAATGGGTACTGTGGGAATCCCCCCAAAAGGTGGGGGTGTACCTACCAAAAACCAGACGATATACCCTTGAGGTGCCATATGTGTCAAACATGGGTTCGCTTTCGCACTCACCACATCTCCGACGGCAACGACCCTCCCCCAGATGGTAAGAACAGGTCTCTTCTCTCAAGATCTCTCTCTATTACTATAAAGTCTCTATTACTTACAATCCCTTTCCCCCTTCTCCCAATAATTGTTATGTGATAATAAAATAGGAATAAAGATAATGCTGTGTATTTTTTACTTAACCTAACCTAATATACCCAACCAGGTCGACCTCCTCACGGTTCTCCCTCGAAACTATCATAGTTAATTCCTGATGAATTCATCATGATAGGCTAACTGGCCTGTTTTCATTCATATCTATCACCCTTCACTGGTGCTCCGCCAGCGTATCCCGTTAGCGCAGGCGGGGTTACCATACCATTTTCACCCATAAAAAAAAACATCTAAACGGGAGGGAAGAGGAAGGGATTTATTAATGCAGACTATCAATCCCATTGCTAGCAATATACCCTGTCAAGTTTACCTCCACGTTGTCCCCCCTGGAAACCATCGTGATGAATTCTAGGTGTTTTCATCACGATAAGCTAACTGATCTGCCTTATCATCCTCATCTATCATCTCTCACTGATGCTACGTCAGCGTATACCGTTTAGTACAGGCGGGGTTACCATTCCATTATTACTATTTAAATAAAATATGAGACAATCGGGGGAAAGAGACTGTTAATAATACGCGGTTCTCCTTGGAAACCATTGTGGTTAATTATTATTGAATTTGTCATAATGAACCAGCTGATTTGATTTCATCATCACCATTCATAACACACTGGTGCTCCGCCGACGTTGCTTGCTGATGCCCATTCTTTCTTTTCTACTATCATATACGTACTCGGGGGAAAGGGATTGTTAGTAATGGGGTCAAATAGTCCCATTACTATCAATATGCCCTGTCAGGTCGACCTCCACGTGGTTCCCCCTGGAAACCATCGTGGCAAATCCTAGTTGAATTCGTCAGGATGGCCTGCAACTGGCCTGCTTTCAGCCTCATCAGTCATCTATCACTGGTGCCCCGCTAGTGTATACCGATAGCGCAGATGGGGTACTATACCATTATCACCCATTACACGTTACATACAAGTATTTATATAGAAAAAAAAACATTGTTACATTAAAATGCCATAATCCAATATAATTTCAGTTTGATTTGCTAAATGTTCGATTCCGCCAAAAGTAACCCGCAAACATTATCATCATTTCAGCCATTATCCGTCCATTGCTGGACATAAGCTTCTCCCATAGACTGCCATAAAGAACAGTCCTGAGCCATCTGCATACACTGACTCGTAGTACTACTAAATAAATCATATGTAATTGATACGTCTTAGCTAAGTATAATCCATAATATTGAATTAAAATTAATAATCGATTTCTTACTCTAACAAACTATCGACTAATAATCGATACTCGACGATTATTAAACAACACTACTCTGTGTAATGCAGTATTACGGATTAAAATTGTAAATGGAACGGACTTGTTCATGATTGTATGTGGCCTTTAGATAATGATCAATTAGCATAGATAAAATATCTAGATGGAACTGACACTACAGTAAATAAATAATAATATATACCATAGGTGTTATTAGAGTCTCAGATACTTTCGAATCTAAGTTTATCAAAAATTTAATTAATAAATAACAACATCGGCTCGCTGGCGCCTCGCATTCAAATTGTGTTCCATTAAATTAGACTCGCAAACAACAGAGTTAAACACGCATCGCACTCTAAGCATGCGTCTCGCTTATCCACACGTATACCGCGCGAGTCACGATATATTCATGTCGTAAAATTGTTTGTTGTATGAGAATAAATGTGACAACCTTCCCAATTTATTCAGGATTTGAAACGGAAAAGGTTACATTTTGGCAACACAGTCGTCGACGCAAAGGACAAAACGTGAGTGTCACTTCTACCCAGTTTATTTATATAGTAATCTATCCAAGCTGAGAACGAGTGATAAGCACAAATGATAATAAAATACCTACTCTGTGGGAGACTGTTTGCGAGTACATAGTCCAAGAAATAGTGATTTTTGATAGTTTGTTTGTGTAGTGTTGATACCAAATGTCGGTAACTGTGAATTAGTATACTATTTTTTAATATTAAATTATTTTTGTACTTAATTTTTTTTAGTAAAAGAAGGTAAGAATTTTTAATAATTTATCACCTTATTGATTAATGATATTAGGTCATAGACAAGTTGGTAGACGCTTATTTATCTACGTAACGTAGCAACAAAAACAAGGATATTCTATAAAATATAAATCTAAGTAGGTAAGTATCTATGTGGTAGGTACCTAAATTCAGGACGTTGTAGTATGGCGCAAGTGACAAGTGACATTTGGCTTAATTTTTTTTTTTTATAATGAGTAAATTGTAACCTTGAGTGAGATTTTTGCTCAGATGAATTACTTATACATATCCAATATCTCTGGATTCTTGAAGTCTAATTCAATCTAATAATAATAACAATAATTATTATTATTATATAATACTTTTGTACGATATTTTAGAGAATTCATAATTTAAAAATAGTTTAATAATTTTAAACGTGCTGGTTCATGACCAGCAATGCATCTGTAAATAAAAAAAATCGATAGAAAAAATTGTTAATAATTAAAAATCTCGCTGTAATGTGAATAAAATTAATTAAAAAGCTTTTTGTACCATATTTTATTGGGCAATAAAGATATAAATCGTCTACCATTCAAAATATTTATTTTTCATTGATTTTACATCTTTGTATTAATGTGTTATGAAAAAAATCATTTTTAGGAAAATAACTTTCAGTCCTCGAACTATTTGTTTTCGCCCACAATTTTGCTGGTTCTCGACCATAAAAAACGAAGTATAAAGTGTTTTTAGGACATTAAAATAAATTATTTATATAAATTACTTTTACGATGCTCAAAACTTACAAATGCATATTTTTTTTTTTACACTAAAGGCGAGTATGCGACTCACCTAATGATAAATTACTATCGACGCACATGAGCATTGCAACTCCAGAAGAATTGCAGGTGCGCTGCTGGTCTTTTCAGAAGGAATATGCTCTTTTCTTGAAGGTTACGATGTCGTATCGGTTCGAAAATATTGCTGCTGGAAGTTTATTTATTTATTTATTTAGGATTACCAACATAAGATACAGCGAAACATTTCGATACATTACAGTAGTGGATTATGGCTTACTGTTCTTACATTTAAAGGCAAGTTGATTTTAAACCGTGATTGTGCGTGGAATATAACCAAATTGTGTCACTTTCATTGGTCCGGGTGGGAAGTGCCCACCCCAAAATTGAGTTGCGCCCACCCTAGTTTATAAGCAAAGGTTTCAGCTACGCGCAAGGCCATTAGTGACAGTTTATTATGTTCCTTCTTAAGAGATTAGGCCATGGCATATTTAAGATTATTTAACAGGGGGGGGGGGGGGAGGCTAGCCCCTTAAAAAGAGGCACAATACGAGTATATACTCTTAGATATAATTTTGCACATACTTTTAAGCTCCATTCGCCTTCTGTGGTGGGTACTAGGACAATTCTGTGATAGACACGGGCAACCCGGTTAAATAAGCTCAATATTAAATAAATCCGATAGCATCCATGAACTAGCCCAGCCTCATCCCCCCCCCCCCCCCACCCTCGGTAAAATAATCTTAAATGCACCAATGAGCTTAGTACTTAACAGATATCTATACACGTATTAAATTAAATACAATAGGTAGGTACGTTCAAAGTTCTAAATTACCATAGGTACACGATTTAATGTGATGTATTTAAAATGTAGGTCGTTGAAATGTAAATAAAAAAAAATTTATGTAAATCGAAGAGCGTCGTGTGTACACGGTACATTTTATACTTAAAAAAAAGAGATTATTCAATATGGTTGTTTTTTTGAAATGAAATGAAATGAAATGAGTTTATTTACATTAAACAGTTTAAAATTATAACAAGTCACGTGGTATTATTTTGGCACCTGTTTAATTGCCTTAAAGGACGTAGGCATGCAAATATTTTACATTTTATATATAAAAAAAAAACCGGTAAACAAAATTATAATTCAATTACATTGTTTAACTTGACTTTACATATTAAAAGTCTAGATTTTATGTCTGGTTACCTCATAACATTAGCAGTTTAAAACAGATTTGGTTTTCTTTTTTGTACCTGAAAGGATATACTGACATATTGGTCACATTGAAATTTTGTCAAAATTGGTTTAATAGTTTAATTTTTAGATCGAAATGACTGGTTTTGTCTTTTTTTTTTTTTTTTTACAACACAGGGGGCAAACGAGCATGCGGCTCACCTGATGGTAAGTGACTACCGCCGCCCATGGTCACCCACAACACCTACGGCATTGCAGGTGTGCTGCCGGCCTTTTAAAAAGGAATATGCTCTTTTCTTGAAGGTTATGTTGTCGTATCGGTTCGGAAATACTGCTGCTGGAAGTTGATTCCAAAGAGTGGTTGTGCGAGGAAGAAAGTGCCTTGAAAAACGCACGGTGGAGGACCGCCACTCGTCCAGATGGTTGGGATGAAATTTTAGTTTATGGCGGGTTGTACGATGGTGAAAATTTGCAGCAGGTATCAATCCGAACAATTCTTCAGAGCACTCCCCATGATAAATTCGGTAGAAGATGCACAGAGATGCAACATCTCTACGCAGTTTCAGTGGGTCGAGCCGGACAGTAAGACGCCGATCGTCAACAATTCGAGCTGCCCGACTTTGAATGCGGTCTAACGGAAGGAGTTGGTACTGTGGCGCTCCTGCCCACAGGTGAGAACAGTATTCCATGTGTGGCCTCACTTGAGCTTTATACAGTTTCAGGCGGTTTTCTGGCGTGAAATACCGTCTCACCCTATTGAGCACCCCCAACTTTTTGGAAGCTATCTTAGCTTTTTCCTCCAGATGACCGCAAAACTGGACGTCGCTAGATATATCGACGCCAAGAATCCCCAGACTCGACTTATTATCAAGGGAAGTGCCCTGAAAGTGAGGTGATACGACAAACGGTGTCTTTTTTGCGGTGAACGCGCAGACTTGTGTCTTCTTAGGGTTAAAGTGAACAAGATTGCGTTCACCCCAGATCGAAACTTTATCGAGTGAAGTTTCGATTTCAGACACAAGTCTGTTCCGGAGCTCATCGGTATGTGCCCGCGAGATCTTTGCATGACCGGTGTATAATGCATCTCCTGTACTGTCGTCCGCATAACAATGAATATCACTGATCTGTAACATATCATTGATATGCAGAAGAAACAGTGTTGGAGATAGTACACAGCCTTGCGGGACACCAGCATTCACAGGTTTTAAGTCAGAGCATGCTCCGTCGACTACGACCTTAATGCTACGTTCCTTAAGAAAGCTGGCGACCCAACTGCACAATCTCGCAGGCAACCCAAACGAAGGTAGTTTTGAGATTAGTGCCCTATGCCACACCCGATCAAAGGCTTTCGCAATATCCAGACTAACAGCTAAGGCCTCTCCCTTATTCTCGATTGCCACTGCCCATCGGTGTGTTAAATAAACTAAAAGATCACCAGCCGAGCGTCCCCGTCGAAAGCCGTACTGGCGGTCTGAGATCAGCTGGCGATCCTCTAGGTACCGGAGCAGTTGATGGTTAATAACTGATTCCATGACTTTCGAGAATAAGGAAGTGATAGCTATGGGCCTATAGTTAGCTGGATCTGAGCGGTCTCCTTTTTTAGGGATCGGATGCACCAAAGCAGTCTTCCAAAACTTTGGGACTATACCTGATGAGTAACAGAGCCGAAAAAGACGCGTAAGAACCGGAGCCAACTCTGGCGCGCACGTCCTTAGCACAATTGGAGGAATGCCATCGGGCCCGCTCGACTTATGGATTTCAAGGGAGAGAAGTGCTCTACGCACTGATCTTTGCGTGAATTTAACATCCGGCATAGAGCTCCTACAACGCGGGATGGTCGGCGGTAGTTTCTCCCCGTCATCCAATGTCGAGTTTGATGCAAAGAGAGATCC
Source organism: Galleria mellonella (assembly GCF_026898425.1). Classification (NCBI taxonomy): domain Eukaryota; kingdom Metazoa; phylum Arthropoda; class Insecta; order Lepidoptera; family Pyralidae; genus Galleria; species Galleria mellonella. The sequence continues at coordinate 5,367,378 of NW_026442015.1, forward strand.
AAGGAGATCGGCCTTCTCTTTGGCGTTCAGAGCCAACGAGTTATCCTCCCTGCGCAACGGTGGAAAAGATGACTGACAGAAATTCCCTTGTGCAGCTTTGGCAAGAGACCAGAAAGCTCGAGATCCCGAAGGTAAACTAGCCAATCTCTTGCCAATTCTACCAATATGCTCTGACTTCGCTGTGGCCAAAACTCTTTTGAAGGACCTAGAGGCAAAATTATACTTCTATTTAAGGGCACTGATGTTAGGATCTCGCGATGCCACACCTTTGGCCCAGGCTAGGAAGCACTCATGTTTCAGGCGAGATGCTATTCTACAAGAGGCTCCATACCAGGGCTGGGATTTCCCACCGACAGGTACCACAGAGTTAGGAATAAATAATTCCATTCCCTGAAGCACCACATCGGCGATGGAATTGGCGATGGCGTTGGGATCCCCCAGTGCGAAGCAAACCTGCCTCCATGGGTAAGATGCGAAAAAAATCCGCATCTCATCCCAATCTGCCGACCTGTAGTGCCAAACACGACGTCTACCCGTAGAACGTGGTGGAATCGGACTTATGAGAGGCACCTCACTCCGCACCAGACAGTGATCCGACGATCCAAGCGGAGCTTCGACGGAAATCACATAGTTGTCTGGGTGGGTGGTCAGCAGAAGGTCCAGCAGTGAAGGTGAATGGTCCAACACATCAGGTATTCGCGTGGGCGAGGAAACAAGATGCGTCAGACCATAAGCCAAAGCAAAGTCATGAACAGATCTTCCCGCATAGTCGGTTGTACGTGAACCAAGCCATTCGGTATGGTGGGCATTAAAATCGCCAAGAATCACGACTTCAGCGGAAGGAATCTGTTCGAGCAGGGAATCTGTAGCCATTTGGACGTGCTCAATGAGTTGGTCGGTTTCGATGTTACCGCTGTGGGACCTGTATAGGCATGCATAGACGCGAGGATGGTCATTGCAGTCTACACGCAGCCATAAAATAGACAGGTCCGTTCCTTCAAGAGTTCCAAGGCGGCGACAACAGATATCCTCTCTGACATACGCGCATACACCGGCACGCGAAACAAAACAATGTTCAAGTTTATAGCCCGGGTACGTCAGGTATGAAGTTTCGTTTGGAGAGGATATCTGTGTCTCCGTTAGAAAGAGCAATGCCGGCCGCGCCGTTTCTAGGTAATGGTGGACAGCGTTTAAGTTAGAATGTAATCCCCTGATGTTGCAGAAGCTCACATTGAGCGAAGGGGATGCCGTAGAAATCTTGCTCCGTTTGCCCTTGGTTCCAAAGAGCGGAATTTTGCCCCCCCAGAATACGCAGGGCAGCCCGAGCGTGGTTGCTCGAGGGAGGATTCTCCAGCAACATGGTTACTGGTACCTCCCTGGGGTATGTTATTTTTTTTTAATTCCACTGCCATGATTGCGTGTTGTAAGATAGGGGGACGGGGTTGGGGAAAGGATTTTAGGAATAGGAAAGGGATGGGTATGGGATGGGCCTCCGGACTCCCTCACTCACCATACGGAATGTGATCGCACTAAAAGTGAAACCACTTAGCGTCGGTATTCTGTGAGGGTGTGGTACTTCCCCGGTCAAGCCGGCCCATTCATGCTGTAATACCATATAGGATTACAGCGTGGCTCTACCACAGTAATTGTCACGATTGGAGTCGGATTTTTGTGGGACACAATCTTTAAATATATATTTTACAGAGAGATTATGTATATATTATATATTATTTTTATTATATACATATATATATATATATATATATATATATATATATATATATATATATATATATATATGTCGGAAGATGGCCATAGCTAAGCTCTGTTTCCTCCGACTCAGACATGGTTAACAAAAACTAATCTACCGTGGGCGTGTACTAATAATAATCAATAATTAGAGCAATTACGAAATCACACTTTATTTTTAAACTACAATCATTTTCATTAATGTAAGACATAAAAACTAATAAAATAATATCAAATAGAATAGAACTAAATTAAAATAATATTAACTAAGACTCGAGACACAACGATCCGTTAAAGTCGCGCGATGTCCGACAGACGAATGTGGCCCCACTTCCTTTCATTATCGCTCCAACGTTTTGTCAGCGCTCCCCTCCATTTCTTGCGCTTGTGTCTCGAGTCAATAGAATGTCTTTTATTCTATTTTGCGCCGACACGGCCTTCCTGACACACGCACGTCCTCGGGCGTTATTAATCTGTAAACAGAAGTATGTGATTATTATGCCCTACTAAAATGGCATTACTAAGAGACTGCGTGAAGCAAAATCTTAGTATCAATAATTGACTATTAGCTATATACTCAACAAAATCTTTGTAACCAAATAACATCAACCACAACTGGAATCATGTTACTGCTCCGTTACCGCTCCGCTCCACCGTCTGGGGACCAACACCCATATAGAGTGTGGCAGGCCAGAGGTTTGCAGCCAGTTAACGCGAACAGATAACACTACCACCACGACATAGCTCCAACAATAGGTGACGTCATATTACTGTACCGTTACAGCTCCGCACGACCATCCGGGGACCAGCACCCATATAGAGTGTGGCAGGCCAGAGGTTTGCAGCCAGTAAACGGGAACAGCTAACGCTGTACTATTACTGCATACCTTTCCCAATAACGTTTCTCTTTAAAGTCCCTTGACGTGTCCGGCTAGCCCAAGGAACTACCGTAACATCATCATTCTCTAAATTGTGTACATCTGTTCTTGTTATAACTCTACTTTCAACACCACCACAGTCATCACTATGGTCCTAATTCCAACTCCACAATATTATTTTGCTGTACGCAACCCCTGTCCTCATCTATGTATCTACTATCAGATTGCTCTGCAATATCATCCGCCGACACGGTTCCTGTTTTGTTATATATTTCGTCGCACATTATCTTAACTACTTCTGTCAATCCTGCTCTGCCTTTGGGTACTTCACGTAAACTCTCATGAGGATATTTGTATGTACGGTTTGAGCCATCAATATTTTGTAATTCGTAACGGTCATTTTCTAACACCTTAACAACCTTATAAGGACCTTTGAATTTACTATCTAATTTAGTTTGGTTTCGCTCGCAACATTTAAGGAACACAAAATCACCTTCAGCAAAAGGTACTACTTGCGCCTTTGTTTTATTAAAACGTTCTGTGTCCGACACTGCTAATCTTTTTATATTATCTACTGCATTTTGCCTCATATCTACTAAATTCGATCTGTTAACCTCACTAACATTTTCATTACTTATTCTAGAAATTCCCAAAGTCTGTTGGTTAATGCCAAACATTAACTCCATTGGAGTATAACCAGTTACTCTACAGCGAGTTGTATTTAGTACTAGTTGAATTTTTCCTATCTCATCTCTCCAGACACTATCTGTGCTATTTTCTATAACTGTCAAAAGGTTTTTAAGAGTTTGCATGACTCTCTCAACTTGACCATTAGCCCTACATGCTCCAGTAGCGATAAGGTGTAACTCTATATTATTATCATGACAAAATGTTTTAAACTCGTTACTTATAAAGCAACGGCCCTGATCAGCTATAATACGTTTAGGGGAACCAAATAATTGTACCGCATAATATAAGGTATCTCTGGCGCTATTAGCATCCAGACACAAAGTATGTTTTAGAAGAATATATTTTGTAAAAGAGTCAATAATGACAAAAACATATTCTTTTCTTTGGCTTTTTCCACTTAGTTTTCCTCTGATATCAATATGCAATGTGTGCCAGGGCACACAACCCTTTGGTGTTGCATGCAATTGGGATTTGTTGCGCACCAGAAGAACTTTTACAAGTTTTGCATACGAGGCAAGCGTCGATAAATTTTTTTACAGCTTTAGCCATGCCAGGAAACCAATATAATTGATAAAGTTTATCAAGGGTTTTATCATAACCTAAATGTTTTAGTTCTAAATGAACGTGACTAATTAACGACCAGGCTAAAGACAAGAGTACAACGGGTAACCAACAATCGCGCTTGTTACGTTGAATTTTTCTATAGAGGAGACCTTTTCTAACATCATAAGACTGAGAAATGTCATTGGGAAGATCGCCAGCTCTCCATTTTGCTATAGTGTCTATAATATTACTATCGCGTTGTTGTTCTACTGCTAACCAACCTTTTTGCATATCTAATACGTAAATCTGTTTCGATTTTAACGGTAATTTTGTTGAACTATTATCTTTATCTGACAACGGATTTCTTGACAAAAAATCAGCATGAGACATCTGGCGACCTTCACGATATTCAATAACAAAATCATAACTTTGTAAAATAGCCCACCACCTATGCACACGCGGCGTGAGATCACGTTTGTTACTAGACGATTTCAATGCGTTACAGTCTGTATGAACTGTGAAACATCGCCCGTATAAATAGTGACGAAAATGCTCTACTGCACGGACTACAGCTAACGTCTCAAGTTCATACGAGTGATAACGAGATTCGATGTCCGTTGTACGGCGGCTAAAGTATTCGACGACGTGGGGGGCTTTATCAATACGCTGTATTAGAATCGCTCCATAGCCTTGAGAACTAGCATCTGTATGGAGTTCAGTTTCCCTATCGGGGTCAAATATTGCGAGTACTGGTGCCGATGTCAAAACTTTTACCACACGTTGGTGAACTGCGTCGTGTTCTGAGGTCCAATTAATTTCGCCTTTATGTTGGACAAGAGGATAGAGGGGAGCCATAGTGACTGAGAAATTTGGTATAAATTGCCTAAAATAAGATGCTAAACCAATAATTTGCCGAACCTGAGATGCAGTACGTGGAGCGGGTATATTAACAAGTGCGTGAACTTTATTGGGATTGGGTCTTATTTCCCCAGATTTAATGACATAACATAGGTATGTAATTTCTGTCTTTAGAAAACTACATTTTTTCATATTGAGGGAAAATCCAGCTTTGCTAAGTGCATTTAAGACAAAATTTAAGCGCTCAAGGCCCTGTTCAATGGATGTAGATGGTATTAAGACATCATCGATATAGACTTGAGCACAATCACAGTCTTTAAGAGCTTTATTAATAGATCTTTGAAAAACTGATGGTGCATTTTTGAGACCAAACGGCATGGCAGTATATTCAAACTGGCCGTCGGGTGTAACAAAAGCAGTTCGCTCTATAGACGATGGCTCTAAAGGGATACAGTGAAATCCTGAAGTCATGTCAAGTGACGTGAAATGTTTAGCTCCATGAAGTCGGTCAATTTGGTCACTTATGCGCGGAAGGGGGTAATTATCGGACCGTGTGTTAGAGTTAAGCTCCCTATAATCAACTACCATTCGATCGCTACCATCCTTTTTTTTAACTAGCAATATAGGGCTCGCAAAAGGTGAAGAACTTTCACGGATTACACCTGCATTCAAAAGCTCAGATACTTTATCGCTTACAATTTGTCTCTCAGAGGCTGATAACCGATACGGACGTCTTTGGACAATTTTATTAGGATCAATTAGATCAATATGCATAACACCAGTATTTACACGCCTAGTTGGCGTTCCTTCAATAAATGAATCAGAATATTTATTAAGAAGAATGAGTAATGATTCTTTGTCATCATCTACTAAATCTGTATTTAGTTGTCGGCCAATAGAACTAAATTTCTCACAAAATTTATTATGTTTTACTCTAAATAAAGAAACACCATTATCGTTAATTTCTATTCGAAAGCCCTTTTCAATAATATCTCGTCCTAGCAGTATTGGTTCTACTAGAAATGTGTCATTTACAACGTAAAATATTATCTCAACTGACAAGCCTTGAATGATAGCAGTACAAAGTAATTGTTCGGTACATTTTATATCCGCATTACCGATGCCAATAAGTATCACAGTTTCGTGAATTCGTGTTCCCTCAATATGCCGAGCGAAACTTTCCTTGATTAGAGAACATTCTGAACCCGAGTCAAATAGAAAATGATAACACATACCTCTAATTTCAAGCTCACCAGTTACCGTACGCTTATTACAAAGTTTGACCTCCTTCTTGGAAACTTCATTGTTCTTTGTGGCTGAGCAGGCAGTGGCGATATGCCCAGGCTTGCCACATGCGTCGCAGGTGACAGGGCGCCTCTCATTGCGAGGTGTAGGTAGTTTCTGCATCTGCGAATTATTACCGCCATTGCGCGGACAATTGAAAATTTTGTGACCTATTTCACCGCAACGATGACAGTTGCCATAAAAAGAAGTTGCTGTGTGAGTGACATTAAAACGAGGACGTTTATTATCATAATTAAAATTAACTTCTTCTCCACGCCTTTTTAAGGAAACACTTCGCAAGATACGAAATAATTGTGGCTTATTTGTTATATTGTGCGAGCATAATTCACGTCTTATATTATGGTCTATATGAGAAAGTACAGATATGACAAACCCCGTTATTATCTCATCCGATAAATTAGCCTTTGGTATGGATTCAATTAATTGCCATAGACGTAAGGCAGCATCTGCCACCGTTTCCTTATTAGTCATTTGAAACTTTATAATACGATCAAAATAATCTTGCATTAACATAGGTTTAGAAAATTTTGCAAGCAACAAGTCCTTAATATTTTCCCAAGTAATAGAATTTGTTTTCAGTTTTGTTAAACATGCTGCTGCACGACCACGAAGCGCGTGAGTTAAAGCTAATAGCAAATCGGTACCTTTTAAATCCTTGTGTTTAATTATAACCTCGTTAATACTGCACCATCCTTCAATGTCTGAATCAGGGTCATCAGGGTCAAACCTGACGAGATTTGTAGTTGAATGCGGTTGCAATCCACTGGAAACACTTCTTAATACCCGCATAAATACTTCAATGTCGCTCGTGTCGGTAGATCTACATAGTTGTGTCTCGTTTATTCTCCCGGTTTCCTCGTTATCCGGTCCTTCACATCCCACTTCTGATGTCGGAAGATGGCCATAGCTAAGCTCTGTTTCCTCCGACTCAGACATGGTTAACAAAAACTAATCTACCGTGGGCGTGTACTAATAATAATCAATAATTAGAGCAATTACGAAATCACGCTTTATTTTTAAACTACAATCATTTTCATTAATGTAAGACATAAAAACTAATAAAATAATATCAAATAGAATAGAACTAAATTAAAATAATATTAACTAAGACTCGAGACACAACGATCCGTTAAAGTCGCGCGATGTCCGACAGACGAATGTGGCCCCACTTCCTTTCATTATCGCTCCAACGTTTTGTCAGCGCTCCCCTCCATTTCTTGCGCTTGTGTCTCGAGTCAATAGAATGTCTTTTATTCTATTTTGCGCCGACATATATATATATATATACATATCTGGTCGTCATTCTCGTACATCTTGTATCTTTACGTTACGGAATGCTGTACCTAACAAAGTTATATCGACTCCATACTTTAGATATAGATAGTCTGCGATAACATTGCACGCTCCTCCAAAGTCTAGAGAATAAAAAGATGTTTAAGTAAAAATATTCACAAGGTTTCAATCAAGGAATGTAATAACTCAACGATTTCCCTTGCGTTAACTCAGTAACTCAAGGGCACTCCGTTGCGTCGATTCATTGAGCCGACTTAAAATTCTATGTTGTTGTTATTATATTTCTAACAATTGCTCAAATGCCAAAACTAAGCGTCAAAAGCATATAGATATGTCAATGATCGTGTTGCTACGAGGGATTCCCAAAGAGAATTGACGTCAGGAAGGCGGCCGGTCGTAAAACCAAATGTGTGTGCCCCGGCATAGAATGGGCCACCCCTTCCTTTCCCGTGGGTGTCGTAAGAGCCGACTAAGGAGGGCAAGAGCAGCAGCGTCCCTCTTAAACCATCTCCAAAGCCTAAATGCGGTTGCCAACTCGCCTGTCAAGCGTGGCAACTATTAACAAAACTCCCCTTATGGGGAAAGCTTATGTCTAGCAGTGGACAGTTAACGGCTGAAATAGATAGTTTTTTCGTCGGCTGCGTCGACACTAACACGTCTCGACGGATACATCCTAGAGCAGTGTTTGCCAACCTTTTTTGTGCCATGCCTCGCTTGAACATTTCTAAAATGTTTATTCCCCCATACATAATTTTTACCGACAAAGTTTACTTGACAACTCTTATTGCCCAGTTGATATTTTGGTAACGTCAAACGAAATTATACCTAATAATTATTTACAGCATTTTTTATTTATTTATTTTTTGTTAAATTTGGTACCGATGTCTATTAGTAGCATTGCATTTAAATGGCCCGGAGCAAGAGGGTTAAAATCGCTTCGATTTTTCGATACCATTTTTTAATTGCCCCCTGTGGAGCGTGGACCCCACGTTGGGAAACACCGTCCTAGAGACTTCTCGAGCTACGAAATTTTATTTGGCACCTATGTAGCAAACGAATGGTTCATATTCCTTTACAATGCTGATTTATTTATTATTCCAGTAACAATGACGTGCCAGGTCAGGGTGGCACAAGGCGTGCTGCAAGGGAAGAAGTGTACGACTTATAACGGGAAGGAATATTACAGCTTTGAGGGTATACCCTATGCGAAACCACCTGTTGGGATACTTAGATTTCAAGTACGTATATTTTGATCTGATATAAAAAAAAATTAGACTTAAAAAAATTAAGAGCAAAAGCCGACAAACCCTATTGATAATGTACATACATAATTTAATGCACACAGAGCCTATATGGGATGAATTCAAAATCGTTTGCTATAATAATAATAATAATTTTTATTTTCAGACTATAATATGGTTAATTTTGTTAGTAACAATTTCCTTACAAACTATTTTAGTAGAAAAGTGAACATTTAAACTAAAGCAATTCATTCAGATGTGACTCAGGTGACTAAATCCGCATCTGAATGATATGCCTTATTACAAGCATGTTATATTTCTCGCGTATTACCTTCAGAATATTGTTGGTGCTTGTTCTATGCAACGATGCAGCTATACTTATATAAAACTATTAATTTACCCATGATATAGAACACATTAGAATAAAATATTCGTAAATCAAAAATGACAAAAAGTTTTGAGTCTCATACAGTTTTTATGCGACGATTACTACATTCCGTCCAATGTGTCAACGATCTATTTAAAACATCCGAAAATGTAGGAAATATTAAAAACTATTTGTTACAGAACCCTCAAGATCCCGAGCCCTGGTCAGGAGTACGAGACGCAACAAAGCCAGGGAATAGATGCGCACAAATGAACTTAAATAATGGAAAAATAGAGGGTTCGGAAGACTGTTTATACTTGAACGTATACACGCCAAGTTTACCCGCCGAAAAGTTAGAAAAATTGCCAGTTTTATTTTTTGTTCATGGCGGCAGATATTTGGTAGGCTACGGTGATTGGTATCGACCAGATTACTATATACAGCACGATGTTATTTTTGTCACAATAAACTATAGATTACACATACTAGGATTTCTATGTCTTGATCTACCTGAGGTTACTGGTAACATGGGACTTAAAGATTCAGTTAAAGCTTTACGATGGGTGAATAACAATATAGCTAATTTTAACGGTGATGCAAATAATATAACGGTTTTTGGTGAAAGTGCAGGAGCAGCTACTGTTACTTCGTATTTAGTTACTAAAATGGCTGACGGACTTTTCAGTAAAGTGATTGGTCAATCGGGATCATTTCTAGCTGATATATTTTTAAAAGTTGATAATCCTATAGAAAAAGCAGCCCACATAGCTTCCCTCTTAGGCCGTGATATTAAAAATCCAAAAGAATTGCGAGATTTATTTATAAATATTTCTTTAGAGGAGTTAATAAATGCATACTTTATGGTGGAGTTGAGTAAACCTACTTATATCATTGAATCATTTTTATTACCTGTGATAGAAAAAGATTTCGGCGTTGAACGATATTTTGACGAATTTCCAATTGAAACGATACGAAAAAATGAACACAAAAAGGTCCCAATGATTACTGGAATTAGTCTATACGAAGCTGCATTATTTTTAAAACGAGACAACGAAGGAAAAATTACATATGAAAATGACTTCAAATATTTCGTACCACGATATTTAAATTTGAAGTATGATAGTCAAAAGTCATTAGAAATTATGAAGGAAATGCGTAACTATTACTTTAAAGGAAAACAAGTAGATGATAGTATGAGGGAAAAGTTTGCCGTGTTCTTATCAGACGTATACTTTAATAGAGACATAATTTTCCTTCCGGAATTATTGCAAAGGAATAATGAAAATATATTTTTTTACATATTTTCATATATCGGAAGTATAAATATAAAGATTTTAAAATCTCTAGGTCTTAAAGGAACAATGCACGGCGATATCGTGCAGTATGAATTTTACAGAAAGAATAAATTTGAAATATGCACGGAACGTGACAAACAAATGATAAATTTCTTGAGTGAGGCTTGGTGCAATTTCGCTAAGAACGGGTAAGACTTTTTTTTTTTTTTATTTTGTGACAAAGATCTTTACGGCTGTGACAAGTAGCTTATTAACTTTTTTTTTACAGCAAACCCACTTGGTCAAACCAGCAAGTAGCGTGGGAACCGTACAAAGACGATTCAAGGCTCTGCCTAGAAATAGATGATGAGAAGAAATTAATTAAAAATCCTGTGTACGACAGATACAAGTTCTGGGTTAATCTTTGTGGGGAACGGTCTAAATTATAGAAGTAAATCAAATGTTAACACATGGGTAGTACTGGTTATTGGCATTCCACAAGGCATAATACTAGGTCCTAATTTTAATTGTGATTAATATATTAAATATATGGACAACGTAACGAACGACCAAACGACCAAACCAACATATACGTTGGTTTGGTCATTTGGAGTGGTTGGATGAAAGAAGAATTACGAAAGAGATTTATCGAGCAAGAATGAATGGAGATGTCGGTAGGGGCCGCCCTAGACGGACGTATGTCGACAAAATAGGCGACGTGCTGAAGAAGGGCCAAATTAAAAGTACCCGTAACCGGCGAGCGTGTATGACAAGATTGATGAATGTGGAAGAAGCGAAAGAGGTTTGTTTGAATCGAAGCATTTGGCGTTCCATTGTTTCTGCCTACCCTAATGGGAGACAGGCGTGACAGATATGTATGTATGTGTGTATGGACAATGAACTACTTAAATAACACAGCAGTGTTGTGGAGATGAATATGGGTCGGGAACACAAATAATTATGTACAATTTAATTGTAAACATAAGTTACTTAATTTATATAATACATATTAATATTTATTATTGTTATTATCCTGTTGTATTTTTTATATTTTAATAATGAGAATTTTGTTTAAATAAATATTTGAAATTGTGTTTACATTTTCTTATTAGATATATACCTACTTATATTGTTCACACAAAAGTCCTTTGCTTGAGCACCTCGGTACCATTCGTGTTTCTACCGTGAAGCAGTTGTGTTTGCATGGCTGTGTTTCGGTTTGAAGGGTGGGATATGGCGTGAATTTACTGAGTACAGAGGAATAATACCTGAGTCCTGAGGAATGGCAACGCATGGGGGGTATCATGGGCGTAACAATATACTCTGTTATGTCCACGGTATTGCTCATGTCTATAGGCGACAGTTACGAATTTCCATCAAGTGAGCCGTCAGCTTGTTTGCCATTCTAAGTTGCATAAAAAACACAATTTTTACTTCTTTTTGACCGCCATATTTATTGTAAGGTATAATTATGTAGTTTTTTATTAATGAAATTAGAATGGCCACCTGCGCTATACATACGTATTTCTAGCATAGAGCGTTGTTATGCAGGATAGGTCTTTTTTCAATGGTTGATAATGAAATTGTTACCCCGCCTGCGCTATCGCTATACACTGGCGAGGCACCAGTGAAAAATAATATGTGAGGATGAAGCAGGTCAGTTAGCTAGCAACGGGGCTGTTAAACTCCATTGCTAACAAAGGGATTGTTATAGGATAGGTTATCCCCTAATTCATAAAAACTAAAACCCTCTACAAACCTATTTTAAGTATTATATTGTTTCCTCACTTTCTTTCAAATTAGGAATTCAGCACAAAAGAAAGAGACAAAACTGTTTAATAGTTTAAAAAGATTAGAAGAGGTGTGACGATTATAGCATACCCACAAAATACATTACAAACACTCATAATAATAACTTACTAGTAAATTACCCACATTTACGTCGATTGATTATATAAACCGAATCCTATTATGATCCGTTTACAACGGAGTTTTCAACCCAAGGTGTTCTTTAATGTATTATTTGCATTATATTTACGATTCTATGTCTACAAGCAGTTTGGCAACCAGATTGGGTATATTTTTCGCAATTGGAGAAATTAAATTTGTAGTGAAACGTTTGGAATATGGTTGAAGATACATAACGCAAATAGAAGAAGAGGGAAAAGTAGAAACAGAAGGAATGATCTGTTCCCATCGTTCATTTTGTTTTGACATGGCGATAACGATACAACTTTGTGATAGGGTAAAAATCCTAGTAATCATATCGATTTAGAGGAGGAAATATTTGACATTTGGTTAAAAATTAAAATGCGCATCTGGCAACACTGTCGAAAAAGATCGAGATCAATACACATGAAATTTCAATGCGAAAACGTAAAATGAGCTTGTTAGTATTTTCAATCATTAACATCAAATTAGCAACTATTAACCTAGATACTGTTTTCCATCAATACAATTCAGCAGCACAATTTGCAGTACTCTCGTAAACGGTCAGATTTGTTCTTTTGATTTCAACACAAAAAAAAAAAAAACATTATAAAAAGCATCTATCCATAAAGATAATTTATTTGCAAGCATGTGTGTATAGTAGATACAAACTACAAAGACATATTGGTTATTCATTGATGGATTCGTATAAATCTAACATGTTTTGCTAACATAAGCCTGCAAAATGTTCTTCCAAGGACAGTTTTTTTTAATACAACTTTGAATGGCAAACAAGCTGACAGCCCACCTGATGGAAAGTTATAACCGTCGCCTATAGACATGAGTAATTCCATGGACATAACATACTATACTATTTCGCCCATGATACCCCCCATGCGTTGCCATTCCTGAGGACTTAGGTGTTATTCCTCTGTACCCTGTACCTAAATTCACGTCAAGTGTCAGTTTTAAGTGCCTTACAAAATAAATTTAAGCTTTTTACATATCTATGCCTTACAAAATATATTAATTTAATGTACAAATTAGATTAAAGATTTACAAATTAAAAAAAAAAAATCTTTAGAATCAACCCCAATATAAAATTGTTCCATACTAACTTGATAGCTGAACGCGCCTATAGAATGCTTATGATTTCAATGTTACTAGTAAACAAATCAAAGGACGTGATCACTTTAAAATTCTCGTTAACCTCTGACCGGCTCAGATAAATGTAAAGTTTTCTATAAATATTAAATAAGATATATATAAATGATACTACTGATTATATTGAATAAATTTATTTATTATTTACTCATAATTACAATTAAGTATATAAAAATACACATCCATTATTACTACGTGTTTAATAACATTAAAATAGGTTTATACATAAGATTATCACTATGTTCAAGTTGGCACAATATCTAATCAGCGTTTCTGCTTTTGCAGGAACCTTTAGCTGAATTAGCATCCTTTTTCTTTACCATAACACTGACTGATTTCTAATACTCTTCATATATAAATGTAAACTTTTTTTCTATATTTTATTTATTTATTTTTATGTTTTTATTATTTATAATCTAAGTATATGTAAGTGTAATGGTTTTATTGAAATAAATTTTTATTCATACATTCATAATGATTTGATACGATTTGAAAATATGAGAAAATGTTAAAATGACTCATTAAATGTACAGCTTCAATATACATCATCGCGTGCTTCATCATCATCAGCTTCGATATACATATCATCATATCTTATCGTAAATATATAATGTAAATACTTTTAATGAACTCTGCTTACCGTTATTAGGGAAGTATAAAATGTAAAAATTCCTGATGTTAATAATTTAGATAAAAATGGCGGCTAGGGACAGTGCTAGACATAAATACTTTCTAATTCTATGTCTAGATATTTCATGAGATATAAATATAATACAAAATTTTATTGTTAAAAGTTTTGTATGTACACATTATATTTAATGTAACTAATTTACATATAATTAGATCAGTCATATATGAATCAGTCAGTTATGTCACGCTTACGCTCGCGTCCAGACCGCTCATGATTAAGGACCACGAATTGATCCCGAAACTAGTCGAGATTTCTCGATCTAATTACACGTAAGTTAAACCGACAGTTATTACATTAAAATATAATGTAATATAATAGCGATTTATAACTATACCCCGTAGTAAACTTTCATAAAATACTTCATATGAACTGATAGGTAGCATTACGAATCCCAATTTTGGGATCTCTTGCAAGTATTTTTTTTTTTACTGTAGACGAGTTACTTGTATCAATATCAGAAATATATTCTGTAATAATAATATTATAAATACATTTATGATACTAGAGTATATATAGATATTAGATATCCAGAATCGCTAGAACGACATTTTCTAAATCTATCTTTAAAAATCGATATATTAATTTTATAATATCATGAAAGTATCATGCCGTGTGGTTCCGGCATAAAATGGGCCCTTCCTTTCCCGTGGGTATCGTAAGAGGTGATTAAGGGAACTTAATGGTCGAGGAATGGGCAGCAGCGTCCCTCTTAAAACATCACCAAAGCCTTCATCAAAAACTGCAGTTGCTAATCCGCCCGCGAAACTGACGTTAAGTTAAATATATTTAAAAAAAAATCATACAAAAACGTCTACTGCGCAGGTTTTATTGTCTATGGTTATTATGACAAAAAATCTCCATACAGTATCTATGACACAAAATAAATACGTACTGTAAATTGATCAGTACACTTATATGCTTATACTTCCCATACCATAAAAAAGATAGTAGATTCTCGACATTAGTGGCTTATACATTTTTTTATTTTAAAAATAAACTGCATTGACCGAATTTAGTATCCGATGCGGAGTTCATAAACAGCGTTAAAAACATAAATATGGTAATCGAATTAAAACATAATTACACTCACTGCTAGACTAGTTGACACAGTATAATTAAACTATGATCATTAAAACAGGTGATAAGGTATCGTAGTTTTACTAGGTCGATCACAGTTTTAAAAATTAATAAAAATTACTTTAAACAACAATCACCCACTAGATGGAGTGTCGACCTCAAATGCATTGCAATGCATTGGTCGTTTTGACGATTTCGAGTCAATGCGATATTTCACTAAAGGAACGATAACAGGTAGCATCACTATCTTTAATTTTAAAACATTGGGGACGATTCTGAAGCGCCTTTTCTCTATATCTAAACATTTTTTTTATTTCTTTTATAACATTTTTTTTATACAATTTAGAATGGCAAACAAGCTGACGGCCCACCTGATGGAAAGTAGTAACCGTCGCCTATAGACATGAGCAGTACCATGGACATAACAGAGTATACTGTTTCGCCCATGATACCATGCGGAGGTATCATGGACGAAACAGTATAAGTTGTATAAAAAAAAAATATTATATCGCATATAAGACGATACTGTAACTAGTTAAGACGAGAGTATTCATCACGTAATTCTGAAGTACACCAATTTACAACCATCAAAGAGCAGAGGGAAAGGGATTGTTATGGGGAGGTTACTCTCCATTGCTATCAATGTACCCTATCAGGTCGACCTCCACGCGTTTCTCCCTGGAAACTATCGTGGTTCAGGCGAGGTTATCATTCCATTGTCATCCATAAAAAAATACCATTAAAGAGTGTTTTACTCTCCGCCGACCTCCCGCATTACACCAGGGTATATAGCTAGCAAAAGGTGCTAATAAGCCAATTAATAACAATTCTTTCCCTGGGAAAGGTAAAGGGTTTCTGTGCCAATGAAATATTGAACTATTTTATATATTATTCGGGCGAATCTCACGATGGGTATCCCTTTCTTAGGGAGAGAGATGGGACACTAGAGGTTTTATCTATCACTGAGAAAAGAGGAAAAAACTTACATAATTAAAAGACATCCTTTGATAAGCTATTAGATAAAGTGAAAAATAAAAAAAAAAAAACATAAAATAAGGTCTTTTAAATAAAATATATTTCATTGTGGATATGACAGATATATTGATATAAATTTTAGAAAATATCTAGAATAAATTTACGATTTGTGATCAGTAATACATATGGCAAGTGGCGACTTTGCCAGATAACTGCACTGGAATGATTAACTTAGATATTCTTATAAAATAAAAAAATAAAATAACTATAATAAAAAAAAAAATACATATAAACGAACTTTCGCAAATAAGGCACTGTCGAGTAATATTTCTATACATTTATATTTTACAATTTATTATAATCTTAAGTGATGAAAATAACAATTTTAATGGAATGTTCCGAATTGCACATAAATAAATAACTTAATATCTACCTATATCTAAAAACAAAATGGCCGTCTCACTTTTTCCCGCCCAAAGATTCAAAGAAGTTCACGAACTTATTGACACCTATGTTTTTAGGTAGATCATCCTCTGGTGGGTCGTTAGCTCGGATGACGTCTTTGGGTATTCCATTTGATTGCTGAACCATTTTAATTTCGTTTGATGGCCTGGGTTTTCTCACATCGCCATTGCTGTTACCATTGATTTGAACTTGATTTTCTACTACTTTAGGAGCTTCAATGTGTACTTCAACGGGTGCTTCAGTAGGTGTTTCAATTGGGGGTTCAGACACAATTTCTGGTTCTGGAATCGTCGCTGTCTCTACAACTATTTCTTGGATAAGGCCAGTGGCATTTTGGTCAACTATATTTATTTCCCTAGGCCCGTCGTCTACACTCACTGGAGTGGGTACTTCAGGGTCCGGTGCTTGGTCCTCTACTACTTCGCTAACTACATCGGGAACCACAGCTGGGACCTCAATTTCATTTTTCTCTGTTCGTTGTACTTCTTCGTTGTTTGTTTTTGGATGTTCCCAAATACGATAATATTTATTATAGAGACCATCCCAGAAGTCCATTTTTTCTTTATCAGGATTTGTGTCCAGCGATAATTCTGGACCTAAATTGAGGTAATAGAGGTTGTCCTTAGTTACTGGTCGCCAGGTTACAGTCAAATAATCATTCTCATCGTCAGGAGTTGGATTCCTGAAATATATATTAATATTGTATTTAATAAATTAATGTAAGTAATTAATTAATTAAGTTTCGTAAGAATATATTAAATTTTAATGTAATAACTACCGGTTTAACTTTACTTGTAATTAGCTCGAGAAAGCCCAACTAGATTCGGGACCCTTGATCCCTAATCGAGTTTGACTGGGCGTCTCGGCCCGCAGAGCGTTAACTATAGCCGTTTGCAGCAAGTTAAACCGATAGTTATTATTAAAACAAAGTGGTGTTATAAACAATATTTTGAAATAAATGTTTAAAAAGGAAATTGCTCAAAAGATAACCAACTATATCATTATTTATTTAAAAAATAGTAGATTTTTTATGACGCGCCTGAGTAAGTGGTAATAATATGATATCATTACCTTTATATAATATTTTTTGTTGCGTTTTAGTACATATTATATCATGTAACTTTGCCCGCGTAAAATATGATAAACAGAATCCTGTATTAATCAAGGTCTAAGGCCCAAGCCTATTTTTGTTACGACGGCCTATTGAGCCGTCGAAACAAAAATAGTCAATTAAAATCCATATTCTTCTACTGAGACTATTAAATTTAGCACTTACCCAGATTTAGCAAAGTTTGTCCATAACCTTAACATTCTTTCCCTCATTTTGACGTCTTGAGGAGTCGGCTCCACTTCATTTTGGAGGTCGTTCTTAAATAAATAGCCCAGCTCGTCCGTATGTGCGGCGCGCTTTATTGCCAATGGCGATGTTACCTTTCTAGAATTGTTCAATTCTCCGACATAATCAAACTTGTAATAGTAAATTGGCTTATTTGTAGCGTTCACTAAATACTGTACATATCTATGCGTGTCTATATTGACTAGTTTATCTGATAATAATTCAAAATATTCATTCAAACTCTCCAATCCAATTTCTTTATCTTTGAAATACAATCTTTTTATTTCCTCGGCAATTTCGACTGCTTCCTCTGTGTTCCTTTCGATATTCAAGTCTTCAGGTATAAATACTTGCAAATCTTCACCTATATGTTCATAAGTAAACTCTAATGCTGTACTACCGATCATTATAGGAACTTGAGCAACCCTGCCAGATGTTAGAATATCAATAAATGCTTCTGTTAAAAAAGCTTCGGTATCCGGGAACTCTTTTTCTATAACTGCAGCGAAAACATTGCCACCTTTTTCATAAAACAATTCAAGCGGAGCCAATTTTCTGCCAGCTTCAGTAATATCCTTAACTGAAGAAGCCGATAAAAAGTCTAATATTTCATCAACACTTTCTGCCTCAGATCCCAGGAGTTGCGCTAGATTTCTAGCATTTTCTATAGGGTTTTTTTGATAACCCCAACTGTTGAGGGCGGTGCCCGACTGAATTATCGCTTTGTTTATCAAATTTTTAGTTAAAGGACTAGCAGTTAACAACGAAGTAGCTACACCACCGCAACTTTCGCCAAATAGTGTCAGATTCCCGGGATTACCTCCGAAATGTTGGATATTATCCTTAACCCATCGGATGGCTTGGACCATGTCTTTAAAGCCTGCGTTTCCGGGAACTTCGGGTGTGTTCAGGCATAGGAAACCTAATGGTCCACATCTATAGTTTATTGTAACTACCACGACATCTTTCTCGACTAGAAAATCACCACCATACTGACTGGAATTTCCTGAGCCAAATTTAAAACCACCTCCGTGTATGAACAGCATCACTGGGAGGAATGCACCATCTAAGTTGGTAGTGTACACGTTTAAAAAGAGGCAGTTTTCGTCACCTACATATTCTTTTGTAAAAGGATCTATTTGTGCACTGATATTGCCTTCAGTGGTGGCATCGCGGACACCCTCCCAAGGTTCCAAAGGTTGTGGGTCCTGAAAAATTAAAAATATTTTATTTCATTACGGATTCAGTTAAAAATAAATAATACGGTTTTCTGGGTATCTATACGAGTATTTAGGAGTCGGTTTATTTCAGATTGCATCGCTTAAGTATACTCTTTGGATTCTATGTATTTCTAAATATGTAATTTTTTCCAAGATTTGGTTCAGTCTTTCAGTTGGCAAAATATAACAAACGTCCAGCATGTTTTGTACTATTACCAGGTTATTCTATTACCCGTATCTAAGGGTCACAGGGTGTCTAAGAGTTTAAAGTTTTGTTGCGACTACTTAGGGTAAAAATTATCAAAATTCAATAGAACATTTCATATCAAGGTCATTGAAAGTTCTACTTATGTATTACTAATTTATAAGTTCCATTAAGATAATGTTTAATACTGCTGAAATGATTTATTCAACATAGGCGTAATTTTTTTCAATAGAATTGATAAATAAGTAAAAATAAGTAACATAATATAAGTAGAATTTTCAATGACTTTCAGGACCTTGATTAATATTTGTGTGCGAAGTATTTATTGAAAAGAATCAACCCAAACACAGTGGTGTTTGAACTATACTGAGTTTGGGGGTTGTATTATTATTTATTTACAAATAAATAAATGATGTTCCCCTGTCTTCCAGTTAGACCATCAGACCAGCCAAGAATATCTCATTGCGGACAGATAAACAGACATACAAATATACGACAGAGGCAAGTTACATTCTTGTAAATTACCTATCTCACTTTAAGAAAACATAGAAAAACCAATATTATACTTAGTTGAAAATAAAACTTAAGAGTTATGACGCGATGTTATCTATAATCTTGGCAAATACTGATAACGTGGCATGAATACTTCAGGAGAGGAAGTTATATAACATAAATGATGAAACTAAAGACTGTTGCATAAAATTTAAACTATTTCTCTAAGAACTTATCACCTTTTTATCGCTCATCATCATAATTTTAGTCTTAAACTTTGCTGAACATCTCGCTCTCTCTTAATTCCAAAGAGTGGTTGTGCGTGGAAGAAAGTGCCTTGAAAAACGCACGGTGGAGGACCGCCACTCATGGTTGGGATGAAATTTCAGTTTATGGCAGGTTGTACGGTGGTGGAAATCAGCAGCAGGTATCAATCCAAACAACTCCTCAGAGCACTCCTTATGATAAATTCGATAGAAGATGCACAGAGACGCAACATCTCTACGCAGTTTCAGTGGATCGAGCTAAACTAAATCATTCTACAAATCTGTTATGACTATTACGCTGTTTTGTCGCTTTCTTGCAAATTAGGAATGTAGCGCAAAAGAAATAGACAAAACAGTTCAATAGCTAAAATAGGTTTGTGAGAAGTTTTCCGTTTTTATGAATAAGGGGGTTAGACTTCATATTATGAGATAGCAGCCTATCCTTTTCAACTGACGTCTAATTGGAGGAGATTGTCCACTCACCGATATTTTTTGTTACTGATAATTCTCCACTAATTCTGAACTGATTTTGAAATTCTTTTTAAATTAATAAACACTTATTTATTGTTAAAAAAAAAGTAAATTAATTTAATATTGCATAAATCTTTTAATCATTAAAAAATCTAAGCGTATAACACAAGGATAGAAAACTAACGAACGAGGAAGTCCTAAAAAGAGTGAACGAGAAGAGAACATTGGTTGAAATAATAGAAAATAGAAGAGGCAAAATGCTGGGCCACGAAATACGACATAACGATTTTTTTAAGAGCATAGTAGAAGGAAAGATAGAGGGCAAAAGAGGAACAGGAAGACCGAGGAATAACTACATGGGACAGATAAAGGAAACACTAGACGTCATGTCGTATAGGGAGATAAAGGATATGGCCTGGGATAGAGCTGGCTGGAGGAAGATGCATGAATTAGTTGCACCGACAAGAGGAAACTCTTAAATGAAAAAAGAACATAAGCCGGGAAGCGACTTTGATTTATACTATGTTAAAATTTGCCGAAGCCAATCTATTATTTCCTGTTCCCGAAGGAGTTTCGGGATATTCCTTGTATGTGCTCGTTTAGCATGAATAAATGATTTTTTTTATTTTGTTAATTTATATAGATACTTCATCGTCAATATATATTGTGTAATAGTACAGAATTTCACGGTTTTACTACTGGAGTATATCATAGGCTTCAAATTGTCAGTCTTAGTCAGTCAAGTGAACACTTCAGTTTCAGCACGTTACAGGCTATGTAAATTTATGTAGAAAATTAATCATATTTAGGCTTCATGTATAATAAACAAACATCAATGTAGATAAGTTCGGTGGAATGTATGTTTGTTTTGTCGGTGCAGAAATAGTATTCTTATCTTAAATTAATATTTTTGTATCTTTGCACGTGACAGACGTCAGGTAATATAAAGTTTTAAAGTTAGCACATCGTGATGAATACACCTGGCATTCAGCACGATGGTTTCCAATGGGGACCACGTGGAGGTCAACCTGACAGCATATATTGCTAGCAATGGGACTGGTAGTCCGCATTGCTAACAATGCCTTCCCCTATTGTTAGCAATATGGCTACTAATCCCCATTATTAAAAATACCCCTCCACTAAACTACATGACTAACAATCCCTTCCCCCTTCCTGTCAGGTCGACCTGAAAACCAACGTGATTATTTCCTGATGAACTGACATCAGTCGGCCCATCATTTCTAGAATTAACTGAAAGCTCTGTTATCTGTATGCTTACCTTAAATCTAAGGGAGCCTAGTGGCGGCTTCGCGTATGGTATACCCTGGAAACTGTAGTACCACTTCCCTGAGGGACTTGTCACCACACGACCTTGGAGCTCGCCGTGCTCCACTCTCACTGTCGGTGCCTCCGTCATTTTCCCGCCGCTTGGAACAAAAACACAAGTCAGATTACGATGATGGATTGATTCATGAAGGGGTTATTGACCCGGCTTTGAACATAAGATTGGCATCATATTAATATTTATAAAATAAATGGAAAAATTTGTTAAGACGATCTGAACTTCTGTTACTCAATCATGCATAAATGGTTGAATTAATTTGTATATAATTTCGTATACAAATTGAGCACAATTCTAGATTGAATTTAGGATATAATCTATTCCCATTATCTATAAAAACTAAAAGGTTCTACTAACCTAATTTATCTACTTATTTTAATAAAGTGTTTTTTTTTTTTTACTTTGATAAAATATTTTTTGCCACCACGAAGGTTGCAATCAAGCATACAGCCCGTCTGATAATAAACGGTCACTGTAGCCTATAGACGCCTGCGATACTAGGAGTGTCACGTGCGCAATGCCGACTTTGAAAAAATCTTAATATACCCTTAAAAATCTGATTGAGAATTAAGCGCAAAAGACATAGACAAAATATTTTAATAGTAAAAAAAAAAAAAATAGTTTATGAAAGACTTGACGTTTTTAGGAATAAGCGGGTATCTGTGCATCATAGTTGATTAAATAACGACATTGCAAACATTTGAATTTATAATATTAGTAGATAGTATTAGACATAATAAATTATAAAACGCAAATCGTTATAGAAATATTATTAAAATATGAAAATTATATTTAAATTATTATTTATTCTATTGAATATATTTAGAAATTAACAACGTAATATTATACTTACTAATGTTATAAATGTGAAAGTGAGTTTATTTATTTATTTATTTCTTATTGCATTCCATAATATAATTTGTAGATAACATTTCAATTATGGACCCTGTTGGGCACAGCAAGTACGAGAGAGGAGGACAACACTGTTTTCACTTTAGAAATAGTCTAAGGATCTGTTACAATATTATCCAGTTATTGAAATTGTATCACGATAAGTACGTATTCTCTTATTATTATTATTCATTATTTAAGTATTGTTGTGTCTATCTATTCATAGAGTTTGTTAGCTCTTAGCGTATTACTGGCTGAAGCGATCGTCACGAAATTCTAAATTTAAATATTCAGAATCTAATAAGTTCACAGAGTTCATAACAAAGTACGGTAATGCTACAATTAACTGTCAGTTTTTAAAAACAATTGAAAAATTTTCAATATTTTTTTTATAACACTGAGGTGGCAAACAAGCATACGGCCCAACTGATGGTAAGCGGTTACCATAGCTTATAAACGCCTGCAATACCAGGGGTATTACGCGCGTGTTGCCGACCCTGAAGAAACCTAACCCCCTTTTTGAAGAACCCCGTGCTGTGCGTGCAGTTAGGCTTTGAAGATGTTTTAGGAGGGACGCTGCTGCCCATCCCTAGTCCTCCCTCAGTCGTCTCTTACGACACTCACGGTAAAGGCTTATTCTATGCGGGGATTTAGATTAGGCTCGATAACTATTTACTTGCAATTAATATTACACCGGATTTAATTCCAAATATCTGTCTGTGTAACCTAATTATACTATGATAATACGATACTATCGATTCGATAGTTATATTAGAAGCAAAATTATGCGATTTTATCAACAAATATAATCGTTATCAACAATTGATAGAAATATTTTGACGCACTTTCATTTTCTTTCCTTTACGCCTTGATTTAAGCAACAATTTTATGAATGGATTACAATCTTTAATATCTAACCGATAAGTATACATGTCTTATATAAAATTAGTGAATAACTCTCGACTGACTAATGCTGGTGTATCAGAAAATACAAATTAATTCGAATGACTAAACTAAACACTTATATATATATATATATATATATATATATATATATATATATATATATATATATATATATATATATATATATATATATATATATATATATATATATATATGGTATATATAAAAAATTTAACAAAAAAACAGTTACAATTTTTTTATTTTCTGAACTGAAAATGGAATAGCAGCCCCGTATCTACCATTGGTATACGCTAGCGAGGCTACTAGTGAATGATAATAGGTGAGGATGAAAATGCAAAAAAAAAAAACACAATAAGAAATTACCAATGGCCTATCATCGACAGGTCTTAAGGGACTTTCATTAATTTCCCATGAATGGGAGGAAATTTGATTTTTTGCATTATAATTATTTAAGTCAACTTTACTCACTTGTTTGGGCAATTGTCAGGATCGTTACAGACGATAAAAGAAACTGTTCCTTTTGAGATTTCCTAAAAATACTAGAATACTCTTTTTCATCCAGAAAAATACAGAATATTGTAAGAGGTGGCATTAATTTATTAACCTGAATTCTGAACCGATTTTAATAATTTTTTGCGCAATCGATAAAGTTTACTCCCGTGATGACCAAAATTGTCTTTTAATTTGAAAAGGAAAATTGGCTCAATGCAGAAAACTAGCTTAAAACTTATGCCTGTTATAACTAATAACTAGATTCTGTTTATTTGCAGACAGACACAATTACGCGTTCTAAATTAAAATATTTTTAACGTAATGTTCTAAATTCAAAAGTTAAAAAAAAAATTATAATAGTTCATCGGTGTTTGGTCCGAATTTATTTTTGCGCCGCAAAATCATTCTTAATATACTTAATTAAATACTAGGAGCTTAGCGTGTAAAGAGAATTAAACATATTTATCACAGACATAGATTAAATAGCATAGATTACAAATCTCCGGAATCCTGGTTATTTGCCATTATAGTTTTATTTGCATTTATATAATCTTCATAGTCCACTAGCCTGTTTACCATAAACCACCAGAGTTTACCAGTGGGAAACTTTGTACAAAAGTCGATTGCTTGGGTACCTCTGTCCCATTCGTGTTTCAACCGTGAAGCAGTTGTGTTTGCATGGCTGTGTTTCGGTTTGAAGAGTGAAATATGGCATTGAATTTACAGGGTACAGAGGAATAACACCTGAGTCCTCAGGAATGGCAACGCATGGGGGGTATCATGAGCGAAACGGTATACTCTGTTATGTCCATGGTACTGCTCATGTCTATAGGCGACGGTTACCACTATCCATCAGGTGGGCCGTCAGCTTGTTTGCCATTCTAAGTTGTATAAAAAAAAACAATTGTTTGTTGTAAAAAAATAATAATTTGAAAATAAAAAAAAAACTTACACTTTGATAATAATGTCACACAGACAACTGTTACTCGTATAAAATTACAATGTACACTAAAAATACGAGAGTGATACAATCGTTTGTGATAGCACTGATAAGATAACATGTTGGATTAGTACAGACAGCAATATATGTATTATTATAATTATTATGCAATTTAAATAACGCCCCGCCGGTGTATACCGATAGCGCGGGTGGGTTAACCATTCCATTATCACCCATAAAAATAACCCTGATAGGAAAAAGCCTATGTTGAGCAGTGGACAGTTAAAGGCTGATGTGATATGGTGATGAACGTGTAACCAGGAAGGTGAATAACCACTTTACTACTAGCTACAATATCGTTAATCTATACATATAAAATAGTTTATCATGACCGACTGTCAGCGCACAACCAAAACTTAATAAGTCTAAAAAGCTGAAATTTAGAACATACATTTTTCAATTCGATTGTATTTTTTTTTTTTTTTTTAGTTTATTACCATAACTACGTCAGTTATAAAACCGATTTGAAAAATTCTTTTTGTATCTTACGAGTAAAAGATATACTTACAGATTGGTCCCACAGAAATTTTCTCAAAATTTCAATAATTTACTTTTTTAATCAAATTAACTGGTTGTTCTACAATTGAAATCGGTTTTTTTTTTTTGGATTACAATGTTAATATTATATCGTTAAAAATCTTCTATAAGTTTTGTTTTATACAACTTAGAATGGTAAACAAGCTGACGGCCCACCTGATGGAAAGTGATAACCGTCGCCTATAGACATGAGCAGTACCATGGACATAACAGAGTATACTGTTTCGCCCATGATACCCCCATGCGTTGCCATTCCTGAGGACTCAGGTGTTATTCCTCTGTACCCTGTAAATTATAGTTATAGTAACTTTTTAACTTAAAAATGTTCTATAAGTTATAGTAACTTATAGAAGATTTTTAAAATTTTCGATTTAACAAAGAATCAGGGTGGTAGCCATTACAACACATCGCGTGCAAAGTCGCAGGCAACAGTTAGTTATGTAATCATTGCTGGACGATTAAAAACAAGAGAACATCTCTCGCCAGGGGGAAAGGGATTGTTAGTAATGGAGACTGAGAATCCCATTGCTAGCAATATACCCAACCAGGTCGACCTCCTCGCGGTTCCCCCTAGAAACTATCATGGATAATTCCTGATGAATTCATCATAATTCATTCAAGCTAACTGGTCTGTTTTCATTCTCATCTATCACCCTTCACTGGTGCTCCGCCAGCGTATCCCGTTAGCGCAGGCGGGGTTACCATTCCATTTTCACCCATCAAAAACATCTCTCGCCTCATACGACAACCTTTTTATCGGCTTCTCTAAAAGTAAATTCAAGCAAGCAGTATGTCAAGAACGGTCATTAACATGCATTTACATTCCACTATTAACATGCATATACATTCTACAATAAATCTATGTGTCAAGTGTATGGACTTTCTAATAATTGTGCATAATATCTCATAAATAAATAAATTGGACGCTGTGAAAGGTGATACAAAAATAATATATATTTTACATAATTCGTTATTGTAATTTAATTAAATAAATATAGGACAATTAATCTCGTGCTCACGTCACAGTCACTCACGATAAAGGGTCACGAATTGATTTCTAAACTAATCGAGCTTTTTTCGATCTAATTACACGTAAGTTAAACCGGTAGTTATTAAATTAAACAAATTATACATATATATATATATATATATATATATATATATATATATATATATATATATATATATATATATATATATATATATATATATATATATATACATACATATCTGTCACGCCTGTCTCCCATTAGGGTAGGCAGAAACAATGGAACGCCAAATGCTTCGATTCAAACATAGATAGATATATACTCTTTATTGTTTCCTCCAAACGATAATAAAAGTAATAAACTTATTATTGTTACTATTCTTATTTCTAAAACAAAATTCACATCTGCACATATAAAGAGGTGGGATAACAAACCCGGATAGTCGGTGTTCAAGACCCCAGGGAGAGAAACCGGCGTACTGTTCGGGCATTACCTAAGAGCAATACTTTCTGCATCTTTCCCAACAGTAAACTGCCTCGAAATCGCAAACCACTTGACTTGTTTCAGACTTTATTGTTATTATTATTTTTATAAATTTCAATAAATAAAATAATTACATTCTTTAGTCGTGGTGTGGGATATTGATTTAAGAATAGAATGTATTCTTTTTCCATGGTGCTGTTTATGTCCACACGTGACAGTTACCACTATCAATCACGTGCAATGTCACCTTGTTTACCATTTATTTATTTATTCATTAATACATATGTATATGTTTACATGGCAGACCAAATACTATAAGCATTCTCTGCCAGTCAACCTTAGGAAGTGCTAGTGTCATTCTATGAACCTATCATAAAAAAATATATTTGTATTTTTTGTAATGATATTGCACGATTACATCGCCAATTTTGATTTGATTTTGGTATGTTTATCAGAAAACCTCTTTTTTTCAAAGTTGGTTAATAATAATAATATGGCAATAGTAAATTTCATGCTGACTGTACCCACAGGTTTCAACATAAGATGGATGCCCGTAGCACGCACGTATGTGTTTAGATAAATTATACTATCGTTGACTAATAGAGAAATCTATTTTTAGGGTTCCGTAGAAATATTAGAACTCGTTTACATTCATATTATGTATATTTTTTTAATATATAAAAATCCCACATCACTATATTTGTTTATGCTAATTTCCGAAGCCGCCAAACCGATTTTAATACAATTACATATATATTATTGTTTGCTCAGACTTGACAGATACACAGAGCACCTACATGGCTACCAAGGAGGTAACTAATAAAAGGTTTTATTTAAATTTCAACATGGCTAACAAATAGAAAGCTGTTTATTGAAAAAAAAAAAAAACAAAGGAACATTATGGCGCGTGAAAAATTATTATTGTTCGTTATTCGTCATTGAACTTAAAAAATAAAATTGTGTTTTTGATTTCCGCGCATTGTTTGAGAAAAGTACTATACAAGCCTTGGCCACAGCTAGGCATCGATGGACTCACGTATGCGTGCCTCGACTACGCCTCGGCCCACATTTGTACGTTCGTCCATCAATGCCTCAGTTGCTGGCCGCTGCAGTAATGTACTATTTTTAGATATATTTGATATATTTATATTACAATGTTTTATTTAGATTATACCGAAAGAAATGATGACCTTTTTCCCGCCATCAATGTCCAGAGAAACCCAATATATAGATATCGGATCGGTATCCATATTACTCATGCCTATTCTATACTAGTAAGAATAAATGGATCCGGTAGAGAGCGGTAGGGGGCAAAAGGGGATACAAATATTTACCGGATAAATTATAAATGTGAAAGTGAATTTGACTCTTTAATATAAAACGGTTTTTTTTCAATGAAATTATAGCTAGTAGCTTATCAGTAGTATTCTAAGTATACGCCATATATTGAATTGTTCAAGTATGGCGTATGCTTAGTCTGTTCAAGTGTTTAAAAAATCTCGTGGAAATAAAACAAAAATCACACACAGCCTGTAAACATTACACTCTTTTATTGAACAGTCGTGTAAGAGGAATAGAGCAAATTAAAGTTTAGGTAAAAAAAACAATGGAAGAATAATGTAATAGGTAAATAATTTAAAAATGTATTCCACAGAAAACAAAAAGTAACTTCCATTTTGGCAAAACCAGTTATTTTGATTTAAAAATTAAATTAATTTTAACTAAATAAATTTAAAGAAAATAATTTTAATTAAATTTTAACTGATTTTAAGAAAATTTATATATATATAAGAATATATATAAGAATGGCAAATAAGCTAATTGGCAGACAGCTTGTTTGCCATTACTTGATGGAAAGCGTTAACTGTCACCTATAGACATGAACAGTACCATAGGCGTAATAGAGTATACTGTGTCACCCATGATACCCCTAATACGTTGCCATTCCTGAGGACTAATGCCTCTGTGCCCTGTAATTTTATTGCCATATTCTATAGATATTATATATTTTATTAATTTTGTCTCGTTAAAATTTCAATAACAAAAGACATGGAAGTTTTGTAGGTACTGAATAATCATAATTTAAAACCCTACCGTCTAGTACCTAATACGAATAGGTCTTACCATAATGGCATTTCGTAGTCTACTAGAATCCTTTTCGCTACCGACTCTAAAATGTAAGAACGTGGCTTGTTTTCTATACTCCTTTCTTGCAACCTCCAATCGTACACGTTGATGTTTTTGGTAAGATCCTCGCCCCAAGTGTCCAAAAAACTCGACCACACAGTACTTTCTTCATGCGTTTTCAAATAGTTAGCAATTTTTTTGTTAACCGGCTTCTTCCCTAAAGCGATCAGCCGAGATTCCCTCGCGAGGAGATATCTCAGCGATATCCTTTTTAATATTATCAATTCTTCTAGAGTTTTTGCCATAAACTGTTCAAACACAAAAAAAAAAAAACAATCAAACAGTAGCAAAACTGCTACTGGCCGCACACACAAAAAAAAAGTTTCACGAGATGTCACTTTCGATTTTAAAATTCGAATCCACTTTTCAACCAGTCACTAAAAATTAAAAAGTAATAATGATAAACCGGAGACTGTAGAATAACAAACAGGCATGTTGCTTCATGGAATTTTCGAGAACAATTATCACGGTACGTGACATGATGGATGGTGTAAATTGTGTTAAAAATAGTGTAACGATCTAAACAAAGTTTGCTTTGCGGTTTGTAAAACATAAACTGCCTTATTAGCTTCAGTATAGGATCTAAATAACAACTACATACTTAGGATAACTTTACGTGACGTATACTCTAAGTGTTTCATGCCTTTTATTTGTCTTGGCTGGATAATGGACAATGGAATCTAATAGATATTTATTTGTTTACATACCTTCTATCGTTTTGTGGTTATAATGTTTATGGAATTTTCAAAATAAGATTTTTTTATAGGGTTACGTTGCCAATTCTACGTGTGTTTAGATTTTTTTTTTATACTACTTAGAATGGCAAACAAGCTGACGTCCCACCTGATGGAAAGTGGTAACCGTCGCCCATAGACATGAGCAGTACCATGGACATAACAGAGTATACTGTTTCGCCCATGATACCCCCCATGCGTTGCCATTCTTGAGAACTTAGGTGTTATTCCTCTGTACCCAGTAAATTCACGCCATGCTCCACCCTTCAAACCGAAACACAGCCATGCAAACACAACTGCTTCACGGTTGAAACACGAATGGGACAGAGGTACCGAAGCAATCGACTTTTGTACAAAGTCTCCCTCTGGTAAAATGTAGTGCAATGCAATGTTATACCGTCTACTATTCTTACATCGTCACCACACGGATAGTAAACAGAACAATTATGAAACCTTACGTAGTACAACTGTTTAGATGGGTGCTAATAAATCGTATTAGGTACAATGTTTATATTTTTATGGTTACAAGTTTCGTTTCGTGAACGACTGTGACGCGAGAACGCGGTTGACTGTGCCTCGCTGATGACTAAGTATCACGAATTGATTCCGAAACTAGTCGAACTTTTTTGATCTAATTACACGTAAGTTAAATCGGCAGTACAGTACATTAAAATATATTCTTATTATTTATGCTAGTATAACACGCTTACATTTTAATATACAGGCTGTAATATAAATCTCTAGCTTTTACTGCAAAAACAATTCTAAGATTCCCATATCAGTCCAGGGGTTTTTAAACTTTTAAGATAAGGGAACACCCATAATACGAGTAACTCTTATTTCATGACATCAAAAAATTACAAATTGAAAACGCTATAATTAAAAAAAAAAAAAAACAAAAATTTTATTAGAAATATTTAAATACTTTTCAATGTAAATTTTATGAAATGAATATATTTTGTTTGTCATATTCGACAATTATTACGACTTCACGGGCTTACCGAATAATATTATAAATGCACTAATGGTAAAAATTAAGGGATAAAAAAAAACATCAAATTTTTAGGTGATTTTCAATAGGCTGTAACTTGGAGAAAAATAATCGTAAAGACATTTTTAAAAAACAGCAAATTGTAGCTCTAAGTGTCTAGTTTTTGGGTCTAAACTCGAAAAAAAATTATTTTCAATTTTTTTCAGGTAATCTTCAAAAAACACTGACAAAAATGTTTAAAAAAATTTTTTTGGGTTTTTTACGTCTACGGTCTTTAAACTTTTTTTTATTGACAGTAGACGTAAAAAAAAATTAATAATACATATAAAATACATACACATACATACATACATACATAAAATAATATAATAACAAAATGATAGATATTCAACTATTAAGTTAATAACTATTTATTTTTGAGTTACAATCATACATCATACTGCCTTATAGTCTTTTTTTTTATACAACTTAAAATGGCAAACAAGCTGACAGTCCACCTGATGGAAAGTGGTAACCGTCGTCTATAGACATGGGCAGTACCATGAACATAACAGAATATACTGTTTCGCCCATGATACCCCCCATGCGTTGCCATTCCTGAGGACTCAGTGTTATTCCTCTGTACCCTGTAAATTCACGTCATATCCCACCCTTCAAACCGAAACACAGCCATGAAACACGAATGGGACAGAGGTACCCAAGCAATAGACGTTTGTACAAAGTCTCCTTCAAGGGAGAAGTCGGATCAACTATTACTTTTTTATTACATTTTCGATAAGTTGTATTAAAACAAATTACAAACATGCGTATGTTTGTCCAGGAGTCGATATCAAAAGCATAAAACTTACTCTTACTTTCAACATTCACAACTACTTACCGAAGGTCGTCGAGAAATTCGTTCACTGCTGTTATCATTCTGTAACAAGAAATCACTGCCATAATAAAACTGTTAATGTAGTTAGTTAATAACCGTTAAAATTAATAATTTAAAATTTTATTCCGCAAAATATAATATTAACATATTTAGTAACAAAAACAGTGTGATTAGAGAGAAGTGTGGACTGAAAGACGATGTAGTGACAAAAATCGAAAAAGGAATGTTGCGTTGGTTTGGCCATTTAGAGAGGATGGATGAAAGAAGAATTACGAAAGAGATTTGTCGAGCAAGAATAAATGGAGATGTCGGTAGGGTCCGCCCTAGACTGAAGAGAGGCCAAATTAAAAGTACCCGTAACCGGCGAGCGTGTATGAAAAGATTGATAAATGTGAAAGAAGCGAAAGGGGTTTGTTTGAATCGAACCATTTGGCGTTCCATTGTTTCTGCCTACCCTAATGGGAGACAGGCGTGACAGATTTGTATGTATGTTAGTAACTCAATTACAATGAATAAAAAGCCGATTCGGGATAATATCAAGAATTCAATGTGACCGTATTTGCATCTTCGTATTAGTTTTTAACATTTTAAAAAACGAAATGTTTTCCACACACAATTCCGTATTCTAAATCTATATCATCATCATCATTTACTTGTCCACTGCTGAACATAAGCCTCCCCCTTAGGGGGTTTTGTCAGTAGTTGCCACGCTTGGCAGGCGGATTGGCAACCGTAGTTAGGCTTTGGAGATGTTTTAAGAGGCACGCTCCTCATCCCTCGCCCTCCTTTAGTCCCCACTTACGGGAAAGTATGGGGTGGCCTATTTTATGGTGGGTCCACACGGCCAAATTTGTATCTCAGTACTTTCTTTTTTTTATTGCTATATATCGAAGATTGTCTAATAGTTATTAGTGGAAACTATATTAGTTACGAATGATTAATTATGTAATATTTTTTCTGTAAATTGTACTGTTTGTTTTCCAAATAAAAATAAAAAACACTAACTTTAAACGTAGTTAAAAGTAGTTATATTGATTATAAAAAATAAACTACTAAAACGATTTTGATAAAATTTCTGTAGGATCAATCTGAAAACATCCCCCTTTCACAAAAATAAAGAATTTTCCAAATGTGTTTATAAATAACTGAGTTCTGAACTAACGAACATAAAAAAGTACAACAGATATGAGAACTACCTTTTTTTAAAGTAAAAGAAATATAACATGTTTTCAATTGGTCTATTTTTTTTTTAATTTAACGCGATATTTTCCTCAATTCTGAACTTAAACAGTAAAAAGTGGAATCGCGTATTTACAACTATATATTTGATTGGCACAAGCATTTGCGGCAGTGGTGGCGAACATACATTACTCAAAAAAAAAAAAACTAATTAACCTATTAATATAAATTGAAGTTATAAATTGTTATTAACATTTATAGTACTTAGATAGAAGGTGCGTATATAATAGATAGATTATATTTTTTACATTGTTATAAATATATACAACATATAATTATATGAAGTGTGCTAAGTGAGAATATAAACTATCCGTGTACCAAATTTCATTCGAATCCGTTTAGTACTTTTTGCACGAAAAAGTAAACAAACATTTATTCCTCCATTCTTACAAATTTTCGCATTTATAATATAAACAGGATGTGAAAGTGAGTCTGTTTTTTAACTCTTGGCACCTTAACTGAATTCAAGCCGGTTTTTTTGTGAAATACTATCTTTAATCATCCAAATTAGCTTTTTTTTTATACCACTAAGGTAGCATACAAGCATACGGCCTACCTGGTAGTAAGTGGTTACCGTAGCATATAAACACCTGCAATACCAGGAGCATTACGCGCGCATAGCCGACCCTTAAGAAACCTCTATATAATATGAAAACAGTTCCTAAATCTTTAAAACACCATTGATTTTCCGTTCTCGTGCACCACTTGCCTTGACCGTGCGAAGCCCCACTCGTCCGTCTGGTCAGGCTTCGAGCGCTCATTGCTAATCTGTTTACGTTCTCTTATCACGAATTCATTATTTAAATTAGTGGTTTCCTTTTTGCCAGCAACCGCAGAGACGGTGCATAGACCCCACAGTTTAAATGGAATTCTGTTAATTTGGAAATAAATTGTATTTGTTATAAATCGAGTTTGAAAAAAAAAATGCTTTTAATAGAAATCCTTTAAATGAATGTCAGCAGGATGCAGGGGTATAACTGCACCAAAAATTTCATATTTGCAGTGATATATTTCATACTAATGTTATAAATATGAATGAATGAATGAATGAATGAGGATACTTTATTTGCATTATACAATATAGGGAATAAGCAAGGCAATTAATAAATGCAACGATACAGTTGTATGAGTGAGACGGTCTTATTGCTGAGAGCAATCTTTTCGCTAATCTCTAGAACTAACAATCGGATTTTACTAATTCTTTTTGCATTTGATAATTCATTTCTTAATGAAGATTACAGGCTATTCATCATCACGACATGATCACAGGCGAAACTGCAGGATTTTTTTAATGCACCTTAGAATGACAAACAAGCTAATGGCCCACCTGACGGAAAGTGGTAACCGTCGCCTATAGACATGAGCAAGTACCATGTACATAACAGAGTATACTGTGTCGCCCATGATACCCCCTATGCGTTGCCATTCCTGAGGACTCAGGTGTTATTCCTCTGTACCCTGTAAATTCACTGCCATATCCCATCCTTCAAACAAAAACACAGCCATGCAAACACAGCTGCTTCACGGTAGAAACACGAATGGGACAGATGTGCTCAAGCAAACTACTTTTCTACAAAGTCTCCCGCTGGTAAAGGATACAGCTAAATTGGCATACATGCAGTATTCAGGTTAGAGAAGGACATAAACTGCTTTTTCTCTCAGTCAAGCGGGTGGAATCCGAAAATCAATGATAAGACAATAAAAAAAAAAACTGTTTTTATTAACATTTAAAAAGAAATATGTACCTATGTTTTTTTTTGTAATATGATTTTATAGCATAGATTTTATAGCAGTTTATAGGGGAGGTCTATGTAAAGCAATGGACGGATAATGATCGAGATGACGATAATGATAATAATTATTTATCGATATTAACTTTAATCCGATATTAAAAAATAGACATGTCAATCACTTTCACGACACTATAGGTCACGGGTCACGTAACGTGGGGTCGGGCGTCCCCAGACAGGTGCCGAAATTGAGTTCGGACATTGACACCAATACGCTACACTAGTTCACGGGTTCACTTGGAACGGAAGCTGGTCGCGACCCGACAACCGGTTCAACGTGTGACCTCCCATACATGTGTCGTTTATTTAGATATATTTTAAATACGATTTTATTTATTAGCACTTTATTTTTGATATGTCAAAGAGTGAAAACAAGCATGCGGCTTACCTGATGGTAAGTAATTCAGAAATGGTCACATAATCGTAAAACACCTGATGCAAGCAAAAGGAGGAGCTGTGTGGTTCTGTCTATGGCATTATAGCTTCCAAATGGTTGGACCGATTTTGATATTTTTTTTTTATACAACTTAGAATGGCAAACAAGCTGACGGCCCACCTGATGGAAAGTGGTAACCGTCGCCTATAGACATAAGCAGTACCATGGACATAACAAAGTATATTGTTTCGCCCATTATACCCCCTAAGCGTTGCCATTCCTGAGGACTCAGGTGTTATTCCTCTGTACCCAGTAAATTTACGCCATATCCCACCCTTCAAACCGAAACACAGCTATACAACCACAGCTGCTTTACGGTTAAAACACGAATGGGACAGAGGTACCCAAGCGATCGACTTTTGTACAAACTATGACTTTTTTGATACGTTTTTGTTTGAAAGCTGACGCGATCGGGATGATTCCTAGCTATAATTAATAAAGACATGTTCAAGAGTTTGTCAATCGTTTACAAATAATCAAGTCATGTTCTATTTGACGAAGGAATTACACCAACCTACACAAGTCCTATTCATTTGAAATTGAGTGGACCGTTACTTCGATTGTATTTCCACGACATGGTAAACTTGACCTGTAGAATCAAGTAGACTGCAGAATATCCAACTTTTTAGTAACTTACAGGAAATATAGCGTGTTTGGACTCATTAGAATGATCTTAGTGAGTAGGTGACAAGTAGACAAGTAATGTTTTTTTTTGATGGGTGAAAATGGAATGGTAACCCCGCCTGCGCTAACGGGATACGTTGGGGGAGCACCAGTGAAGGCTGATAGATGAGAATGAAAACCAGTTTCAATTTCAATTCAATTCAAGTTTCAATTCATCATGATGGCCAGTTAGCCCATCATGATGAATTCATCAGGAATTAACCATAATAGTTTCCAGGGGGAACCGCGAGGAGGTCGACCTGGTTGGGTATATTGCTAGCAATGGGATTCTCAGTCTCCATTACTAACAATCCCATTCCCCCCGACAAGTAATGTTGGGGCGTAAATCTTTAAAGATTTTTACGTTTAGATTTTTTTTTATAGATTCATTTTGTTTACAAACCCGTGCCCATAGGTGTCGTGGGATGGGTAGCAGCGTGCTTTTTACAACATCACTAAAGCCTAACTGCGGTTGCCAACCCGCCTGCCAAGCTTGGCGACTACTGGCAAAACCTACTTTATAGGGGAGCCCTATGTTAGCAGTAGATAGTGAAAGGCAGATATGATGAATTGAAGATGTTGTTTATTAAATCGTCTTATCGATGGATTCGCTTGTCACTTGTACAGAGAGCCTGTTCGTGTCTATAGACGAGGGTTACCACTTCCATCAGGTGGGCCGTCAGCTTGTTTACCATTTCAGAATGTATAAAAAAGACATTAAGCGACACAATTAGTGAAAAGATGTCCCCGCCGGCGTTTTATCTCGGATGGTTATCGACCGTTGGCCAATCAAAGAAATCGAGAGCGATTTGAGATCGTTTCGTTTGTCTGGTGAAAGTTACAGTGACTGTAAAGAATGTAACATAACATGAGTATTGCAGTCGTGTGAAATCGACTCACTCACTGGCTAATCACAATATTCAAAAGCTACTTGACCTGCCAAATTTATATTCAGCAGGTAGATTTCGATGTATAGAAAATCAGTGGGAATTACAATAAAAACAGGAAATAAAGGAGTAAAGTTACATAGGCGTATTTAAAAGGGGACTGGAAGGACTGTGCCCACCCCAGAATTGTCCAGTACCTACCAATGCAAAGACATGTATCAGAATGTGCCTTTTTAAGAGCCAGGCCTAGAAATGATAGGCCCAGGCCTATTTACCCAGGTAAATCTTAAATACATACGACAATGTAAGATAATGAAAAAAAAATACTAGTAAAAAAGTTTTTCTTTTGTTATTTTTTTTAATAAATCCAATACAAGCCCTTTCTATTAAAAAAAAAAAAGAATCTACAAAATCAGTTTTAAATTGGTTAAGACACAATATCATCTTGTCCTTAATAATAAAAATAAATATTTATTTTTATAAATCTACCGACCAGTTCGGAAAGCAATTTCAGCTGAGAACGGCCAGGAAGGAGGAAGAAATTCAGCTGTTGCATTCAAATGTTTTTCATATAAGAAGGTTTTGGCTTTTGGTTTTACGACCGACCGCATGTGAATGTACAACATACCTACCCACTAAATTAAAATCTCATTCGTTTCATTGAATTATAAAAAAAAAATCTAGGAGAAATACAATCTTTCGGGGGGAAAGGGATTGCTTGGGTACTTCTGTCCCATTCGTGTTTCAACCGTGAAGCAGCTGTGTTTGCATGGCTGAGTTTCGGTTTGAAGGGTGGGATATGGCAGTAAACTTATAGGGTACAGAGGAATAACACCTGAATCCTCAGGAATGGCAACACATGGGGTGTATCATGGGCAAAACAGTATACTCTGTTATGTCCATGGTACTGCTCATGTCTATAGGCGACGGTTACCACTTTCCATCAGGTGGACCGTCAGCTTGTTTGCCATTCTAAGTTGTATAAAAAAAATCACCCCTACAAAAGTTGCTGTTATAATTCTGTGAAATACAGACCGTCTTGAAAGCAGCACAAATACGGCGAAATTACAAAGATATTATACGTTTGTAAATTTTAGTCATTTGGCTACGGAACCCTTAAACGTTTCGAAAATAATATATCCTATGTATATTCAAGAATATAAGTGTTAGTCAGTCATTTTTCTCACGGCGCGACGTGTACCTTATCAATGTTTTATCAACAATAATGTACCTTGTACGTATCTTATGAGAGTGTTTATATTAAACTAAATTCTACCTAACCCTGTCGTATCTCAACAAAGAAATGGTTTGATTATATACATGTATGGGGGAAAGGG
Organism: Galleria mellonella; assembly: GCF_026898425.1. Classification (NCBI taxonomy): domain Eukaryota; kingdom Metazoa; phylum Arthropoda; class Insecta; order Lepidoptera; family Pyralidae; genus Galleria; species Galleria mellonella. Next base: position 5,405,666 of record NW_026442015.1, read on the forward strand.
ATTGTTAGTAACAACCCCATTACTAGCAAGATACCCTTCAGGTTCTCTTCGTGGTTCCCACTGGGAACCATCTTGGTTAATTCATGGAGAAATCATCACGATGGTCCAAATGGTCGCGTACAACGCGGTTTCAGAGATGTTTTCTCCCACGAACACTCAGGTTATGGAATGAGCTCCCTGCCGAGGTTTTCCCAAGAGACTACAGCATGGGGTTCTTCAAAAGGGGGGTAAAGAGGTTACTTCAGGGTCGGCAACGCGTGCGTAATACCTCTGGTATTGCAGGCGTTCATAGGCTACGGTAACCGCTTACCATCAGGTGGGCCGTATGCTTGTTTGCCACCTCAGTGGTATAAAAAAAATCTGCGTCTATTATATCCCTTACTGCGGCTTAAACAGTGCAGGCGAGGTTACTATACCATTGTCATCCATAAAAAAAATATAAATATATGTATAGTATAATAATGCATACAGCATTACGGTGAAACAATACGCGACACGGCTGATTCATATAATTTGCATTCACGGCGCGGTAGGCATTTACTAACTTCAAGGTTTGCATTTTATTTTTAGCTAATTTTATGACCTTCAATATTTTCTACGCTTTGTTATCTTCATCCTTGTGAAATATAATGTGACAATCCTAATACCAATTCTTAGGGGGAAAAGAGATTGTTATTTATTAGGTTAGCAACCCCACTGCTAACAATATACCCTATCGGGTCGACCTCTACGCGATTTCCCTTGAAAATCATCGTGAATTATTTATTGTTGAATCCATCACGATGGGCTAACTGACCTGCGTTTTCACCGTCACCTGTCATCCCTCACTGGTGTCCCGCCAGCGTATAGCGATAGCGCAGGCGTGGTTACCATTTCATTTCATACATTGAAAAAAAAATACCCATTCATGGATTCTAGAAGAGATTGTTAGTAGTGGGCGCTAGCAGCCCGATTGCTAATATAGCCTGTCAGGTCGACCTCCTCGAGGTAGCCTCTGGAAACAATCGTGCTTAATTACATGCGAATTCATCACGATGGGCCAACTAGCCTGTTTTTTTTTATCGTCATCTATCGTCCCTCACTGGTACTCCGCCAGCATATACCATTAACGCAGGTGGGGTTACCATTCCATTATTACTCATTGATAGAAAAATCACATCTTTGGAAATAATTTAACTACCTCCAAAAGGAGAACTTTCCAATTCATCTGTATTTTTTTTAATGTTTATTTTTCTTATATAACTAATTCTAGAACGATTTTAATTATTATTTTCAAAATCAACAGCATTTATTGTACGGTTGAACCCATTTGAATTTTACGATGATTAGACTTTGCTTTTTTCTAACATACAATTCTGAATTTATAATCCTTTTAAATCCGCTTTACTTACATATTTATCTTCAAGGGTGATTAAGGGGACAGGGGACGAGAGGACTAGTCGGATAAACCTAAAGATAAATACATAAAGCCGATATAAATAATTATATTGAAATATGAATCATTTAAATCACTTAGGTTTTATTAAACAATAGTAAAATCTTGCTTTTTATTAAATAAATTATATTAATTCCAAACTAGCGATCGGGCCTGGGTTCATCGCACGGGTTTTTTTTTTAAATAAAATATGACAATATTGACTTTTTAAAACATAAATCAGGTAATATTAATAATATGAAATAATATTTAACTAATTAAATAAAAGTGTTTTTTTTTTTCGATAAATGTTATGCTACAATTATTAACTAAACTAAATTATAAAAAAAAAAAAAACTTTAGCCCATGTTATTCACTGATAATTTAGCTTACTGCAAGTGAAAAAATTTTTAAAACCTGTTTGTACAATAATGTTTTATCAACAATATTATTAAGAGTGACTTAAAGAGCATCTACTATCTCTGTGAACATATATTTATTTATCTATATGTGTGGGTATATTATATGTATATGTGTGTATATGTATGTGTAAGTATATATTTATGTTTATGTATATGTGTATTTATGCAATTAAATATAATGTAATTAATTATGTATAAATTTAAGTTTATCTAGTTCATTTGTTTGAAAATTTCCACAATATTGTACACCGCTTTACCCGCTGACATTGATGCTCCTTTCCACTTTAAGTTTGCTGGAAGGGAGCTCTTTTAGAGTTAAGCTCGCCTTTGTACATTTGATTTACCTTAGTCATATTTTTATGTACAATTGGTGTGTACAATAAAGTATTAAATATATAAATATATCACATATATTTAACAAAAACAGTACTAATTACTTTGAATAACAAACTCCAAATATGTGGAGGCGTTGACATTTGTACTAGGTATCAAAGAACGTGTCACAGGTCACCAAGTTCATTATCATTTAAGTTAAAAAAAAAAACTTTTCTCTATCATATTAGACAAATAAACTGATATAAACTGTACAAAACAAATAGTAGCACTAAATTACATTTATTTAATAAAGTAAATTATGACCCGTGCCCACCCTAGAATTGTCTAATGCCCACCCTACGGCGATGCGAGCGGAACTTTCAGTTAGGCGCAATGACATATAGCCGAGAGTATATTACGGACCTTTGGGACCGAACCCACCCTAGAGGGGGGAAAGGGATTGTTAGTAATGGGGTCCCATTGCCTCATAGCTAGCAATATACCCTATCAGGTCGACCTCCAAGTGGTTCCCCTGGAAACCATCATGGTTAATTCTAGTGCAATTCATCACGATGAGTTAGGCCTGCTTTCATCGTCACCTATCATCCCTTATTGGTGCCCCGCCAGCGTATACCGATAGCGCAGGCAGGGTAACCATTTCATTATCATCCATTAAAAAAAAAACCCACCCTAAAAAAAATAGTCTTAAACATACCAATAACTATATAGGTAGTCTATTTATAATTACTAAGGTCAGGTATGTAGCATAGATAATAAAGTGTCGGCCATTGATTCCAACGCATGTCATTGTACTTGGATATTCACAATACCATTGTTATGTATAGTTTAATTCAGGTTTCAAATGACAGATATACACACATCCTGTGTCTTAATTGTCATAAATCAATCTTAACCCATGGTATAGATACCAATCTCAAACTAAGAGTACAGAGAAATAACACCTGAATCCTCAGGAATGGCAACGCATGGGGGGTGTCATGGGCGAAACAGTATACTCTGTTATGTCCATGGTACTGCTCGTGTCTATAGGCGACGGTTACCACTTTCCATCAGGTGGGCCGTCAGCTTGTTTGCCATTTTAAGTTGTATAAAAAAAAAACATTAAAACACCTTCAGTAGTGACAAAATTATTTATTTATTTTAGACTTTACTGCACCAAGTAAAAATAATAATTACTGTAAATATTAATGAAAAATAATACAAAAGGCCTTAAGCACTAAGCTATCTCATCCAGACAACAGTTGGGTAGAGGACATTGAGAAAAAGACAAAGGGTAGGTGGCGCACTATTACACAAATACTAATGTATACAAACATGGGGGGGAAAGGGATTGTTAGTAATGGAGACTGAGAATCCCATTGCTAACAATATACCCAACCAGGTCGACCTCCTCGCTGTAAACTATCATGGTTAATTCCTGATGGATTCATCATGATGGGCTAACTGGCCTGTTTTCATTCTCATCTATCACCCTTCACTGGTGCTCCGCCACCGTATCCCGTTAGCGCAGGCGGGATTACCATACCATTTTCACCCATAAAAAAAGAATGTATACAAATATACATATATAAAACAAATATATACATAAATATACACATATTTAATAGCACACATACAACAGGAGAGTATGACGGAGAAATATGAAGAGAGAACACAGGAAAATAGTACTAAAGGGAGAGGTAGTAGGATTTAGCAAAGGTTTTGAAGCTAGCGAGAGTTTGAGCATACCGAATAAAGGCAGATAGTGAGTACCACAGGTGAACTGCCTGAACAGTAAGAGATTTAGAATAAAAGGAAGAAGAATGAGCGGGAAATTGGAGGCGGAGGTATAGTAATAATAATATTAAAAGGAAAATTTTAAGTGTAACATTTGTATTAAATTATGAATCATATAAATATACACACAAGAATATCAAGAAAAGAGAAGAATTCATGCGTCACTTTAACTTAAATAAATTGAATGTTGGCCTTATTCAATCTATGTTAGCTGAACTTAAACCAGAAATTTTTGAACATCTCTGTAAATTATTGATGCCCATTAATTCTTCTCTTTCCGCGTCTAGGGAAGGTAGATAAAGTTTTGTTCGAGAAATCAGTTCAGGGTACAATAGGACTGATATAACTGAAGAAGGTAAAAGCCCTTAAAATAATATTAAAAAAAAAGTACCTAAGTATGTAAAGTCTCATTAGGACTTTATAATTATGTAATTATCAATTCTTTATTACATCCAAGTACAAATGATTAGGCCTTAACACCTCAACAATAGGTCCCCGAGCCTTTTTCATGAACAATCGGAGGAAGGTTGATTGTGTATTGTAAATCATCAATAAATGACGCCATCAATGGCTGACAAATATATATGACAAACCGCTAAATCATTTATTTTTTATTTTTATTATTTCAGCCGTTAACTGTCCGATGCTGAACATAAACCTTCCCCATAAGGAGAATTTTGTCAGTGCCACGCTTGGTAGGAGGTGTTTAAAAGGGACGCTGCTGCCCATCCCTCGCCCTCCCTAAGTCGCCTCTTACGACACCCATGGAAAAGGAATGGAGCCTATTCTATGCCTGAACACACACGGCTAAATCATTTACTCCACAATAAATTTGTCAATAATGGGGATTAGTAGCCCTATTGCTAGCAATACACCCTGTCAAACCGACCTACTCGCAGCTCCCCTTGAAACCATCGAGTTCAATTCCGACTGAATTCATCACGATGGGCTAACTGACCTGCTTTCATCGTTACCTATCATCCCTCACTGGTGCCCCACTGGTGTATACCGATAGCGCGGGCGGGGTTACCATTATATTATCACCCATTAAAAACATAAAAGTAACTATACATACATACATACTAACTTGACAGCTGGACGCGGTGTTTCAGACAATTAGATACTAAATAGGAGTCGCTATTTTTAATATCTTTGCTACCCACCTACATGAGGGTGCAGAAGAACAGAAATAAATATAGGTATGGTTTAATAAACTGAATAAATAATCATACATGAAGAAGGACGAACAGACCTCGTGGTCTGAAGGTTCCGTAGCATATTATTGCCATCAAAAAGAATAAAGTTGCTACACTGACAGAGACTTTCGAACTACTTCTATGTTATTTTTTTTAATGGATGATTATGTAATGGTAACCCCGCCTGCACTATCGGTATACGCTCGCGGGGCACCAGTGAGGAATGATAGATGACCATGAAAACAAGTCAGTTAGCCTACCATGATGAATTCCACTAGAATTAATCATGATGGTTTCCAGGGGAAACCACGTGGAGGTCGACCTGATAGGGTGTATTGCTAGCAATGAGTTAATTAGACCCCATTACCAACAATCCCTTTCCCCCCACTCTTATGCTATTGTCAACATATGGCTTTTACTACTATTTAATGGATGATAATGGGATGGTATCCCCGCCTACGCTAACAGTATACGATTGCGGGGCACCAGTGAGGGATGATTGGTGATAATAAAAAGGCAGGTCAGTTAGCCCATCGTGATGAATGCATTTAGAATTCAACACGAAAACCAACCATCTTGGTTTTCAGGGGGGACCATGTGGAGGTCGACCTAACAGGGTATATTGCTAATAAAGAGATCGCTAGTCCGCATTACTAACAATTCTCCTCCCCCGGTTTTTACTACTTCATCTACACAGCACTCCAAACCCATGGAGAAGTCCTATGAAATGACTGGAGTTCTACTCTAGCCTTATAGACGTTCACTGCCATATCGTATCGTTCTAACAGTCATACACACACATATGATTGGCTTAACTTGTCTGCCATTCGTAGTGGTATTAAAGTTTCTTTGCTTTGTCTGATAGGTAGGTAAAATGGCCAATAATGTCGACAAATCTAATATATAAAATTCTCGGGTCGCGGTGTTTGTTACCAAACTCCTCCGAAAAGGCTTTACCGATTTTTATGAAATTTTGTGTGCATATCGGTTAGGTCTGAGAATCGGCCAACATCTATTTTTCATACCCCTCAATGATAAAAAAGATTCAAATTTTCACGTTTTTACGATCAACCCCTGTTGTTTAATCGCGATTTTTATAATCTGCAATATGGTTGCAAGATGGCGATCGAATATAATAATTGTAGTACCGATAAATTTTCATGTATAGTTCTAGAAATAATGTATATGGTAAAACAACGTTTGCCGAGTCAACTAGTATCTCTATAAATATTCTTGGAGAACCCTAAAAATTATTTTAAAATAGATCTAAAGGTCGTTAGGAACCAATGATGCGTGATATTGTACGGGGAACGAGCGCTCCACGTGGAGGATCTTTTAATAATAGTCAATTTATTTACATCAATAACTTGCTAATTATATTATGGGCGGTCTAGTTAACAAGCAGTGTTCGCACTGTAAAAAAATAAAAGTTACTTTTTTTTTTTGACAACACAGGGGGCAAACGAGCATGCGGCTCACCTGATGATAAGTGACTACCGCCGCCCATGATCACCCACAACACCAGCGGCATTGCAGGTGTGCCGCCGGCCTTTTAAAAAGGAATATACTCTTTTCTTGAAGGTTATGTTGTCGTATCGGTTCGGAAATACTGCTGCTGGAAGTTGATCCCAAAGAATGGTTGTGCGTGGAAGAAAGTGCCTTGAAAAACGCACGGTGGAGGACCGCCACTTGTCCAGATGATTGAGATGAAACTTTAGTTTATGGCGGGTTGTACGGTGGTGGAAATCACTTCGTATACTTTCTTAACAAAATTAATATAGACTAAGTAATTTAATAAATTTAAAATAATTAAACAAATTTATTCATTATATTTCAAACATTAACTGTCTATTGCTGAACATTAGCCTTCCCCATAAGGGGAGTTTTGCCAGTATTTGCTACGCAAACAAATTTTAAGCAAATAAAAAGTATAAATAAAAATAATTCAAAGATACATAATTTAAAATTGTAGTTATTGTACAGTAACAGCCTTTAAATAGGACAGCGTTTTAAAATGTAACCATATTATCATGTATTTACGTTGATATAAATGTAATGCCTTGTTGCTTGTCCTTAAATAAATAAATAAATAAATTATTAATTCACTCTTGCGCCACCTACCCACTTCTATCTTTTCTTTAACCAAAGGTTGTCTGTAGGAGATTGCCCTAGCGATAAGACCGCCTTTTGTACCTTTGTGTATATATATTTCAATCTGTATTTATGTTACTGTATATCACTTGAATTCTTCAAATGTCAATGTATATTTTATGTTTCTGGTGCAATAAAGAGTTAAATAAATAAATTCATATTGACTTTATTTCTGATATAAAATAAATAATTAAAAATATATATAAAAAATGTATAATAATTGCAATACATATTGATATTATTAGAAAAACACTTGTACTATAAATTACAGTAAAGTACAACTCATGACAGTTATTATTCAAAGATGATTTAAATAAAATGGTAAGAAATGCGGAATTTTATGTCAAATGATTATCATCATATCGTATAAGCTTCCCCCATAAGAGGTGGTTTTGCCAGTATTTGCCACATTTGGCAGGCGGGTTGGCAACCAAAATTACGATTCGATGTTTTAAGAGAAACGTTGTTCATCTCTCGACTATTAGGATCTCTTAGTCACCTCTTACGACACCCATGGGATAGAAAGGGATAGCCCATTCTATGCTGGGACCACACTATGTATGACAAATGTAGAAATATACTAATGTAATAACAGGATGCATAAATGCATAATGCTTTTGGCAAAGAAGTTAACGATTATAAGAACAATCATCAAAATCATGCAACAATCAAGACGTTTGTCGGATTAGCTAATACATACAATTCATATATTTTTCTATTTATTATAGTTATATCTTGTCCTTTTCTTCCTGCCCTTTTCCCATATCTATTTGGAATTGGCCTAAAACAATATTATATAGGTATCTATCGATTATCCAGCATCCAAATTCAAGCTTAGCTTTTTTTTATACAACTTAGAATGGCAAACAAGCTGACAGTCCACCTGATGGAAAGTGGTAACCGTCGCCTATAGACATGAGCAGTACCATGGACATAAACAGAGTATACTGTTTCGCCCGTGATACCATGTCCTTAGGAATGGCAACGCATGTTACTCAGGTGTTATTCCTCTGTACCCTGTTAATTCACGCCATATCCCATCCTTCAAACCGAAACACAGCTATGCAAACACAACTGCTTCACGGTAGAAACACGAATGGGACAGAGGCACCCAAGCAATCGACTTTTGTACAAAGCTTTGCTTAAACAACGCTGTTATAAGTCTTGATTTTAAATTATTTTTTTTATATTTACTAATCACATAATCTCTGAAACGAGGAATTTTATGTTTATATTCGTATTTAATAGATCCTGCTCACTCATCAGCCGATAAAGATGACTCATATTATGGTGCAAATCGATACAACGCCCAGTCATGTGTGTAGACACCAGTGAATCATATGCACTTGAGTAACATGCCAATAACGGTCAAGTGTGAGACGTGCTGTGAGGAAAAAGTATGTCTGTGACAAACATATGGCCAGAATTAGCTGATTAATTGATGACTACCGCCTTAAGACAAGTTTTAAAGGAATCCATTGATGGAACTGTTATAGCAAGCGAATCCATGAGTTAGAATGAGTATAAAGACCCCACGGTTTAAATGGAATTCTGTTAATTTGGAAATAAAGTTGAATATGTTTTTAATCGAGGTTAAAAAAAAGAGTTTTAATAATAACCAGAGGGAGACTATACAAAAGTCGATTGCTTGGGTACCTCTGTCCCATTCGTGTTTCAACCGTGAAGCAGTTGTGTTTGCATGGCTATGTTTCTGTTTGAAGGGTGGGATATGGCGTGTATTTACAGGGTACAGAGGAATAACACCCGAGTCCTCAGGAATGGCAATGCATGGGGGGGTGTCATGGGCGGAAACAATATACTCTGTTATGTCCATGGTACTGCTCGTGTCTATAGGCGACAGTTACACTTTCCATCAGGTAGGCCGTCAGCTTGTTTGCCATTCTAAGTTGTATAAAAAAAAATAGAAAACCTTTAAATGAATGTCAGCAGGATGCAGGGGTATAACTGCACCAAAAATTCCATGTTTCCTGATATTTGATATAATCCATGCTAATGTTATAATTATAAATGAATGAGTATAGTTTATTTGTATTATACAATATAGGGAATAAGCAAGACAATTAATATATGTAACGATACAATTATATAAGTACAGTAAGGCTGTCTTATTGCTGAGAGCAATCTTTTCAAGACAACTTTAGAGTAACGGACTAATTGCTGTACAAGCAGGTATGGTAATATTGTATAATTAAGCAAGTTTGGAATAACAGCGTAGAACATTAAGGAAAATAATTATAAGTATCTATTATTGAATTTAAAAACAAAATTGTTAACTATACGTATATATAAAAGCATACGATTCTGTCTTAATATTATCGAAAGTTCGTATAAAAGTGTTCTGGAATGCGAGAAAGAGGATTGGCCGAGTGGGGAGGCCAGGTAAGCGCAGGACCCCTTCCTTATGTCCCTAACAATGCTTCAGTTCTGGTCTGACTGCCGTGCGGTGCGAACTGGCTTGTCACGCCATCTGTAGAGAGTTACCTCAATTAACGAAACCCCGTCGGCATGGAGCCCGCTTCCGTTGAAGAGCAGCTCGTCGTAATCAAGTTTCTCTCGAAACTCGGCAAGAATGGCCGTGAAATTTTTGCCGATCTCAGAACAGTTTATGGGGATGATGCTGTGAAGGAACCAACCGTCCACAAGTGGCTACAAAAAGATTCAGAGAGGGCCGAGAAAGAGTTCGATGTTTCAGGGAAAGTAATTAATTGTCCATCAAGAATTCGTCCCTCGCACCAGGCCAGACAGTTGATGGAAAATTCTACGTCGATGTGCTCAGACGCCTCAAAGCTCGTGTGGCACGAGTTCGTCCAGAATTGGCGCGAGAGGGGCGACATTTTTTTCTTTCTACAATTTTAAATTAAATTTATTGGAATTCTTCACCACGACAATGCCTTTTGTGTTTATTATGCCCACACCTCTCTTGTTGTCCGTGAGTTTTTGAGTAAATTAATTCCATTAACGGTGACCGTAAACTATATTCTAGCCCCCCTATTCGCCGGATTTGGCCCCGTGTGACTTCTTCTTGTTCCATTAAAAAAAACCAAATTGGTACGATTTTCGGGGGCGGCATTTGGGGGACATAAATGAGATAAAAAAAGCTACGACGGGGCAGCTGAGAAACCTACAACCAGAGGACTTTCAAGGAGCCTTCTCACAGTGGAAACGGCGTTGGCACAAGTGCATTATGTCACACGTGTTAGGGGGAGTACTTTGAAGGCAGGATAAAAATTGATTTACCTGAATAATTGTAAAATAAAATTTTTAAAAAACGTTATGTAAATTTTATACGTACTTTCCTGGGACAAATTTTCCTCGTTTATTTTGGATGTACATTTATATTAAATAAGTACTTAATATTAGAACAAATTGCCGTATCGTCCTGGCATAGAATAAGCTACCCCTTCATTTCCCGTGGGAGTCGTAAGAAGCGACTAAGGAACTTAACGGTCGAGAGATGGGCAGCAGCGTCCGTCTAAAAACATTTCTAGGCCCTAACTATTGTTGCCAAATATGGCAACTACTGGCAAAACCCCCCAAGGGGAAGGCCTACCCATAGCAGTGGTCGATTAACAGCTGATATGGTATGAGAACAAATATATAATACCTATTTAAGTCTATCTCATGAACTCGCTAGCAATGACGCTTCTATGGATAATTTCGCTTGCCACTCGTCTAGAGAGCCTAAGCTATTACCACAATTAACCAGAGGGAGACTTTGTACAAACGTCGATTGCTTGGGTACCTCTGTCCCATTCGTTCAATTCAACCGTGAAGCAGTTGTGTTTGCATGACTGTGTTTCTGTTTGAGGGGTGGGATATGGCGTGAATTTACTGGGTACAGAGGAATAACACCTGAGTCCTCAGGAATGGCAACGCATGGGAGGTATCATGGGCAAAACAGTATACTCTGTTATGTCCATGGTACTGCTCATGTCTATAGGCGACGGTTACCACTTTCCATCAGGTGGGCCGTCAGCTTGTTTGCCATTCTAAGTTTTCGACTACCCGTGCGAAGCCGGGTCGGATCGCTAGTTTGTTTTAGACCTACAATATGAGCGAAGGATTGGGCTATAACGTCTCTCTTAAAACATCTTTAAAAGCCTAACTGCGGGTGCCAACCCTCCTGTCAAACGTAGCAACTACTAGCAAAGTACCCTTATGGGGAAGGCTTATGTCCAGCAGTGGACAGTTAACGGCTGAAATAATAATAATAATAACAATACAATATGCATTCGAGTATTCTGACACTTCCTTTTTTTTTTTTTTTTTTTTTTTTTTTTTTTTTTTTTTTTTAACTATGGTGCCGGAGGGAAGGCAGGGGGGTGTGTGTGACTGGGAGAGAATGCTTTTAGCATTAAGGCCGCCATGTACACATATTTGTACTAATGAATAAATAAATAAATAAAAGGGCATAAACTTCCTGTCACGATCAGTGAACATATCCAGGTCATACGGACGAAGTCGCGGGTAAAAACTAGTAATTATTATAGATATTTTAATTTTTAACTTGCGCTTACCTCATTCCGATAAGTATGGTAATTAAACAACAAAAACGACCATGTACTTTAGCTATTTATGGTAACACTTCATCATACAATACAAATATATTTGGGGGGAAAGGGATTGTAAGTAATGGAGACTGAGAATTCTATTGCTAGCAATATACCCAATCAGGTCGACCTTCTCGCGGTTCTCCCTAGAAACTATCATGGTTATTTCCTGATGAATTCATCATGATGGGCTAATTGGCCTGTTTTCATTCTCATCTATCACCCTTCACTGATGCCCCGCCAGCGTATTCCGTTAGCGCAGGCGGGGTTACCATACCATAAACAACAAAAACGAAGTTTCACCCCAAAACATAAATACAAATATATATATATATATATATATATATATATATATATATATATATATATATATATATATATATATATATATATATATATATATTTGTATGTGTATGTGTGTATTTAAGAGTATGTCTATTTGTACAGGCTCAGATCGAGATCGATTAGTATCGTTTATACCACAAGCATTTCAAATTGTTTGTCGTTTTTTGACCAATAATATGTCATTTTGAAGAAACCGGTCAACTCCTTAGACTCTAAGACTTAGAAGATGCTAATGTTACCGATTTCCCCTGTATTTATATTCTGTGACGCCGACGCCGGCGAGGCGGCTCGTTGTAATGTTTTATTTCTTTTGCGTTGCTGCATCGCGCTTTGTTCCTTCATTCGTATATTATGCCATGACTTACATTATATATAATACATACATATATATATATTGAGGACAGAAGGGGAAAAATGTTAGGACACTTGATACGACACGACGAACTTATGAACATTATAATAGAAGGTAAGATAGAAGGAAGAAGGGGGAGAGGGAGACCGAGACATAGTTACATCAGGCAGATCAAGGAAGGAGTTGGTGTCGTGTCGTATCAAGAGGTGAAGAGACTCGCTGAAAATCGTAGTGAGTGGCAAGAGCTCCACCGACAAGAGCGCAGCTCTTAAATGGATAGATAGATACATATATAGTTCTCTTCAACATAGTGTTTAAGTATTTCTCAATCCTCATATGTGCGTAGTTTTAATTATTTTTTAAAAACAAATCACATTTCATATAAAAAAAAATAGCGTTAGAATTATTTTTAAATTTTCTTTCATAATTAAGCAAATCGTGGTAGTTTAACTTCATCCATTGTAAATATTATATAGAACTAAGTGTTATTTCGCAAAAGTCCATATCACTGGTTAGTTGATTACAATTATTTTGTTTAATTCCGCTACCATTATTAATATTTGTGCGACTGGCAACACTCGAACATTGACTACTATTATTATTACCAGTTCTACAACCTTCCATATTAGCTATCAATTTCCGACCGCCATTCGGTCCATGCATGTTTTGCGACACGTGTTTCACTAAACGAGACATCTTTAGGCAAATTAATAGATTAGTTCTCTAAGCGTTCATTTATTGTAATTTTTAAGCGACTTCCGAAACGTTTAAAATGTTCAAAATGAAATACGAGACACAAAACGTTCACGATCTGAGAATGGTAAAAAAATGTCAAAAAATCTAAATGAATTGGTAATAAAATTCGGACTCGTCCCCGCGGTCACAGCTGAAAGTCAGCGTTTTGCTCTTTGAGTAAAATTCCACACTGAGCTTTGAGCCTTTTTGCATTGCTGAGGCACACGCGTGCAGGTATGTTCAAAAGTTATATTTTATACTAGCCGTTTCCCGTGGCGTTGCCCGCTTCTAACTATGTAGTTCCCGTATATCATTCCCATAGTAACTCTTCATGAATCCGATCTTATATTGTATTATATACTTAAATGATAATTACGGGAAAGAAAGGGGTGGCCCATTCTATGCCGGGGTATACACGGCGATTGTTAAATATATTGTTATACAATAGTTAAATTCCTAATTTCAAAGAAAGTGACAAAACAGTGTAATACTTAAAGTATGTTTGCACAAGGTTTTAATTTTTACCAAAGGGAGATGTTGGACAAATGTCATTTGCTTGGGCACCTCTGTCCCATTCGTGTTTCTACTGTGAAGCAGTTATGTTTGCATGGCTGTGTTTCGGTTTGAAGGGTGAATTTACAGAGTACAGAGGAATTACACTTGAGTAATAAGGAATGGCAACGCATAGAGGGTATCATGGGCGAAACAGTATACTCTGATATGTCCATGATACTGCTCATGTCTATAGGCGACGGTTACCACTTTCCATCAGGTGGGCCGTCAGCTTGTTTGCCATTTTAAGTTGCATAAAAAAAAAAGAATAAAAAGAGTAAATGTTCAATGCTGCCAACATTTTAATAAACACGTCACACTATAATAAGTTTTAATTTAAATCAATTGTAATGCAGTAACCATGAATACAGCTAAATACATAAAGATGTTCAAGCCATTTTACATGTCCTCACCATTCAAATATAGCTTCTATAATGAACATTACAAAGTACAAAACTGCGTGATTATTTACATGAATTATTGCAAATTTCATTCACTGTGGTAAATCGTATATAATGCCTTCGTGTTGAGAGTACTCTAGCGTGCGGTTAAGATATGCGATCAACGAAGGTCGGTTGTCGTGCCACAAAAAAAATAAACATATAAGTAGGTAAGTATTATACTATCAACTATGTTTTTCCTAGACAATGATAAAAGATACCAGAAGTTTTGCACAAAAATAAATCTATTTCAAATGTCTCAAAACCAATTATTTAAATTTAAAAATTAAACTATTGCAAGCGATATTGATAAAATATCTATGGGACTAATCTGTAAGTATATGGCATGGCTGCCACAGAATGCTGTAGCAATTAATTCGCTGCAGCGCTTGCTGAGTGGCGGCCATGTTGACAATAACAAATGTAAAGTTTGTTTTCTATTGACAAAATAATGTTCTTTTGTAATGTTTTTTTGTTTACAAAAATAAACTCTTTTTGTCGATAGCAGTAAATGTTTTTTTTTTATACTTTAAAAAAAAAAGAATTTTTCAAATACGTTTAGAATGGAAACCTAAAAAAAAATAGCCGATACAACAACATCACAAGAAGTTGTGAATCTACAATACCCTGATGCCCTTATATAAAACAGCATCCAATTCAGACATCGTAGCCGGCACGATAACATAATTCAAAACAAATAGGTAGGTAGGCTTTACGTGGTAATTGTACCAAGGTCATTTTAGCTGCAAAGTTTTCAGTTTACTTAATGAGATATGGAAAGTATGCATAATTTTAAAGAGATAAACTTCACTTACGGTATAGTTACTCGATTGCAGATGTAAAAATAAAGAACGTATGTACGTAGCTATACGTTTGAAAATGAAAAAGTAATCATTTGGAAAAAGAAAGCAAAATTATATCAATATATCTAATCCAAAGACAGGGTGGGAAGGAATTGTTAGGAATGAGAATCTAACATCTCCATTGCTAGCAAATTACCCGATCAGGTCAACCTCCATGCGTGTTTCCCCCTGGAAACCACCGTGGTTAATTCTTGTGAATTTCATCACGATGGACTAACTGACCTGCTTTCATCCTCACCTATCATCCCTCACTGGTGCCCCGCCAACGTATACCGATAGCGCAGGCGGGGTTACCATTTCATTGGCACCCATTAAAAAAAATCAAAGACAGGGGGTTGTTAGTACTTTGGCAGCTTTATTGCTTCTAATGTGATCGATTACGAGGCGCCAAAATCTATTTTTAAAATTTTTATTTGATCTTTTTAAATCTTTTTAAAATCTTTATTGTAAGGACTAATATATAAAAAAAAATTTAATAGATTTAAGTCAAAATTATTATGGTTTTAGTTTATGATGATCCATAAAACAGTAATTTTGCGAAATAATTAAATTAAATTAGTAAGTAGATTGCCCTAGCGATAAGACCGCCTTTTGTACGTTTACGTATATATATATTAACCTATATTTTCTATTACTGTATTTAACTTGAATTGTTCAATTGTCATTGTATATTTTTATGTTTCTGGTGCAATAAAGAGTTAAATAAATAAATAAGAGATACATTTAGGGTAATTGCGCCTCAGAGTTGACCCCAATATATATAACTTATTCCAAAGTGTACCAACAGCGTAGGCAGGGTTTACATTGCACTGTTAATGTACCCTATGTTTTTTAAATGGATGAATAGGGAATGGTAACTGCGCTGGCACTATTGCTATACGCCGACGGAGCACCAGTGAGTGATGATAGGTGGGGATAAAAGCAGATCAGTTAGCTCATCGTGACGAATTCCACAAGAATGAACCACGACGGTTGGGAGAAAAGGGATTGTTAGTAATGGGGGCTAGCAATACACCCTATCATGTCGATCTCAATGCGGTTCCCCCTGGAAACCGTTCCTCCTTCTCTCCATCATCCGTCCATCCCTCACTGGTGTCTCGCCAGCGCATCCCGATAGCGCAGGCGGGGTTACCATTCCATTATCACTCATTAAAAAAAACCACTACGGTTTCTAAGAGGAACCGTGTTGAGGGTATTTTGCTGGCAATGGGCTGTTAGACCCTATTACTAATAGTCCTTTTCCTCCGATATGGTCAGGATAGTCAGGTCAGTTGGTTCATCGTGATGAATTCAAGAATAATTAATCACAATGTTTTCCAGGGAGAACCGCGTAGAGATCAACCCAATAGGGTATATTATTATTAGCAGTGGGGTTGCTAGTCCCCATTACTAACAATCTCTTCATCCCTTTACCAGAGGGAGACTTTGTACAAATGTCGATTGCTTGGATACCTCTGTCCCATTCGTGTTTCTACCGTGAAGCAGTTGTGTTTGCATGGCTGTGTTTCGGTTTGAAAGGTGGGATATGGCATGAATTTACAGGGTACAGAGGAATAACACCTGAGTCCTCAGGAATGGCAACGCATGGGGGGTATCATGGGCGAAACAGTGTACTCTGTTATGTTCATGGTACTGCTCATGTCTATAGGCGACGGTTACCACTTTCCATCAGGTGGCCCGTCAGCTTGTTTGCCATTCTAAGTTGTATAAAAAAAAAAGTATTTATAGTGGAGGACATACTAGGAAGGCTACTTTTTATCCTGGTTTATTGACACAATATACGAACCAAATTTATAATGACAAAGTCACGGATTAAAACTTATAATGTTATGAATGTAAAAATTTATAAAATATCGAGTAAAGAATATATAGATATTGTAGCTTAAAGCGATAGCTTAAAGAGCTGAATAGATTTAAATGAAATTTGATGCCCGGATAAAACATATATATATATATATCTAGTTTCACAGGTATTCTAGTTTATCTTTCATGCGGGTAAAACCACGAGGTACAAGCAGTTGTATTTAAATAACAAAATAGGTAATTCTAAAATTTCTTATTATATTTATTATGAATTTTTTTTTATAGCACTGAGGTGGCAAACAAGCATACGGCCCACCTGATGGTAAGCGGTTACCGCTTTAAATTATCTATTTCAGTTATTTATGTTAATGTTGCTTTCAAATTATTTATTTAATCTTGTTTATAGCATTTGACATGTACAATATAATGAAAATAAAATTTATAAAAGTGTGGGCATATTAAAACGCACTTTTGTAAAGTTGGTAACTTTGAATGATTTGGTGCTGTATAATCAAAAACTAGGTTTATAAAGCAGAGCCACGCACGAAGGAAACCTGTTTGCAAAAATCTCACGATCCTATGCCGACCGACCGCCGGCGTTGCAACTTTTTTACAAAAAAAATTTAATGCACCTACTATGTATTTAAAATGCCTAATTAAAATATAACTATTATTTTGAATAAAAATTACAAACTCACCTGTAATCAAATTCACCACACTAATAATTGTTAATTTAATTCAGAGAAACGAGAAAACGTTTTAAAATGCAAGCTCGATGGCGCGGCGCACTCGTGACCGACCGGGCATTAACACTAGACTATTACCAACATTGACAAATCAAAAAAAAGAAAAAACTTGAAAGTTGACACAATTGATGATGAATGTTGCTATCACAAAATCTATTTTCTACTTAAACATTCGTGAAATGATGATATGTAATTAATTAGCTTAACTTTTTATAAGGAAAATACTAATTATAATATCCTCAAAATGTAAGTGAATTTTCTAACAGAAAACGACATTGTCAAATGTTTTGATAATTATTGTACTAAGTAGTACAAAATCATATAATAAAACAAAATCTGTCGAAAGATCTAAATCTTTCCACTTAAAAAAAATAATATTAAAAATTGTACTAAATGCCAAGTTAGTTTAGCAAAATTATCCCCAATCAGAAGACATTATTTCTTACTTGTAACACCATAGCAGATGCAATGTCATACTGGCATTGTCAGATGTAAACTATCTATCTATATTTTCATTGATAATAACGACACATATTAAGAATGAAGAAAATGTAATGTAATTATTAGATTCCTATGCATAAATATCTGAACATATTCTAAAAATCTATACTTTTTTATTAATATTATGAACTTTTAGTCTAAGCCTAAGTAAAGACAGCATTAAAATCCAATAGTCTAAAACAAACCTAATATCGAGTGCTATTGCGTCAATCATTAAGCGCAGTACTAGAACAATTTGGACTTTTAATTATGAAATACTTTTAAAATCTAATTAAAGATAGAATTCAGATTAACATTTTTTTTTATTTATCGATGGTAAGTAATTGTTTGTGTAGAAATTTTGTTTAGAAACAAGTTTAAGTACACATTTACAAAAATAAAAGAAATTGTAAAAATATTGCGGAGCTTCCGTTAAGACTTTGACAGCAAGGAGTATGTGGCGTATATAACCACATACTCCTTTCTTGTTAGAAATATCTCACCAGTCTACACCAAAAATCGTCCTTTTCTTGTTATATTGGCCAGCCTGATGTTCAAAATGGAAACAAGTAGGTTATAATTAAATTAAAGTTTGATAGTAAATTTTATTTCTAATTACATGTCCCAATGAACATT
This sequence comes from Galleria mellonella, assembly GCF_026898425.1. Classification (NCBI taxonomy): domain Eukaryota; kingdom Metazoa; phylum Arthropoda; class Insecta; order Lepidoptera; family Pyralidae; genus Galleria; species Galleria mellonella. The sequence continues at coordinate 5,424,484 of NW_026442015.1, forward strand.
TTTTAACAAAAATAAAACAGAAGATGGCATCCTTAAATATATTTATTATTTTATACAATATTACTTTAAGATATCAATTTCGTAATATTATTAAGAGTAAACACAAGTTCTTAATATATATATATATATATATATATATATATATATATATATATATATATATATATATATATATAGTTGTAATTTTCACGTCAAAACGTAAACGTTGGCTCCTTAACCAAATCCGTATCTGTCATGTGTATCACAACACATAGTCTCTCTAATCTGTGATATGTATACGAAAAAGTAAACTTGGTAATACGAACTGTGTATGTATAGTCGCAGTATTTGTATATTGGAAAAAAATTACATATTTATATTAGACCAGGCAAGTAAATATATATATATAAATCAGATATATATTATAGCAGATAATGCTATAAGCAACACATTAGTTCCCGATACCACCCTATTGCCGAGTGTAACGTAACGGTGTTAATTGGCCCAGCCATTAATTTCCAATATTCCACACAATGCGATACACTGATATATGCAAACCGATACATTAACCGATACGCACGTATTAGCAATTTGTCATAGGATACATGCACAATGTCGCACCTACAAGATGACGATAACGAGTAAATACGTACGAGTTTTTGATTAAATGATTGAATCTTGCTATGCTTTTGCTATGCCCCTGCTAAATCTTATCAATAAGGAATATAATGTAATACTGAAAGGATCATAATGTAAGGATATATTTAACTTTGTCCAGATTACGGTTACGGATAAATATATTTTAAAACTGGCAACACTGAATGAATCTACATAGTGTTATTCTTAATCTATGAAGCAGACGGACGATGTCAATCAACTAACGTTTATTTTCTTAGTCTACGGCGTTATTCCATTTTCAATTTTGAAAATCGTCGGTTTTTAACTATCATCGTCTTTCGTGTTTGTTTTTATTTATAAAATTTTTCATTTCGTCTAATAGGTATCACAATTCAGATTTATTTTACCAAGCATATTAACTACTGTCCATTGTTGTTGTTAATAATTTATAATATTTATATTTAGTGCTTATAAGATTTTAAGTACAGGTTTCTTTAGGTGTTTAAACTCGACTACATTAATTGGGTGTTAGTGTTCTGACCAGTTGAAAAATAAGGTAAGCTTCTTTGTAAATGATATATCTAAATAGTTTTATATTATATTGTAAAAACTTGGAGGAAAAATATTAGATAAAAAAACTTAATTAAATTACAATATTATGCCGAACATTCATTTAAAATCATCTTCTTAACAAGCCTTCTATGACTTGTGAGGAAAGTGACCTCTTTTATTAAATAAGTAACTAATAACGTACAAATTCCTTATAAAGTCTTTTGAAATTATGCCTTGCAAAGTAAATTTGTATAGCATATACAAATTTATTCGATTTTCAATTACAACTTATAACGGTTTAAGATATTTATTTCTCTAAATATTTTTACATAAATCACTTAAATGAGAAATTTAAAAGTATGAATATGCACTTAATCTCTACTGTTACTAAGTGCAATTTATCAAACATCAAGTAAAAATAAAACATTATTCGAAACTACCTTCATTTTATAAAAATTATACAATGCAATAGGATGCAATACAACAGGTTATTTATAATGTAAGGTCAGTATCTGCAATCTTCGGTTAACTGATAGTTAACTTATACTTATTGTACTATTTTTTTTTTATTATTTGTCTCATTTTGTATACACTTAAATAGGCAATTCACACAAACATACTGCACATATATGCTCTTATATATCTTTCTATATTTGCGATATAAAAATTTTCATGTAAGTGTTTTTTTCTTTTATTGTTGTTAGAAGATTATTATATTTTATATAATCATATTCATGTCCACGTCAATAAGAGTCATGTAAAAATTGTTATTTATGAAATTGGTACAAAAATGATCTAAAATAGTTCTCTTTTTGTATGTCTCATGTGTGCAATACTTCTCTTAAATTTTATTGAATATTTTAAATCTGTATTCAGGCTTCATATTTTTTTGTATATTGATTATCACATAAAAGATTTATATTAAAATCTCCCAATAAAACTTCTCTTTCTCCTTTCAATAAAAAAGCATAGTTCATAACTATATCATGAGCTGCACTGTGCAGCCAGTGCATTCCAGTCGATGCATGTATGCAGTCAGTATCAGTGGTGGTATAATAATTTAAAAAATACCAGGCCCATAATGGCTCAACAAATTACTATACTAAACATAACAAGCAGATATTCTGTAGTATTTGGCAAAAGGAACTAAAGATACTTCTTACTGTATAGACAAAGTCTCTGGTATAATCAAGTATAATTAAGTACTGAAAACCTGTTAGAAAATAATGAAATATAAAATATTTAATTTTTCTTCAAGGCTTTAAAAGATGTCGTCTCTAGAGGAGCGCTTAAATAAGCTACGAGAGGAGAGAATGGCACGTGAAAAAGCCAGGATTGAGAAGGTAATAACAAATTTGTATATTTACATTTTGAATCTGTCTGTATGCAACATCTAACCTTTTAGTGATATCTACACAAGTAAAAATTGAAACTATTATCCTCCTTTAAAAACATGTTTTTACTTTTTACAAGTAACTGTTACTTAAAAACATGTTTTTTTTTTATGTATTACAAGAAGCAAGGTAAAGGGGTGACAATGGACAGCCTTAGAGATTTTTTCCAAGCAAAGTGGATCTTACAGAAGAAATTTAATTATTTATTCCTCATAAGTAGTATTGTACTATAGTCATGTTGATTTTATAATATCTGTTATATTTAAAATATCTATATGTAAGTGTATTTAAAAGAGGGAGGGGGGCTGTGCCCATCACAGAATTGTCTGTTGCCCATATGCAAGAGAAGCTTAAAGGATTAGGTCTTCATCTATCAGTTATCTATCAATATCAGTTTTATATTATTTTATAAAAGATTAAGAGAGAGGTTGTTTCAATTTTCAGTTAAGAGAACTCAACTTGAAAAAATACAACAAAAATGATCCTCAACTAAAAAACTCGGTATCCAATACATCCATAGCAAACAAATCCAAATCTGACCAAGTAGCCAATAGAGCCAGATCCAATAATTCGGTTAAAAACAATGCACATAATATGAATGACATTAAAAGACCAAATACAGTTGCTGTTGTTAACAAAAAAGTACCAAATACAGAAAGCATTAATTCTAAACCGAACATGTTTCCCATTAAGACTATAACAAAAGCAGCTAATTATAATAATGATATAAAACAAACAAATCCTATAAAGGATCATGGATTCAAGCCTAAAGTAACCGAGAAAAATCCAATAAACTTGCACTTTACAAGTAATACTAATAAAGCTAAAATTGACAATAATTCAAATAAAAACACAACCAATACACTAAATACAAATTATTCGACAACAAACAGGAAAAGTATTGCACCCAAAAACGATATCAAATCAGCATTACCTAGAAAAAGTATACAGCCGTCGCAATTGCCTCAAAGCTTGGTAAAAGTGCAGCCTAACCGAGAATCTGTATTTGATCGATTGTACAAACCAAAAATTATAGAAAGGAAACCAGTTGACGATGTTAAAAAGCTCCAAACTGATGGGAACTACCTAAAAAAGCTATTAAAAGACTCTAGGTTGATTGTTAATAAACGACATACAGTTTTTGATGTTAAGAAAAAAATTGAACCGCCAGTAAGGCGTTCTATATCTGCTGTTCATTTTAAAAGAATAAGTAAAAGTGAATTAAACAATTGTATTCATAAATGGTCTTCTATTGGCGAGAAACTGAATACAGTAGATCTAAAAGAAGTCAACGAAGATGATTCTATAAAGGAAGACAAAATAGTTTCAGCAGTTAAGAGCGAGAGGAAGAAAGTTAAATTCCAAACTCCCGTACCATCCAATTTTAATACCCCCAGACCTGAGGAATTGCAGTCCAAGTTAAAAAGTTGGCTGCAGAAACGAGGCAAGAGTTTAGAGTCCTACCATCACTTGCAATGTTTTGGCATTCATCATTTAGCTGAAAAAAATATAAAGGCATTTAAGGAGCCACCTAAATTTGACCTTTATGATGATGAGAATAAGGAAAATATTGAATTAGAATCTGATAGTGATGATGATTCATATACGGATAATATGAATGAACCAAAAGAAGACATATATAATGGACTTAAAGATGACTTTGCTATGGATAAGTGGAGAAGAGCAAGTTATGTAAGTGACAGTGCAGATTTGAACGAGAGCCATGATACAACAATAACTTCAGGAGAAGCAATGAATGTGCACCATGTTGATGAAATACTTATGGGAGTTTTGAGTGATTTAAATGAGCTATTGCGCGAGGTGAGTGCACAAGAAAAATCTAATGTATTTCAGGGTGTCAATGGATTCCGATGGCTCGGAACCGTTTCTGGTAACAGTCTGTGAGGATGTTCTTTATTCAGCAGTGGGCAGATATTGGTTGAAATAATGATGTGACATATGTCATACCAAAAGTCCATAATCATACTTGATGTAATTTAAATATGAGAAAGAAATCTCTAGTTTCCTTTGCAGAGGAGCTGAAATTATTGCGATTTAATATCATCATTTATAATTATTTAGTAGGTTTCATAAGATAAGCTTAATCAGGGGTATTTTTTCAATTTGAAAGTTTTTTAATGTAAAGATAGCCATGCCTGCGCTATTGGTATACACTGGTGAGGCATCATTGAGAGTGGATAGGTGAGAGTGAAAACAAGTCGACTCATCATAATATAATATATTTATTTATTTTAAATAAATAAATAAATCATGATACATTCATTATGAATGAACTACAATGATTTTTAAGAGGGACCACATGAAAGTTGATCTGAAATGGTATATTGTTAACAATGGGGCAGCTAATCTCATTTAATAATAATTTCTTTCCTCCAATTTGTAGGGTTTCGACTGGCAGCAATGTGCCAGGTGGCTCCGCGTAGTCCGCGAGCGGTTCCCCTCGGCTAGCCAGACTGCCGCCTACTGGGAGTGCAGAGCTGCGCTCGAGGACCGCAGGGGTGACTTGCCAGCTTCTGTGCAGTGTTGGGAAGAAGCCATTGCAAAGGGTACAGAGGTAGATATAAAAATCCTGTAATTTTTATAGCCTCACAGATTAAACATAAAAAATAAGAATGTCTTTCAAAATAAAAACCTGTACATTTGTCATTAAACTATTCTATCTGTTCTATTATGAACCTATAATGACCCACTGCTGGGTAAAGGTCTCTCCTTTTTCCTTCAAAATTTACTTTTCAGCATCACCTCAAACCATTCCCTTTTAAAAGCGTCAACTTTGTCACGTCATCGTTTCCTGGGCTGACCTCGGCAACGCTGTCCATCAGTAGGTACTCACTGGGTGGAGATTTTTGCCCACCTATCAGGATCTATACGACTAATGTGCCCGCTCAATCCCACTTAAGTTTGGCCGACTTCTAACCTACGTCTAAATAAACTATATCACAAAAATTAAATGTGAAAAATTCTAGGAATGATATCCAAAAGAATTTTGTGTCGTTTTCTGTATTACACTAATTTTGAACTAATGTTGCAATCAATACGATTTAGTAGACATATATTAGTCTTATTTTTATCACAATTGAAGTTGCTATTTTTAACAGAGCAACATATATTTACTTCCCACAGAATATTCATTAATAACTTACGTTAATTAAAAAAGAACCAAATAGTCAATTGTTTTTTTTTTATTTAAATTACAGCGTTCAGTAGTAGAGGCCAACCTCGACCAGCTCTTGGACAAGTTCATGCAGCTCAAGATTAGTCCTAATAGTGGCAAAAAGAAGCAAGTGGATCCCAAGATGGTTGATGTCAAGAATGTATTCAAGAGTACCATCATACGATTTGCTGTCCAGCAAGCTAAATTGTAAGTTTAATTAAATATAAATGGCAGTATATGGGTAGCACCATAGACATCACAAAGTATTCTAACATATCTGTGATTTTTTTTCTCGTCTATGGGTGACAATTGTCACTTATTATCGAATAGGTCGACAGCTTGTTTGCCAGTATAGAAATAATTTTAAATATCAGATTTAATTTTGGTGTAAGATGTAGTCTAAATAGCTTAACAAATTTTATTAAATAAGGATATTGTTACTTTAACTCTTAGGCCGGATCCTTGCTGTGTGGTCCCGGCATAGAATAAGCCACACATTCCTTTCCCATGGGTGTCCCATGTAAGAGGCAACTAAGAGAATTTTTTGATTGTGGCATGGGCAATAGTGGCCCTTTTAAAATATCCCCAAATCCTATTTACGGTTGCTAACCTACCTACCAAATGTAGTAACTACTGGTAAACTTCCCAAGGGGAAGGCCTATGTCCAGTAGTGGACATTTAACAGCTAATATGATGACATAATGCTGTCGGTTCACTTTCAATTTCTTTTTTATACAACTTAGAATGGCAAACAAGCTAACGGCCCACCTGTTGGAAAGTGTTTACCGTCGCTTATAGACATGAGTAGTATCATGGACATAACAGAGTATTGTTTCGCCCATGATACCCCCCATGATGCCATTCATGAACTGCTGTTATTCCTCTGTACCTATGGGTAAATTCACATATCCCACCCTTCAAACCGAAACACACAACTGTATGACACGAATGGGACAAGTACCCAAGCAAACTTTTGTACAAAGTCTCCTTCAGTGTGACCAGAAGAGACACTTTGAGATTGGTCGTGATTGAATCCATTTCAAAACTGATCTATAACACGAATACAGACATTGTTTCTTACGTATTAATAATATTTTGCCAATTTTATTGTAAAAAGTTTTGTAAGAACATATTACATTTTAATGTAACAATTACTGGTTTAATTTACGTGTAATTTGGTCGGAAAAGTTTGACGAGGTTGCGTTATTGCCGCTCAAGATTAAGGGTCCCGAATGGTCCCGAAACTAGTTGAGTTTTCTCAAATTATACGTAAGTTAAACTGGTAGTTGTTACATTAAGATATAATATTTTACCAGACTGAAAGCGAGACCGTGATAGTAGAAGTCTCCCTTGGGTAGGAGTTTCTTCAAAAAGTAAGATTTATAACTGCCGGCTTGGTATCAACAGAGACTATATTTTACTATATCAGTAAAAATGGTCTCTGGTATTGGTTTTTTTTTCAAATTTTTAAGTGAGATCCAAAAGGAGGTTCTCAATTTGTCAAAATTTTTGTATGTTTCGTGATTACATAGGTAATTTTCACAACTTTTTTTGTCTCTTATAGCATGAGCATGGCATAAAATTGAATGGTAACATTGTTCTAACCTTATTATCACACGTAAGATCATTGTCTTAAATGTGCAAGTTTTTTTTTTTATGCAACTTAGAATGGCAAACAAGCTGACGGCCCACCTGATGGAAAGTGGTAACCGTCGCCTATAGACATGAGCAGTACCATGGACATAACAGAGGATACTGATTCGCCCATGATACCCCCCATGCGTTGCCATTCCTGAGGACTCAGGTGTTATTTCTCTGTACCCAGTAAATTCACGCCATATCCCACCCTTCAAACCGAAACACAGCCATGCAAACATGCAAGTGTCATAGACTTACCATAATTTAAAAATAAGTATATATTTTTTAATAATTTTACTTTGTCACATCTAATTTTTATATACAGGAGGAAGTCCAACATAAGCGAGCCAACTAAGTATACAGTGACGCCGGTCAGGCGCAGCGCCCGCCTCAGTGCCCACTGGAGCGGCAAACGGACACCGTTACAGATATGCACCACCGTACATCAGGCTGGACAGATCGCTCAGCCGCTGCAGTTTGTCCCTAATGAACAATTACTGGGGACACCTTAGTTGTTTCCAACTCAAGACTGCTTCTGCTAAACAAATGAATAGCCATCCTTGTTTCTTTATGCCTTTCTCATTATTTTACTTTTTTTTTTTTTTGATGGGTGAAAATGGTATGGTAACCCAGCCTGCGCTAACGGGATACGCTGGCGGAGCACCAGTGAAGGGTGATAGATGAGAACGAAAACAGGCCAGTTAGCCCATCATGATAAATTCATCAGGAATTAACCATGATATTTTCCAGGGAGAACCGCAATATAACCAACCAGGTCGACCTGGTTGGTTATATTGCTAGCAATGGGATTCTCAGTCTTCATTACTAACAATCCCTTTCCCCCTAACATTATTTTACTTTGGACAGCTGCTCGATAACTACAACTTTTCAGGAACTCTAAAATATGAACTTTTTTTTTATAATTGAATATTCTGATAACAGAAAAAGTTGTCAAAAGTAAAAGAATGTATATTATTGAAATTATAAAAATTAAGATGGCGCCTTTCATAAATATTAGTGCATACCGAATGGCAAATATATTAACGTAGCTAGCTGGCAAACAGACAGCAATGAAGTTCTAACGTACAAAATAAAATGGTACGCGATAGTTTTTCCGTTTGGTATGTACTCAAATTTATTTTTCATTAGCTATTCTCTGAATTTAAACTTTAGTAGGTCTGAGGGTATCTTTATAAATAACAATTTACCAAAGATAACAAACCCTATATTTCACAAACAAATTGAAAAGAGCCTAAAAATCTATTATATATTTACTTTTATTGACACAATATGGAAAATACTAGTATTAATGTTAAGGCTGGTGCCACAATTAATTCTTCTTCTTTTAAAAAAGAAATGGCTTCCACCATAGAAGCAACGGTGATTTTCTGCCAATGTCAAGGTTAGAGAAGACTCCGTGTAATTTATATTATGATATTTTTCAGTAATGTAGATGAATCATTCAGTTGAGTTCTCTGAAAAGGAGGACAACACAAGATATGTTATATACATGCAAAGGAAAAATAAATTTAAAATGTGTGCATGAGTGCATTATAGCAAGGACAATATGCGGAAGGAATGAAAAAACGAGAAGTGTAAACAGAGATATATTTTAAATTTTTATATTATTAGTATGTATACATTATGTTTTCAGTTTTAATGTATTAATAAGATTTTGTGATTTGTCAAAACTTTTTGTCATTGTAGTACAAGTCCTGTTTGTCCTATATTATAATCATGGAATGCTTCTATCATTATTTTGTTACATCATTTTTTTATAATTCAAAACTTTTATAATCCTTTGTTATTTAATATCAAAAGTAGTTAAGACATTAAGTATTGAATACTCGATTGTCCATCGCCTTTTGCATGTCATAAATTACAATTCGGAGCACATTGCTCTGTTTGACATGTCTGTTGAATGACTGTTAATGCGAGTTCTTTAGGCTATAGCTAATTTATATCAGCTAGTGTTTTTTTTTTTATTTCTATATGGTACATAGATTTAGGATAGGACCTGCGGGCCTGTAGTCCTAGATACTATATGAAATATAATTTGCTTTTTTTTTTTAATTATTAGTACAAGTACGCTTAGAGCATTTTAGATAACTATAAAACGAATATATTTGGTACGCAATAATATAGTTTTAAATGAGATTTCATTACAAGGCTAAGGACTCTTCCCAATGCCGCCGTTTATGCAAAGTGTAGCATAATTTATAGGAATGACTGACATATAAACCTTTTCTTGTTTTATCTCGTCGTTACCGATTCTTATTTTGTTAGCTTATTATGTTTGCTTTGCGAGTACACTTTCATTGTAATATATTTTTCATTTTAAATTAATATACTTAAAATAGTTTATTTTTCAAGTGTAACATTTCTGTAAATAAATTGAATATATGCTTAATACAATTAACAAGTTTTTTTTTTCTCCCCTTATGTTATTTTATAGGTGATAAAGAGCAATAAATAAACTGCTATAGACATGGTGGTTAAAATATAAATAAATGTACTCTGTAGATGGTACTTAATATTTGGACTTCAAATTGTACCTAGAAGTGTATTACTCTATATCTGATTTTATCGACGTCACGTAGCTATACAAATTTTTAACTGACTTTGGTAATGGAAATTCTACTAACCCATTAATCTCTTTACCAGAAAATATCCTAATAGCTCTCCCTCCGTGCGGTCCTTCCTAACTACCTTCGTAGTAAATTTTTGCTTGGTGTGTTTTGTTACGATGGATCAACAGATCGATAAATTATCAAATGCCCTCACTGATATCTCGCCATCGTATACTGATAGTACAGCCTATAAAAACACTGCTACAAATCAACCTTTTGATCTTTCGACATTGTAATAGCATAGTATTTTATTATCTGTGGTCCCGGTATAAAATGGACTAGTCCATTACCATGAGTGTGGTAAAAGGCGACTAAGGGGACGTACCGGTTGAGATATAGGCAGCAGCGTTTATCATAAAATATCGTCAAACCTTAAGTGCTGTTGCCAACTTACATGCCAAGTGTGGCAACTACTACTATGTTCAGCAGTGAACATAATTAAAAACTGACGAAGATGATGATGAAAATAATATAGGAGGTAATGAAATGACTGGAAAAACAATCACAGGTGTCTTAATAAAAATCGTTGAAATGATTATAGAAATTAGCGGAAACGAACAATGTGATACTAAATAACGTAGTGATTACTTGCTCTGCAAATATAAATAATTTAGAATAAAAGTAGTTCTGGATGAAATACACTATAAATTTCGCTTATACGAGTCCTTTCAATAATGATTTTGCTGCAATATAAATAAAGTTTATTTTAGAAACAATAACAAAAATAAAGAAAATCGCGTCTCATAAATGAGTGATAAGATTGTAATTTGCATAGACTTCATATGATGATGAATCCTGACCGTTTGCGGTCACGGTGACCGCTTTGACTTCACTAACTTAAATACAACGTCCTTATTAATTTGTGATTTCGTTCGATAAATTCGAATTTCGCGCCTATTGTGAATGAACGATAGAAAATTTATTTTCAGAATTCGATCCCCCTAGCGCTGCAGTTTCGTTTGGAGGTTTTTGGCTGACGTCAAAAACCTTGAGCAAAATTTTAATGTTGCAAGTGTAGAAATATTTACTTACAATTGGGTAAGTTTAATTTAAAAAGATTTAAATGCTTACTCTGGATTTGAGCATCTTGAATTACACTAAGGAAAAATGTAATAACCCGTAGCACAATAGCTATTTTAATTAAAATTTCATATTTTGACATTTTGAACAGAAGAAGACTTTGAACAAAAGTCGTTTTGCTTGGGCACCTCTGTCCCATTCGTGTTTCTACCTGAAGTAGTTGTGTTTGCATGGCTGCGTTTCGATTTTTGCCTACTACTTGATGCCTACGCTAACGGTATATGCTGGCGGGGCACCAGTGAAGGGTGATAGGTTGAATGCAGGTTCGTTAGCTCATTGTGACGAATTTTACTAGAATTAATTACGATAAAGTCCAGGGAACCGCGTGGAGGTCGACCTAATAGGGTGTATTGCTAGTAATGGGGAAATTAGAACCCCATTAGTAATAATCCCTTTCCCCTCGCTTTATTTCGGTCTGAATGGTGGGATATGGCAATGAATTTACAGGGTATAGAGGAATAACACCTGAGTTCTCAGGAATGGCAACGCATGGGGGGTTGTTAACGCATGTTTGTTTGCTATTCTATGTTGCATAAAAAAAATAAATTTTAATAACAAGCTACGTTCAGTTCTTGTTTTTTTCCATTGTCAATCAAGTGACTATCCGGGATATTGAGATTCTCTTAAGTAATAAACATCATTATTACTCAAGAGAATCTCAATAAAAATTTATGCTCTTGTATTTTATAGTCGCGCGCATGCGTGAGTTTGTGTAGGGTTGTGTGTGTGTGTGTGTGTGTATATGTGTGTTTGTGTGTGTGAAAAGGGAATGTGGTTTTCGGGGAGTTCGAAAAATTTGGTCAGGGACGCTTGCTAGAATAAGAAAAGTCCAATTGTGCCCATGTTAAATTCCAATAAAATAATCCGAAAAATAGAATAAGGAATCAATGTTCATATTGTATCTTCATATATGAGCTCTGTTCAAACTCCTTTTAAAATTTCAATATCAGTAAATACTAATAATAAGATGAAGTCGGTGAACTTTTACCCAAGGTTTATGGAATTTTAAGATTAAGTTGGCAACACTACAGAAATGTCTTTCTATCGTTCATTCGTACGTTGCAACTCGATAAGTCATTTCCAGCCGGAAATATTTGATTTTATTTGACATTTTGATGACATTTCATATTTCACATTCACATTTCACATGACATATTTTTAAAATACCTCCAGCGGTGAGACCGTGACACTTGGGGGATACTATTTTTAGTATTCATTACTTAAATCGCTTTCATCTTTTAGAATATTTGTATTAAAATTCAGTTTAGTGGTTAAATAAACTGGGAGATATGGTTTTTTAAAAACTACTAAGTTGTGTGTGCGTGTTTTGTAAAAGTGATTTTTAATAAACCCATTGAAAAGTTGAGGAGGAAGATTATTATTTTTTGGTAAGAAAAAATTTTTTTAAATATATTTTTATTTTTAATAAAATATATTTTTCTGCTTCTAGAAGCGAAAAATCTAGACAAGTACGTAAAACATTTTTTTTAACTGTTCCTTTTGTGTAAATTGTGAAACTTCCTTGTAGGTAGTTATTTATTTTTATACGTTGAAATGTGAAACTTAAAAAAAATCTCTTTGTAGTCGTGTCGTGATTATGAATGAGTCACGAATATGTGAATTCAAACAAGAATGATCTTATAAGTTTATGTATACTTATTTAGTTTCCTAGTAAATTTTTTAGAGACAAAGGAGAAAGCTGAGCCAAAAGCTTTCGACCTTCTATATATTAGCATAGGTATGTATGCTCGTAATAACTAGGTACATATAATTTATAACTCTAAACAAAGAAAACGACAAAGAAATGTTTTTTTTTTTTTTTTAATAAATATTCATTATATATATTTTATTCATAGTTTTAAAAAAATATTAGGTAGGTGCCAAATTAAGTAGTTGTACTTCTTTCATAAGTAAATCTTATTATTTTTTATAAATGATGCAATAAAGTGTAAATAAATATGTAATCTTATATTTTTCATTATTAAAATAAGAAACAAATTATAAACATCAATAATTACTAGTTAACAAACATTCTTAAAAAAAAGAAACTTGGCAGGTTATTTGTTTAATTTTGTCACTCCTCTTTAAACTAATAATAATAAACTATAATTTATGTGTTTTGTGAACATATTTCATGAAAATAAGAGTAAAAAAAAATGTTGACATGCAAATTTAACCTTCCATCTTAAAAAGGAAATTTGGAAAGATTATGCCAGTTACATCCCTTCATTTTAAGCTCAAATAATTAATGGATTTTGAATGGAACCTTGACAAATGAGGAAAAAAGAAAAATATAATTGCATAATATTTATTGTGAACTATGTGACAGATGATTAATAAATTTAGCAGAAATTGTAAATCTTCTATTGATTTATTTTTATTAGGGCAACTAGCAAAAAACCAAGCAAATCCCAAAAAAAAAAAAATTGTTTTGAATGTGACTTAACTTTATCATTTATTTTTTAATTTTTAATATTACTTATAACTAGTAGTGTAATAAAACTTATTAATTGTCTATGGTATAGATGTTTGAAATTATTTATTTCATACTGGTCCTTAAAATGAAAAAAACATTATATATTTAATTTTAATGAAGTACATACATACATACATATCTGTCACGCCTGTTTCCCATTAGGGAAAGTTTAATGAAGTATTATTATTATATTTGAAATTAATGTACAATAGTTTTATTTAGGAAATTTTTTTCTATATTAATGCTCCAACTACATAATCTGAGTTCCCCAAATACATAAAGAAGTGCTCTAATATTTTTTTTAAGGATATGTAAAAGAGATTACCTTCAGCTTATTTTAATAATTTTTTTTTAGAATATTACTTTCTTTTTATAAAACATAGTATACAATGATGTTAAATTGTATTTAAGAGTGCACAGGTTTTTCTAAAACCATATAGCATTTAAATTGAACAAATTCATAAATATAATATTTTTTTAAGGTCCCACAGCTGGGCATAGCTCTTTTAACAGGAGGAGAGTGTTAGTTTCCTGTTACCATAAATGCTAATCTCCTATTTATTTATTTGTTTGTAGAAGGAAAACCAAGACTAATTAAATAAAAAAAAAAAAAAATAACTACAAGTGAAGCCATTTATAGGTTTTCACTAATAGATGCAATATATACAATTTAACAGTGCTTGCTTCAGATAAATAACTCAATGAGTATGGGATTATATATCTCAGGCACCCACACACATGAGGTGAACATTCATACTTTTTTTTTTATTTTATGGATGATAATGGAATAGTAACCCCATCTGTGCTATCAGTATACACAGGCGGGGCACCAGTGAAGGATGATAGGTGAGAATGAAGCAGGTCAGTTAGCCCATCGTGACGAATTCAACAAGAATTGTTCACGATGGTTTCCAGGGGGACCCACGTGGAGGTCGACCTAATAAGGCATATTGCTAGCAATGGGGCTGTCAAACTCTATTGCTAACAATCCTTTTCCCCCCGAACTTGCATACTATATGCAATATAGTGAACAATGTAATATAAAATATATAGAATAAATAAAATATATATATATATATATATATATATATATATATATATTAAGAATAAATTAAGTTTTTTTTGTATGCAATGAATGGCAGATAAGCTGTTGGCTCACCTAATGGAAAGTGGTAACCGTCACCTATAGATGTGAGGTGTGCCATGTATATAACAGAGTATACTGTTTCACCCATGATACCTCCCCATGCGTTGCGATTCCTGAGGATTTAGGTGTTATTCCTCTGTACCCTGTAAACTCACGCTATATCCCACCCTTTAAATCGAAACACAGCCATGCAAAAACAACTGCTTCATGGTAGAAACACAAATGGGATAGAGGTGCCCTAGCAAATGACTTTTGTACAAAGTCTCCCTCTGGTAAAGTTATTGTTTTTTGTTAATTATCTGCAATTATTGCATAATGTTATTCAGTGCGAAATGATGATACTGTTCCGGTGACTAATATGTTTATCTCACTCTCGGTAATAATGGTGAACATTATTATATCTCGGCTCTTCTATGAATTATAACCACTTTAATACTTTTTATAATGTTTGTTATACGTACATATACGCCTAGAGCCGGCCTTAGGTTACCTGGCGCCCCTGGGCAATATCTTCACTGTGCCCTCTCTGAGTTTGAACGCGAGCACTTAAAAATTCCGTGTTATTTATTTCAAAGTCGAATTTGATGTAATTCTCTCATGCATCTCTCTCAATTCGGCGCATCTTTTGTAACCCCCAAAGAGATCTATTGAGATCGTATTGAAATCTTAACATTTCTTTCATTATATATCCTACCTTAAAGCCAGCTGTAAATAAGAATCAAAATATATCGATCTTTTTCCTCCTTCGCTTCAGGAGTCCTGTCGCCCGTATCAGATGACGTGAATGAGATACTTGGTTAACTTAGTGCAGTAACCAAAATCCGAAAAAAGAATCTTATAATAAAAGTACTAAAGGTCGATATTTTGACGTTTTTAAACAGCTTTTATTATGTGATTTTAACATCAAGTTCGTGTTTTGTTCAGCGTCGAAATTTCGGAAATAGTATCATGATAAGCCCTCTAACTTCGTCTTAATTTGTATCCTATCTTTATTATTAAACTCTAAGATACGGACAATATATTTTTTAATGGGTGATGATGAAATGGTAACCCCATCTGTGCTATCGCTATGCGCTAGCAGGCTACCAGTAAGAGATAATAGGTGAAGATGAAACAGGTCAGTTAGCCCATAGTGATGCATTCATAAAGAATTAACCAAGATGGTTTCTAGGGTGAACTGCGTGGAGGTCGACCACCATTTGCCATTAATACTAACATCGGGGGGGAAAGGGATTGTTAGTAATTAATCCCACAATATATAACATCGAGAAACTATCATGATTGATTCTAATGAATCATCATGATGGGTACTGGCCTGTTTTCATCCTATATCATATATAAGCGCAACCGTACCATTTTCATCCAAAAAAAAAAAAAAAATACTAACATCGAGAAATTTGTCATAAATGTAACTATACATATATAAAAATGAGTGAATGGCTCAAAATAGGCCATCCCCTCCTTTCCCGTAGGTGTCGTAAGATGCGACTACGAAGGATCGGCTATAGTGTCGCTGTTATAACATCACAGAATGAAGTCAGAATAGTCAGCCCATTGTGACGAATTCACCAGAAATCAACCATGACGATTTCCAGGGGGACCGCGTGGAGATCGACCTGTCAGATAGACTAATAATCCCGTCTCACGTGGGGGTGGTAATGCGAACTAGCAGTTCCATTACTAGCAAACCCTGTCAGGTCGACCTACACACGATACTCCCTGGAAACCATCGTGCTGAATTCCAGGTGCATTCATCACGATGGGCCACTAACCTGCCTTTTCAGGGGGAAAGGGATTATTAGTAATGGAGACTGAGAATCCCATTGCTAGCAATATACCCAACCAGGTCGACCTTCACGCGGTTTCCCCTGGAAACTATCATGGCTAATTCCTGATGAATTCATCATGATGGGCTAACTGGCCTGTTTTCATTCTCATCTATCACCCTTCACTGGTGCTCCGCCAGTGTATCCTGTTAGTGCAGGCGGAGTTACCATACCATTTTGATCCAACAAAAAAAACTGCCTTTTCACTCTCACCTATCATCCCTCACTGTGGTCTCGTCAGCGAATACCGTTAGTGTTACCATTCCATCGTCATCCATTAAAAAAATCCCTCTCACGTGTACCACACAGTGCACTAGTTACTTGACGTAACAAACCCGCTAATCTTTACGTCAATAGATGTCTAAAAACGGACGTCGGTAAAACGTTTGAAAGTTAAAATTAAGACTGCCAATATTAGTTTTTTATTCCAACAAGTTTTTTTTTTTATACAACTTAGAATGGCAAACAAACTGACGGTCCACCTGATGGAAAGTGGTAACCGTCGCCTATAGACATGAGCAGTACCAAAGACATAACAGAGTATATTGTTTCGCCCATGATACCTATGTGTTGCCATTCCTGAGGACTCAGGTGTTACTTCTCTGTACCCAGTAAATTCACGCCATATGCCACCCTTCAAACCGAAACACAGCCATGCAAACACAACTGCTTCACGGTTGAAACACGAGTGGGACAGAGGTACACAAGCAATCGACTTTTGTACAAAGTCTCCCTCTGGTAAATATTACAATGCATTTGTAACCAAGCTCCCACATTAAAACAATTATGAACTGTGTCAAGTGCATATTAGAGTAGCTGAGGACGTTCGCATTCTTACCTTTTTATTGGATAAACCTGTATTTGTATGTACTTTCATACAGCTCGCTTCACATCGCATACACATACATACATTTAATTGTTTTACACAGTAATATTTTATATTTCCCAAAGAGTGTTGACGTCAGACAGGCAGCCGGTCGTAAAACTATAAGCCAAATCTTTTTGTAATATGGATAAAACCATATTACGCCGACCACAAATAATAATTGGGATAAGAGTGGGAAGATGATATAGTAATATTTTATGTATTTATTTATGTATATATTTATTTATTTAATATATTATGTGTCTGTTTATATTACATGATATTATCAAGTTTTTTAATGATATTATCAAGTTAAATGTTGACATAATTAACTAATTCAATGTAACAATTAATATGTATTTAGAATAATTATTTGGACATACGTAATTGATAAATTTTTACTTAACATGTGCTAAGACAAAATTTGCATGCCTTTAGATAAGGCGAGATGTGTAGCTCAGTTACTATTTAAGACCTTTGTACCACATTTCGAGCAAATAAATTATTCTTATTTCTTATATCCAAAAATGCACTGCCTACATATTTTTCGGTTTGCCCAATGGTTGTCTGGTAGAGAACACCGTCCGGTGTTAAGTCAGTTATAAGAATACATATTTATTTATTTAACTCTTTATTGCACCATCATCTTCCTACCCTTTTCCCAATTATTATTTGGGGTCGGCGTAATATGTTTTTATCCATATTACTAAAAGATTTGGCTTATAATTTTACGACCGGCCGCCTGCCTGACGTCAACTCTTTATTGCACCAAAAACATAAAAATAAACAATGACATATAAACAATTCAACTGAAATACAGTAGCATGGAGTACAGATTAAAATATACATATAAAGGTACAAAAGGCGGTCTTATCGCTAGGGCAATCTCTTACAGACAACCTTTGCTTAAAGGAGAACATATAGAAGTGCTTTTTTATGCATTTTAATGGAGTGGTAACCCCACATGCGCTATCGCTATACACGTGCGAAGCATCAGTGAGGAATGATAGGTGAAGACGAAAACAGGCCAGTTAGCCCATCGTGGTGATTTTTACAAGAATTAACCATGATGGTTTCCAGGGGGAACAACGTGGGTGTCGACCTGATAGGGGTATATTGCTAGCAATAGGGCTGTTAGACTCCATTACTTACAATCCCTTTCCCCCCTATAGAAGTGGATAGGTGACGCAAGAGTGAATTAAAAATACATAGCGTATTGAGGAAAATTTTGATATCTATTTGTTTTAAGTATCGGGGCCGCTGAGATTATCTTTTTGTACTACTTCACTGAGTGGGCTTTAACTGCTTTACCGACTGACCAAATAAGATGTTACCTTATAATAATGTTTGTATTTGTGATAAAAAAAACAGCCCAAACAAGTATCTTGTCCTTCGTAAGAACAAATGTTCAAATATTAATGCGTATCTATACTTACTGATGAGTGATGGGATAAGGGTTTTACAAAAAAGACGTAAAGAGATTTCTCCAGGGTATTGCAGGTGTGTGTTTTTTTTTTGATGGGTGAAAATAGTACGGTAACTCCGCCTGCGCTAACGGGATACGCTGGCGGAGCACCAGTAAAGAGTGATCGATGAGAATGAAAACAGGCCAGTTAGCCCATCATAATGAATTCATCAGGAATTAACCATGATAGTTTCCAGGGAGAACCGCGAGGAGGTCGACCTGGTTGGTTATATTGCTAGCAATGGGATTCTCAGTCTCCATCTAACAATCCCTTTCCCCCCTATTGCAGGTGTTATACCCTGCAGAAACATACATAGTTACATTCCTATTGAGTAACAGAGGTTACATATTAATTTAGAAACTTCTATTATATATACGAAAGCCGTGCAAAGCCGGACCGGATTGCTAGTCTATAAAAGTGAAAGTGAAATGAAATGAGATTTATTCCTGAAAAACATATCTGTAGTTCCTAATATTAATATTACATTTTTATAAGAGCACAGTAGTTGTGGTTTTAGAACTGGGCTCCTAAATAGGTTAATATAATAAAGTGAGTTTTGTTTGTTTGTTACTTCTTGACGAATTAACTGTGAAATTTGCTATACATATAATTCATTTATTTATATGCTTTGGTTTATATGCATTTACTTATAGTATAGATATTAGGTTATAACAAAAATGTACACAAGCGAACTTATCCCTTAAAGGGATGTCTTCCATGTAGAATATTTGGTATGTAGAAGGACATAGACCTATGTAATTTAACCTCGAGTTATAAGGATATAGGTAAAATATATTTCACCCATATCCTTCTAACCCAGGTAGCGGAATAGTCCCATTGCTAGCAATATACCCTCTCAGGTCGACCTCCACGCGGTTCCCCCTGGAAACCATCATGATTAATACCTGTCGAATTTATCATGGTGGGCCAATTGATCTGCATTCATTCTCACTTATCATCTTCGACTTGTGCCTGTGTATATCCTCAGGCCTATTTTATTTTGTGTATATCGTTAGCTATTGAACTATTTTGTCTCTTTTATAATGTTCAAATTTGAAAAAAAAAGTGACAAAACATGTAATAGTTAAAATTGATTTTTAAAAGTTACTTTTTTATAAATAAGAATGAATATTTGAATCATTTTCACCCATTAAATCGAAAAAAAAAAAGTCAAAACCGTGTAAATCGAAAAGCTTGCAGAAAATGCATAATTTTGCTATTTAACAGTTGTGATTTTTTTCAATATTTTTAGGTGTACACAGAAATAAAAATAAAAATTTTCATTTGTTCTAATAGTTCTTATTGTAGCCGTTCATGTTATTCATGCAAAAAACTTTCATAAGCGATCCAAAATTTCGATTTTAGTTTCAAACCTTTTAACTTCTTTCGACATTATTTTATATTTTTTTTTATGTTAATTTATAAAAACTATTTTGTCTCTTTCTTTGAAAAATTTTTTACTTTAATTTTATAAATAAGACACAATGAATATATGAGTAATTAACAATTTGAGTACCGTGTAAATCGGGGGATAGGTGTAATTAACAATTTGATCCTCCTGTCCTGTGTGCTTTGTTTTAGTAAATTATATACATTGTAGTACAATGTGTACAACTTGTTCATTTGTCCTGTTTATGTCCGCGTACATGAATAATGCACGTGGCAACAGAGCAACAATACAATGTGTTGTCAATTTATTACATTTCCAGGATGTCTTATAAGTGTTTATAACTTTACTAAAGAGAAACTTTGTATAAAAGCCGTCTGCTTCATCTCTGTCCCATTCGTGTTTCAACTGTGAAGCAGTTGTGTTTGCATGGCTGTGTTTCGGTTTGAAGGGTGAGATATGGCGATGAAACTACAGAGTACAAAAAAGAAAAAAAATTAGCTTACCGAAGTTTAGAATTGTAGCAATTATCTATTAATTTTCAAAAGCAAACAATTTATAATATGTCTTATTGATTATTTTAAAAGTTCTCTGCTAGGGCACTAAAACGTTCATCGTAAAATAATATTTTTATCAACCGACTTCAGAAAGAAGGAGCTTCTCAATTCCGTTCTATTTTTTTATGTTTATTACCTCCTAACTCCGTCAGTAGGGGGGGAGGGAAAGGGATTGTTAGTAACGGAGACTGAGAATCCTATTGGTCCTATCCTATACCCAACCAGGTCGACCTCCTCGCGGTTCCCCTGGAAACTATCATGATGAATTCATCATGATGGGCTACTGGCCTGTTTTCATTCTCATCTATCACCCTTTACTGGTGCTCCGCCAGCGTATCCCGTTAACGCAGGCGGGTTACCATTCCATTTTCACCCATCAAAAAAAAGTAGGGGCGGGGGAATTTTTAGTACCATGGATTACTAAAAATCCCTAGTCTTTCTAAACTACTAGTCCTATTGTCTGTTGACAATATACCCTCCTCGAAGTCCCCCCTGGCAACCATCATGCTGAATACCAGGTGTACTCATCACGATGGACTAACTGACCTGCCTTTTCATTCTCATCTATCATTCCTCACTGGTGCCCCGCCAGCGTATTTTTTTTTGTGGAATACAATTAACAAACAAACAAAAAACAAACGTTAAGCAATCTGATGCAATGTTTTCATTGATTGCTTTGCTTTTTCAGATGTAAATCAAACACAAATGGTACATTTGCGCAAAATATTTTCAGTTTCTCTTAACTACATTTACAATATCATATTTGTATTTCAGCCTGTTTATTCTTATGCCAAGATTTTAATGAGTATGTACATTGCAAATGTAAATTGTTCCCATTGATTTTAATTGACATCTGTTTTCTTAATTGACAACGTACGAGTGTGTATGGAATGTTTGTGTATTGTTAATTGAATGACCAGCACGGGTCAACGTCATCGAGTAACATCAGCATTTTTTATCGCGCAAATAGTCCAATCCCGCAACGAAATCCTATTGTTTGCTGTCTCGGATCGTTGGACTGTTTACTTAAGTACTTTACACTTTGCTCACCCGGAATTCCGTCATGGTTGAAATCTTTGGAATTAAACTGAAATTGTAATAAAAACGTAAATACAAAGAAAAGTAATTTTTAAGTCATGCACGGTTTGTAATCCAAACGGTGTTCCCCGTCATGTTAGGAGGACGTAGCTACACGTTGGTGCAATGACGTCCAATTGACTCGTCACCGGTTAGCAACGTTTGGATATGAGAACATGAGTTAACTTTTTGTTGAATGCAATTTAGAATGGTAAACAAGCTGACAGGTCACCTGCTGGAAAGTGGTAACTGTCGCCTATAGACATGAGCAGTACCATGGACATAACAGAGTATAGTGTTTTGCCCATGATACTCGCCATGCGTTCTCATTCCTGAGAATTCAGAACAGAAGGTTTAGCAACGGCGACTCTTACTGTTTCTATTCATGCGCTCTAATGTGACGAACGAACCCGAGTTTGTTTTTGAAAACTTGGTCACACTGAGTACAGTACAGTTGACTACATTCATTGTATGCATATGTGTACAATCGCTCAATTTGGGCCTGACGAGTGAAACGTTTAAGAAATACCATTGTCTTCAAAATTTTCAAATTTCTTGAGAAGTTTTAAGTTATATATTTTACTTTAAAGATTATGGGGTTCTTCAAAAAGAGCGCAATAAGGTTTTGGTGATGTAGGCTCCAGCTGCTACTGTTACCGTTTATTACCAGATGGGCTGTATGTCGTGGTTTACAAGAATCCTTTTGGAGTATCTAATATTCAGAAGGAAGGGGAAGGATTGTTAATAGTTTTTTACCACTTTATCGCCGTCATTGCTAGTAATATACGTTAACAGGTCGACCTCCACGTGGTACCCCTGGAAACTATCATGGTTAATTCCCGGAGAATTCGTCACAATGGCCAACAGTTTTGACTTCACCCTTACCTATCATCTCTTACTGGTACCCCGCTAACGTATACTGACAGCGCAGGCAAGCTTACCATTCTATCATCCATAAATTATTGTTAGTGATTGTCAGTAATGAGACTAAGAATCCCATTGATACTCAACCAGGTCAACCTCTTCGCGGTTCCCCTGGAAACTATCATGGTTAATTCATGACGAATTCCTCATGATGGGTTAACTGACCTGTTTTCATTCTCATCGATCACCCTTCACTGGTGCTCCGCCAGCGTATGCCGTTACCGCTGGTGGAGTTACCATTTCATTTTCACCCATCAAAAAAAATGTTCGTCTTAAACTCTTTCATCTCTCTCCCTCTTCAATCCCTTCTCCCCTTCTCGCTCATTCCCTCTCCCTCCCTCTCTCTTTCCCACTGGCATAACCGCGGGAAAGTGCTACATATGACACAATTAAAACAGATTGCTACATGCGTATTCATTATACGATAAGTGAGACGGTATGTGGGCAACAGCAATACCTACACTATGGTATTATCTCTGTAACAAACTCGTGCGCAAATGTCATTGCCATTTAACCTTTTAATCGTTTTATAGGCCTTTGTATGGCCTTACACATATATATGTAGCTTGCACGTCTATTACCTGCTTAATCATACTCAGTTTTTTTTCTTTAATGGGTGATAATGGAACGGTAATCCCGCCTGCGCTATCCGGTATAAGCTGGCGGGGCACCAGTGAGAGATGATAGGTGACGATGAAAGCAGCTCAGTTAGCCCACCATGATGAATGCCACAAGAATTAACCATGATGGTTTCCAGGGGGAACCGCGTGGAGGTCGACCTGATAGGGTGTATTGCTAGCAATGGTGCTATTAGACCTCATTACTAACAATCCCTTTCCCCCCAATCATACTCAGTTTTATTACAAGAATAATTTAAAAAACACTTTATCTAAACAGTTTTTAGCAAATGTCTATAAGAGATTAAACATTGTTTAGTTGAGATTAAAATGTTTGAATTGTCAGTTAGCAACAGTTTGTATGGGAAAAAAGTAAATGAGGGGTTTTACGTTTTTCCGGATAACTTTTCCATTTTTTATTTTTATAAAAACCTACTTCCGACATTAAGACTTAAGTAGCGTGAAAAAGCCGAAAAAAGTGAGCCGCCATAGTGCGGTCAACCGTTGAGCGTAAATCATTCTCTTTTCGGTTGATCGTATTCATGGAGCATGTTGTCTTTGTGTTCGCTCAGGATAGTGCGGTCACATGTCGAGCTTTAATAAAAAAAAAAAAAAAAAAACTGTATAAGTGACGGTCTTTGTTTGTCTTGGCGCCTTGACGATTGAGCTGAATCGTCAAAGCCAATCGTCATGAATTAGTCTTTGAGGACTGAGTACGTAGGGTACTTTTTATCTCGTTAATATAATTATCCCACTTACATGAAGTCACGGGTATTAAAGAGTGATAGTGGAATGGCAACCCCGCCTGCGCTATCGGTATACGCTGGCGGGGCACCAGTAAGGGATAATAGATGGCGATGAAAGCAGATCAATTAGCCCATCGTGATGAATTCCTCTAGAATTAACCACGATGGTTTCTAGGGGGAACCGCGTGGAGGTCGACCTGATAAGGTGTATTGCAAGCAATGGTGCTATTAGACCCCTATTACTAACAATCCCTTAATCCCCCGAAGTCACGGGTAAAACCTAGAGTAATAAAGGATAATTGACGATTGCACGTCGCCCTCGGTTCCAGGTCACCGCTCCACATCTCATATGTGTTTATTTGCATGCGATGCGATGGTACCTACATGCTAACGTATTCTGCTAGCGTTCATTATAGAATTTCAATACACCAAGGTCATTGACTGTTGTGGTGTTAGGTACTATTATGTCACCTGAGGGCCTACCATGAAATGTTTTCCGAAGTTTCGGAGCCAAATGAAACAGAAATTTGATGTTAAAATTACGTAATACATTCCGTTTGGAAATATTAAAAATGTTAAAATATTGTTCCTTTGGACATTTATGATAGGATGTATGACGAACGAAAAGTTAAACTCCATTTATTGGTCCGATTTTGGTATAAACAAAAACACGAAATTGAGTCCGAAATTTCGGAATTTCATTTCATGGTAGACCCGCTGTTCTCGAGGATTAGTTCGGATTGTGTTCAGTAAAATAGGAGGTTATCAACTATGTTTACTCCTCTTTCCACGTTAATTTTCAGATGGCTTAAGTTGTCGTTTATCTTTGCGGAGCATATGCAATTCACTTGTTCAATACCCTTGAAAATATTTAATGCATTTTTTTTTATACAACTTAGAACGGCAAACAAGCTGACGGCCCACCTGATGGAAAGTGGTAACCGTCGCCTATAGACATGAGCAGTACCATGGACATAACAGAGTATACTGTTTCGCCCATGATACCTTTCATGCATTGCTATTCCTAAAGACTCAGATGTTATTTCTCTGTACCCTGAAAATTCATGCCATATCCCACACTTCAAACCGAAACACAGCCATGCAAACACATCTGCTTCACGGTTGAAACACGAATGGGACAGAGGTACCCAAGTAATCGACTTTTGTACAAAGTCTCCCTCTGGTTTCGATTCGAGAATTCTATATAATAGATTGAAAAACTCGTTGCGTTGTTAAATAGACTTGAAAATACTAAAATTCTGCATTCGAAAATTAAAACAATAGATTGACTTATTGATCTTTTGATAGCTCGACTTGATTATATTCGAACCCAAATCTCTTAGCTATTTAAACAGTAGCCAGTATTAATTTCGTCAAGAATGTAGATTTTTATGGAGCAAAACTTATTGGTAATCGAACTCTTTTGCTCCCATATTCCTATGTAAATTTAGTAAATTTTAACATAAGTTTATTAAGAATTCTTAAAGTTTGAACAAGAAGCGCAAATGCGGACAAGAAAGACAAACGTATTTTTTTGTAATGTGGTCAATAAAGAATAAATAAATAAATACGGAACCCCCAGATCGCGAATTCTACGCGTATTGTCTCTTTTTTATCATCCGAGTAATAAAATGACCTTATCGTTCCGTTATATCATCGTACTTACCTCTCGGTACTTTGATCTAGACAAGTATCGACTGATAGATAAAACATTATTCTTTTTTTGTCACGTTGCTATATTAGTTACGTTATTATTATTATATATTCGTAAATAAAGGGATATACAGACCGACATATCTTTATATAACCTAAGTCTATACAAATTAATACTCAAACCATCATTAATCCGGCGGGAAAGGGATTGTTAGTAATGGAGACTGAGAATCCCATTGCTAGCAATATACCCAACCAGATCGACCTCCTCGCGGTTCCCCCTGGAAACTATCATGGTTAATTCCTGATGAATTCATCATGATGGGCTAACTGGCCTGTTTTCATTCTCATCTATCACCCTTCACTGGTGCTCCGCCAGCGTATCCCGTTAGCGCAGGCGGGGTTACCATTCCATTTTCACTCATAAAAAAAAAACACTAAACGCTGCTTTCAGGTAAACCAAAGAGGTAAACCTTCGTATGCTCGACTGCCACCCTCGTTTCACAAAAAAAAAGTATAAAAACCACACAACCGCAGAACGGAGGTCATCGAAAAATAGCTTGCAACCTTTCTAAGGGTCAGCCGGGTGTTGCAAAGTTACAAAAATCAATTCTCACTGCGGTGTTAAAGTCACTAAGGTCACGGTGAGGTCACCTCTCACCTTCCCAACTCACATGTAACGTGCTAGTTAATTAATTGTATTAGGTAAGATTAATTTTTTTTCATTCAATTATATTTAAAAGTGACGTCCAAAAAGGTTAACATGGAGGCGAATACGTCGCTAATACAGTTACTAAATCCTTACTAATATTATAAACGACATAGACTGTGTAAAAGATATGGTCAGAATGGGAATGAATGCAGAAATGACTGGGAATGGAGAAGAATGGAAAAGAAAAACATATAACGCCGACCCCAAATTATAATTGGGAAAAAGAAAGAAAGGTGATTATCATCATCATCTTCCTACCCTTATCCCAATCATTTGGGGTCGGCGTAATATGATTTTATCCATATTATAAAAAGATTTGGTTTTTAGTTTTACGACCGGCCGCCTGCCTGATGTCAACCCTCTGGGAAAGGAAGGTGATGTAATATTCATATTACCGACCTCGACCTGGATGGGTATATTGCTAGCAATGGGATTCTCAGTCTCCATCACTAACAATCCCTTCCCCCCACCTTGGTGGTTAAGGCCACCTATTGAATCCTATATCGACTACATTGATCTGGTTCTTGTACTTTAATTCTGCGAAGTAGTATATTATAATGGTTTGCTAAAAACAACAAAGAGTTTATATATGCGTGTCCAATTCAAGTCATGACAGTCATCGCACACTCTTTATCAATTCTCGACTCAAAATGTGTCAACATTTACTACACAGTCAATATTTATTATAAATTCAATTTATTATATTAATTATATTATGACATTTATATGCATGTAATTTGTAGTCAATGTTGTGTACGCCTGCTATAGTTATGCATATTAGCTACATGCTACACAAAAAATGTTATTTAATTTATGTATAATATGTATACTGTTGGTGTGCCTAATTAGAAATAAATAAAAATAAATAAATACACCACCAGAGGGCGACTTTGTACAAAAGTCGATTGCTTGGGTACCTCTGTTCCACTCGTGTTTCTATCGTGAAGCAGTTGTGTTTGCATGGCTGTGTTTTGGTTTGAAGGGTGTAATATGGCGTGAATTTATAGGGTATAGAGGAATAACACCTGAGTCCTCAGGAATGGCAACGCATGGGGGGTATCATGGGTGAAACAGTATACTCTGTTATGTCCATGGTACTGCTCATGTCTATAGGCGACGGTTACCACTTTCCATCAGGTGGGCCGTCAGCTTGTTTGCCATTCTAAGTTGTATAAAAAAAAACACAGGGTTTCATAAAGTGAAACGAAGTGACGTAATCATGAACTAAATGGTTTCCCTCTATTGATGTGAAGAGAACCGTGTATATCATAGAATATACTGTGATTTTCATGATAATTTTTTTTTAATGGATGATGATGAAATGGTAGCTCCGCCTGCGCTAACGGTATATGCTGACGGGCACCGGTGAGGGATGATAAGTGAAAATGAAAATACATAATGAATACATCCAGAATTCAGCACAATGGTTTCAAGGGGGACTACATGGAGGTCGATAATGGGATGGTAGTCTAGATTACTAACAATCCCGTCCCCTTCCCCGGTTCTTGATATTTAGATGAGTTCATAACCTACGTGCTGCAGCGATAGGCATATTGCTTTGCGAATGTAGTTCTTGGGTTCGATTAACGATCGGGCTGATTTAGGAAAGAAACCCATTTCAAGATTGCTTCGTGTTTTAGTGCTCATGATGGACCGTATTAGTGGTTCCAGATACACATTGTCTAACTCCTTATAACACATGGCATCTTAGCCTGAGGGACCAGACTGTCGAACCAGGCGACTGTATTACACTTACTGTTATTTGAAGATTTAATATTACATAAAAATTGGTTAAAGACGTCATTGTCCGCGTCGAATACTGATTCGTACTTACATGGAGTCAATGAACTGGCTACAAAAATATACAACGGAAATTTTCAAGGCAGTGCTGACGCCACAATACTGCACATATCTACTTGAAATCGATCGATACATAAGCAACAGTGATTTGCCTCGACTTAAAAGTCAGTCGTTTCAGTAATTGGCTAGTGAAAGCTTGCAGTCACTAGAGTCACTGTGGTGTAGGAAGGGTTACATTTTCCCTAGGTTTTCTTTTAATGTATGATAATGGAATTGTAACCCCGCCTGCGCTAACGATATACGCTGGCGGGGCACCAATGAGGGATGATACGTAGATAATGAAAAAGCAGGTCAGTTAGCCCATCGTGATGAGTACACATGGAAATCAGCACGATGGTTTCCAAGGGGAAACTCGTAGAGGTCGACCTGACAGGGTATATTGCTAGCATTGGGACTGGTAGCCCGCATTATTAATAGTCCCTTTATCCCATTTTTCGCAGTTATACATGCGCAACTATGCCAGCTCCTCTCAGTAGCATAGAAGCTTCCTGGTATCTTCATAAAGTTTATAGAGCGACATCAGTTTTTTTTTTTATACGACTTAGAATGGCAAACAAGCTGACGGCCTACCTGATGGAAAGTGGTAACCGTCGCCTATAGACTTGAGCAGTACCATGGACATAACACATACTGTTTCACCCATGATACCCCCCATGCGTTGCCATTCCTGAGGATTCAGGTGTTATTCCTCTGTACCCTGTAAATTCACGCCATATCCCACCCTTCAAACCGAAACACAGCCATGTAAACACAACTGCTTCACGGTAGAAACACGAATGGGACAGAGGTACTCAAGCAATCGACTTTTGTACAAAGTCTCCCTCTGGTAAAATATGTCTTCACCATCAAACGCATCCACATGCTTATAGATAATTTATCACTAAGTGAGGGTTTAAGAGGAATATGATTACAAACATAAACTGTTGGTGAAAGCGGTAATACAAGATTCAATAACAACCGGACACCGTGTAAACACGGTTATTGTGGGAAACTGAGAAATGGCTTAGTTTTGCTAATTCTTTTTAAAACATTTAGCTGACTATAGAAGTAGATCTTATTTTATCGATTGATTGATAACTGCGTATGGTAGACAGTATCCTACGGTACGACGGTTAGATAAAGTATCCTTTTCATCAATATGGGATGATAGGGCTTCTGCGGGGGGAAAGGGATTGTTAGCGATGAGGTCTAACAGCTCCAATGCTAGCAATGTTACTAATCAGGTCGATCTCCACGTGGTTCCCCTGGAAACCATCGTGGTTACTTCTCGTGGAATTCTTCACGATGGGCTAACTGACCTGCTTTCATCGTCATCTATCATCTATCACTGGTGCACCGCCAGCGTATACCGATAGCGCAGGCGGGGTTACCATTCCATTATCATCCATTAAAAAAAAAAAAAAACCCGCTTCTGCTATCTTCTGCTATTTGGTTTATATTGGTTGAGTAATTGTGAGGGTCAAGATGAGGATGTCAGGTCCCTGGGCCCATCGTGATAAATGCATCAGGAATTAACCACAACGGTTTCCAATGTGCCGAGTGGCGATCGATTTGACAGTATGTAGAGTAGGGCAAATTGCAGGAATGCAAGCAAGCCCAAGGGCGGTACCCTTATATATTTATATAATATGGCAACGCGAGGTAGGTCTTCTGCGCGGACCAAGCCATGTGTAATAGGTAAAACATATCTAGCGTATGTAAAAATAGATTATCATCTGATTGTCTGCGTTGATGCAATCATGTATCTATGATTGACGGTAATGACTGTTACCAAGCCGTCGTTGTAATGTTTCACGATTTACTGATAAGCAGTATTGTTTTATTGATGTTTTAGGATTCCGTGTTAGAAGGGAAAAATTAAGTGCGGATGAAACTTTAGTTTTGAGAGTTCTGTTAGAATAAACTATTTTATTTGAACGTATTAACTTATTGTTGAACCGCGTTCATGAATAAGGGCTCCTATGGAGTTCGAAAGTAGTTGGGCATCTACAAATTTTAAAAGTGAATATAGTCGTATAAATAATTACAGTGTTAATTTATGGTGACAGGCGTTACGATCAGACCCTGATTGATGTTTATTGCCCAAATAATCATTAAAATAAATGAGCACAAACTAGATGGCATTATTTTATTAAAGACTTCTTACGGCTAGTTAATTTTAAACTTTCGCGACATATTTTAAATACACTATCGGAATTTAATGCGATGACCAAATTTGCAGGTAAATAGTATACCTGCTTTTTTAATGTCGACCTTTCTTTTCTTATGGCTACCTTCCACCTTATTGTGTCTGTAACATTGTATTATCCGATTTGTTTAATGGATTATAATGGAATGGTAACCCCGCCTGCGCTAACGGTATATACTGGCAGGGCACCAGTGAGGGATGATAGGTGAGACTGAAAAAGCAGGTCAGTTATTCCAGGTGAATTCGTCCGTTCCACGTGGAGGTCAACTTGGTTGGGCATATTGCTAACAATGGGACTGATAGTCCGTTTTACTAACAATCCCATCCCACCTGTATTGTCTGTATTGTCCGATTTACATGTTAGCGATATATATGTCAGTGAATTTATAGGGTACAGAGGAATAACATCTTAGTTCTAAGGAATGGCAACGTATGGGGGGTATCATGGGCAAAACAGTATACTCTGTTATGTCCATGGTACTGCTCATGTTTATAGGCGACGGTTACCACTATCCATCAGGTGGGCTGTCAGCTTGTTTGCCATTCTAAGTTGCGTTAAAAAAATATGTAGCAGTGGACACCAAATGTCCAAAATGATAATAGATAAGAGTCACCTATCCCATATCGGAGGGGGGCGGGGGGGAGTGACGTCATGGTAGTTGAATACACAACATAATATTGTGTAATATGTGGCTCATCATGACAGCAGCACTCGTCCCGTGCCCTTGAATTCGACAAATGATTGCGCCGCACTGCTGAAAAACATCATTTGAACGAATCGTTTTTAATTGTTCAAAATACGTGGAACGTGAAGGAGTAAAACATCTGCGCGATTGCATATTTTTTTAATGGATGATAATGGAATGGTAACCCCGCCTGCGCTATCGGTATATACCAATGGGGCACCAATAAGAGATGAATGGTAGAGAATGCTATATGGTATTAAGTCCGCCTTTTGTACCAGACATTTTTTTGTAATGTGGTCAATAAAGAATAAATAAATAAAATAAATAAATGGTGAGGATGAAGCAGGTCAGTTCGAAATCGTGACTAATTTAACGATAAATTTGTCACGATGGTTTCCAGGGGGATCCGCGTGGAGACCTGATGATTGATAACAATCGGAACTAACTATCCCTGTTATTAACAATCCCTTCCCTCCACGATTGCTTAAATGTACTATGATTGTTTATTATGGAACTTATTATACCAAATATTCTGGCCCACCTGATGAGGGGTAACCATTGTCTATTGGGGGGAATTGTTAGTAAAGTGGCCTACCAGTCCCATTCCTAGTAATACACCTTGTCAAGTCGACTTCCACGTGGTCCCTCTGGAAACCATCGTGCTAAATCACAGGTGTATTCAACACAATGGGCTAACTGACCTGCCTTTGCATTCTCCCCTATCATCCTTCACTGGTGCTGGGGGAAAGGGATTGTTAGTGATGGGGTCAAGTAGCCCCATTACTAGCAATATACCCTGTCAGGTCGACTTCCACGTGGTTCCCCCTGAAAACCATCGTGGTTAATTCTAGTTGAATTCAGGATGGGCTAACTGACCTGCTTTCATCCTCATCAATTATTTATCACTGGTGCCCCGCCAGTGTATACCGATAACGCAGGCGAGGTTACCATATCATTATCATCAAATTTAAAAAAAACCCCTCACTGATGCCCCGCCAGTGTATATCGTTAGCACGGATGGGGTTGTTTTTCTATTATCATCCACTAAAAAAAGTCCGTCATTTATAGACATACACTACATTGACACGCTGTGGCGTCCATGGTGCATACGTTGTTAGGGCAGAAAGGGATTACTAGAAATAAGACCCATCGCCCCAGAATTTTACCATATGCTCCGTTAACCATCCACTGCTCTACATAGGCTTCCCCCATAAAGGGAGTTTTGCCAGTAGTTGCTACGCTTGACAACCTCAATTGGGCTTTGGAGATGTTTTAAGAGGGACGCTTTCGACTATAAGTTCCCTTGGTCGCTATGGGAAAGGAAGAAGTGGTATATTCTATGCCGGGACCACACGGTGAATTTAAATACATAATATATGCAAATTAAACAGAAAATTACGTTTTGTTGAACTGTGACTGATAAATTTATAATTTTATATTCTGCAATAATTTATATATTTACTCAGCTATATATACATACACTGTTCCATGCGGTAAATACAATAGATTTATTATAACATATTTGCTTTACTAACAGATTGGAAATACAATCACAGAGGGGGGGGGGGGGAGGGATTGATAGTAAGTGATAGGGATGACTAATAATCCCCTCTCACGTGGGGGTGGTAATGCGAACTAGCAGTTCCATTACTAGCAAACCCTGTCAGGTCGACCTACACGTGATGCTCCCTGGAAACCATCGTGCTGAATTCCAGGTGCATTCATCACGATGGGCTACTAACCTGCCTTTTCAGGGAGGAAAGGGATTATTAGTAATGGAGAGTGAGAATCCCATTGCTAGCAATATACCCAACCAGGTCGACTTCCACGCGGTCTCCCCTGGAAACTATCTATATCAATTATATTAATGTCAAAACCCATCACCTTTTATTTACCAGAATCGTTATAAAAAAAAAAACTATCATGGGTAATTCCTGATGAATCCATCATGATGGGCTAACTGGCCTGTTTTCATTCTCATTGATCACCCTTCACTGGTGCCCCGTCAGCGTATATCATATAGCGCAGGCGAGCCTGTCATTCCATTTTCATCCATCAAAATACAATCACAGAAAGTGAGACGAAAAAATTATTGCATTTGTGTGTGTGAATTGTAATTGTGAGCATGGAATAGTGCTGCACGATGCACATTCTATCGTTACATGATTTATCGACACTTAAAGTTAATCTTTTAATTTTATGTAACAATTAAAAGTTAAATAAATTACTGTTAAATTTATTTAACTTCAGTACACGTGTAATAAATTATACGTAATATGTACATATTATTTAATAATCATGTTGTAAAATTAATATTTTTAGAAACCAAATATATTTATAAACTTTATGTAATACGTACATATATGATATTAATAATAGTGTATTTTAAACTTTTGAACTTTAAATTTAAGAATATTTACGTATTTATTATTATTTTAATTTGAATATTTGAGGTTGCAGAGTATTAATTAGTTTAATTGTGACAATTTTCTCTGTGGATTCTTATGTAAAATATTTGTTATACTTCTAAGTATTGTACTTAAATAAGTTAAATATTTCAAGCGTATTTATTAGTAAAACATGAGATTGTATTTTCTGTTTTTTTTTTTTTTTTTATGGTACAACATACTTAATTCTAACTATATTCACTTAAAGTAATTCTACTTTAAAACATAAAAATAATTAGAAATTATTTTGTTCAAGGGAGCTTATGATGGAGGGATGGGCAGCAGCGTTCCTCTTAAAATATCACCAAAAGCCAAACTGCGGTTTTTTTTTTGTGGATGAAAATGGTATGGTAACCCCGCCTGCGCTGGCGGTGCACCAGTGAAGGGTGATAGATGAGAATGAAAACAGGCCAGTTAGCCCATCATGATGAATTTATCAAGAATTAACCACGATAGTTTCCAGGGGGAACCACGAGGAGGCCAACCTGGTTGGGTATATAGCTAGCAATGGGATTTTTAGTCTCCATTACTAACAATCCCTTTCCCCCCGCCAAACTGCGGTTGCTAATTCGCTTGCCAAGCGTGGCAACTACTAGCAAAACCCTTCTTATGAGGGAGGCTATGTTCAGCAGTAGACAGTTAATGGCTGATAAAAATATTACATACATTTTGTTTATACTGCCGCTAAATCAGCTTCGAGCATATATTGTGCAAGTTATTGTCCTATCGTCTATCTCCCTCTAACGTATAGGTTATTTGTTCTCTCTTTTACATTGGCAATTCATGTACATCATAATCTAAGGTAAATACTAAATATGTCTTTGTACCCGTGTATAAATATGTTGACATAACAATGCAAGGCTTTGTTGCGAGCATTATGTTTTATCGTCGTGTTTATTCACGTAGACTAGTAGTCTATTAGGACAAATATAAAGAGGTAACTACACTAACTATTAAACTAACTAACACAACTGCTTTACGGTTGAAACACGAATGGGACAGAGGTACCCAAGCAATCGACTTTTGTACAATGTCTCCCTCTGGTCTGTCTGTCTACCCGTGCGAAGCCATGGCGGACCACTAGTCTGATATAAATAGATAATGTATTTGCCTTGACCACTATCACGGTTCCCATAACCTTTCCGCTGTGGATTTAAAGGTCGTTTACGCGCAAAGACAATTGTTTCACTTCACGGTGGTTGGTGATTATAAAATTGATTAGTGATGATCTGTTTGGTAGTAAGGTTGTGGTATTCGAACAATACCACAATATTATAATTTATCTTAAATTTAGAATGGCAAACAAGCTGACGGCCCACCTGATGGAAAGTGGTAACCGTCGCCTATAGACATGAGCAGTACCATGGGCATAACAGAGTATACTGTTTCGTCCAAGATACTGGACGAAACAGTATACTCTGTTATCTTTTTAATTGGATAAAAATCCCGTCTGCGCTATGAGGACTCAGGTGTTATTCCTCTGTACACTGTAAATTCACGACATATCCCACCCTTCAAACCGAAACACAGCCATGCAAACACAACTGCTTTACGGTTGAAACACGAATGGGACAGAGCTACGAACGTACGTAGGTGCAAACGTCTTTTGTACAAAGTCTCCCTCTGGTAATAGTGTTATATTATGTTTTTGTATTAAATTATCAATTATTATTAATTTAAATGAAAGATTACAATAGGTTCTACATATATATTAGTAGGAGGTTTTAATTTTATAGTAAGAACTAGCTGACTCGGCAAACGTTGTTTTACTATATACATTATTTTTAGAACTATACATGAAAATTTATCGTACTACAATTATAGTCGATTGACATCTTGCAACCTTAATGCGACATATAAAAATCGCGTTTAAAAAATAGGGGTTCATCATGAAAGCGTGACAATTTGAATTTGTATGTTTTTTTCAATGCTAAATCATAATAATATAAATATAAAAAAAATTGTCAAAAAAATAAAAAAAATTGAGGTAAGTCACCCTTATCATTAAGGGGTATGAAAAATAAATGTTGGTCGATTCTCAGACCTACCCGATATGCACACAAAATTTCATAAAAATCGGTAAAGCCGTTTCGGAGGAGTTTGGTAACAAACACCGCGACACGAGAATTTTATATATAAGATTTTATAGGAGTACAATTCTATTTGTCTAATGGCTGAATCTATTTTTGAAATTAATTACAGTGTTCACAGTAGGTGGCGCCAGTCATCGCTATGTAAATAATCATAATCCCTTTACTTAGTCTCTTATTTGTTTTTCGTGAGGTAGTCATGTAAATAAATTATGACACATAATATAATATGACAAAACGTTGTTTGAATTTTATTGCGAGATTGTTTAATCGTGCTTCTGCTATTTGTGTTGCTATGGCTGCCTTTATAGTCAATATTTTGAACGATGCATCAATTCACTTTGGTCCTGGATTCTTGGATAATTTATCTTCTTTCTAAACTTCTTTAACTTTCTTACCAGAGGGAGACTTTGTACAAAAGTCGATTGCTTGGGCACCTCTGTCCCGTTCGTGTTTCTACCGTGAAGCAGTTGTGTTTGCATGGCTGTGTTTCGGTTTGAAGGGTGGGATATGGCGTGAATTTACTGGGTACAGAGGAATAACACCTGAGTCCTCAGGAATGGCAACGCATGGGGGGTATCATGGGCGAAACAGTATACTCTGTTATGTCCATGGTACTGCTCATGTCTATAGGCGACGGTTACCACTTTCCATCAGGTGGACCGTCAGTTTGTTTGTTTCTAAGTTGTATAAAAAAAATCCTAAAAGCTAATATTTTTTTAATGCACAAATAAAGAGCAGGTGGGGGGAAAGGCATTGTTAGTAATGGAGGAGTAATGGAGTTAGAATCCCGTTGCTAGCAATATACCCAACCAGGTCGACCTCCTCGCGGTTCTCCCTGGAAACTATCATGGTTAATTCTTGATGAATTCATCATGATGGGCTAACTGGCCTGTTTTCATTCTCATCTATCACCCTTCACTGGTGCTCCGCCAGCGTATCCCGTTAGCGCAGGCGGGGTTACCATACAATTTACACCCATCAAAAAAAAATTAAAAGTAGGTTTTAATAAAATCATCAATTTCTATATATTTTTTAGTTTACATTGTTATTATAAAGTAATATATTATTATAAGTCGAAAAGATTTATGTTTGGAATGAAAAAAAAAACAAAAAAAAAATACTTAACCGGTATTAAAAAAAAATATACTTATAGAAAGTTATATTATATTGTAATCCCGCCCGCGTTTACGGACTACACTAGTGGGGCACCAGTGAGGGATGACAGGTGTGAATGACAAGGCAGGTCAGTTAGCCTATCGTGATGAATATATCGGGATTCTACCCAGCAAGGGACGTGGCGTGAAGATAGCATATTGCTAGTATCCAAGTAAACCATTAGCAGCGACGCACCCACCGTCGCCGAAAATAGTTCTGTACCAAATGGGTCACGCATTTCTTCGCAAAGGTCATTATCGATTGCACGTGAGGCCACTGCTTCCAGCCAGTAAAAATAAGTTCAGATACCTATCGAGTATAACGACGGCCAACCGCCAACACCTTCTAACTGACATTAAAAAAAATAGTTAAAAAAAATATATCTTACCTATCTCTTGTATTACATCGAGTCATTATTTTACTATTTATTTTATGGTTTTGGCTCTTCATATTTGGAATAGTTTCAGAATTAGAGTATTTTCTGTAAGACGTACATGTAATATTTAAATAGGGGGAGCATTTTGCAGGTGTCACAGAAAACACCCTAGGATTAGATCTAAAAATTTATAATTTTGTTTAACGCAAAACGCGACTTGATCGATGTGAAAATTATCGATGTAACAATTTTTACGAGAGCCCACTCCTTCTAAAATAATGTAGTTAGAATTAAGCATATTTTTACGTAATTACCCTTTAAACATTTATCTCTTCAAATGAAATATTATCGTAATTATTTATATCGTAGTGTATATTTCTATTCATGTTTACAATTCGGGGATGTCCGACTAGTTTCAATTTCAATAGAAGCCTATATTCATGAGCACGGTTCACGGCTGTGTTGCGAGCAGAAATAATTTCTACAAGAATTGGTAGAAAAAAAATATCTATTTCAATCAAAATAAATGTTATCAATATTTTGAAATGAAATTAGGACAAGTACTTGAATTTTTCATCTTCTATTTGCAACTTCAGTTCTGTATAAATTTAGAACTGTGTAATATACACATTTACATTAGATGCGCTCTAGTGTAATAATTTTCTTTTCTTTACTTCGGCTCTGGATGCAAGCCCTTTTGAGCCGACCTACACTGTGAATTCAAATCTTTTCCACACCTCTCTATATATCTCTATAATATATAAATCATCAAAATAACAAATGTCAAGAAGTTCAAAATTTCAAATTAAAAAAAAAATCGGTTACCCATTAAAAAAAAAAGTTGCGAACACAGCAGTAATAATAGGAACGAACTATCACAGTTTTTGAAAGAAATCTGTACAAAGGCTTAAAAATTCAGTTCTTGACAGTAAGCCTTCCACTGACTGCGGTACTTGTCTTGTTTTTATAATTGTATTACCACTCTGTTAGTACGTGAGTACATTATACTATATCCCCCCTGGAAACTATCTAACTGGGCTATTCATTTTCACCTATCATCGTTCACTGATGCCTCGCCAGTGTATACCGTTAGCGCAAGCGGGCTAACTATTCCAATATCATCCATTGGGGGGAAGTGATTGTTAATAATGGAGAGGTTAGTCCACATTGCTATTAATATCAATATATCTTATATGGTCGACCTCCACGCGGTTCCCCCTGGAAACAATCGTGACTAATTTATCCTTTATTGTATACAAACATATTGTTAAAAACAATTAATTTTAAACATAATGTAAAGGCTTATCTCTAATAAAAGGTATTATCCGGTCTATGCATGTTACAATGTTGTTCCACGTTTGTAAACACGCAGTCAGCTGTTGTTGTGATAATTAATTCCTTGATGTTGCAATTACATTTTACTAATCATTAGCTGTTACTAAATCACTTCAATTGATATGTATGTACGTGCATACATATATATTCTAATTATCTTCTCGCGAAATGTACGTGTGAAATAATGATTGACGTGTATCATTGACCCAGTTTGATACCGACCAGTTTACGTTGATCCCCTATTAGTACTTCATTTGTGAATCTCTATACACATTATATTTGGCCAGTTATTACTATTTAATTATTAATTATACTATTAAATAAAAATAGTTTGTATGTCTGTTTCTGCATTCAAAACGTGACAATGTTTGTTATACAGAGTGTCATTAAGTAAAACGCAGTGAGGTAGTCATGAACTGAATGGTTTTCCCCTACTGATGTGAAGAGGAATGCGTATATCGTAAAATACCGTGACTTTCATGGTAATACTATTCATGGATTGTTACTCCTATCTATCTATCCTATTTAAGAGCTGCGCTCTTGTCGGTGGAGCTCTTGCCACTCACTACGATTTTCAGCGAGTCTCTTCACCTCTTGATACGATACGACACCAACTCCTTCCTTGATCAGCCTGATGTAACTATGCCTCGGTCTCCCTCTTTCCTTCCTTCCCTCTATCTTACCTTCTATTATAATGTTCATAAGTTCGTCGTGTTGTAACAAGTGTCCCAACATTTTTCCCCTTCTGTCCTCGATAGTTCTAATAATTTGTCTTTTTTCCTTAACCCTAACGGTCCATCCTTCTCCAGCACCAAATTTCACTCCTATGGCGTGTTTTTTTTTAATGGATGTTGATGGCTGCCACGTGGCGGGGAACCAGTGAGATGATAGGTGAGAATGAAAAGGCAGGTCAGTTAGCCCACCGTGATGAATACACCTGGAATTCAGTACAATGCTTTATAGGGTGACCACGAGGAGCTCGATCTGTTAGGGTATATTGCCCTAGTGATAAGACCGCCTTTTGTACCTTTATGTGTATATTTCAGTCTGTATTTATGTTACTGTATTTCACTTGAATTGTTCAATTGTCATTGTATATTTTTATTTATGGTGCAATAAAGAGTTAAATAAATATTTTTTTTATACAATTTAAAATGGCAAATAAACTGACGGCCCACCTGATGGAAAGTGGTAACCGTCGCCTATAGACATGAGTAGTACCATGAACATAACAGAGTATACTGTTTCGCCCATGATACCCCCCCATGCGTTGCCATTCCTGAGAAGTCAGATGTTATTTCTCTGTACCCTATAAATTCACGAAAAAAAATCATTCATATTTATATTAAAATTACTAATTAAATCTGGTTTTTCCACAATTTAAATGTTTTTTTTTTACAAAACTCATTTTTAATCATTGATATCCAGACTCGAAATTATATTCTATCGAGTCTCCATATTGGTGTAATGAACTCTATGAAGTTTTACTAAGTATATGTACATTACTTATATATAACATTATTATATGCTGTTTGTTTGCTATAACATGTTAACAGCAAACAAGCAAAGCCAGTAAACATTTTAATTTATGGCTCCCCACTGATATGGATTTGGTTATCATTTTATCTTTTGTTTACTTTAAGAACGCATGTACTATGCCACATAAACAATTAGACGGGGTGACTTTTGCCGCGGTGGATTGACGTCAATTGGAAAACCTTATTTTGTATTTGCAAAGCAAAATGACTTCTAAATTAGTAATTTACAAAGAAAACATTAGATATTTTACTGAACTAGGTATTATTTTTATCTATTTATTTATTCATTAGTACATATATGTGTACATGGCGGACTTAATGCTAAAAGTATTCTTTTTTTTATACAACTTAGTATGGCAAACAAACTAACGGCCCACCTGATGGAAAGTGGTAACTGTCGCCTGTAGATATGAGCAGTACCATGGACATAACAGAGTATACTGTTTCGCCCATGATACCCCCCATGCGTTGTCATTCCTGAGGACTCAGGTGTTATTCCTCTGTACCCTATAAATTCACGCCATATCCCATCCTTCAAATCGAAACACAGCCATGCAAACACAACTGCTTTACGGTTGAAACACGAATAGAACAGAGGTACCCAAGCAATCGACTTTTGTACAAAGTCTCCCTCTGGTAAAATTCTCTCCCAGTCAACCTCAGGGAAGTGTCAGAGTACTCGAATGCGTTATTTTGCTGAAGTCCATATCATTTGTCAGTTGATTAGAATTATTTTGTTTAATTAACTGACAAGTGTTATTACTTCTGGTCATAATTATCATCATCATCATACCAGCCTTTAACTGTCCACTGTTGAACATAAGCCTTCCCCTTGGGGGGGATTTGCCAGTAGTTATTACGCTTGGCAGGGCGTACTGGCAATTGCAGTTAGGCTTTAGAGATGTTCTAAGAAGGACACTGCTGCTATAATAAATACATACAAAAATAAATACATAAAGCATTACTATCTATATATATTTTTTCTTTGTTTCAGATTTGAGGAGCATATTCCATATGAATGAATACATGTACTTAAAAACAGTGATATTATTAATATA
This sequence comes from Galleria mellonella, assembly GCF_026898425.1. Classification (NCBI taxonomy): domain Eukaryota; kingdom Metazoa; phylum Arthropoda; class Insecta; order Lepidoptera; family Pyralidae; genus Galleria; species Galleria mellonella. Next base: position 5,465,739 of record NW_026442015.1, read on the forward strand.
GATAACAAAGTGCCAAAAACTAATATAAGTATCAACAATGGATCCAGGGTATTTCGACACGGAAAAGAAAAGGAACCCGAGGGAGACAGCTAACATATTTGCCAAGATATGTTTCTGGTATGTGGTGTGGCATTATTTTTTAACTGTCTTTGAATAGGAGGAGTATGACGAAGGAGGACTAGAAACTATTGACACCAGAGGGCTCCTCACAAGTAGTAGTGGTAGTAGGAGAGATTTTAACTGCCTTTTTTTAAAAGACTTTCAAAAGAAGGAGCTTCTTAGTCTGTTTATTTGTTTTTTTTTTGTTTGTTAGTATATTACAGTTATGTTATCGTTGCCAATTCCGATCCGTTGTTCTTAATTGTTTTCGTAACCGATAAGGTTTAATTCCATATTGGTCCCATATTAATTTTGTGACGGGATGGACTGTGTGAAAGATGACATATACAATAGAGGAGCGAGTCCGGAAATGATAATTAATGGGGATTTTTGGAAAAAGAAGACATACTGCGCCGATTCCAAATAAATGAGAAAAGGCAAGGCAATGATGTAGAATAATGATTTATAAAATTGAAATACATTTGTCATCTACCAAAATTACTACACCCTAAAAATAGGAATAAATTAATTATTAAATAAGTAAATGATGCAATTAATAAATAAGTAAATGATACAATGAATAAATAACTTTTTTTTATACAACTTAGAATGGCAAGCAAGCTGACGGCCCACCTGATGGAAAGTGGTAATCGTCGCCTATAGAGATGAGCAGTACCATAGACATAACAGAGTGTACTGTTTCGCCCATGATACCCCCCATGCGTTGCCATTCCTGAGGACTCGGGTGTTATTCCTCTGTACTTAGTAAATTCACGCCATATCCCACCCTTCAAACCGAAACACAGCCATGCAAACACAACTGCTTCACGGTTGAAACACAAATGGGACAGAGGTACCCAAGCAATCGACTTTTGTACAAAGTCTCCCTCTGGTAAGTGATGCAATTACTAAATAGATAAATGATGCAATAAATAAATAAGCAAATGATGTAATAAATAAATAAACAAATGATACAATTAATAAATAAGTAAATAATACAATTAATACATAAGTAAGCGATGCAATAAATAAATAAGTAAAGATGTTGGTACTACTACGACATTGCTCTACTTATAATTCCCGCATTTTAAATTAAAATATTTTCATTCTAATACGTTTCACCAAACATCTCATAGTTCACAGATGTGTTTTATCACGAGCGAAATCGTAAAATCCCACAGCCACTTTTTATCATCGCACCGCTCGTCATCGACAGGGAATTCATCCTTACACGCTAAAACTTGAATGGTCGCTTACAGTGCGGTCACAGAGGAGTTTTCTCCCGTGAACGCTTAGGCTTTCAAATGAGCTCTTAGCCTAAGAATTCTCTAGAGTATCGGGTTATTCAAAATGGTCATAGTAATGTTTCGGCAAGGCACGAAACACGTGACACCCTTAGTTTACTATCAGACGGGCTGTATACTTGTTTGCCACCTTTGTGGCATAAACAAAATTATGTACTTACTTCTGTGTGTGACTGTGTTTCGGTTCGAAGGGTGGGATACGTTGTGAATTTACTGGGTACAGAGGAATAACACCTGAGTCCTCAGGAATGACAACGCGTGGGGGTATCATGGGCGAAACAGTATACTCTGTTATGTCCATGGTACTGCTCATGTCTATATGCGACTGTTACCACTTTCCATCAGGTGGGCCGTCAGCTTGTTTGCCATTCTAAGTTAAAAAAGTTAAGTTAAAAAACCATAATATCACTTAGATTTTCATTGAAAATTCCTATTTTTTTTCGTAACTATCTCATGTAAATAATTAATATAATTACAGGTACACATGGCCAATATTCGCTAAAGGACGCAAAGGGCAGCTTAGCATATCAAATGTATATAGGTAAGTTATTTATTTATTTATTTATGGGATTACCAACATAAGATACAGCTAAACATTTCAATATAATACACTGGTAGATTAGATCTTACTGTTCTTACATTTATAGGCGACCACAGCATGCCTTGTGTTTGATAAACATTAAAATATAATTAAATTATTAAATGTCATTAAATGAGTAGAGATATTAACAATATGAATAATAATATAATATAAATAATGGAAATTGTATTAAAATTATTATAAATTATAAATAAATACTTTATACATATATTTAGAGAGGATGGTTAAAAAAAGAATCACGAAAGAGATTTATCGAGCAAGAATGAATAGAGATGTCGATAGGGGCCGCCCTAGACGGCCCTTTGGACGACTTTATGTCGACCAAATAGGCGATATGGTCGACATCGAAATGCGTGATGACCTTTTATCCATCATCAATGTCCAGAGGAATCTAATATATAGATATTGGATCGGTATTCATATAACCCATGCCTAGTGTCAAACTGTCCAATGATTTTTTTTTATGGGTGAAAATGGTATGGTAACCCCGCCTGCACTAACGGGATACGCTGGCGGAGCACCAGTGAAGGGTGATAGATGAGAATGAAAACAGGCCAGTTAGCCCATCGTGATGAATTCATCAGGAATTAACCATGACAGTTTCCAGGGAGAACTGCGAGGAGGTCGACCTGGTTGGGTATATTGCTAGCAATGGGATTCTCAGTCTCCATTACTAACGATCCCTTTCCCCCCACTGTCCAATGTATTGTTAAAACTGAACTATTCTCCGCAAATATCCTAGTCAAAATGTTTTTTTTCTAATCTATTTTTTTTCTGTCAATTCGTCTTATATAACTAGTCTATTCGTGGGCCCACGAGATTTATCTTAGACCACATCATCGCTTTTCACTAGGTAAGATCGTCGTCAATCGTGGGACCCTTCAATAGAGAAAAACCAATTATTAAAAAAATATTTCTAGAACATTCTACACTTCAAGTATATAGTCATAAAGTACCCTTTATCATTTCATCCATTATTCGTCCACTGCTGGATATAAGCCTGCCTCATAGACTGCCGTAAAAGACAGTCCTGAGTTATCTTCATCCACTGACTCTCTGCAATGCTAAAAATACCCTTACTAATAATCAATTAAGTAAATTTGAATTAATATTATTATAAATGTGAAAGTGAGTTTGTTTGTTACCTTATAGCGTCTTAACAGCTTAACCAATCACTATGAAATTTGGTATAATACTTATTATATGGAATAGAGAAGGACTATTTACTATTTTTATCTCGGTCTGTAATCATATCCCGGTTACAAGAACGAAGTCACGGGTTTTTTTTTACAACACAGGGGGCAAAAATGCGGCTCACCTGATGGTAAGTATCCGCCCATGGTCACCCACAACACCTATATATTGCCAGCCTTTTAAAAATCCTTTATATTACCCTATCTATATAATTTACAAGTAAATTATATATTTTCAGATGTACACCGGAGCACCGAGCCACACCGCGCGGGGATGTAATGTATGAGAAATGGAGCAAGGAACTTAAAAAAGGAGGTAAATTTTATCTACAATGTTTCTGGAAATTTAATTTAATATAATTTAATTTATTTTAATTTGTTTGTTTGCCATTCTAAGTTGTATAAAAAAATTAAATTCATTTCATTTCATTTCGTTTCGTTTACTTTAGTTTCGTTTCATTTAATTTCGTTTCGTTTCATTTCATTAAGAATAGATATCATTGGAAACACTACACAGCGCCATCTAGTGCCAAACTAAACAGAACTTGTATTATGTTGTACTAGACAGCAGGTGGAAATAATTATTAAATTGTTTTCTACAGTAAAAAAACCAACTTCAATTGTTCCAAAACCAGTTATTTTGATTTACAATCTACTAATAGAATCTTCATTCAGTTATTTATAACACTGAGCTGATTTCGATAAATATTATATGAGAGGCCAATCGGTTAACAACTGCCGTTGTTATGAAGTGACAAACATGGAAAGAATACAACCGAATTGAAAACCTACTTTTTTTAAGTTGGTTGAAAAGTTATCAAGTTGCAAGGTTGTTAAGGTCTTTTTCTTTTTTTTTTTTTTATTTCTATGTGTAACGTTCTATTTGTTATACATTTCCAGACAAAGGAAAGAAGCCGTCGCTGCTTCGGACAATAATCAAAATCCACGGCTTGCCGTTTATCTTGGGCAATGCGTTATTCGCTTGTTTTGAAAGTGGCACCAGGTCAGTAGGAGTATTCTTTTTTTTTTTTTAACTGGAGAAATTTGATCAGTGGTTTCGTAAATTTTTAATCTGTGGTTATTTTTTATGTGGCCAATACAATAAAATGTATTTTTTTTCATATAGCAACTTTTCTTTCTTTTATTTCTAACTTTTTTCAGATAAATATCAGATTAAATAATTTTTATTCGAATAAATGGATTTTCATTGAATTATTTAAAGTTTTATTATCTTCAAAACATTTTTTATTTATTTAATTATTTATCTATTTTTATTTATTAATCAAGTTACACATTTATTTGGTAACATATTGTCCTAAAAAAGACTAATTATATATTTATTACGATATTTTATTTACATTAGCCAAATTTACCTGTTATCATAAATAGGAGACGCGGAATAAATATAATAAAATTCTTAATGTAAGGAATTAATAAATATAAGAAAGTTCTTAATCTAAGGAATTGATAGATTTGTTTTTCAAATCCGTCAATTTTGAATTTAGAACTCAATAAAGATTTTTTCCTTCTGTTCCAGATTATTAATACCAGTGTGCTTAGAAAGATTAATCAATTACTTCTCGCCGACCCACGCCGGCATCTCTGACAGCCACGCGTATATGTACGCTGCTGGCGTAGTGGGGTGAGTTTCGATGTATATATACATATTTAATTTCAATCAAATCACGTTACATGATTGACCGTGTGGTCCCGGCATAAAATAGGCTACCCCTTCCTTTCCCGTGAGTGTCGTAAGAGCCGACTAAGGGACGGCGAGGGATGGGCAGCAGTGTCTCTCTTAAAACATCTCCAAAGTCTGTCTGCAGTTGCCAAACCGCCTGCCAAGCGTGGCAACTACTGGCAAACCCTCCACAGGTAGGGTTTATGTTCAGCAGTGGATAGTTAAGAGCTGATAGGATAAAGATGATGACGTTATATGGTAAATAATTAATATAAATGATTTTTGAATTTGAATTTGTCTTTATTAATAAAGTAGTTTATTTTTTGTTCTTCTTCTGCCTTTACGCCATGTCTTTTCTTACTATCCTTTAAATAAAATTAAGTTACTAGTTTTAAGTTGAATATGTTGATTTTTATTATTTCACCAGTGATTCGTCTCAACTCTGCATGAATAGATAGAAATTAAAAAAAATATATATATATATATATATATATATATATATATATATATATATATATATATATATATATATATATATATATATCTATATATCGGCAGAGTATATATATATATATATATATATATATATATATATATATATATATATATATATATATATTCGGTTTGAAGGCTGGGATATGGCGTGAATTTACACGGTACAGAGGAATAACACCTGAGTCCTCAGGAATAGCAGCGCATGGGGGGTATCATGGGCGAAACAGTATACTCTGACATGTACATGGTACTGCTTATGTCTATAGGCGACGATTACCAGTTTCCATCAGGTGGGCCGTCAGCTTGTTTGCCATTCTAAGTTGTATAAAAAAATGTATATTGCTAGTAATGGGGCTATTTGATCCCATTACTAACAATCCCTTTCCCCCCGTTTATACTGTATTTATCACGTTATTCATTTGCAGACTAATGGCCCTCAATGCAGCCATGTTACACCCAATGTTGTTGTGGTTATTGGAGATGGCGTTGAAGATTCGGGTCGCGTGTTCATCGCTCATATACAGGAAGGTTGGTTATTTTATTATAATACTAGCAATCCGTCCCTGCTTCGCATGAATAGATAGAAATAAATTAGTTTTTAATAGGCGAATTTTTCATACTTTGGGTTATGTTATTATAATTTTAATGGAATAATATATAGCCTATTTTACTAACTGATAATATAGCCTTCTATAGGCGAAAGAATTTAAAAAATTGTTTGAGTAGTTTTGTATTTTATTTATTAAATAAAAACATACAAAAAATGATAATATTACCACAGTAGATAAACAAGTACATTTTCCCCTCCTCCCTCCCCCCAAGCGACTATAATAGTGAATATGCACACACGTGACCATACACACGCACACGCACTCATGCGCATACACAATTTCTATCAGATATTCAAAGGTTGGCTGCAAGAGATAGATAGGTAGATACTCTTTATTGTTTCCTCCAAAAGATTACAATAGGAAACTTATTATAAATATAAACAATTACAAGAAATAATCACAATGAGAAAACAATGGGCGACCTTATCGCTAAGAGCGATCTCTTCCAGGCAATTGTAGTTGTTTGGAGGAAATAAATAACGACTAACTTGATTATATTATTGATTTTCATATAATGAGAGAATGACAGCGGAAATGAATGTGAGAAGTAAACGTCGCTGTCATGTCTGTATGTCCAGTGCGAAACATAGAAAGAGGTGAAATATCTATGTACAATTAAATTAACCTACTTGATGGAAAAGAAAGTAATGATGTTGACAAGTGGCTATGAGATGAATATTTACAATATTTATTTACAGACGCCACACAATCTCTTATGGGATAAGTCCGCCATTGTACTCCTTATTTTTTTAAGAACTCTGTATCTCATGTTTAGAACTAACAGAATTATTCATCGTGCCTCCCACCAAATTGTTTATAATTACTCCTCTCCATCCAAAGGTTGCCTGCAAGAGATCGCTCTTAGCGATAAGGTCGCCCATTGTTTTCTCATTGTGATTATTTCTTGTAATTGTTTATATTTATAATAAGTTTACTATTGTAATCTTTTGAAGGAAACAATAAAGGGTATCTATCCATCTATCCTATAATTTAAAACTTTACTGTACAATAAAGTGTTACAAACAAACAAACACATACTCGCACACACGCACACCGTTGAACGATAATATTTTTCGTAGACATCCTATATATGGGAGTAAACCTTGACCTTGGATCATTTAAAAATGCTTAGATCAGCCACTAGCTCTGGATGACACGTAAAAACCGTTTTTCGGTAAACTATGTCAGTGGTACTGGCCTAGAAACATTTGACGCTAGATGGCGACACAGTAGCACGAGTATCTTAGTAGTGGTCACCCGCAGCTCCTGCGGCTAGACTTGACGGTGGGCGGCAAGGCGTCCGAGGGCCTGGCGGGCCACGTGATCAACCTGCTCACCACGGACGCGCAGAGGTTCGACATGGCGTCGCTGTTCCTCGTGGACCTGGTGAAGACGCCCATCGAGAGCACCCTCATAGTGTACCTCATGTACCGGCAGATCGGCGTCGCGGCGCTCATTGGGGTTGCGTTCCTCTTGCTATTCATACCATTGCAAGGTCAGTTCTTTATATTACATAGATAGATTTTATTTTATTTATTAAAATGTATTTAAAATCAGAATGTGATGATAATTAATTGTATGAAATCGACTTGTATGTATAAATTTTGAACTGTCTGTGTAACTACATATGTTTGTATGGCGTACAGGCTAAACGTGTCGAACGAGATTGTATTGTTAACATCTGCATGTAGGGGGAAAAGGGATTGTTAGTAATGAGATTTAACAGCCTCATTGCTGGCAATACACCCTATCAGGTCGACCTCCACGCGATTCCCTCTGGAAATCATAGTGGTTATTTCTTGTTCATGTGGTCACTATGGGCCAACGGACCTGTCATCATCCTCACCTGTCACCCTTCACTGGTGACCCATCAACGTATACCGATAGCGTAGGCGGGGTTACCATTCCTTCTTCACCCATAAAAAAAAGACATCTGCATGTATGTATACGCATATTTTACGAATAAATCATGAATCTCGAAAAAAAAAAGAGCGTCGTGTCTCAAAAACGGATAAATTTTTTTGCCAGTTAATTATCAAATTAGCTCGTTTTTTTTTTTATCAGTGTTCATATATTTACACATAAAATGTACCGATTTTTAACAGACTTTAAAAAGAAGGAGACTGTACAAAAGTCGATTGCTTGGGGGTACCTCTGTCCCATTCGTGTTTCTACCGTGAAGCAGTTTTTTGCATGGCTGTGTTTCGGTTTGAAGGGTGAGATATGGCAGTGAATTTACAGCGTACAGAGGAATAACACCTAAATCCTCAGGAATGGCAACGCATGGGGGGGGGGGGGTATCATGGACGAAACAGTATACTCTGTTATGTCCATGGTACTGCTCATGTCTATAGGCGACGGTTACCACTTTCCATCAGGTGGACTGTCAGCTTGTTTGCCATTCTAAGTTGTATAAAAAAAAGGAGGTATGTTTTATTTTTTAATCAGTTTTTTGTTTTATCATCAATTATTTGTATTTGTCCAACCGCAGCGTACTTGGGCAAGGTGTCAAGCAAGCTCCGGCGGCAGACGGCCGTCCGCACCGACAACCGGATCAGGCTGATGAACGAGGTCATACAGAGCATCGAGGCGATAAAAATGTACGCGTGGGAGGACGCCTTCGCCAAGATCATCGGACAGGCCAGGAAGTAAGGCGCCAATTTATTTATTATTTATTTATTTATTTATATGCTTTCGTACATTCATTCATAGATATTATATTGATTGCCGTGTGGTCCCGGCATAGAATAAGCCACCCCTTCCTTTCCCATGGGTGTCGTAAAAGGCGATGAAGGTAAGGTAAGGAATGGGCAGGACTGTCCCTCCTAAAATATTTCCAAAGCCTAATTGTGGTTGCCAATCTGTTTGCCAAGCGTGGTAACTACTAGCAAAACTCCCCAAAGGGGAGGCTTATGTTCAGCAGTGGACCATTAAAGGCTGATATAGTAAAAAATTGTATATATATTTATTAATATATTTATATTTGTTTTTTTTTATAGAAAAGAAATGAACGTGATAAAAAAGATGTCGTGGCTCCGCGCCGTCATGATCTCGTGCGTGAAGCTGAACACGAAGGTGGCCATTTTCCTCAGCATCATATCGTACCTGTCGTTCGGCAACGACCTCACGGCCGCCAAAGTGTTCGTCATCTTCACCTACTACGAAATGCTCAAGTACACTCTGGTGGATTTCCTGCCTCTCGGGATTACGTTCACGTTGGAAGCGTACGTGAGCGTGAAGAGGATGCAAGAGTTCTTACTGCTGACAGAGGTGAACAATCAAGATGGCGTCGATTTGGTGAAAATTGAAAATGCCCAAGCCAACGGTGTGTTCGAGAAGATTGGCAACGGGTGAGTGTTTTTGCTAGTCGATTTTTACGCTTCATTTTTAAATGCGTGTGACTTTAAAGTTGATGTTATACTTGAAAAAATAGTATTTATTTATACTTTATTGAAGAAATTAAAGAAATATGATTGTGGAGCGTAAATATACAAAGGCGAGCTTAACTGTAACAGAGTTCTCTTCCAGCAACACCCAAAGTGGAAAGGAGCATTAATGCCAGCAAATAGAGTATATAGTTTGTTATTCGATGTTTCCAATATACCAATTTCGAACCGATTTTAATGAGTGAATATTGAACTTTGATGATTATAGTTTCCGTGTTTGTTTCATATTAAACGTTTTAATTTTTTTATTGTCGAACAAATTAATTACTTATCATTATTATATTTTAGCCAGCAAGCGTACATAAGGTCAGATAGCAACGTGGAACAACCCAAGCCTCAGTACGTGATCAGCATGAAGGACTACACCACATACTGGAGGAATGTGGACGACGAGGCGCAGGGCAAAGTCGTCGAGAACAGGAAGATAGCGGCGCTCGCTGACATCGACTTGAATGTGAGTAAAGAGCACGGTGTTTGTGTAGTACAGTGTTTTACAAAGTGTGGGTCGCGACCCCCTGGCGTGTCTCCAAGCTACAAAGTAGCTGCTTTCTTGTACTTACATTTCTTGTACTCAGTTACGAGAGTTACAATACACGACAGGAGCGGTAGCGGTAGAGGCTGGGCGAGTGCGACTTTATGTCGTGCGGCGAGGCCGACGGGCCGTCGTCGTAATGTAAAGATTAAAAATAGATAATTTTGTATGGGAATCGCTACTTCGTATGACTTTTAATAGATGGCATTGTTGATGATACAAAGTTCACCGGAAACTAGTTTATAATATTAATAAGCATAAGGATGTTCTAAATTCAAATTTAAATCATCTTTATTCAAATATACTTGTTTACAAGCACTTTTAAATCGTAATTTTTTTTTAATCTACTGCAGGCTTCGGAAGGTGATCTGTTGAGATGAGCCTGCGAGAAACTCAACAGCTACTCTTTTAAATCTCTGTTAACATTATGTGTATTTATTTAAATGTCTAAATTTACGTTGTCGTTAAAAGCCCGTGCATGATCAACTAACACCATGCACATTTGTTATTCAAGTAATCATTTAGTGTGTAATAGGCTTTAAATATACTCAACAGTGCTATGATAAATTGTAAAAGCGTCGATTTGCTTCAGATAAAACCGGAATCGCTGACGACGATAGTGGGAACAGTGGGATCGGGCAAGTCGACGCTGCTGCACGCGATCCTGCGCGAGCTGACGCCCAGCGCTGGGCAGCTGCGGGTCAGCGGGCTGGTCGTGTACGCCGCGCAGGAGCCCTGGCTGTTCGAGGCCTCTGTACGTACTGCACTGCTGTTTAACCAACTTCGAAAAAGAGGGAGGTTCTCAATTCGGTTATATAATTAGGTTTCTGTAGCAAAAAGAAACTAATTCTTTAGTTACTTTATGGTATGACTTTGTAGGTTCATCCATCACAGTGTTACATTCCGGCACTTATTAATGCTATCGATTTGAGATTTTTTTTTTTAATAATAATAAATTTATTTATTTATAAAAAAAAAACATTAATGTATGAGTTGGAATTTATTTAAATAGAATGAAAATAGTATGCACTTATTATAATAAGAAAAATAGAGAATTTTTTAATTTATTTGCTAGGATGTTTAAAATGGACACTCAAAACTCAAAATTGACTTCCTAGTCCAAGCAAAGTTTTCACATGAAAGGGCTTTCTTTGTATATTTTAAAACTGATTTTTATTTATTTTCATGCTGCATAGTTTTCTAGTTAAGGTCGAAAATATTTGAAATAAAATCCCCCATAATTACGGTCAAAACAAATAGCAATAAAGAAAAAAAAAAGCAGTACATTTTGCTGGTAATTGGAGTCGAATCAGTTGTTGCTATATATACATGCTTCCAGTGAAATGTACATATACGGCGCTGATTTTTAGGCGGCCCTTTAACTCATTTAACTTTAGCCTTCGTGTGGGTCGCCAATAACTACTTTTCTGATGCGAGACTTATCACATTGAAAAAAGTAAAAGAGAAAAGACTAAATCCAAAGATTAAAAAAAAGATCAAATGTAAGCTTGCTTATATTTTATATATATATATTATCATTTCAAGTCATTCTATTACACTCACCAGGTGCGTCAGAACATCTTATTCGGGCAAGACATGGACCTACGGAGGTATAAGCAAGTGATCAAGTGTTGCCAGCTCAAGACCGACCTGGAGATATTGTCGCACGGCGACAAGACCATCGTCGGAGAACGAGGTGAGTATTTTGTAGCGATTTCCAAAAGGAGAGGATTCTCGATTCGTCAAAAATATTTTATGGCCATGGTACGCGATTATGTTGCCAATTCCGAATCGCTTTTGACAATTATTTAGTTATTGATTTTCTCTTATATTTATTTATTCTTTAAGAATTATATATATATATATATATATATATATATATATATATATATATATATATATATATATATATATATAACCTTTGCGTAAAGAAGAAAAGAAAATACGATATCTGTTTGGCACAAGAAATGTATCTAATAAAAAAAAAATGCTCATGTTAACTAAATTAGATTACATCTAAATACTTACTATAGTACATTTTACATAAATAAATAATTAAACACATACATTTAGATATATACATATTGTAATATTATTCTGGAATTTTTAGGGTGTTTGTCCCATATTACCTTTGTGACGAACGAAGCTGATATTTTATTGCAAATAAATTTTCGCGTTTATTCATAATTCTAATGTTCCCAGTTTATTTTAGTTACATGACAATAATATATTGTGTAGTATAATAATAAAAGAAACTGGTAACAGGTACATCGTTGTCCGGCGGACAGAGGGCGCGCATATCGCTGGCCAGGTGTGTGTATCAGAACGCCGACGTGTATTTACTGGACGACCCGTTGGCGGCTGTCGATGCAAAGGTATTGTTTTTATGCTATTTACAAATTTCATTCTATTTTCGTATTTTTTTTTTGTTAAGTTTTTATCCGACTTCTAAAAGATGAAGCTTCTTAATTCAGATGCATTTTTTTCTACTATATTATGACATCAGTTCTGAACCGATTTACACAATTAATTTCGTATTTATTTTTGTATGTTCATTTTTATTCTCACAATTCTGTGTCCATTTTCAATATTAATATGTTTTGCCACAATTTATTTTATTTTATTTATTTTTGTGGTACAACAACAGATTACAAACAAAACTTTTAACAATAGAATACAACAATAGCATTATAAGTTTGCAGTCCAATTACAGTTGTACTCAACATTCACAGTGGTGAAACAGAATAGGTTGATTTTTAATACAAAAAAGAATTAATAATAAAAACTACATACAAAACAAGAGTCAGAAACAAAACTACCAAACTATGCTTATAAACTATTAGGTTATCAATGTATGTAAAGTGCTTCGATACAATGAAAATTTCTGATAGAATATGTCAATATCCGATTTACAATCAATGTTGTACAATTTGCACATTCTGTACATTGGATTATTATATGACACATTATTGTTTGAGAACGGTATAGAAAAGAGTTTTGTTGTACGAGAAGAGTGTTCAGTGGCTCTCAGGTTTATGTTCCAGCAAGTTACCTCCATGTCCCATTTGTCTGCTAGTGAACTGTCATATCTGTCTGTTTACTGTATATTAATCTTTTTTTTTTTTATTGTACGGATAATCCGGTAGTATTGTTTTATTGTTACCCTATTCCCTTTGGCCGCAACAGAATATCAGTGCTTTGCTCTTTTGAGGGCGAAGCAATAAACTGAGTTGTGGCCATTTTGTATTGCTATGGCACACTCACAAACGAAAGTTGCATTTGGTTTTATGTACTTTTTTGTCATTTATGTTATCTCGCTTTTTTTTTGTGTATGTATGTTGTAATTTGTGTGCTGTAAGTAATGCAAGAGAGCTCCACCGACAAGAGCGCAGCTCTTAAATGGATAGATAGATAGGAGTAATGCAAATAAAATTATCTATCTATCTATCTATCTATCTACTCCAATAAATTACCCTCTACTATGTTTATTTATGATATAAAGCGAAAGATATATAAAAAAAGAGAAGGTAAAAGTGTAAACCTTTCCCCGTGTTTACACTTTTACCTTCTCTTATATCTATTTGACATATTTATTTATTTAGAAGATCATCAATATAAGATACAATGAAATATTTCAATACAATACACTAGTGGATTAGGCATAACTGTCCTTACATTTAGAGACGACCACAGCATGCTTCGTGTTTGAGAAACATTGAAATGAATTGAAATTATTAAATATTATTAAGTTAATAAAGATATTAAAAATATAATCGTTATCTATACGGTTTATAAATACCAGAAATGTCAAAATATTATATTTGTAAATCACCGTGTCTTGGTAATTTCTAATTGACTCCCGCGATAAAGGTTCGCCTAGTGCGGGCTCCAATGTACTCACTGTTGTAAATTTCTTGTATTTAATAAATAAATAAATAAATTATCTAAATTTCTCCAAGTTTATATTATTTTTCTCCAAACATTTCTCCAAGAATTGCATATTTAAAAAATTTTATTAATAAAAGTTTTTTAGCCAAAACGGCGATAAAAGGTAACCAATCTGGCAACACTGGTTTTAACATCCGTTGTACAATACTCTTTGGTCTTCAAGCGTCTGTTGTATAGTTGTACAGTCGTTGTTCCTGTAGTGTAGTTCCACTATCGGCCCGCAGGTGGGGCAAGCGATCTACGAGGACTGCATCCGCGGCTTCCTGCGGGACCGGGCGGTGGTGCTGGTGACTCACCACGTGCAGTTCGCGCGCCACGCGAGCCTCGTCGCCGTCATGCGTGGTGGACGGGTGCGTACACGGATTTTTTTTATACAACTTAGAATGGCAAATAAGCTGACGGTCCACCTGATGGAAAGTGGTAACCGTCGCCTATAGACATGAGCAGTACCATGGACATAACAGAGTATACTGTTTCGCCCATGATACCCCCCATGCGTTACCATTCCTGAGGACTCAGGTGTTGTTCCTCTGTACCCAGTAAATTCACGCCATATCCCACCCTTCAAACTGAAACACAGCCATGCAAACACAACTGCTTCACGGTTGAAACACGAATAGGACATAACTACCCAAGCAAACGACTTTTGTACAAAGTCTCCCTCTGGTACTTTATCTAACAGTAATAGTAACTTAGACAAATACTGATGGTATAGAGGTTTTTTTTTTAATGGGTATTAAGTCAAGTCAATTATTTTTTTTGCACAAACATAGGTTGCATACATTACGTCATGTTATATACAAAATTAAGATCGCTGTGTTCCGCCGTTATGAAAATTAAATGGTAACCCTGTCTCTTTGATTACATAGATAGAGTGTCTTCATAGCTAAATGCTTCAAGAAAAGCAGATCAACTTTTTCATAGAATTTTGTGTTGTAAATAGATAGATAGATACCCTTTATTATTTCCTCCATAAGATTACAATAGTAAACTTACTATACTCAATACAAATAGTTATGAGTGATTCCTTTATAATTTATTTTTCTATATTTATTTTGTGAACACAATTTTTTTTATTAAATAATAATATAATTTCTGACCATGATTGTAACAAACCGACGAAAAATTGACGAATTCATTTGTACTGTTTTTGATTTGAGCCGATGCTCAACCCTCATTACATAGTATAATATTAGTTCAGCAAAATTTTTAGTGCTACATACAGAATGTTGATTTTATATAATTTATTAAATAATACGTCAAAATATATTTTATGCCTGCAGACTAATTTAATAATTAGCGTTCTCAACCCACACTTTTCATCCTATCACGAGTGGGTTGAAAATTAAAAATATAATATTTGTTTTTTAAAGATAGTAGCGCAAGGCACATACCAGGAACTCAAGAACGGGGTACCGGAGTTCGAGACGCTTATAGAAATGGGGGAGAAGGTGGAAGAAGAGAAGCAGAAGCAGAAGCAGAAAGCGGCTGGCAACTACGAGGCGCAGGAGTCTGTGGTGAGTAGTTTTCTAGAAATAGAATCTCTATGTAAACCATTTGACTGTCTCAGAGCTCAACAATACCTCATGCACAAGTGGTTTTAAACTATTTTGATAATGAAAAAAAAAAATACAGAAGTACAGTCAGTACAATTAAAATGTAGGAACATATCGAGATTTTTAGAATGAATAAAAACTGCATCATCAAGCTAAGGGAAGGAAAATTCAAAAATAGAATTATATATACATACGAACTATTCTAGTTTGTAAGGTGAAGTCCTCATACAAGAAAGGACTTGAACCGCTGTATATATTTTTTTTTTGATGGGTGAAAATGGTATGGTGACCCCGCCCTCGCTAATGGGATACGCTGGTAGAGCACCAGTGAAGGGTGATAGATGAGAATGAAAACAGGCCAGTTAGCCCATCATGATGAATTCATCAGGAATTAACCATGATAGTTTCCAGGGAGACCGCGAGGAGGTCGACCTGGTTGGGTATATTGCTAGCAGTGGGATTCTCAGTCTCCATCACTAATAATCCCTTCCCCCCACCTTGGTGGTTAATGCCACCTATTGAATCCTATATCGACTACATTGATCTGATATGAACTCTTATTTCCAGGCAGATTCTTGCATTCATATTTTAATTCTGCGAATCTGCCCGCTGCTTCTTGTACTTTAATTCTGCGAAGTAGCATATTATAATGGTTTGCTAAAAACAACAAAGAGTTTATTTATGCGTGTCCAATTCAACAATAGGATTAAGGACCTATGGAACCTTAGAATGTCAGTGCTACCAACAGTGGCTAATGTGGGAAAAGGGAGAGGAAAGGGGAGAAAAGAGGGAGAGGGAAAGTAAAAGGGAGAGCGAGTAATGGGCAATAGCGTCCCTCTTAAAACATCTCTAACGCCTAAAATGTGGCAACTATTGGCACACACGGGAAAGGAAGCTGTGGCCTATTCTATGCCGGAACCACACGGCCCATGTTATATATCAGCCATTAATTGACAACTGTTTAACATGGGCCTCCCTCATTATGGGGGGGGGGGGGGGCGGTTATTATAATAATCAGATATGTATTTATTTGTTTTCTTGCCAAGGTGCTCAATGTGCCAGTAGTCAATGAAGAAAGGAAAGCGGATTTGAAAAGTGTTAGTTTTATAACTGTGCTCCTTATTGTAGTTGCATAGTACAAGTAGATTTTGCTCCACTAAAAAACTTGTGACTTCAATGACCTCAAAATCAATATTCACCAATAATCCCATTATTCTTATAGTTTTTTTATACAACTTAGAATGGCAAACAAGGTGACAGTCCACCTGATGGAAAGTGGTAACTGTCGCCTATAGACACGAGCAGTGCCATGGACATAACAGAGTATACATTGTAATAATTATTGTACAAAGTCTCCCTCTGGAAAATTATTTCGCTTTAAACAGACATTTAATATAATAAAGGCCATGTAACAGGACTTTTTGACATTTGTTTATTTGCTTTAAATTGTAGGCTTGCAAATTTATGGTATTAATTAAATAAGGATACAAGATACGGAAGTCTACGGATTATATGACTTTGTACAAAAGTCGATTGCTTGGGTACCTCTGTCCCATTCGTGTTTCAACCGTGAAGCAGTTGTGTTTGCATGGCTGTGTTTCGGTTTGAAGGGTGGGATATGGCGTGAGTTTACTGGGTACAGAGGAATAACACCTGAGTCCTCAGGAATTGCAACGCATGGGAGATATCATAGGCGAAACAATATACTCTGTTATGTCCATGGTACTGCTCGTGTCTATAGGCGACGGTTACCACTTTCCATCAGGTGGGTCGTCAGCTTGTTTGCCATTCTAAGTTGTATAAAAAAAAATCTATCTATCTGTCTGTTTAAAATGTATGTATATACAAAGAATTACCAGTCAAGGGCCACGTTATTAAATTTATTTCGATTTGATATTATTATTTATGTCTTGTTATTATAAATGTTAATGTATTTACAGGAACATAATTACATGTTGCGCTCGCAGCGGTCAATGTCGGAAGCTTCACAGTTGTCGTTCAACTTGGACCTAGATAACAATCTGGATCCTACATATGAAGGTATGTGCCACAGAAAATTGTGTTTTATGTCAGCTTCAGCAAAGTTTTAATTCAAAGTTTACCTTTCGTGGTGTATTTAGGAACACACTCCGCGAGAGATGCGGGTTTGAATCCTGATTGAGCTGTTGGAGGGATACATTCGTTTAAGATTTAAAATTTTCAATAATGCAAGATTTGTATTTTCTTTTTTTTTTATACCACTGACGTGGCAAACAAGCGTACCACCCACCTGATGGTCAGCGGTTACCGTTGCCTATAAACGCGTGCAGTATCAGGGGCATTACGCACGCGTTACCAGCCCTGAAGAGACCTCTTTATCCCTTTGTTTGAAAAACTTCTTGCTGAAGTCACTTCTTCTTTTCAATAAAATTTTCATAATTCAGGAGTCGGTTTTACAGTGAAATTAAAATAATATCATTAACCTCTGCCACGTCTAAGATGTCTGTTACGAGTATGTATTATTTTTTTTTATTTCAGGGGAGACTCAAAAGAAGGGTTCCGTGGACAACAGCGTGTACCTGACTTACATAAGAAGCGGGGGCAATAAATGTTCGATGCTATTGTTATTCGGCCTGTTTATAGTCGCGCAAATGTTCTACTCCTCCACGGATGTGTGGCTCAAGGAATGGTAAGTCATTCGCTCTTTCGTTCGTATTTCATTCATTCTTTCATTCGTTTTGTAATTCGGTCTTTTGTTCGTTCTGTAATTCCATCTTTCATTACTTCTGTCATTCCATCTTTTAATCATTAATTCGTTCATTCTTTAATTCGTTTTGTAATTCCGTATTTCATTCGTTCTGTAATTCCATCTTTCAATCTGAAATTAATTCGTTCTGTAATTCCATCTTTCATTCAGTAATTCGTTCAATCGTTTTGTAATTCGGTATTTCATTCCTTCTGTAATTCCATCTTTCATTCAGTAATTCGTTCAATCGTTTTGTAATTCAGTATTTCATTCCTTCTGTAATTCCATCTTTCATTCAGTGATTCGTTCATTCCTTTTGTAATTCCGTATTTCATTCGTTCTGTAATTCCATCTTTCAATCTGAAATTAATTCGTTCTGTAATTCCATCTTTCATTCAGTAATTCGTTCATTCGTTTTGTAATTCGGTATTTCATTCCTTCTGTAATTCCATCTTTCATTCAGTAATTTGTTCATTCGGTTTGTAATTCCGTATTTCATTCAGTAATTCATTTGTTATTTTATTACTTGAAAATTTTTAAACATGTAATTATTATTTCAGGGTCAATCTAGAAGAAGCCAATAGCGCTGTGGTTAATGCATTCAAAAATCAAAGCCTAATAGACGGTAGCTATAATCAATCCAGCTTTACTGGTTCTCTTAACCTGACCAGTCAACTGAACCCAACAATGAATCAAACGTCAGTAAGCCAAACCACCGGGTCGAATGTCGCCTCTGATCAGAACAGCTTAATGAACAGTGTCCTAAAGGAGAACATAACTTCGTTTCAAAGTAAATCACCTCTAAAATTTCTTCTCATTTCTTATTACGTGATCAGATTTTATTTACCAACAAAATTAACTAATTGACTAACTCATCTTTTTTAGATAACTTCCCACCTGACAAAAGTGGTGGTCTCTGGGTGGAAGGGACTATTTGTAGTTTTTGTTTTATAAATATGTGATAATGGATTAGTGAAGTTACGTTGAAAGCTGGCCAGTTAGTTCACCGTGACGAATTTCACTAGAATTAACTACGATGATTTACAGGGAGAACCGCGTGGAGGTCGACCTGATAGGGTGTATTGCTAACAATGGGTCAGTTAGATCCCATTACTAACAATCTCTTTTCTCTCAATTGTTAGTACTTTAGGACTTTATTAAGCACCTCATTTTAATAATATACCCACCCAGATCGAACTCCATTACAGTTCCTGACTCTTTTATGTCCATGGTACTGTTCATGTCTATAGGCGACGGTTTTCACTTTCCATCAGGTGGGCCGTCAGCTTGTTTGCCATTCTAAGTTGTATAAAAAAAAAAAAGTTTAATTAATTTATTTATATTTTTTTGTACAAGAATTCCCGCGACTGACTTTTGGCTTTTGGCCACAACAGAATATCAGTGTTTTGCTCCTTTGTGGGCAAAGCAGTAAACTGAGTTGTGACCATTTTGTGTAACTGTGGCACACGCACGACAAATTATGTTACCTCTTCTGTGTACTTTGTTTTTTTTTTTTTTGTTTGTATATGTTTTGTTTTATTTCTTTTTTAAGTATGTACTAATATCTAATCTTATTTGTGTGGTGTAAGTGATGCAAATAAATTATGTATCTATCTATCTATATTTAAAGTATTTATTATTGCAATAAAATGTAAAATAAATAAATAAATAATACATGTAAGCATTACTACTACATGGCATAATCTGTATTCCATCTTTGAGAAACCTTCTATAGATAATCTAATTAGAAACCTCCTATGCAGACGTGACGTTCCAAGATCTACCCAGCAACTACTTCCACCTGACCCGGGAGCAGTGCGTGTACGTGTACGCCTCCCTGATCCTGGTCTGCATCTTCCTGACTTGGAACAAGCTGGTCGTCTTCTACAACACCTGTATCAGGGCGTCCGTCTCGCTCCACGACTCCATGTTCAGGTGATGCTCTAGTTTAAGGCGTTTCTAGGATACTACCATCGAAAGGGAGTTCACCTTCATACACTACAGCCTAAATGGTCGCGTACAACGTTCTTTCAGAGATGTTTTCTCCCACGAACACTCAGGTTATGGCATGAGCTCCCTGCTGAGGTTTTCCCAAGCAATTACACCATGGAGTTCTCTAAGAGGGGGGTAAAGAGGTTTCTTCAGGGTCGGTAACGCGTGCGTATTACACCTGGTATTGCAAGCGTTCATAGGCTACGGTAACTGCTTACCATCAGGTGGGCCGTATGCTTGTTTGCCACATTCTTGCTCGATCTGGATGTTTTCTATGTCTGATAGGCATACAAAAACATGTATTTATAAATTGTCTATTGTTTGTAAACCTAAAAGTTTTATCCCTCAGGGGTGTAACGAATGCGCCGATGTGGTTCTTCCACCACAATCCGTCCGGTCGGATACTGAACCGGTTCTCGAAGGACATGGGCCAAGTCGACACCCTGCTGCCCGTCGCCCTGGTCGACTGTCTCGGTGTAAGTAGTAATAAAATTAAATAGTTGTAAATTAAATTAATTGTATTTAATTAATTAAACAAATAGTAGTTAATTAATTACATAAATTGCAGTTAATAAATTAAATAAATTGTAGTTAATAAATTAAATAAATTGTAGTTAATTAATTAAATAAATTTTAGTTAATTATTTAAATAAATTGTAGTTAATTATTTAAATAAATTGTAGTTAATTAATTAAGTATTTTGTAGTTAATTAAATAAATTGTAGTTAATTAATTAAATATTTTGTAGCTAACCCCTTCCTTACCCCTTCTTCACCAGTTCTTGTTCGAGGTGCTCTCAATCCTGGTGGTGGTGTGCCTGGTAAACTGGTGGCTGCTGGTGCCGACGGCTGTGGTGGCGGTGTTGCTGTACCTGCTCCGAGGATTGTTCCTGTGCACCAGCAGGGAGTTAAAGCGGGTTGAAGCTATTGGTAAATTTATATGTATCTCACTTATGAAATTGTAACTATATGATGTCTGTATGTAGGAAATCTTTAAGAAAAATTAACATAAAAGTGTCTCAATTAAGAGTAAGGGATTCCGATCGATCGCTAAAGCTCAATAATTGCAATGCTTTTTATTAAAATAGCCAAAAAAATAGTATTTCCGCGATACTATGTTTTATACTGGTGACCCAGCATTAGGAATCGCTGACTATGAACCATAGACCTTATAAACAATGGCATAAGGTACACACTTAAAAATAACAGCCCTTACACTTTCTGTACATACTTTCGATTGTCTGGGCTCTTAACTCGTATATTTTTGAAATATTTGCCAGCGCGCAGTCAGTCTCTCAACCACGCGGCCGCGACCGTCAACGGCCTGACGACGATTCGCTCGACGCGGGAACAGCAGCGCACCCTGGCGCGCGAATTCGACAAACTCCAAGACCTGCACTCCTCGTCGTGGACCCTGGTGCTCACCACCAACCGGGCGTTCGGCTGGTGGATGGACATGGTCTGCTGTCTTTACCTTGCGTTCGTCACATTCAGCTTCTTCTTGTTCTCCGGTGACGGTAAGTTGGATAAATGATATATATGATCGGATAAGGCGGGATTCTCACTATAGTTATTATTGATTTATTCATTAGTACATATATGTGTACATGGCGGACTTAATGCTAAAAGTATTCTCTCCCAGTCAACCATAGGGAAGTATTTTTTTTTATTTTTTTTATACAACTTAGAATGGCAAACAAACTGACGGCCCACTTGATAGAAAGTGGTAACCGTTGCCTATAGACATGAGTAGTACCATGGACATAACAGAGTATACTGTTTCGCCCAAGATACCCCCATGCGTTGCCACTCCTGAGGACTCAGGTGTTATTTCTCTGTACCCTGTAAATTCACGCCATATACCACCTTTCAAACCGAAACACAGCCATGCAAACACAACTGCTTTACGGTAGAAACACGAATGGGACTAAGGTACCCAAGCAATCGACTTTTGTACAAAGTCTCCCTCTGGTAAGTGTCAGAATAGTTCCGTTTGGTCAGTAAAAATAGTTCGAGATTGATTGAAACGGTACTGTAGTGATATATGAATACACATATTGTTTCTTACGTAATGTTTCACTAGACTAAGATTATGCAGATGCGTGTTTGAATCCGGCCTTACAGCTTTCTAATTTTTTTATTTTGCTGTTGTATTTGCATTGTCTCTCGTCATCTACCATTCTTATGTACAGCGCCATCTACCGGTAATACTTTTATTACCGCTAGATGGCGCTGTACATATAAATTTATAGACTACTAAGTCTAGAACCGTTTTATAGGTAATTTTTTTGTTGACAAAATAAGAAAGAAGCATTTTTTTTTTAATTAAAAACTCACAAAGTTAACATTACAAATATTTGAGAGTAATAGTATATTAATAATAATTTACTTGAGCTATTGAATGCTTTTTATTTTATATTTTTTATTTTTAGGCTCCCTCAGTAAACTCATCTTCTATTAAAATTGATAATTCATATTGATTTGATTGTATCATTAACGTGATCTTGTATTGCAGACACGCTAGGCGGTAACGTGGGCCTGGCTGTTACGCAAGTGATAGGTCTCGTGGGAATGTGCCAGTTTGGTATGCGACAAACCGCTGAAGTGGAGAACCAAATGACCTCAGTAAGTATGAGTATTTTAAATAGAAAGCAGGGGCGAAAGGGATTGTTAGTACGGGAGACTGAGAACCCCATTGCTAGCAATATACCCAACCAGGTCGATCTCCTCGCGGTTCCCCCTGGAAACTATCGTGGTTAATTCCTGATGAATTCATCATGATGGCCTAACTGGCCTGTTTCATTCTCATCTATCACCCTTCACTGGTGCTCCGCCAGCGTATCCCAATAGCGCAGGCGCAGCTACCGTTACCATACCATTTTCACCCATAAAAAAATAGAAAGCAGCACATTGTTTCATAGTGCCAGCAGAATGTGAACGGAAAAGTTGGAATATGCACATAAATACTAGCCATTCTTTCCAAGATTTTATTTTATACCATGAAGGTATAAAATAAAATCACAAGCATACAGCTCGTCTGATGGTAAACATTCACTGTAGCATGGAACACTAGGGAAATCGTGGGCGCGTTGTCGACTTATAACACCCTTTTTGAAGAACTCCACACCGTAGGCTCCAAGGAAAACCTTGACAAGGAGCTCATTCCACAGCCTGAGTGTTCTTCTCTCTTCTCTCAACTCTTTTTATACTTATACACAGGTGGAAAGAATCTTGGAGTACCAGAATTTGCCGCCAGAGACCCCAGTAGAGATGAACAAGAAGGCTTTAAGAGCTAATCACCCGGAGCTGGACTTCGACAAATGGCCCAGTAAAGGTAATATAAAAAAAAGACGTGCAGTCGGGGACTGCCACACGTCTTTTTATTATACATAATGAAGAATGAATATATATATATATATATATATATATATATATATATATATATATATATATATAGATATTGAGAATCGAAATTGAAAACTTAAACTATATGGGTGTGTGTTTATGTGTATAAAAGAGGGCTACTTTTAAAATCGCTCATTTCAAAATCCAAAATTTAGGTTATGTATTTTTATAGCAGTATTATATATAAATTCAAAAACAAAAACACTGCATTTGTGATAATAAATAAAATGTATTTATATAGAGTACTCACTCATTTTCTTTTACTATTTTTTCATTACTTTCTTCATTAATAAATGCACTTTGTTTATTCATATTTAATATTAAAACACTTTATACACAAATTTTACGCGTACAGCTATTCACTGTTGGACATAGATGATAAATACCTATACACCTATATACATTCTTACAACAGCTGCTTACGTATTCGTCCAATTCCGGAGCAGCTCGCAAAAAGCACGCTGTCTCACCTAGCATTGTATCTAATAAAAGAGATAGAATCAGTTATGAGCAGTCAGCGGCTAGTCTACACGCATACGTCTACTCGCACGCACACAAACACCGTGCCGAAGTCTGCCGAACTGAAACGACGTTAGACGATGCACGGCTTCCGTCCTCGCACCGCTCTGCCGCCGTAGTGCCGCCGCTGAGTGGGGGGTGTTAGGTTCCATTTCCGTTACGGAATTTTTACATTCGGTCTCCGCGCTCAAGGCCCGCGATAAAAGCTATACAATAGCTTCAAAATATTGTTGTTCGACTTTGTCTTAATATCGAATAGAAAAACGTTTTGACTGATCACAGAAGACACTTTTGACTCTCGAAATATGGTTAGATGTATGATGTTAGGTTAGATGTAAGGAAAGGCAAGGGATGGGCAACAGCGTCCCTCTTAAAACATCTCTAAAACCTAACTGCGGTTGCCAATCCGCCCTGCCAAGCGTGGCAACTACAAGCAGTACAAAGTAATCCTATCCCTAACTAGTTCATAATAATATTTGCCAGATGATTGATTAATTAAATTAAAATCTAGGCGAGATCGTCTTCGAGGACGTGAGTCTTCAATACCAGAGCCCCCCAAAGAAAGAGGAGCCGGTGAAGGCGGGCGAAAAGCCCGAAGAGCCAGTGTACGCCATCAGAGGGGTGAACTTCCACATCCGGCCCGCGGAGAAGGTGGCCGTGGTTGGAAGGACCGGCGCGGGCAAGAGCTCGCTTATCAACGCGCTATTCAGGTATGTTTTTTTTTTTTGGTAGATGAAAATGGAATGGTAACCCCGCCTGCACTAACGGGATACGCTGACGGAGCACCAGTGAAGGGTGATAGATGATAATGAAAACAGGCCAGTTAGCTCATCATGATGAATTCATAAGGAATTCACCATGATAGTTTCCAGAGGGAACCGCGAGGAGGTCGACCTGATTGGGTATATTGCGAGCAATGGGATTTTTAGTCTCCATTACTAACAATTCCTTTCCCCCCTAGTCAGGCGTTTGCTTATACTTTCAACCGACTGCATACAGAAGCAAGGTCTCAATTCGGTGTTTTTTTTTTGTGTTTGTTACCTCATAACTCTGTTAGTTCGAGTTCAGTTTGGAAAATTCTGTTTTTTATCTGAAAGGATATACTTAAGATTAGCCCCATGGATATTTTTTTATAAAAATCAATTCAAAAGTTTAGTTTTCGTCGACCTCCACGCGGTTCCCCCTGGAAACTATCGTGACCAATTTATCATTGAATTCGTCACAATGGGCTAACTGACCTGCCTTTTCATCCTCGCCTATCACCTCTCACTGGTACCCCGCCAGTGTATACCATAAAAAAAAACTTCATTAGCATATTTTCTTAGGAGAGAATGAATGAATGCTAACTTTATTTGCTTGAATACAGCTTATTGGGGGGAAAGGGATTGTTAGCAATGGAGTTTGACAGCATCATTCTTCACTGGTGCCCCGCCGGTGTATACCGATAGCGCGGGTTGGGCTCCCATTTCATTAAAAAAAAAATACAGCTTATTGCATTAGATGTATTTAACGTCAAAAACAGAATCTCTATTCAACCGAGTGTCGTGCAATTATTTAATTTGAAACAAGCCCTTAAAGCCGGCCCCCTGGAAAATTATTGAATGCATAGGAGTTTCGTTGGCACGTGGATATTGATTGTTATGTCATATGGTCAGGCTGAACCCGATTACGGGCGCGGTGCGAGTGGACGGCGTGACGGCGGAGGAGGCAGGGCTGCGCGCGTGGCGCTGCCGCCTGGGGGCGCTGCCGCAGCGGCCGGCACTATTCGCGGGCTCGCTGCGGGACAACCTCGACCCGCGGGGGCTACACTCCGACGCAGACCTGCTGGCCGCGCTCGACCAGGTACGACTCGTGCATGCTCATACATAATACATTCGCAATTCGAAAAAACCTATCAAGTTCACTACATGTTATACAAAAATCAGGAAGTTTAACAGAAAATAAACATAGAGACCGTGAAGCAGTTGTGTTTGCATGGCTGTTGAAGGTTTTGAAGGGCGGGATATGGCGTGAATTTACTGGGTACGGAGGAATAACACCTGAGTCCTCAGGAATAGCAACGCATGGGGGTATCATGGGCGAAACAGTATACTCTGTTATGTCCATGGTACTGCTCATGTCTATAGGCGACGGTTACCACTTTCCATCAGGTGGATAGTCAGCTTGTTTGCCATTTTAAGTTGTATAAAAAAAAAGACTCCAACACATACAGTGTTACTATCAATAAATTTAACAGAAGACTCCGAAGAAAGTCAATCAAAAGTTAGTAAACCACCACCAATAATCTTATATGGACCTATCAAAATAGACTGAACTTCTAAATGAATTTGCACCCACTGATAGATTCTCATATAAAAGAATTACTAGAGATCAAATTAGAAATATGACACAATCAGTTGAAATCTACAAACATTTTAGTTGAATTTGCATTAATCCGAAGTAAGAGCCGAAGTATGATTTATACTTTTATATAAAAAGAAAATAAATGCTACGGAATAGTCATAAAAAATAAAGACCATACCTAAAGAAGCTATAGGTGAAGGAATAGAAAAGGCAGGCAATAAGGTTCAAGGGGAAATTATATGCCCAATATTTTCCAATTTGCCCAATATTTTCTAATTTGCCCAATATTTTCCAATTTGCCCAATGTTTTCCAATTTGCCCAATATTTTCCAATTTGCCCTATAATTTCCAATTTTCCCAATTTCGGTAAGTATGAAAATGGCAATACGATTTCTGTTTCCTATACAACAGGCTATGTCTAGTGTAGGAAATAATGATAAACTTTGTGTTTACACAAATACACTTTGATAATAAATACATATCATGGAAATGCAATATTAAATATGCGAGACAGGGGACGAGTGACAGAAGTGGAGGTTGAATACGCACTGACTTTGACCTTATAACATACATAAGTACCCATCTATTACTAATATAAATACATGACACGCAAAAAAGCTAGTAAACAATTTTCTTCTAAACTTAGAATTGTCTAAATAATCCAAGTGTAAATACGACATTTCTAAATCTCGACGCCAACAGTATGGACAAATATTTTAAATACACAATCGGGACTTAGTTTAAAATATGGATATAAAGAAAATAACTATATGCGCCCATTTAGATGCGTCAAGTATCCAGCAGAATACTGTACTATTACATCGTTACAGTAGAAAATAAAGAATACTTGGGAATGTTCAAATTAATTTGGATTTTTTTGATGGGTAATAATAGAATAGTAACCCCACCTGCGTAGACGGTATACGCTGGTGGAGCACCAGTGAGAGATAATAAGTAAGAATGAAAAGGCAGGTCAGTTAGCCCATCGTGACGAATTCCGCTAGAATTAACCACGATGGTTTCCAGGGGGAACCGCGTGGAGGTCGACCTGATAGGGTATATTACTGGCAATGGGTCAATTAGGCTTTGGATTAGGTATGGTATCGTAAAAAAAATAGTACATTACTGCAGCGGCCAGCAACTGAGGTATTGATGGACGAACGTGCAAATGTGGGTCGAGGCGTAGCCGAGGTACACATACGTGAGTCCATCAATGCCTAATTGTGGCCAAGGCTTGTATAGTACTTTTTTAAAAAAATGCGCGGAAATCAAAAACACAATTTTACTTTTTAAGTTCAATGACGAATAACAATAATTTTTCACGCGCCATAATGTTCCTTTGTTTTTTTTTTTTCAATACACAGCTTTCTATTTGCAAGCCAGTTTGAAATTTAAATAAAACGTTTTATTAGTCACCTCTTTGATAGCTATGTTTTGTAGTAGTAGTAAAAGGTCACTCCATTTTTAAATTATAGAACAGATATGAGTTTACATGGTAATTTATCTGGCCGCAAAACACGACAGATATGGATTTTCATACAATTTTTGCCGGCCGCTGCCCGCATGTATCTGGCCAGTACGGCAATTTTGATTTATCTCGAAGAAGATTGCCAAAATAATGCTCACATTTCCAAGCATGTTTGAGAAAAATGTGGTTGCCTCGTGGGCAGGTGGAGCTGCGGTCGCTGGTGGCGCAGCTGGCGGCGGGGCTGAGCAGCCGCGTGGGCGACGGCGGCGGCGCGCTGTCGGGCGGCCAGCGCCAGCTCGTGTGCCTCGCGCGCGCCGCGCTCGCACGCGCGCCCGTGCTCGTGCTCGACGAGGCCACCGCCAGCGTCGACCCCGAGTGAGCACACACACACACCCGCGCACACACACCCGCGCACACACACCCGCCCGCGCTCGCACGCGCGCCCGTGCTCGTGCTCGACGAGGCCACCGCCAGCGTCGACCCCGAGTGCACGCACACACACACACACACACCCGCGCACACACACCCGCGCACACACACCCGCCCGCGCTCGCACGCGCGCCTGTGCTCGTGCTCGACGAGGCCACCGCCAGCGTCGACCCCGAGTGAGCACACACACACACACACACCCGCGCACACACACCCGCGCACACACACCCGCCCGCGCTCGCACGCGCGCCCGTGCTCGTGCTCGACGAGGCCACCGCCAGCGTCGACCCCGAGTGAGCACACACACACACCCGCGCACACACACCCGCGCACACACACCCGCCCGCGCTCGCACGCGCGCCTGTGCTCGTGCTCGACGAGGCCACCGCCAGCGTCGACCCCGAGTGAGCACACACACACACCCGCGCACACACACCCGCGCACACACACCCGCCCGCGCTCGCACGCGCGCCTGTGCTCGTGCTCGACGAGGCCACCGCCAGCGTCGACCCCGAGTGAGCACGCACACACGCCCGCGCACACACACCCGCGCACACACACCCGCGCACACACACCCGCCCGCGCTCGCACGCGCGCCCGTTCTCGTGCTCGACGAGGCCACCGCCAGCGTCGACCCCGAGTGAGCACACACACACACCCGCGCACACACACCCGCGCACACACACCCGCCCGCGCTCGCACGCGCGCCCGTGCTCGTGCTCGACGAGGCCACCGCCAGCGTCGACCCCGAGTGAGCACACACACACCCCACCACACACACCCGCGCACACACACCCGCGCACACACACCCGCCCGCGCTCGCACGCGCGCCCGTGCTCGTGCTCGACGAGGCCACCGCCAGCGTCGACCCCGAGTGAGCACACACACACACCCGCGCACACACACCCGCGCACACACACCCGCGCACACACACCCGCCCGCGCTCGCACGCGCGCCCGTGCTCGTGCTCGACGAGGCCACCGCCAGCGTCGACCCCGAGTGAGCACACACACACACCCGCGCACACACACCCGCCCGCGCTCGCACGCGCGCCCGTGCTCGTGCTCGACGCACACACACCACCGCCAGCGTCGACCCCGAGTGAGCACACACACACACCCACACGCACACACACCCGCGCACACACACCCGCCCGCGCTCGCACGCGCGCCCGTGCTCGTGCTCGACGAGGCCACCGCCAGCGTCGACCCCGACCCGTGAGCACACACACACACCCGCGCACACACACCCGCGCACACACACGCACACACCGCGCTCGCACACACACGCGCGCGCCCGTGCTCGTGCTCGACGAGGCCACCGCCAGCGTCGACCCCGAGTGAGCACGCACACACACCCGCGCACACACACCCGCGCACACACACCCGCGCACACACACCCGCGCACACACACCCGCGCACACACACCCGCGCACACACACCCGCGCACACACAACCGCCCGCGCTCGCACGCGCGCCCGTGCTCGTGCTCGACGAGGCCACCGCCAGCGTCGACCCCGAGTGAGCACGCACACACACCCGCGCACACACACCCGCGCACACACACCCGCCCGCGCTCGCACGCGCGCACACACACCCGCCACACACACACCCGCGCACACACACCCGCGCACACACACCATTTTTCTGTTATTTTTCTTTGTTTTTATGAATGTTTATTTAACACTATTTATTCGCTGAAATAACTACAAGTACATTATCTATCTATGTAAACAATCAAATCTTTCCACTGTATAATATTAATACCATCATGTCAGCCAGTAACTATCCACTGCTGCCCCCCACAATAGCGAGGTTTCCCAAGTATTTGCCATGTTTGGCAGACGAGTTGGCAACCACAGTTAAGCTTTTAGTGATATGTTGAGACAGACGTTGCTGCCCATACCTCGACCGATACATTAACTTCCCTTAATCGCCTTTTCCTACGGAAAAGGAAGGGATAGCATTTATCATTACCATTTTATGCCGATGAATATTACGATTACGATATTATTAATATAGATATATAAACGTAAATGTGTGTTCACAGGACAGACAAGCACATCCAGAACACGATACGCACGAAGTTCGCCAACTCGACCGTGCTCACCATCGCGCACCGCCTCCACACCGTCATGGACTACGACAGGGTCATAGTGATGGATAAGTAAGTATCCCATCATCATCCCATTATCATCTCAGCCATTATAGCGCCCCCCCCCCCCCCCCCCCCCATAGACTGCTATAAGGAACGGTCCTGAGCCACCTGCACCCACTGACATTTTGCAATGTATTTGAGGTCGTCAGTCTATGTAATTGGGGGGGGGGGGGTTGTAGGACACTGCTTTTGCCTGTACGGGGTCGCTCAAGAACTTTTCTTCCCCGTAATGTTACAGAGGACGAGTTGTGGAGACTGGCCACCCGTACGAGTTGTTGACACAGAGTACTAACACACAGAGACCTGAGGCGTTGCCGAAATGGTCGCTGCTCTCCAAAAGTCAGGTATGTAATTCTTAGTAATATTATAAATGTACAAAAATGGGTTTATTTGTTACATCCTAGCAGCTAAACAGCTTAACCAGTCACTGTGTAATTTGGTACTTTGTATCTCGATCAGTAAACATATCACGGTCACGCGGACAAAGTCGCGGGTAAAAGATAGTTGCATATATATTTTTGTTTCCCCTAGTCCCCGTTAGAATGAATCATTTCCCCTGGATGAAAATAAATGCTTATAATTTATATAAATATATCGCTTTGGGGGAATTGTCAGCAATATGCCTCAATAGGTCGAACTGCACATGGCTCTCCCCTAGAAACCATCGTTGTCAGTTATTGTTGAATTCGTTACGTTAGGCCAATCGTGACGAATCGTGGCTTTCATCCTTACCTGTCATCCTCGCCAGCATTAACTGAAAGCGCAGGCGGGGTTACCATTCCATTATCACCCATTAAAAAAACATTATACACAGACTAACAATATTTTGGATTACCATAACTGTGTGGCAATCCAGTACGAAATAAAATAAATTAAAATAGTTGTTATATTAATTTACACGATGAAAGCCGCGGTATGACAGCCAGTTAGTATGATGGTGATATCATCCATTCTGCCTGAATATACGTCTCTTTCTTAGGGGATTCTGCCGTGGTTGCCACGCTTGGTAGGCGGATTGGCAACCCCAGTTAAACTTTGGTAGTTTTAAGAGACGCTACTGCCTATCCCTCGACCATGATATTGTAAAAGGGACGTTGCTACCCATTTCTTAACCAGTAAAATCCCTTAGTCGCCTCTTACGACACTCACGAAGGCAGGGGTGGTCTGTTCTATGCCGGGACCACACGGCATGTTAGTATGTCAAGTGCTAAAGAGAGAACGGTCTGTGTGCGCAGGCGCCGCTAGCGATACCCGAGAACTTCGCGTTCGACCAGCGTTCGGACAGTTTCGTCGATGACGCAGCGCCGCACGCGGTGAGGAACAGAATGAGGACATACTCTAACAGGTAACATAACTCTTTACATAATTACTCTTTAGATTCAATAGAGAGAGTGTCTCCATACAAATGCTTTAACAAAAATAATTTATCTATGTGTGCGTGAATAGGGTTACCATAATGTATATTTATTACTAATATGGGAGAAATTATATTGTCAAGTTATATTTAAAAATAAAATATTTTTTTTACGAAAACATTTGAAAGAACAAGATAAATGCATAGTGATTCGTAATGATGTTTATCTTTTTTTTTTATTACGTTGATTTATATCCAAGTATTGTTTTTTTTTTTATTTTAAAATCATTAGATATGGCGGATATTTTACACATGTATATTTATATAATGTTAGACGTAAGGGTGTGTAATGTGTGTGTGTATATATATATATATATATATATACCACCACTTTCCATAAGGTGGGCCGTCAGTTTATTTACCATTGTAAGTTGCATGAAAAAAATATATTTATAAAATCTTATTAGACTCTATATGCATGAATATTATATGTGAAAATGAAAAAAAAATACTGAATACAGATTTGTTAACAACATTCAAGTAATATTCGTGACTTGTCTCATATAATGTTCACATTCCTTTACATTCGCAGGAATTCAGTGAGAGACAAATAATCAAACGAAATGAGAGAAACAAGAATGAAAATTCAAATTAAAACAGCATACCAAGCCGCCTGGCCTGTGTAGTAACTGTAGACTGAATTCTTGTTGGAATATTGATAGATTTATGTAGGTAAACAAGGTAAATTAATATAAATTTAATCCAATCTAATGATATATTTTCAGATCCGAAGTTAGCGATCAAGACACTGGAGGTATTTTCAAGACGTTAGTTGAACAAACCGGGAAAGAGACGGCCGCCATGTTGTATAAAATGGCGGAAGAGGTTTGTTTATTATTTACCACTTGATTAACAATAAAATTGGATAATTTTTGTTTTGTTATTTATTATTATTTTTATATTATTATTATTATATTTGCTATTTTTGTGTATAAATCTTTAATACGTATATATTATTTAATCAATAATATTTTTACAGAGCTATAAAAAGCTGCAAGAGAAGAAGAACATATGAAGAGGTCACAAACAACACTCCACCGCATGTTGCCTTCAATTTTATTCGAATTGTTTGTACTGATCAGTATTTTATATTTATTAATACTAATTTACATTTATTTTACCGACGGTCAAATTAATTATGCGTTATTTACTTACAGTTTATCGTCTAGCTACTTATTTCAATCGTGGATCTCTATATTTACTTATTATATAGATGCAAATTATTTTGTAGTATAAATTTATATTTTATTAGTTTTAATAAACAACTAAGGTCACAATATTATACTATAGTAGGTATCCAATTATCTGCCATGAATAATTTTAGGAAAAAACGCCGAACCAACACGACAACTTCCCGCCAAATATTCTGTCATAATGACAGAAACGACCAGCTGTCAATTGTTGCTAATATCTTCCGCTAGGGTATTTTTTTTATGTGAATGTAGCGTTGACGGTGCTGTTTATAAATTTAAATATTTTAATTTAATTAAAACAAGCGTATTTTAATGAAATTTATTTGTTTTTATTTGTATGTATATTGAATTTTAACTTAATATATATATATTTTTTTTATTTTTATCACTCGAATGAAAAAGTTTTTAGTAATTAGAGAGAATTATGTTCGGCACATTCGAATTTTTATTCTATTCCGTACTTATTAAGGTGCTATTTGTCAATTTTGTACTTATTAGATGTATACCTACAAGGAATTGCAATAGTGTGTGTATGCAACGCTATCTTTAATATACACAATTATAGTTTATTCAATGTTTAAGTGAATCGATCTCGTGAAAAACTAAAATAAGGTCAAGCATCTCGTATTTGAAACTTTAAGTCATGTATAGAAAAAATAGCGTTGTAGAATGTGCCCGGGAAAAGACTCCGCGTCGTTTGACAAGTGAAAATTAATTTCAATCAAATCAACTTAATGCCCTTTTGAGTAATTTTTTTATGAATTCACCGCCAGAATTGAAAAGTTAAAAGATCAGGGGGCTACCATGAAATGAAATTTCTAAGTTTCGGGCTCAAATTCGTGTTTTCGTTCATACCTAATACGGCCCAATAAATGGAGCTTAACATTTCGTTCGTCACAAATCCTACCATAAAAGTCCAAAGGAATAATATTTTTAATGTTTTTGGTATGTAATTTGTAATGGTAAGTATTATGTAGTTTTAACATCAAATTTTGTGTTTCGTTCGGCTCCGAAATTTCGGAAAACATTTCATGATAGGCCCTCCTCAGGTTTCTTACTCATTTATTTAGTTTATATAATATAACTCTATTAGTAACTATATGGCTATTAATAATATAATTTATTATTTAGCGTATTTATGTTTGCACCACATATGTTATGCTTTAAGTGCAAACCCTATAGACACTTGCTCTTTTCGTGTTGTCAAGGTTGACTGAAAGACATCCCTTTAATAGATAAGTCCGCCTGTGTACATTTTTGTTATAACCTAATATCTATAAGTGAATGTACAAATGCAAATAAATAAATTATTTATTATGGCGTATATATGCCATAGACTAAATTAAAATTTGGCACGTTCACTTTTTCTCATTCCATATTGTCTTTGGTATTGCGTAATAGACAAAATAGAGGCGTTTTACTTTAGAACTATCTCTTACCATTTTGTAATCTAAAATTATTAGTCAATTAATAATTAAAGTCAATTCGTCGTCAATTAATCTAAAAGAATTACTTTTTAAAGTCTATATGATGTTTAACTAACTGACTAGTATGTATATATATATATATATATATATATATATATATATATATATATATATATATATATATATATATATATATATATATATATATATATATACAAGTGGTGGTATTTAATATCCAAAGTCAATTGCTTGGGTACCTCTGTCCTATTTGTGTTTCTACCGTGAAGCAGTCGTGCTTGCATGGCTGTGTTTCGGTTTGAAGGGTGGGATATGGCGTGAATTTACTGGGTACAGAGGAATAACACCTGTGTCCTCAGGAATGGCAACGCATGGGGGGTATCATGGGTGAAACAGTATACTCTGTTATGTCCATGGTACTGCTCATGTCTATAGGCGACGGTTACCACTTTCCATCAGGTGGGCCGTCAGCTTGTTTGCCATTCTAAGTTGTATAAAAAAAATGAAGTGGAACCTATGTTATGCAGAAAATAGCAGAAGATGTCCATAAGATTTCTGCATATGCTTTTTTAATAACTACTTCCAATTGTCTATAGCCTATTTTCACCAGTGAACTTATTTATTTTGTTTAAAATAGACGTACCAACAGTATATTTAATGTGTATAAATTAAGTTACATTTTTTATGTACTTCGATCGATTCACTTGTCTACGTAGACACGCGGAGATTTCTTCGAAAAAGGGTGTGATTTTTACAAGCGACATATTTAGATAT
Organism: Galleria mellonella; assembly: GCF_026898425.1. Taxonomy (NCBI): domain Eukaryota; kingdom Metazoa; phylum Arthropoda; class Insecta; order Lepidoptera; family Pyralidae; genus Galleria; species Galleria mellonella. The sequence continues at coordinate 5,501,068 of NW_026442015.1, forward strand.
AGCAATTAATGTGGCACAAATTAATTAATGTATAATTATTTATTATAATAATTAAATCGATGCTGGCTCGTCGATTCGAATTGTAATTTTGTCCTTAGATTATTTAAAATAGAGGGCGCTGCACACCACTACTAATTACTAAAGTGACGTATTACTAGGAAATCTTGCACTTTGCATAGTGAGATGCCATTTTCAAGCATTCTCCAGTGATTCTTTAGGCTGTGTCAATTTACGAAATAAACTCGAACATTTATATTCTGGGTGTTTTTATGGGGTTTCCTATAATAAAAGGTAGATTTTTGCTTATACAACTACATCAATGGTTCCATCCCGACCATCTGAATGAGTGGCAGTCCTTCACCGTGCGTTTTTCAAGGCACTTTCTCCCACGCACAACCACTCTTTGGAATCAATTTCCAGCAGCAGTATTTCCGAACCGATACGACAATATAAACTTCAAGAAAAGAGTATATTCCTTTTTAAAAGGCCGGTAGCACACCTGCAATGCCTCTGGTGTCGCAAGTGATCGTGGACGGCGGTAGTCACTTACCAACAGGCGAGCTGCACGCTCGTTTGCCTTTTATGTTTTAAAACAAAAAAACGGTGCTCGCTATTGTAAATATTCTAATATTTTCTCCAATTATCCCTGTTTTTCTTGTTACCAGTGTAAGGAACAACACTGTGATTGATGTCTTAATACAAATTGGCATTTACTTGAGTGTAACTTAGGTAAGATACTGTGGTATTATGTTACTTTTATGCTAGATCCTTGATGAAAAACATATTGTAGTCTTCATTATACATTGTGCTAGCTTGCCGGTCGAAACATGCACGTAGTGCCCTTTAACAGTAAAAGTGAGCCTGGCTCTCAGATGGTGTACGAGAGATTCTCTTATTCCTGTAAAAATACAATCACCTCTGTTAAATGCCAATTAGAATACGTGTTTGATGAAAAGGCGTCCCACAGATGTAGGTTCAAATAGATGGCGCGTGTACCTCGACTATGTTACAGGCTGGGGTGTTAGGGAATTGTTTATAGCTAGCAAATTCCCTCTCGCACTAAATCATTTAGAAAATTCTATGTATATGGTTGTTTTTTTACTTTTTCGATATAAACTTGATATTGTGTTTCTACCGTAGTGTAGTTATGTTTGCATGGCTGTGTTCCGATTGCAAGGACAGGATATGGTAATGAAATTACAGCGTACAGAGGCATAACATCTTAGTCCTCAGGAATAGCAACGCATGGGGGGTATCGTGGGCGAAACAGTATACTCTGTTATGTCTATGGTACTGCTCATGTCTATAGGCGACGGTTACCACTTTCCATCAGGTGGGAGTCGTCAGCTTGTTTACTAGTCTAAGTTACATAAAAAAAAAATAAAGAAAATCCGAATCATAATTTCGCCGAAGTTAATTAGATTCTATTGACACGCTAAAGCCTTATATTATGAATGCATGTAATCAATGGAGTTTTAAGGCGAAAATTGAAATGCTACATGGCGCGTCTATTTTGTAGCTGCTATATCTATTTGAACCGATGTCTGTGGACGGGCTATTCAACATAAGTCTCGGTGTCCAGTGTACATTCTAATGGTGCTATCGTTACCTTAGTATTAGGATCGGATTCGTTTAATTCAGGAAACAAAGTTTCAAAAATTATTTATCCCCCCCCCCCCTTCTCTCAAATTGTTTGTGATGTAGAGACACGCGAAGCGTATGGTCTGTACCGGGTGACATTGAAGCCGTAAATGGTAAAATAAACATACTATAAATTTTTGTATTATACTTGCAGAAAAAAATTCTTTCATATCCTTGCAAACAGTATGTTTATTAACTTAACCAATTTCTTAAAACTAGTGTTATTATTAATATATAGGGCCTCAAGAAATGTTTTTTGTAGCAATAACTGAAAAATTAAACAAAATTATTAAAGAAAGTTGTTTTTTTTTTTTTTGAGAAATATTATTAATTATTACTTCTACTATTTTTAAGGAATGGGTTAATTAATTAACATACTGTATATTAAAATAATTAACTATTGGAAAAGTAACAGAACCGTAAATCAGATTTTTCAGTTTCGTATAACGCCACGACTTCAATCTCATCAGGTGTACATAGTAAACTTGCTTGATGTATTCCCAAATGTCGATAACTAGCTAATAATTATGTAGACATATTGTTATTTACTCAGCGTGTATGGCGGGTTTGTCTAGTTTTTTAGGGTTCTGTAACAAATTGTGCAAAGGAACCATTATTTTTTACTATTACTTTACTAAAAAATATAAAATTTTATTTTTGTAATTCATAAATTATTTTATTGATTATGTGGTAATGTCAGAAAGGAATGGAAGCCCGCCATCTTGTTTGCCTTTTATTATGTACATAAAAGTTTATTTTTTTAATTTTTTGATATTGAAATCATGTTACCAGTAATGAAGGCATCTGTTTCTGTATACAACAGTTATTTTTATTATATTAGCGAATATAATTATATTGTTTTATCTGAATTATCTTTAGGTAATTATGAAGAGCTTGTGAAAGTTTATTACACTATTGAAAAAGTTGATTTGTTTTATTCTTCTCTGGAATGAACTGTATACCTACCTAGAGAGTAAACGCACGTGTTTAGCTTTTTGAGCGAGACATGATTTTTCATTTCATTCGCCATTTTTCATCTTTTTTTGATGGGTGAATATGAAACTGTAGCCCCACTTTCGCTATCGGTATACGTTGGCGGGGCACCAGAGAGGGATGATAGGGGAGCGCATCGCATGAATTCCTCAACAAATAACCATGATTGTTTATATGGAGAACTACGTGGAGGACGATTTGATAGGATGTATTACCAAGGCTATGATTAAATTTTGGATTGCAATGAAGTTAGACCCCATTACTAATAATCCCTTACCCCCACATTCCTATTTATAGCCGTGGAATTGACGAGCACGACAATACGTACCGATTTTATTTTATACTACTTAGAATGGCAAACAAGCTGACAGTCCACCTGATGAAAAGTGGTATCCGTCGCCTATAGACATAACAGAGTATACTGTTTCGCCCATGATGGGGATGCATGGGGAGTCCCATGCGTGTCATTTCTGAGGACTCTGGTGTTATTCCTCTGTATCCAGTAAATTCACGCCATATACCACCCTTCAAACCGAAACACAGCCATGCAAGCAACTGCTTCACAGTTGAAATACGAATGGGACAGTGGTACCCAAGCAATCGACTTTTGTACAAAATCTCCCCCTGGTATTTATTTTTGTTAGTAATTGGATTTAAGTCTCATTGCTAGCAATATAACCTAAGGAAATCGACCTGCATGCGGTTCTCTCTGGAAATCATCATTAATTATTTATAACTCCGTCACAATGGGTGCATTCAGCTGCTTTTCTCACCTATCATCCCTTTTTGGTGCTGCGCTTGCCGATACCGATAACGCAGGTGGTTACCGTCATATTTTCTTTTATTAAAAACCATTATCCAGCCCCTTTCCATAAAGAGGGTACCGCACTGTTATACAGAGAGCTTTCTTCCATCATCTCAAACATCGGTGTACCTTTCTTACTTCAGTCATCTCTTAGACACACGTATAACCAATATTCAACCCCTGGGGATGAATAACGTTTTTAATTCGTGGCAACTGTGAATAATTGTTGTAGAACTATATTTTGTAATTACTATTTGTTCGCACGTTTCTTTAATTTTATATATTTTTCGTAATAATAGATTTATTCTTATTAATAATGATTTATATGCTAGTTCAATAATAATAATCGATACCTAGTGCTAAATTCATTTCCCTTGATCCTATCCTATCCAATCACCGTCATCGTTTTACCTCCGAGTTACAACAACCAATGAGGACGCTGGAAGTGTTGTATATTTATGTGTACCCATTACATAAATATTGTATTCCATGACGGTATCTTTGAAATAAAGGCAGTGGGTATCTGGCAATCTTCACGTTTTACTACATGGTGACAGCGGGTGCTTAATTAAATTAATTAGTTATTAGTGCGTAATTGTGATAAATACTTATCAATTATAATTAGTCGAGTGCATAAAAAGTAAAATATGGAGCAAGCAAGACCGCCGACTGAGTTAATATTGGAAGGTGGACCAGCAAATCGCGCTGACGCGTGGCGAAAATGGGTCAAACAATTCATGGTCTTCGTGAAGGCGTCAGGAGTGCACAAGGAAGGAAAAGACGTACAAGCAAATTTATTGATCAACCTGATAGGAACAGACGGCTATGACATTTTTTCTACTTTTCGATTCCTCAAAGATGAAAATCAAGAAGATGTGGATATTATAAGAAACTTCAGAACTGCCTTCAATCTTAACCGTCAATGTGACCTCCGCATTCGACGAACAACTACATATAAAAATATTAATAACATTGTTGTGCTGTAGATGTGGTTACTGCTTTCATAATTTAAAGTGCTGTGTTTGTAAACAATTTGTGTGTACATTGGTGATAAAGTGAAGGAAGGAATCAAGGCGCCTGCACAGGACATCAGATAATAGCCCACGACAAAACAGTGAGTCCTTACATCCTTTCGTTATTTCTGTCACACCTAGATTTGTCTTCTATAAATCCCACCACTAATAACTTTTAGAATTATGTTTAGTAATTAATCAGAACTGAATTGACTATTGATCAGAGTATGCCTAAACATTGAAGGTATTGATGTAGTTTTTTTTTTTTTATAAAATTGATGACACCAAAGTCACATCTAAAGGCGACAGCTACAATATTACAAATATTGTATTCTGATGTGAATAGTTTTAAATTTTCCCAATGAATTATTAATTGGGCCTAATGTTTTTTCGATTTTTGAGAACTTGTTGCTAATGATACTTTGCTAAAGAGGGGTCAAAATGAGGTTTTAACTCGCTTAAAACTATAAGAAGTTACTCGGGGCCCTGGGTTTTGTGAATGAAGCCTTATTTAACTTAATTTTAGATAGATGGACGAAGACGGTATAGATTATCCATGGCAGCGACATATAGGGATTGAAATAATTAAAGTCTAGATTATTTAATATCTTCAGTCTTCCGATACTTGTTTGATAAAATCTTGAGAAATCATTTGCAAATACTTCTTGATTGATCTTGAAACTGCTTGATAAAGTCACGATAAATAACCTTATTCAGGTTAAGCTGAAAAAGAAACTCCGACGTACCTCCTCTAGAAACCATAGAACCATTTTTTTTTTATTTTGGCGGTTGAATCTTTTTTTTTAATAGCATCTTTTTTTTACAAACAAAAACAAACTGAAATACCACAAGTCATTTTTTTCTTGCGTTACAAAACTTTTTAGTGCGTATAGCAACCGCCATGAAAAAATATGCACTGACTTTTTTAAAAATATTTTTTCCGCTGCCGCCATTTTGCGGATCTTTTTTTTTTTTTAATTGTAGCGGCGCGTAAATATCTTTTTATGCATCTTTTTTTTTACAAGAATTACACAACTAAGTCAGTAACACATTAAAAACTATGACTAATTAAATTTACAATTCAAGGTTAACATAGTATGTTACTTAAATTTGTTGGTCCAAAATGACAAAGTTAAATGTACATATAAAAAATTAATAACCAATGTTGCCATGCAAAAAAAAAAATAATCAAAACATTTCATTGGCAACCTTGCAATGTTTTTTTATTATAGGTTTATAATTTCCGCGGTCATCGTATCGTATTTTGGACAAACAAATCACAATATTTATAAAGTGTATAACTATTTACAACTGGTTATATAAATGTAATATAGCAAAACACGTCAACACATGGAAAACTAGCCGTTATACCAATGGTATTTTACAAACAATATTCATAAATTCACCATTTAAAGATTACACTTCGAAACAATCGACAATATTACAGATGTCTTTGTACATTAAATGTTTCAGGTAAGATATATTTTGTATTGAAGTTAACATAACAGCGAGAGCACTATAGAATTGAAAGTAATTTTATGAATTCAAATTTAAATAATATAATATATATACTTCATTAAAATTATAAGAGCTACTGGTCTTTATAATGTCGAATTTCTTCTAAAGTTTTGACGCCGATGCCACCATGCATCCGTCCCTTTTTATCTTACCTATTCTGACAGAGACAAGTCTTATAAAAAGCACCGATTTTGTATGACACTTGGTTAGTTATTATTGCTTTGAATATAGATGAGAAATAATAAAAATAATGGTGTAGAGATACAATAAAGTAATATAGGATAAAGTTTGGATAAATAAACTTAGGAAATAATAAACTAAATGAGCTAAGATATATAATTTAAGAAATTCTGACTAAAACGCCATTATTTCTTGTTTATAATATTAGGGTATTAGGCATAATACAATGTTTGGTTATGACAAAGTAATATTTAGTTTGCCAATTGCAATTTTTAATTGCCTCAATGAATTATTCAAATAATGTAACACTAATACTTTAATAACGTTTACGTTTTAATATGGCTTTTTTCAAAAGTCACATTTGAAAGAGTATTTTCCAAAAATTTTGGCATGAAATATTTCTCTTATCATATAAGATATAAAGCGGAAATATAGAATTTACATATGTATAGATTATTTCAATGCGTTTATTCACCGTTTCTTTTCTATAGTGTTTTGTTTGAGAATCGAGTTCACTAAAGTGCAATAAAGTAGCAGGTATGTAGGTACTATTTACCTGCAAAAATATTTCATCGCGCTACGTCCTGATAGTGTATTTAAATATGTGTAAAAAAAACGCGCGAATTGACTAATTTCAAATTTTATTAGACAAAATATTTTTTTTTTTTTTAATAATAAATATTATGTCGATTCGGTGTATACGAATGCTTGTAGATTATATTAGAAATAGTAACTTAAAGATTTGTTTATTGCTTGTTTTTCTTGATTAGGTTTTAGTCAAGTAATACGTATTACTACAGTGCTGTGGGGTCTTCACCTTTATTGGTGGACAAATTCAATTATTTTATTTCTATTTGCACATGTAAGTGTTAATGTTTCGTCTCTTTCTATCGACATAATCATCAACGGACGTAAATATAAACAAGCGAGTTTTGCATCACGCGCGGTATAAAAATAACGGCTAGTGGGCAGTGTGCTTCCCCTCCCTTACTTCGTTGCCAGAAAGTTCACTGGAATATTGTTTTCAAATACTATCGCTGTACCTTGGATTTCTATATAAGATATCCCTCCTTCCGAGAGGGGTCCTTATTCATAAAAACGTCAAACGTGTTTTACCTATATTATACATTTTTTAGCTATTGAAGTCTCTTTCTTTTACGTCAATTTCTCAATTTGAAAGACTGCGACAAAACATTCTAATAGTAAAAAATATTTATTTAGGACGTTTTACTTTTTTATGAATAAGGGAATAAATTTTTAAATGACTGTTTTCCATACAAACTACCTAATATACTATTCATTTAAAATGGACGCTTTAATTGAATGTGATCCCAGATATTACGCATATGTAGACTAAACTAAACGTCTTCGAGTGTCTATAACGAGAGATGCACGCTTATTTTTACATTACATTTCAATTTTGTGATAACTGCGGTCAATAACATCAATATTAACTAAGTGTTATTAGGTTTAATCTTTAATTGTACAGTTTTTACCCTCGAACATTCTACAGTTTTTTTTTTCAGCTTCTTAAAATATGACTATAAGAGATCCTTCTATGGGATAAGTCCGCCATTGTATGTTCAATCTTTTAAGGGAAATTTTTTAGATTTATCGCGCTACCAGCAGTTCTGTAGCAATGTAGTTATTATAACATAAACTGCAAACTACTTTTATTCAATACTAGCTTTTACTCGCGACTTCGTCTGCAAAACTGGGATATATTTACAGATGGGAATAAAAAGTATTTACCTTATATCCTTCTCTAATCTATTTAGTACATGCATACTAAATTTAATAGTGATTGGTTAAGCTGTTAAGACGACAAGAGGTAACAAACAAACATTAAAATTTTTGCCAATTATTCATTTTAGATAACAACATTATTGTCTGAAAATCATTATATGTTTTCAGTACTACTGAAAATTGCAAATTAACGGCCCGTTTAATGGGTAATCACAGTATATACTGTGTCGTTCATTTCTTTGAACACAGTATTATACCTTCAATACGTGTTAGAGATAACATTAGCAATTTTATGCCGGCCATGCTATCATCGAATCATATAAATCGAATTGTTACAATAAATCGTAAAATATTTACGAACAGCTGTACACTTCCGACTATTTAGAAATACGTAGTCAAAGTTAAATTAAAGTATCCAAGCCACTAGCTTGCAATAATTAATTCTTTACACTTTAACACAACAACGCACACACTGCTGCGTATGTGTGTGAGACGATAAATGTGTGCCATAAACATCTCTCGTTATATTACACTTCGTTATTAGTACACACAACGCACACATGAACAAACTTAACGAAATTAAACCACTACACCTCAATTCGAATTCTACACCTAAAAAAAAGTAAACTATAAAAAAAAAAGAAATATCGCATAAATTACACCAACCTATACGTTGACCAATCATTTGTCTCTTTCGTTTTTATAGGAACTAAGCGAGATTGAAATATGCTGTTGGTCAACCTTAGTTATCGTTACGTAAGGTTAATATTTACAAAAAATAATGTATTTACATAAAAACGCTCCGATACGATTGTGATTATTAAACGCAGTGTTTCAACGCAAAGATGCGGTTGAAATTTATCGCGGCGACAATGACTTCAATGTGACAACATGACTTCAATTTATCGCGAGGACCATGACTTCAAAATTATCGCGACGACAATGGCTTCAATTTGTCGCGACGACAATGACTTCAATTTATCGCGACGATAATGACTTCAATGTGACAACATGACTTCAATTTATCGCGACGACAATGACTTCAATTTATCGCGACGACAATGGCATCAATTTAATGAGACTACATGACTGTAATTTAACGCGACGATATAATTTTAAAATAACACGATATGACTTCAATTCACTGTGAAGACGAGTTCAAGTCAACGCGATATGACTTCAACGCGACGATATGGCTTCAAATTATTGTGACACGATTGTAATTCAACGTGACGACATGACATACAATTTATCGCGACGACATTGGGGGACGACTCCGAGGCGTTTCTTTAAATCTATCTCTAAAATTAAAACCTAGTTTTAAAATCATAACGAAATTTTGTATTCGAAAGACGAATATGAATTGATTTTTTAATAAATGTCAAAATTATTATAAATTTATTATATGACGGTTCATAAAACGGTAATTATGTGAAACTATTAAATTAAAATATCTGGTTTAGTGATAAATTTAAAGAATTTCGATTCTGAGGCGCCAGAATTGTTCTCTTTGTCGACGTTATCATTAGATGCGTACGTACGACGACGTCAATTAAGCAGACGATTTAACAAGCGTTACATGATCGACATATTAGATTAACTTAAATGGTAACAAAATGTATGAAGATAACATTGGAACGAAAAGACATAGCATCGCATTCTTTTATAATTAGATCTACTGTCGCCACCATCGTAGAACTGTATTTTCCCCCTAATTCATAGGAATTTCAAGTTTAATTAATTCAAAGAGTTTAATAAATATTTGTAGCAATCTTCGTGCTTATCACTTAAAAAGCCGTATACAGTTTACTGAACTAAGCCACCAAACGGAATTATCACGAAAATCCTTATGAAAATGAATATTAACAATAAATTTGACGTTTTTCTTTTTTTTTTTTGTAAACAACTAATATACTTATTTTTTAAACTATATAAAACGGTAACTTGAATTTCTTTTATCTCCTATACAATCTGAAAGTAGCTAACTCGATAAACAACATCTAGAAAATCCAGATCAAGCCACGTTTCGTCTACCCTCAAATATCTTAACTAAAGCAAAAAAAAAAAAAAAAAAAAAAAAAGAATTTCGACATTTTGCATGACTTGCACGACTAAAACAAATTTTGGTTAACAAGCTGCTATACTTGATGTATATATATTGTAAAAAAAAATCTATAATAATAATTTATGACAGCTAAATTCCTTATTTTGATAGTTATTTTAGAATATTGGGCTCGATTTCATAAGGTTTAAGTGTTCCACTGTCCAATCACCACTGCTCTAATAGCGTGACGATATTTGCTATGCACTAATTAATAACAGTTAATAAAAAATAAAAAAAAAACAAATCATACTGAAAAATACAAGAACTAGACTCCACAATTTTGATAACGTAAGTACATTGACATACATTTTTGTAAGAAATCCATTTTAAATTTTAATAAATGTCGATACATATATGAAGTAGACATTGCAAGTTGCTTGGCGAGCATGTTCGTTGTCAGGTATGACCATTAGATCAGTGGTGACCAAACATACAAATAGATATAAATGCTTACTTACCCCGTACGCGATTATGAACGTACGTCCGATTACTAATCTAATGTATTGTACAATCGATTAATCGGTACACTTTCAATTAGAAAGCTAAGTAAAATAGCTATAGTCTATGTTACTAGCGTTTATCTATGGATTCACGAATGACAGATCATACGTCGACAATGGCGCACGGGTATATATACACAAGTATATACAGAGCTAAGTGCGAGTGGTTGGTTGCTAGCCCCGAGGCCGCGGGCGGCGGCGGGCGGCGGCTAGCGGCCGGCGCGGCGTCAACGTCTCCACGACCGGTCCTCGGCGTCCTCCTCCTCTTCCTCGTCGAAGCGAAGAAGCGCGTCCTCTGATATCTCGTGCGATGCCTGTCAAGTGGTGATTAAGGACATTTACATTTGGAGCCAATAAGTACTCTGTACCATACCATGGCTGATAAGCCATTAATTGTTCACTATTGAACATAGGCTTCCCTGATAATTGGGGGGGGATTTTACCAATAGTTGCTACACTTGGCAGGCGGGTTAGCAATCACAGTTACAACCACAGTAGCAACCACAGGCCTTTGGTGATATTTTAAGAGGGATGCTGCTGCCCATCCCTCGACCTTAAGTTCCTTTAGTTGCCTCTTACGACACCCACGGGAAAGGCAGATGTGACCTTACATTGTCCTTAAATCTAATAGCTGAAACAACTGACATACTTTTGTTTTGTCTATGTAATTTCATAAAAATAATATTAAATCCTGATAAATTGCAATTAATTCAAAATCTTTGACTTATTCAATTAAAATAAGAGTAATTTTCTATTGTCCAACTGCGTACCGCGGGTACTATTATTTAATCTGTCTGTGTAGGCATTAACACCTTTCCTATTGTATATCTATAAGGTATGTGTGTATTTTTTTTTACAACACAGGGGGCAAACGAGCATGCGATAGTAACGCGATCAGACGAGTCTTAATACACTTACGTATGCACTAAATTTAAAAATTAAAAACCATAGATTAATGGCTATATCCAACCTCAGCATCTTTATTATCCTCATTCCCGTTATCGCCATTGTGCGGCGGCGCTCGCTGTTCACCATCACCCACCACTGACACCGGCTTTGGATTCGCCATCCACGTTACCTATAAAAAAAATTATTCCTTGATCAAATACAGCATTTTGGTCTCGAATAAACAACATAAATTATTGTATACTAGCGGCCCGTCCCGGCGTCGCACGGGTGGACATTTTTACATTTTAAAAAGTGGCCATTAAGGCTGCACACGCGACGGAAGCTTAAAAATGGAGTAACTTCTCCCGTTTTCCCAACATTTCCCTTCACTGTTCTGCTCCTATTGATCGTAGCATGATGAAAAGTATACTATTTACCATTCTAAGATGCATAAAGAAAAGAAAACATTTGTCAAAATGGTCACTTTAAGGGACATTTCAAAACGGATGAGAGGTGATTCTCTTATACTTTTGAGAATTTTATTATAAAATTTTATCAACATAAAATAACAATTATTTTTTAAGTGCAGGATGTTATCGTCGATTAAAAAAACAGTCAAGAAATTGATTAATTTCTCCCCACTACAACATCCGCCACGCCGTAAGCGGGAAGCAAGTATTAGACAACGAGCAAAAGACGGTTCAGTCGCTCGACAGAAACAGAAGGGAACACCTTTTGTATACTCTTTATGTAGTTTTACTAAGTATAGAATATTCAATTTAATTTATAATTAGAAAGTACCGTTATGATTTATTAAACTTAAAATTCATTAGTTGTGTTAGTGATTATACGTCATTTATAGAATTGAAACTTACTAACTAGGTTATTCAAAAACGTTATAATTGCCTAATTAGAATTAAAACGGTTTAAATTTATTATTGTCCTAATTTATATATATATTCTTTATTGCACTTGTAAGTTACATATAAAATAATCTATTTATAAATGTTGTGAGCAAGGGTGGACTTATCTCTGACAGAGATCTCTTTCAGTCAACCCAGTACGGTAAGAAAGCATTTCGTTAGCGGGCAGCTGAAGTGTTACAACTATTAATACATAAACAAATATACAGTTAAATAAAATATTAAAATATATAATAAAATATTACATAAATACATACACTATAAATACATATAACACCTACCTACTTATATAATAAATGTTAAAATAAATGAATATACTGCTTACATTAGAAATTTCGTTTTATGATTTTAAGATTTGACAGTTCAATTAGAAAAATAAAAAAAAAAAAATTGCTAAAGGGAAAGAAAATACGATTTCAACCTCTTCTTGAAAGAGGTAATAGAGGTAATAAATTATATATACATAATTACCGATTATAGTGTTGTTAAAATTGTCAAGAGTGTATTCAGAATATTATGGCATACTATGTGATATGTTAAAATAAATGTATTAATACTAAAATTGTTTGTAAGTATGTTACCGAGAGCGTGCGCTCGTTGTAGTGCTTGCCGTGTATGGCGGCCTGCTCGGCGTGGCCGCGCGCGCGGAACTGCAGCACCAGCTCCGGCACGGACAGGTTCACCTCCTTGTGGCACACGGGACCGTATTGCTGCCAACAAATTCATACCATTATTTACATTGTCCACAAACTTACTATTATAATTAATCTACCCTATTCTTATACGGGAAAAGGGATTGTTAGTAATGGAGACTGAGAATCCCATTGCTAGCAATATACTTAACCAGGTCGACCTCCTCGCGGTTCCCCCTGGAAACTATCATGGTTAATTCCTTAATTCATCATGATTGGCTAACTGGCCTGTTTTCATCCTCATCGATCACCCTTCACTGGTGTTCCGCCAGGGTATCCCGTTAGCGCAGGCGGGGTTACCATTCCATTTTCATCCATCAAAAAAAAACCCTATTTTTATATTATATACGCCCCACTCTCATTATTCTTTCGCTGCACACCAAACGTTCGACGATGTTGTGCCATAGACAATACACCAGTATTGTCTATGGCACAACATCGTCGAACGGTTGTGTCGTATTCCCACTGATATCCGCCCACGCTAGGCGGAAACCGCCCTTCTTGACCGCGTGTGAGAAGCCGCTTCATCTTAGCTGAGCGTCTTTCGTTTTTCTATCATCCATCCACGCTGGATAGACTATGATACACTGCTGATACAGTCCACATCCGCTGATCTAAAGACGGTGACGACCATTGGCCAAGAAGAAGCGCTGCAAGGCCCTGGACGCGAGGATTGCTGCCAGCAGAGGCACAGAGGTACCTTACTGGTGGATGCAGCTTACTACATCACAGCTAAAGGTCAGCTCTCGTCTCTCTTAACGTACATCTATGATAATCGGCACCAGCTCGCAGTACGTTCATTAAGAACCTAATATTGGCTCCCCGTGCATACACTTACAATTGCTTTCTTCTATCTTTGCACATTATTTATTTAATATGTAAGACTAAATCGAATCCATGGCATTGTCAGAACACGGTTATATAGTGCAAAACCGATCTCTAGACAAAGCACTTGTCTATTGAAGGATAGCCGTAGTTGAAATATCCAAATTGTAAGAGATTAACATAAGCGATCAGAGGGCCTACCATGAAATGTTTTCCGAAATTTCGGATCGAAACGAAACAGAAATTTGATGTTAAAATTACATAATAAATGCCGTTTAGAAATATTAAAAATGTTAAAATATTGTTCCTTTTGACTTTTATGATAGGATGTATGATGAACGAAATGTTAAAATCCATTTATTGGTCCGATTTTAGTATAAACAAAAACACAAAATTGAATCCGAAATTTCGGAATTTCATTTCATGGTAGACCTGCAGAACTGGCTTTCGAGTAATAATTTCTACTAATATATAGTTCTACTAATATAAATAGATACAGATCGCTGACCTAGTTTAGGGTCCAGTCGCCCACAAGTTTTACAGACAGAAATATAGTTGTATTTTTTTCATGTAATTGTATTTTTCTGTAAAATTTGTGGAGAAAATAAATAAATAAAAAATAAATAAAATATAAATAAAATATTTGATTCAGGAGACACTTTGTAAAATGCACGTTCCCTAATTATAAACCTATCGTTATGAATATAATAAAAATAAAAAGCAGATTCTGTTTCACATAATGATATAAACAGGAATCGTACATTGTTATTAAAATACTTATTTTACAATTAGATTTTTTTTTTATACAACTTAGAATGGTAAACAAGCTGACGGCCCACTTGATGGAAAGTGGTAACCGTCGCCTATAGACATGAGCAGTACCATGGACATAACAAAGTATACTGTTTCGCCCATGATACCCCCCAATGCATTGCCATTCCTGAGGACTCGGGTGTTATTCCTCTGTACCTTGTAAATCCACGCCATATCCTACCCTTCAAACCGAAACAGCCATGCGAACACAACTGCTTCACGGTAGAAACACGAATGCGACAGAGGTACCCATGGCACCCCAGGCAAACGACTTTTGTAGAAAGTCGCCCTAAAATTAAACCTTGAAATAAAACCTATATATATATATATATATATATATATTATTGAAATATTATTCTCTTATTTTAATAATATTTCTAGACTGGAAGGACATTCCACTCGATTCCTTCTCAGTCTTTATATAAATACGTGTGACTTACAGAGAAATGCGCGACCAGTCCATCCAGCTCGTCCGCCTCGAAGCCGGAGATGAGGAGCGCGCGCGGCCGGTGGTCCACTGACTGGTTCACGCTGAACACCTTCGGCGCGGCGGCCGCGTTGCGGGTGAACCGGGTCGACGTGTTGAACCGGCCGCCCCTGTCGCGGATATCACTTATTAAAATATATTTACAACTAGGTATGTGTAATATCGACATCACTTTGATATCTATATATTGGGTTTTCTCGGATATTGATAGCGAAAAAAATTGTAATCACCCATTTCGATATCGCCCGTACCAGTCGGATATCTATATTAATTTCGATTAGGTTTTTAAATTGATATTATACAAGTACATCGGATAATCGATATTTAAAATATCTATTATTTGGCCATTACATAGATATTATAACTAATAAATAACATTCAAGAACATTTGTCAGGGCTCCACTAATAGTGTTTCCACGTCTTTTAGATATGGATATTTTATATTAGAGGCAAAGGCAGGGGGAAAAGCAACAGACATAAAGTTTTTCATATTTATTTTTATGCAACTTAGAATGGCAAACATGCTGACGGTCCACCCGATGGAAAGTGATAACCGTCGCCTATAGACATGAGCAGTACTATGGAAGTATGGACATAACAGAGTATACTGTTTCGCCCATGATAGCCCCCATGTGTTGTCATTCCTGAGGACTCGGGTGTTATTCCTCTGTACCCTGTAAATTTTCGCTATATCCCGCCCTTCAAACCGAAACACAGCCATGCAAACACAACTGCTTCACGGCAGAAACACAATATAACATATAATAAATAATTATTTACTTTTGAATTTGTACATATCTTTTTATAAGAATAAAAGAAAATTCTAAGATTACTAACGAGACTAGTAAGAAACAAGTTATACTTTGTTTTAAAAAAATGAGCTGTGTTTTACCCATCACACTAAAACATGTAAAAATATATTGTCAAAAAACAGTAAAGCATGCATAATAAATATTATAAAAAAAAAAAATAACATACTCAATATTTTCCATCTACAAAGAAAAAATTGATTTATAAAAATCCTCACCTAAGTTTTCTCTTCACAATACGATAGCTTGAAAGGTAAAAAGCAATAGAGATGAGAGGTTTATTATAAAATTGAAATACAGTAACATATAATAAGCTAGTACATAAGCTAGTAGGCAGTTTATAGACATGGTACGTCTACCGTGTCCATAAACTTCTTTTTATCTATGGCTATGAAAGACGGGCTTTATCAGGCACAGAAACCTGTGACCTATCTTCAAGATGACTCCGCAATTTGACAGTGTTGGAGAAGTCGATATCGAAAATCTCAATACTTTTTGAGATGGTAACAGATATGTATTGGAATTGCAGAGCTACAGTAAAATGATGCCCAATACTAGTACATACTATAAACTGGGGGTGTACTAGATATGAAATTCCGAAGTTTGGGACTCAATTTCGTGTTTTTGTTCATACCTAAATCGGGCCAGTAAATGGAGCTTAACATTTCGTTCGTCATAAATCTTACCATAAAAGTCCCAAGGAATAATATTTTCATATTTTTAATGTTTTTAAACGGTATTATGTAATTTTAACATTAAATTTGTGTTTCGTTCGGCTCCGAAATTTCGGAAAACATTTCATGGTAGGCTCTCTGATTAATCGATTGAATAAAATTTCCATTTATTAATAAATCCATGTAGAGACTATTTCTGCGACAATTTCAACAAGATTTAGTTAAAATATATGGTAATATACTTAAAGACACAAAATTTGACAAGACCAGACTATGTTTATCTATTTTATTTATTTCTCATTGCATTCCGTAATGTGACTAGTACATAACATTTCAACATCAATTATGGACCCTGTTGGGCACAGCAAGCAGGAGAGAGGAGGACAACGTACTCTTAAACTTTTTTCACTTTAGAAATAGTTTAAGAGTTTGATATAATAATATTCAGTCATGGAAATTTATTCACAATAGATTACCTATGTATTTTTGGTATTATTATTCATTATTTAAGTAATGGTGTGTATCTATACATATTGTAAATATAATTAATATTATATAGTTATTTAGAATATTTGGCCACAGCAGAATATCAGTGTTTTGCTCTTTTAAGGGCAAAGCAATAAACTGAGCTGTGACCATTTTGTGTTACTATGGCACACGCATGAAGGAATGTTAACAAAGGAGATTGTTAGATTATGTATTTTGTTTTTGTATTTTTTTTTTATTTGTTTTTTTTTTATTTTTATTCTTTTGTCTCTTTTGCTGTGTATTACGTGTATGTTTTTTTTTTTTTTTTATTGTAATTTGTGTGCTGTAAGTAATGTAAATAAATTGTCTATCTATCTATCTATTTAATATATTCTGTAGTTTATTATTTAATTTAATGTTATTTCTTTCTACTATATAAAGAACTGGTATACATATTTTTTTTAATATCATTAATATAAAACAATATTCTTACAATTAAATACAAATATACCATTCGATAATATAAAATAGATATCTAACCTAGACTGCTGTCTCCTCAGTGGCGGAAACTGTATCGCCATCTGTCTTCTTAGGTCCGCAATCTTCTTCACTAGTTCCGTGACATCTTGGCCCTCCTATAAAAAAAAAAAAAAAATATTTACGCTCAACTAAATTTTTTTTTTAATTTTCTTTGTCCCTCAACACCCTTGGTGACATGTTGTAATCTATTTCTCTCATTACACAGTCGCCATTAGTCATGTCATTAGACTTTTATTTGTATTGGAAATCACACCATCTTTATTTATTTACATCTATTATTACACCATTTATTTGAATAAAGACGATTTAAATTTGTCGTTTTTTTTATACAACTTAGAATGGCAAACAAGCTGACGGCCCACCTGATGGAAAGTGGTAACCGTCGCCTTTAGATATGAACAGTACTATGGGCATAACAGAGTATACTGTTTCGCTCATGATACCCCCATGCGTTGCCATTCCTGAGGACTCAGGTGTTATTCCTCTGTACCCAGTAAATTCACGCCATATCCCACCCTTCAAACCGAAACACAGCCATGCAAACACAACTGCTTCACGGTAGAAACATGAATGGGACAGAGGTACCCAAGCAATCGACTTTTGTACAAAGTCTCCCTCTGGTAATAATAATTTTATAAAAAATAATATTAAATTTTGCACAATAGCCATCCAGGATGTATATGATGTCTCTTTTCATTTTGTAGTTGTTGGGAGCTGTATATAATGTAATAACAATATACGTATTCTCACCTGCTGTTTTGTAAACATGTCCAGTTCAGCATCCAATATCTCTCGCTGCGCCTCCTCTCTTGTCTTTGGTTTCTTCACGTTTGCCTGCGGACAAAAGCTCGTACTTAGCTATATACAAAGCTGTTAGGCTATTATTGGATTTTAGACTATTTACATTAGGGCTTTAGGTACGTTATCGCTCTCAACTATTTAGTTAGGTGGTAATATTGTATGCCTTAATTTACCTAATCGAAAAAAAAAAATAAGATTTCTGTTGACACCACCTCCCTTTCTACTTGCTACCTTTATTCTATTTTAGGCAGCCTAGCCTCTATGAAGTATCAATGTGGAGCGAAAAAGAAACATATGACTGAATGCAAAATATAATATCAAGTAATTTTATCAAATAGTAATAATTTTCCCATAGTTTAGGACATTTTGGTGATAAATCAGTTGATTTGAGGACAAAAGCGAATACGAAAAACGAAATCTATTATTTGACGATCCATTAAACAAAACCACATTTAAATGTGAACACAAAATGAAATGTAATAAAATTATTGACGTAACTTACTACCATACCAATAGCAAATCAATCATGTTAAATGTACATACATTGTATTTTTGGAAAACCGGAACATTTGGAAATTAGATAGGGCCACTAAGAAATTAATAAATCCTAAAAATTCTGAACAATCCCTATATAAACATGTATAAATGAAATATTATGAACATATTACACTCATGGATGTAAAAAAAAAAAGAAAAAACATTAGTGACACACTTGTGTAAACAACCAACACCAAACAAAAATGGCGGTAACAAAAATACTATTAAAAATTAAAAAAAAATAACCACCAAAAAATGAGTCTTATAATTAAGACAAGACATATAGGAAGCGTAATTCAATCACTCACCGAATATTAAATGATATTTGTTTTTTTTTTTCATTTTTCATAGACATTTTTCAAAAATTCTAACAAGAATGGAGGCTAATAAGTTCGTGAAGATGAGAGGGTCTGGCGATTACTCTTTAAAGATCCCCGCCATTGAATTTGTTTGACGAGATCGAGATTAGAGCTCGCAGAATAATTATTTTCAGTGTTAATTTAGCCATATATATATATATATATATATATATATATATATATATATATATATATATATATATATATATATATATATATATATATATTTTCATACCACTGAGGTGGCAAACAAGCATACGGCCCACATGATGGTAAGTGGTTACCGTAGCCTATGAACACCTGCAATACCAGAGGTATTACGCGCGCATTGCCGACCCTGAAGAAACCTCTTTACCCCCCTTTTGAAGAACTCCATGCTGTAGTCTCTTGGGAAAACCTCGGCAGGGAGCTCATTCCACAAGCTGACTGTTCGTGGGAGGAAACATCTCTGAAACCGCGCAGTACGCGACCATTGAGGCTGTAGGACATAAGGATGAACTCCCTGTCAATGGCGAGCCGTACTTATTTAGCCATATAAAAAATTGGATGTTATAATATCTTTTAGACAGAGAGTAGGCTTACTACTCTTGCTAACAAGTTGTTAAATTAATCGCTGTATCTTTTTTTTCCAAGACCAATATATATTATATACAGTAAACGCTCTAAATAAGCAACTCATTTGAATCAATTTCAATAAAAAAAAAAGTTACTTGTAGGGAAAAAAGGAGTATAAAAATACTTACTGTCTGGAAAATATTTTTACTTATTTTTTTTTTTATACTAAGTTGAGTAGAATAAATAAAATATAAAGAATGTTGCTTAAATAGAAAAGAGAGGTTGCTTAATGTAGTTCACGAATCGGAAATACGGACGCAGAGAAAGAAGCTGTTCTTGGTTCCCTCTTTTTGCCCTACGCACGATTATAGCTCGTTATTATATGAGCATTATTTATAAGACTAGTGTAACTGTTTTAGTGAAAAGCCTTAATGTTTAAATTTAATAAATCTTACAATAATAGCCCTTTCATGAAAAGCCTTAATTTCTGTACCTTTATTTACATAAATAAACTACGTAATTAGAAGTTTACACTTAGATGTACAATGTAATGAAACTAATTGTCTAATTTATTTACGACTAGCTGATTTCCGCGAATTTGTACGCGTTTCCGTCGTTTTTCGTCAAATAAGTAGCCTATGCCCTTCCTTACGGTTCAGTGGTTTCGATGTAACAGACACATTTCCCTTCACTGCTCTGCTCCTATCGATCGTAGCGTGATGAAAAGTATACTATAATCTGCCCAGGAGTAGGAAGAATAATTGTACCAAGTTTCGTTAAAATCCGTCGAGTAGTTTTTGTTTCTGTAACGAACGGACAGACAGACAGACAGACAAAAATTTTACTGATTGCATTTTTGGCATCAGTATCGATCACTAATCACCGCCTGATAGCTATTTTGTAATTACATTTCATGTACAGAATTTACTTCTCTACAGATTTATTATAAGTATAGATAGATGTGAGATGAGAATGAGATTGTTGGTTTGTTAATTGTAGGCTGAAACTGAACTGCTTAACTGTATAATAGTTTTAATTTACTGCATCGATATAAATGAAAATTTGTCGAATTGAAACCCATCTTTTTTACAATTCTCTTAAAAAGTGTTCAGACATTTGGACACGACTGTACCTAGACACTTGTAGACAGTTTTACAGTATTTATGTAAATATAGATAGAATATACTTCAAATTAAAAATAATTCAAGATATCACTAAATCCTTCATAAGAGAGTTGAGTCTGCGCATTGCGGATAGGGGCCATGATCGCCGTTCTGGTTCCTATCTGACTTAAAGGATATCTCTGGCAATCCAACGCGGAAATGCCGCAAGTGTCATGGGGACCTTTGGGTCGGGTACGCATCATGAATGGGACTGATTGTAGAATTTTTTTTTTGTGATTTTGTGAAATGTATTAGTTTATAGTAATTACAATACTCATAGTATTGTAATTTGTAAAATTAATTTAATCTGTAATTATAATAAAGTCACTAACTACAAAACAATATATTTGTAAAATATTTCTATACTATGATAAACTATTTACAAACTACATCTATTTAGATTATGAATGATGATGAAAGTAAATGGCTATAAATAATTATATGGCAGCTAGCTAATTAATTAACTTATAAGCGAGAACGTATATAAGATAAAGTATTGTACGTTGCCGTGTGGTCACATCATTATATATATATCTATATATATATATATATGGTTTGTATTTTTGTAGTTTATATCTTATATATATATATATATATATATATATATATATATATATATATATATATATATATATATATATATATATCTATATATATATATATATATATATATATATATATATATCTATATATATATATATATATATATATATATATATATATATATATATATATATATATATATATATATATATCATTATGCATAATTTAATTTAAATTGTTTCACAATGCTAATGCCACATATATGGGATTCCAATATATACCATAGCATGGAATACTTTTCCTTATTTATGCTTAAATCTGTCTAAATTTCGTTTTAGATTCCCGTCCTTTTGTTTATACAATTTAATACGGGTACAATTCATACAAGGTATGTAACAGTGAATCTAATGGTAAGTGGTCCTCTATTGATGTAAACAACACCATGAACATTAGACACTGTGAAATCTATGGTGCCGCTCATGCTTTACCATTGCTGAGGAATTATTCAGAGGGAATTGACCAAAATAGTGTGACAGTATCAGATATTGATTTTTAGCATCACATTGTGTTAACAAATAGTGTATTATTATATAGGCAAAACATAAAACTATATATATATATATATATATATATATATATATATATATATATATATATATATATATATATAATTAACAATTACAAAGTGATATGAGATGGTTATGAATCCATGACATTAAGATACGAAACGTGCGTCGCGTATGCGCATGCGTGACACTGCTATAACACAAATCCAAAGACAACACAATGAATATATGGAAGAAATTAAAAAAAAAAAAACAACAAAATCATAACGGTACGTTTTCAAAATAGGAATGTTTAAATAGATCATACATGTGCATGCAAGAAATTAAATAGTTGACAAAACAAACAATAAAAACAAATTGAAGGTTTAAATAGGTTATTGTAATTTTAAAATACTAAATCTCTAATGACGTTGCGCGCTTTGGAATTAAGAATTTGAAAACTATCTTCTCTGTAGATGACGAGTTAATGTGTAGTTTAAAAAGCATAAAGTATTCTGATATTACATCTAAACTCTTTTCAAATACTTGTAAAACTTTTTTTTTTTATTTAATCAACTTAAAATGGCAAACAAGCTGACGGTCCACCTGATGAAAAGTAGTAACTATCGCCTATAGACATGAGCAGTACCATGGACATAACAGAGTATACTGTTTCGCTCATGATACCCCCTATGCGTTGCCATTCCTGAGAACTCGGGTGTTATTCCTCTGTACCCTGTAAATTCACGCCATATCCTACCCTTCAAATCGAAACGCAGCCATGCAAACACAGCTGCTTCACGGTTGAAACACGAATGGGACAGAGGTACCCAAGCAAACGACTTTTGTACATAGTCTTTCTCTGGTGTTGCATTTATAAAAACTTCAAATCTCTCATATCTTATTTTAGCTATTAAACTGTTTTGTTTCTTTCTTTTATGCCAAATTCTCAAGGTTTGCATGTTTTTTAGTTTTTATAAATAAGGGAATAATCTATTATCGACACGGTGCTTTTAATTATACACGACGTTCTATTGTAAACCGTAAATTAATTTTAATATGTTAAGTGAGATTAATAATGCTATACTACTATTTAAATGGTTTGAATTATTTATTTTTATTTATTTAAATTTTTATTGCAAAGTGAAATTGTATGTACATATGGCGGACTTAACACCGGACGGTGCTCTCTACCAGTCAACCGTTGGGCAAACCGAGAAATAAGTAGGCAGTACATACATTATCGATTTTTTTTTGTTTGAATTGTATAAAGTAATACTTGATATATTAATTATAAATATATAATTAAACTAATATAAATTATAACTTCTTTTTTCGATAATTTTGTTTTTTTTTTCAAATTATTCTTTTAGTTGGGTTACAATGTTTGAAATAGTCTTTTCTCGTACACCTGACCTGGGAGTGGCGAATAAACCAACAGCCCACCTGATGGCATGACATGGTAATAAAACAGATATATTGTGCTGTCTATGGTATTCCTCGAGCGTTGCCACAACTGAGGACTAACGTGTTAAACCTCAAAGTTGAATAAAGTTTAATTTATAAGAATGCTACACCCAAATTGATAAACGTTACGTAAAACATAAAAACGATAAGTTAGTTTCCGTGTGTAATAATAATTATTAGAGACATGTTCCATAAACAAGTTCCCCTGGTTGTTTTCCCCACCCAAAAAAACAACTATTACGTCACAATGCACCAAACAAACGCATGCGCAGACGCGGCCGCGGTACCTGTGATAGCTGCAGTCGAGAGAGGGAGCGCGCTACCGTCTCGTCCTGTCATCACATTATTCATTTATTTCTCGTCACACATAATAACATAAGTAGACTAAAATAAACGTTGATGACGCTATTTCACATAACAATCACAAAAAACAACCGATTTGAGAACTTCCTTGTTTTTGAAATCAGTTAAAAATAAAAAAAAAAATTAAAGTTTTAACTGTACAAACTTAGTTTGCACAGTTAAGGATTTAAAAGGTTGCATTATACCTACAAATGAATATAAAATTTGACACGCTAGATATAAGGTAGAAAATTAAACAACAATACAATAACATGCTAAATTACTCGTGACCTTAAAATTGTTGGAGTAATAAGTGACATATTTCTGACGAAATATATCAGGTAGCGAATAAGTAGGAAATATTTTCCAATTACAGGAATATAACGTATCATAGAGACCATTACTGGACACGTGTGTCTCCCCACGAGATGACATGTATATTATATTATTTTTTTATTATATATATAGGGTGTTTCCATAGAAATGCTTCGAGCAAAACGGGTCAACTTTTTCATACAATTTTGCGTTATAAATAGTTATGAGTGTTTTTTTTAAACTTCTATATTTATTGTCTTAATTTCTGCATCTTTTTAATGCGTAAACACTCATTTTATTTATTAAACAATACGTCGAGATACATTTTTTGCATAAATATACAGAACACTGATAAAAAAAAAAAAAAACTAGTCAGCTCATTTGACAATTAGCTGACGAAAAGTTGACGCGTTTTTGAGGCTCGATGCCCTATCTATATAATCTAAGACATTATTATATATAACTTTATACCTACTAAATATTATTTAGAAGGTAAAAGAGTACGGCAGAAGCAATGTAGCGATATAATCAAACACCTACCTTCACTTGTGCTAGCATCTTGCCGTAGGAGCCGATCTCTTTGTTCAACTTCTCGATAGCCTGCTGTCCAGAGTTGATGGCTTCCACTAACGCTGGCTTCTGCTGGCTCGTCACGTTACCTGTTCAATAAGTGTATATTAATAATCACATTTTTTATTTATTTATCTATACACTTTTGTAGATTCACTTATAGATATTAGGTTATAACAAAAATGTACACAGGCGAACTTATCCCTTAAAGGGATTTCTTCGAGTCGACCTTGACAACACGAAAAGAGCAAGTGTCTATAGGGTTTGCACTTAAAGCATAGCATATGTGGTGCAAACATAAATACGCTAAATAATAAATTATATTATTAGTAGCCATATAGTTACTAATAGAGTAAAGTAAAATTAAAAGCATGTGATGTATCTCACCAGACGGAGACTTTGTACAAAAGTCGATTGCTTGGGTACTCTGTCCCATTCGTGTTTCTACTGTAAAGTAGTTGTGTTTGCATGGCTGTGTTTCGGTTTGAAGGGTGAGATATGGCGTGAATTTACTGGGTACAGAGGAATAACACCTGAGTCCTCAGGAATAGCAACGCATGGGGGGTATCATGGGCGAAACAGTATACTCTGTTATGTCCATGGTACTGCTCATGTCTATAGGCGACCGTTACCACTTTCCATCAGGTGGACCGTCAGCTAGTTTGCCATTCTAAGTTGTATATAAAAAAAAAGATGTGCTGTAAAGTCTCCTATAAATAACTTTGTGCAGTGGAAAAACGTAAATTAACATGGCCCATTAAGTGTTAATTCCAAACTCACCAGACTCGAGCCTCTCAATCAAGCACTTCTGCTGCTGCAGTTGCTTGTCCAGCAGCTCCCTGGCCCTCTGATACATGTCCGAGACCGTTTTGAACTTCTCCATCGATTTCGGCGCTTCCTTCTTCGGCTCTTGACCGTTGGCTACCTCTTTTATTTGCTGAAATGAGAGAAATGTTTCTGATATTATCAGTCCTGGAATACTTTTATACTTTATTGCAAATGTCGTTTTTAAATTATAAATGTGCAAAGACAACCACTATATCAATATAAAATTGTGTATTCATATAAATTGCATACTTTAATTTAATATATTTTTTTAATTAATATGGGACCAACATGGCTTAAATACTACAAACTGTAAAAAAAAAAGAAATTAAAATCACAAGGCCTACCATGGAATATTTTCCGTAGTTTCAAAATAATTTAAAAATATAAATTAGATGTTAAAAATACGAAATTGAGTCCAAAATTTAATTTAATATTAAACCCCCAGTTCAGAATTGACGTCGTAATCGCGTAAAACAGCCACAAAAAAGTACGCTCGAATTGAGTGCATCTTCCTGTTAGAAGCCATTTTAACATCCCATATTTATGATTTGGGATTCTATTTTTAAAACTTATATTTATTATATTTTTAAATGATCTGGTATTTGCTTTTTTCTACCACTAGCATATTTTACCTTCTCCGTCTGTTGCTTGGTGTCCGCCGTCGCTTTGATGTTCTCCCTGTTGATGAACACCTTGTTGTGTGACATGGGATGCTGTTGGTTTTGTCTGTCCGGCTGCTTGTTTGCCTGTTGACCGGCCCCCGCTGCGTTCTCTTGTTTATTCTGTAAGATAAATTAACATCGTTTTTGAGATTATATGAAGGTAATACATGATCAATTGTTAGTCATCTCTCTTTATATCTTCGTGTTACAGAGTCGTTTGTGGTTTAACAAAACATAGATAGATAGATTATCATAGGGAGACTGTACCAAAGTTGTCTATTTGAATGCATCTATCTTATCCATAGACGTATTTAGAATGAGGCACGGATCAATTCATGCCCAACTCAGAATCGTCTAGTTCTCATCCCAGGATCGATCCCAATGATTCCAATCGTGTTTTCGTCGTGAAGCAGTTGTGTTTGCATGGCTGTTTCAGTTTGATGAAATATGGATGGCTATAGGATACGGAGGCAAAGCATCATCCTCAGTAAAGGCAACACATGAGAGGTACTGGTGGGCATCACAGTGTATTCTGTGATATCTGGCGCTGTTCATGTCTATAACTGACGATTGCCACTTTCCATTAAGTTGATTGTTAGCTAGTTTGCTATTTCAGATTGCATAAAATTTCATTAAAATTCTGAATATTATCAGACTGACAATGTGGTATGAGTTACCAACCTCAGGGTTGTGCCAGAAGACCTTGATAAAGCGGTTGTTGAGGACCGCCTCGGTGCTCTTGTACGCGATGTTGGCCTCCGTCGGCGTCGAGAACGTGATCAGCGCCGCCTCCGGGTCGTTCTCGTAGCACACCTGTGGACCAGCGAACAAACCGTCAATTTGATAATTTAAAACTATCCTATTTCATGGAGTATGTAGTTTTTTTTCTCAAATATTGCGTCTAAATTGCGCCTACCAAGTACCCTCTTGTATAGGCATTCCGTCACCCGTATCCAATAGCGAGGACGGGATGCCTTATTTAAGGCATCGGTAATGTACCGCAAACCATAAAAAAAGTCGTTATTTTTTTAATGAGTGAAAATGGAATGGTTACACTGCCTGCGCTCGGTATTTGCTAGCGGAGCACCAGTCAGTGATGGGTGCTGTGATAGGATTGGATGAAAGCAGGTCAGTTAGCCCATCATGATGAAATCCACAAGAATCAACCACGATGCTTTCCCGAAGGAAAGGTTGACTTGTTACGTTATAGCAATGGGGCTTTTAAACTCCATTACTAACAATATTTTTCCTCCAGTGTTGTTGACCACGTGATTGCCCCCAGAAACTATCGTGATTAATTATTTTTCAATTTATCATCTACTTTCACCTTAATTTATAACTTCATACTGATGCCCTGCCAGTTTATATCGATAGTGCAGGCGAGGTTACCGAGGTAAATTTACAGGGTATAGAAGTATAATACCTTAGTCATCAGGAATGGAAACATATGAGGGGTATCATGGGCGAAACAGTATACTCTGTTACGTCCATGGTACTGCTCATGTCTATAGGCGACGGTTACCACTTTCCATTAGGTGGGCCGTCAGCTTGTTTGCCATTGTAAGTTTCATAAAAAAAAAAAACACCTGTATGTTGACGATCTTCCCGAACTTGGAGAAGTGGTTGTTGAGGTGTGTGATGTCGTTCATGCCGCGAGGGACCTTCTTCACCTCCAGAGAGCAGTTGGCCGCGTTAGCGGGTAGAGGGGGCCGGGGGGCGCCTGCTGATACAAATACAAGTTTATCATTTTTATTCTATATAGGCTCAGAATCTCTAGTACACTGAACGAAAACAACAAATATATTAATTTTAAAAAAATCCCATATATATATAGCCGTGTGGTCCCGGGATAGAATGGACCACCTCTTGCTTTCCCGTGGGTGTCGTAAGAGGCGACTAAGAAAACTTAGTGATCAAAGGATGGGCAGTAGTGTCTTTCTTAAAACATCACTAGAAACCTAACTATGATTGCCGACTCGCTTGCCAAGCATGGCAACTACTGGTATAAACTTTCCCAATAGAGGGAGGCATATGTCCAACAGTGGTCAGTTAACGGCTAATATAATAATAATATTTATATAGTAACTATCATTTAATTTAAGAAATAAATATATTTTTCAGTAAAATATATAAATTGAAATAACAACATTTCAGTAGCTTTTTATATGTACTAATTTTTACCCGCGCCTTCGTCTGCGTGATCGGGATATGTTGATAGACCAGGACAAAGTAATATATGTTCTTATCCATCCCAAGTATATATTAAAATCCCATCACAATTAGCTGAGCCGTTAAAGCACTAATGTATAACAAAAATGTACACAGGCGGATTTATACCTTAAATAGATTTTTTCCAGTCAACCTTGAGAACCTGTTAGAATTATTATTACCAGATGGAGACTTTGTACAAAAGTCGATTGCTTGAGTACCTCTGCCCCATTCGTGTTTCTACCGTGAAGCAGTTGTGTTTGCACGGCTGTGTTTCAGTTTGAAGAGTGGGATATGGCATGAATTTACTGGGTATAATACCTGAGTCCTCAGGAATGGCAGCGCATGGGGGGTATCATGGGTGAAACTGTATACTCTGTTATGTCCATGGTACTGCTCATGTTTATAGGCGACGGTTACAACTTTCCATCAGATGGGCCGTCAGCTTGTTTGCCATTCTAAGTTGTATAAAAAAAAAAAATACTGGAGTACCAGAAATGTTTTTATATTAACTTGTTACTTTTTTAAAATATTTAGATCTATATATCTACATGTGAATCTAAACTGTAGAGATAACCTTAACCCTAAAAGCAGTCAGCACAGTATACAGACCTAGCCGGTTGTAGTCGAAAGTCCGCTTGGGCGTCGGCATTCGCGGCGGCGCCCCGGCTGGTTCGTGTCGAATCCTGTCAAAAAACACATTTCTTTAGTAGCTTCAAAGAGAAGTAAGTGATCAATTAGTTTGTACTTTTTAATTATAATAAATTCAATTCAACATATTTATTATTTTTTAATAGAAACATCTATAATGTTTCCTAGTATTATTGTACGCACACTGCCCGCTAGTAATTAATGCTCCTTTCCACTGAGGGTTTGCTAGAAGAGAACTCTTACAGAGTTAAGCTCGCCTGTTGTACATCTTTATTTTATATATATTATATGTTGTAATTTTTTGTGTACAATAAAGAATAAATTTCAGAATCATTACATATGCAAATTTCATAAGTTTTTACAAATATAATTAAAGCTTGTCTTCTATCAAAAAAAGAAAAGTTCAATTTGGGACAAAACCAGTTCTTTTATTAGTTATTTCGCAGCAGGGAGCCGAATGGTCAATACTAAGCTCCAAGCATCGATCTATTGTCTAAAGATGGCTCGTTTAGATGTAAAACATGTGTTGCAACACGTGCATAGACTGAATAACGATCGGAGATTAATGACTTGTATGGAAGGTTGTAGAACTTCTATAAATAATAAGGGTAGAGGATTTAAACAAAATAATTTTAATCGACTAAACAAATAATGCCAAGTGCGGTAGAATAATACCAGTAATTTTTATTTGAAAGCTAACCTAGTAAACCGATATTGATAAAATTTCTATAGTAACAATCAGTAAGTGTATTCTTGAACATAAAAAAAAATTAAATTGGATTAAAACTGACCGAGTTATGAAGCAACAAACAAAAAAAGAAATACAAACGTAAGTATGTGAATAAAATTTATTAAGTACATGAATGGGAATAAGTATAGTTTGACGTATGTACGCAAGTGTGACGTATTTATTGCTCTCGGAATGGTTTGTAGGATCGTCAGCTGTAGTGTTCGCACAGTATATATACAGTGCGAGCATTGTAGCGGATGCACCATACTAATATTGTTATAGAATATGGTTTTATTTGCTTAACGGATGCTTATGTCTAATATGTAGTAAATGTAATTTAATATGTATTCAATTTTGTAAAAAGCTGTTGTTATCCCAAATTAAATAAATAAATAGTTCTTTTTACTGGGGGTAAATTTGTATGTACGTACAGCTTTTTTTTTAAATGGATGTAATGGAAAGGTAACCCCGCTTGCTATATCGGTAAACGCTGGCGGGGCACCAGTGAGGGATGATAGGTGACGATGAAAGTAGGTCAGCTAGACCACCGTGACGAATTCCACTAGAATTAATCACGATAGTTTCCAGGGGAACCGCGTGGAGGTCGACCTAATGATTTGTATTGCTAGCAATGGATAGCAGTTAGATCCCATTACTAACAATCCCTTTCTCCCCCGTGTACGTACGGCTGGTGTGGTGTACCTACCTGGGTATGGGTATGAGTTCCCTGGGCGGGTGTGGGTGCATGTGCAGCGGGTGCGGCGGGTACGGGGCGAAACCGCCCACTGCGCCTGCCGGTCCGCCCCATATATCTGGCGTTAGCGGGTTGTATTCTGTAAATTAAATGCTTTCATCAAGTATTTCTCACAGATTTATTATTATCTATACTTATAATAAATCTGTAGAGAGGTCAATTCTGTACATGAAATATATTTCCAAAATAACTATCAGGAAGTGATTAGCGATCGACTCTGATGCTAAAAATGCAATAAGTAAAATTTTTGTCTGTCTGTCTTTATGTTCGTTATAGAAACAAAAACTACTCGACGGATTTTAACGAAACTTGGTACAATTATTCTTTATACTCCTGGGTAGGTTATAGTATACTTTTCATCACGCTACGGTCAATAGGAGCAGAGCAGTGAAGGGAAATATTAAAAATGTTCACCCGTGTGACGCCGGGACGTGCCGCTAGTTTGTAAATATAACTCATTTATATACAGTAGAAGTGAGGATGGAAGTAGAAAAGTGGGTAATAATAAAATAAAAACATCATTTGCTTGCTTATTGTAAGGATTATGATGAAATTTGGTGTTTGATATGTCAAAAATTTAAATACACTACCAGGACTTGTCATGTAATGTAAATAGGACTCTATTTTCCGCGCTTAGCCTCTCATTTAGGCCGTTGTGCGTATGAGTCGTGGCTAGTACAGCCAACCTAGCTCCGCCCAGAAGCGCAGAAGCTTCCTGAGTTCTTCACAGGCCTCACGGAGCGACCTTACCGTTCCGAGGATTTCTAAACGTTGATGGGCTAAAGCTTCACATTCCAGGATTATGTGAGCAGCCGTTTCTTCGGCGTACTACCAGGATTTAACGCGATGACAAATTAAAAAAACAAGCGGCGGCAATAAAGCAGGTATGTAGGTAATATTTACCTGCAAAATTTTTCATCCCGCTAAGTCTCTATCGTGTATTTAAACATGTGTAAACAACTCGAAACTTTAATATGAATTTATGAATAATAATTAAAAATACAAAACGTGTTATATCGTTACATACCTGGCACTGGTGGGGGGGCGGCGAGCACGTCCTGCAGTACTACAGGGTCGCTCCCGTGGTCCCACTGGCACAGATCACCCCGCATGCAGTATCCTTTCTCTGTTTCACGAATAAATGAAGTCGGTTAGTACGAGTTTACTAGAGACATTTTTTTATATTTGCAGCTACATTTGTTCAGGCATCATGTCCTCGCTATTTGAGAAGAAAGATTAGAAAGAGATGGTACAAGAGTTGTCAGAATGGATACCTGTCCCACGTGTTTTCTACCGTGAAAAAAACTGTACTTGCGTTGTTATGTTTCGCCACAACATTTTAGTCCATAGAAAGTCAATGCAAAAGGGGTACCATGAGATTTACAATATATTTTGAAGTTCTCTTTGTAACATCTGATCCTCAATAATGTAATCTATCAGACCCATTACTACAAATGTACGCTAACAGATAGACCTTCAGACCGTTCCTGCTGGAAATTATTGTGGCAAATTTATTTTTTAATAAATAAAGCGCAGGTGGTTTTACCATCAATCCTTTTTCAGCCATTAAAAATACTTCTGAGAGGAAAGAAATTATTAGTAATGGAGTCTAAAAGTTCCATTACTAGCTATATAACCTATCATGTTGATTTACACGCGGTTCTCCCTGGAAACTATTGTGGTTAATTCTTGTGCAATTTGTCACAATGGTCCAACTGACCTACTACATCCTCACCTATCATCCATCTCTGGTGCCTCGCCAGCGTATACTGATAGCGCAGGCGGGATTACCATTCCATTTTCATCCATTAAAAAAATTCCTCCACTCCCAGCCCTAACTAGGGCTATAGAGATCTCTAGACAAAGTATGCTAATTCATGAATACTGACCGTCGAAATCTCTACACCTCCGCTTGTAGGGGTCGATGAGGTCGGGCCGCGGCTCGGGTCGCGGCGATGGCGACCCACGAGACCTCTCGCGGGAACGCTCACGGGACCTGACGGTGGAAGTGGACGTTTATGTTAACAATATTCAACACTTGTACTATGCCAACACCACCAATATATGCGTTAAGTAACACTTGAACGTCCCTTTGAAATTCTTGTTCAAATTTACTGTTAGAATACTCTATTAACAACATGAATAATTCAATTTTCAAGCGACTTCAAAAAAAAGAAAATTTCAATTTGGTTGTTTTGTTTTTAAATTTATTATCTCATAACTCTGTCAGTTCTAAACCGATTTGATTTGAAAATTCTTTTTTATTTCAAAGGATATAGATATACAGATTGGTCCCATAGAAATTATGCCAAAATCGATTCATAGTTTAGTTTTTAAATAAAATAAAAAAAAAAAAAAAAACCACGATTAAAATTCGTTTTTTTGTGAGACACTTCGTTCTTTATACTTTGTACAGACGAGTCTAGCGACCGACGAGTTATCGGCGTGGATGTAAGGCCCCGTTCACACGGCGCGGGCGGGGCGGCGACTCACCTGTCGCGGTCGCGGTCGCGCGACAATCGGTCGCGGTGGTCGCGGTCGCGCGACACCCTGTCGCGCTCCATCTCGCGCATCACCCGCAGCCGGTCGCGGTCACGATCGTGGTCCCGACTTCTTATTGGTGATTTTGATCTGTACGATGGAATAAATATATCTTTGGTATATTTGTTTATTATATAACACAATTAATTGGCATAGTATAATTAATTATATGTCTAGAAGTATGTAATACTAGCTTTTGCCCACGATATGATACACAAAAGCAACTAACCGTTCCATATTTGCATGTTTGCAATTTACTAATAATAAAGAAATCAAATCATATTTATACGCTTGCTACACGGTACAATAAAAAGTTACATATACAGGCACATAACATGCAGCACCCCGCAGAGGTATGCTAATGTTAAACTGTATTTAGTCTACATTATATTACAATTATAAAGTCCAAACATTTTCCAAGTTACAATATTCTTTATGTCAAATTATCATATAAAATTATGGTTTATATTTTAAGTAATTTTTAATACATTACATCTTTTATTACATTTTTTGTCATTTAAATATCCAATAACTGTATAATAGCATTTTTCTAAGAGAATGTGAAATAACTTTGATTTAAATCTCTCTATTGGAAGATCCTTTATTTCTGAAGGTAACTCATTGTATACCCGTATTGCCAAAGTGATACATACTACATATATATGTTGAATGAGTATGTATTAACGTACGTAGTTCACTAATAGCGAAACAATTAATACGAAAACGCAGGTAAGCTTCGTAAATTACCTGCAAGCAAGTGTGTACACCAACACAACAGAACAATCACCACGAACTACAACTAAACAGCGATCTGCGGGTCTACCATGAAGTGAAATTCCGAAATTTCGGACTCAATTTCGTGTTTTTGTTTATACCAAAATCGGACCAATAAATGGAGTTTAAGATTTCTTTCATCATACATCCTATCATAAAAATCCAAAGGAACAATATTTTAATATTTTTAATATTTCCAAACGGCATGTATTATTTAATTTTAACATCAAATTTCTGTTTCGTTTGGCTCCGAAATTTCGGAAAACATTTCATGGTAGGCCCTCAGGTCGTAAGTACTGTCATTTAAAAAAACTTCAAATATCTATCGGTCTTTATAAATTTACAAGTTTATAAATCATAAAACAAATTGTATCTACCCACAGTTTAAAGAGAATACGATACATCTGTGACTATAACAACTGATAATTGAACAACTGAGTATTTTTTATTTAATTCTTATTTCTCTATGACCGTTCTCCAACTTAAGTTAGCCTAAAATAAAAGTGTTGCCATAGCAAACACTTAAAAATGGACCAAAATATTATGGAGTTACTATAAACAAAACTTAAATCCTGCCTTGGACCACTCATAAAATTGCTATGATCCGTGATTGTTACAAATATAGATACAAATAACGTATCTGTGTGCGTGACAATGTGCATGTATGTAGTTTGGAGTTAACCAAAAAAACAATGAATTACATGGAAGGAATGATAAAATGAAAACTGTAAATCCCTTTCCCCCCTACCATCCGGTGTTAAGTCCGCCATATGTACATAGAATTTTACTGTGCATTAAAGTTTAAATAAATAAATATGTTGTGCACGGACCTGGAACGGGAGAGCCTGTCGACGCGGTCGGCGCGGTCGGCGGCGGCGGGCGGGCTGCGGTTGCGGTAGCGGCCGCGCGGCGACGGAGACCGCGACGGACGTCTGCAACCAACGCAACAATGATACACATCGTGACGCACTTAATTCGATATGTATTTACCAGAAGGAGGCTTTATACAAGTCATTTGCTTGGGTACCTCTGTCCCATTCGTGTTTCTACGTCTTTCGGTTTGAAGGGTGGGATAAGGCAGTGAATTTCGTCCAAGATACAAGACGAAAAAGTATATGTTGGCGGGGCACCAGTGAGGGATGATAAGTGAAATAAAAGGGCAGGTCAGTTAGTCCATCGTGATGAATACACCTTGAATTCAGCACGAGTTCCAGGGGGAACCACGTGGAGGTCGACCTGATACGGTATATTGCTAGCAATGGGACTGACAGTTCACATTATTAACAATACCTTTTCCCCCAGTTATGATAAATTCACTAGGAATTAACTACGACGGTTTTCAAGGATAACCACGTGGAAGTGGACGTGCTAGGGTGGGGCCGCTAGTCCCCAAGTCCGTACCTGCGCACGTGGTCGTGTCGCTCGTCGTGTCTCCGCGCGCGCCTCCTCTCCCACGACACGGAGCGCCGCCGCCTTCTGCCCTCTCCTTCACGCAGCTGAGGACAAGCGGTTCATTAATAAATATATGCAGGAAACCGGTGACAATACTCAGCAATTTAAATTAAGAACATTGACATATATTAGTAAGACAATAGTAGTAAGCATTTTTTATGAAAGCGTACTTACAGAATCCCCACGTCTATCTCGTCTCCTCGGCGGTTGATCGACTGGCTCTTTTAGTAGCTCGGTCAATGGCAATACCTGTAATTAAAATTATGAAATATGTAAACACCAATGAAAGACACATATGTTGGATAACAGTGATGGATGAAGATAGGTGAGGCTGTGAGCAGGGTTTTTTTATTGGATGATAAAGGAATGGTAACCCTATCTGCGTTAATGAGTGATAATGGAATGGTAACCCCGCCATCGATATCATCGCTCACTGGTGCCCCGCCAGTGTATTACTGGCGGGGCACCAGTGAGCGATGACAAGTGAGGATGAAAAGGCAGGTCAATTAGCCCATCGTGACGAATTCCACTAGAATTAACCACGATGGTTTCCAGGGGAACCGCGTGGAGGTCGACCTGATTGGCTATATTGCTAGAAATGGGTTAATTAGACCCTATTACTAACAATCCTTTTCCCCCACACTATGTGCGTTATCGGTATACGCTGGTGGGGTACTATTGAGGTATAATAGGTGAGAATGAAAAAATAAGCCAGTTAGCTCACGTAAGCAGGGCAGTTAGCCCATTGTTAAAATTAAACAATAATTAATCACAACGGTTTCTAGGGGGAATCTCTTATTGTTTGTATTGAAAAGGAATTGTTAGTAATGGTAGTCTCTTTCCATCGGACACGCCATGTTAGTATGTTAGGCACAAAATGATATTAATGTATACATAAAGAAGGCTGTGGATACCTTGACTAGAGTTTGTTCATGATGTGGCGGGCGGGTGGCGGCGCCAAAGTGTGCGGGGGCGGGGGCGGAGTTGGTGTTAGAGTTGTTGTTGTTGTTGGCGG
Source organism: Galleria mellonella (assembly GCF_026898425.1). Classification (NCBI taxonomy): domain Eukaryota; kingdom Metazoa; phylum Arthropoda; class Insecta; order Lepidoptera; family Pyralidae; genus Galleria; species Galleria mellonella. The sequence goes on from NW_026442015.1 coordinate 5,537,499, forward strand.
TGGCGGTGACGGCGGCGGTCGCGGGCGGTACTGCCGCCATGCGGGTCACCACCATGCGGTGCCGGGGGGGCCTGCCCGCGTTCAGCGACGGGTTCGCATTGTTCTCCTCCGTCGTACCATTTGGGGCTGCAAAAAAAGTTTTGTTAAAATATTGCTATTTCATGTTGTAACAATATAGGTCTTAAGTTATTAAAAGTAAAGAATCAACATGAACCCTGGAAGGGGACAGCAATCACATTAATAAATATTTCATAAAGTACATAACTAAATTTTTACATTATATATATGTATCGCCGATTAACATAAAATAAATAAAACATTATTACATTGAAACAAATAGGTAAATATAATTAAATTTTCTCATTAAAAAATTCCTGTAGTGTAAAATAACTTTTTGGAATTAAATATTTTTTTAGAGCTATTTTAAACTTTTTACACAGGATTATATACTTTAATCAAATTTTGTACACAGGATAGTTTATTACCATGAAATGTTTTCCGAAATTTCGGAGCCAAACGAAACACAAATTTGATGTACACAGCCGTTTGGAAATAATAAAAATAAAACAGACTTTTATGATAGGATGTATGACGAACCGAAATGTTAAATTCCATTTATTCGATTTTAGTATAAACAAAAACACGAAACTGACGAAAGAATTTCATTTCATGGTAGCGCAGATATATAGCCAATAATGAATGTACTCACGATGATTCTCAGTGTCGGCCTCCGTGTCGGGATCGGGCGCGGCGGGCGGCGGCGAGGGGCGCTTCTCCACTGGTTTCAGGTACTCGTGGCTGTCCAGCGATTTGAACAACATATCCACGAACGGTTTCGTTTCTGTTCACAATTGTAAGTTATATTATTTTCAGATCACCATACACAATGTGATCTCTTATAACCCTAGCACACAGGGGGGGGAAGGATTGTTAGCAATGGAGTTTGACATTGCTAGCAATATGCCCTATCTGGTCGACCACCACACGTGGTTCCCCCTGGAAACCACCGTGAACAATTTTTGTTGAATTTGTCACGATGGGCTAACTGACCTACTTCATCCTCACCTATCATCTCTCACTGGTGCCATGCCGGTGTATACCGATAGCGCGGGTGGGGTTACCATTCCATTAAAAAAAAAATACCCTGCTTACATCCTCACCTATCTTCATCCATCACTGTGATCCAACACACAACTGGTTTTTTTTTAGTATTGACTCATCATGTCTATATATATAGCTGTGTGGTCCCAGATTAGGGCACCCCTTCCCTTAATTTTATGGTCGAGCGATAGGCGCGAGCTTTCCTCTTAAAATATCATCAAAATTTACCTTCGATTGCCAACCCACATGCCAAGCATTGCAACTATTGGCAATACCTTCTAAAGAGACAGGATATGTTCAGGATTGAACGGTATATTATATACAGTCATGGTTAAAAAATGAACATAACTTTTAAGAATAATATAACTCACCATGCTGCAGGAACACGTCGAGCTGGTCGAGCATGCCGTCGCGCAGCTCGTCTAGAGGCTTGTCCTTTTTCACGAGCGCGTACACATACTTGGCGAGTGCCGCCGGGTCCGCATCACATCTGTAACACGGATAAAGTAGGATAATCTTTATTTAACTACTAGCGACTCGCCCCGGCTTCGTATGGTTTTGAAAATAAAGTATAGCCCATGTTATTAGCTGAATGTAGCTATCTGTAATTTTTTAAATCATTACAGACAATAAAAAAGTGGCATATATTTTTAGATAATAGATTATATTCATAAATTTAAATTGTGTTCCAAAAAATAAAATAAAAAAGAATTCAATTGTGACAAAACCAGTCATTTTTATTTTAAAACTGAACTACTCATTTTGTTAAACGTTCTTTGGGATGTAAGTATATCCTTTAATACATATACATGTGAATCACTTTTATTTGGAATTTTCCTTGGTTATATTTTTGATTAATAATATTCTTTAGAAATAAATCACTATCATGCAATTATACATACATAGTGAGTAGTGTAATGTTTTTAAAACAATTTATACATATCTTATCGAGCGGCGTCGATAAAGGATGTATTTATTACCTAACGTTTTCATTCCTTGTTTACTAGTGTTACGTACGTTCATAGCTTATCTGTACATAATGAGTTGTAACTGTTAAGTAATCTGTGGCTTAGTGTCAAAATTGCAATATTTTTATTATAATAAGTCAAGAGTAGTGTGGTATAATGCAAAATCCCATGGTTATTTATTTGTCTGTCTGAACAATTTAATTTCAAAAAATACTAATACAGAATTTTACATAGTCTGATTGTCATAATCTATGTTTATAATAAATCTGTAGAGAGGTCAATTCTGTACATGAAATATATTTCCAAAATAACTATCAGGCGGTGATTAGTGATCGATACTGATGCCAAAAATGCAATCAGTAAAATTTTTGTCAGTCTGTCTGTATGTTCGTTATAGAAACAAAAACTACTCGACGGATTTTAACGAAACTTGGTACAATTATTCTTCATACTCCTGGGCAGGTTATAGTATACTTTTCATCACGCTACGATCAATAGGAGCAGAGCAGTGAAGGGAAATGTTAAAAATGTCCAACCGTGCGACGCCGGGACGGGCCGCTAGTACATCATATTATTAAAGTTATTTAGTACTTTTTTGTAAGTAGTAAAGCTATATAGAAAAAAGAAAGAAATTTACTAATTCAAATAAATTTAAGCACTTTAATAGATTCAAGCATTTTTTAATGTCATTTTTTTATTACCAGCAATTCGGAATTCAATTTCAGCCAAGAAGAACAGACAAGAAATTCAGCCGTTGCTTTTTCCAAAAAGTTTAAAAATCTAAAAATAATAATATATAATTAAGTTATTTTTATATAATTAAACTTTTAGTATTAAGTATTTAAAATCAATTAAATACTGAATACAATAAATGTGAAAGTGTTTATTACCGTTTGGCTCCTTAACGGTACAATCAATTAAGACGAAATGTGGCATGCACATACCATTTGATATAGAGAAGAATATTGGCTGCTATTTAATTTTTTTTTATGCAACTTAGAATGGCAAACAAGCTGACGGCTCACCTGATGAAAAGTGGTAACAATCGCCTATAGACAAGAGCGGTACCATGGACATAACAGAGTATACTGTTTCACCCATGATACCCTCCATGCGTTGCCATTCCTGAGGGTTCAGGTGCTATTCCTCTGTACCCAGTAACTTCACGCCATATCCCACCCTTCAAACCGAAACACAGCCATGCAAACACAACTGCTTCACGGTCGAAACACGAATGGGACAGTGGTACCCAAGCAAACGACTTTTGTACAAAGTCTCCCTTTCTTACAACAAAAATCATAGTTTTCACAACAATGGAATAAATATACTTGTGTATGTTGTAACCACAAAAAAGGCACAACTCAGTGTTTAACTTTGCCCTTTTGGACAAAACATGTTTTTTTATGAACTTGTAATCAGTTACAAGATACATATTTATACCAGTAAGAGGTACCTACCCCAATGAGAGAGGGGATGAAAGGGATTGTTAGTAATGCAGCCTGCATTACTAACAATCCCTTTACCAGTACCATTGCTAGCAATATACCCTATTAGGTCGACCTCCATGTGGTTCCATCTGGAAACCATCGTGCTGAACTCCAGATGTATTCATCACAATGGGCTAACTGACTTGCTTTTTCATTCTCACCTATCATCTCTCACTGATGCCCCGCCAGCATATATCGTTAATGCAGATGGGGATACTGTTCAATTATTATCCATTAAAAAAAACCTATGACAGGAAAATCAAACATTATACATCAATTGCTTTATCGATTCTGTGTTAAAATTAGTCGCATCGTAATTTATGCGAGCAGATTGGAACATCTGCGAACGAAAATAGAAGCTCAGTCTCCTTTGGTATTATTTATTTTTAAATGTTAAGGGAGGTCAATTACTATTAATATATAAGGAATGGAAAGTGAAACAGTAGAATGAGGCTTCAAGAAACAACTTGGAGTTGTTCTTTTTATAATCGGTGGTTTTGTTCTATACAAGTGTAGCAATCAGGCATACGGTCCACTTGATAACAAGCAATCACAGATATTTTTAATGGCAGGATATCAAAGCCATGACCATTTTGTGTATTATGGGAGACTACCCTTCAATAGTGAAGGGATTGTTAGTAATGTGGACTACTAGTCCCATTGCTAGTAATATACTCTGTAAGGTCGACGTTCACACGGTCCCCCTTAGAAACCATCGTGCTGAATTCAAGGTGCATTCATCTATTCACTAACTGACCTGTCTTTTCATTCTCACCTGTCATCCCTTACTGGTACCCCGTTAGCGTATACCGTAAGCACGGGCGCGAGTTACCGTTCCATTATCATTCATTAGAAAAACGCTTGGCAGGGGGAAAAGGAATTAATAGAAATGAGGACCAGCAACCTCATCACAACTTATATATCCTACGAGGTCCAACTCAATACTCTCTCCCCTTAAAATTATTGTGTTTAATTCCTGATATATTCATCAGGAAGGATCAATTGACCTACTTCATAAAATACTAATAGTGTAGATATATTTGCCATTTAATTTTCATTACATAAAAACCCTGGAGGCAAAGGCAACAGTCTAATGTTACTTAATAAATGGTAAACAAAGTTTTTATCACAATGTTATTAAATCATAACCTAATAACGCATATTTTGTAATTTATCAGTAATTATGCAAATGAATCTTTTTTTTTAGTTATTTATTATGTAAAAAACTTTATCAGTTTAAAGAAAACAGCAGACTTAAGTTAGGAACTCATTGCAAAAGTGATATTACACAACATGTTAGTATATAGTTACAATATCTATATATTACCTCAAATATCAGTAATCCAATATATGTCGAAATTAAGAACTGAATCGAAATTGTATGTATGACATGTATGGGCAATATCAAAGTGCGTGATGACCTTTTTCCCAAGGGAAAATAAGGCAATGTGAGTAACGGGGACTAGTAACCTATTGATAGCAAGCTGTCAGGCATCCTACTCACGGTCCACCTAGAAAACATTCTATTTCATTTTAGATGAATTCACTGATTTGACTTCATCCAAACATATCAACTCTCACTGGTATCATACTCCACCAGCATATACTGTTAGCGCAGGTGGGGTTACTATTCTATTATCACCTATTATGAAAATCTGTTTTTCAGAATTAACATTCAGAGAAACACAATATATTGGACAGATATCTATAATACCAATGCCTATAACATATTCTTTTCCATATCAAAGGGGATCCCAATAAAGATTCTAGATTCCTTTAGAAGTTTAGATAACAATTCTAGACCTGTAATAACCCATCTCTTTTCATTCTTTTTTATTGTTGTTTTTTTAATTATTATTGTTGGTAATAAAGACTATCTAAGGTTATATATATATATATATATATATATATATATATATATATATATATATATATATATATATCCTTAGATAGATAGTCTTTATATATAATTGAATCAAATAAACAGCCAAATGATTTAAATAAAATTTGATAAATATTGGATCATGCATTGATTGATTATATGCATTTGCATATTTGCATATGTATAAAACACACTGTCATAGTGATATTGCATATTTTCATACTTTTCCATCAATAGTGCTTAATTCAGTAGTTAAATTTGTAAGGTGTATTGCCAGGGTTCAAAGGAATTAAGAAGGTCAAAACATGTAGCAATGGCACTGGCCAAACCCTACTTAAAGAGGTTTCTGCAAAATGGTGCCAAATTTCAATTACTGTTCTCTAATGTCAAATGACTTTGTCATAGATAATTTTCAGTCTATAAATTAATATTACGTGACAAACGACACAAGTTTCTTCTAGAAAAATATTTAACACTTACAACAACTGATTGATTTGATTACAATATTTATTTATTATTATTTTTTATTCTAAATAGAAACATAAATTCTTTTAAGAAATAGCATTTTGATTGTTACATTGTGGTTTTGGCACAAGGATGATTTTGTATATGTTTTGTGCATACTTCACCCTTTTTAGTGCATATTTTGGTATTATGATAGTGCATACAATCCAAAGTCTAATTATTACCTAACACAAGAACAGGGTTTTATAAGTTAAATCCTTGTTTCCTTTTTGTGGAATTATAATCTCATATATAGATTTCAGTAGTTATTTTTTTTTTTATTGGAAATCTAGTTTAATGGACAGTTTTTATGACATTGTATTTTTTTTAATGGGTGAAAATGGAATGGTAACCCCCGCTTGCACTATCGGTACACGCTGGAATGATAGTGTATTCATGATGTTGCCATTGTGTAAAAAAGTTAATACATTTCAAAATTTACTTTTAATCTCATGTGGTGTATGTGATATATTCAGATTATGACATACAAAACATAATAATATACAATATTCAACTAACATAAAACCTATTTTTAAAAGTATGCCATAGTTTTTTACTAAATAATTAGAGCACTGTTAAATGATATTAAATCAAAGGTGTTAGAAAGATGATAGGCTGTCAGAGGAAAGGACAGTCTCCTAAATTGTGTACATGGATAAGATGAGTAAGAAAGTGGGTAAAGCAAGAACATAATATACAGTTGAGGTCTATGACACATGATTCACTCTGCTTTCCAAATAAGGAGCTTCACATAAGTATACCAAATGGATAAAAGCAATTGAACTTCATTGAAAACACATATTTTTTTAAAAATGAGCACATTACTGGATATTTGGCAACCACAGTGGTATAATAGTATTATAATAAGAATGTTTGACAGAAGGACAATTTACAATCGTATCTGAATAAACTGAAATGTAATAACTTAATAAAAATATACCTATCATTGATGAAACTTAATCTATTTTTGTGCTCGGCAAAGATCTATAATTAAACTTATTTCATTAAAGGTATATCATTATGTAAATGCATATATAGCCTAATATTTTAATAAGAATATAGACCAATCATACACGATTATTAATGAAAACTAGTCAACATGTGAAATTCGAGTACAGCATGACAGATTATGCAAAAATAGAACGCGAAACCAATCAACATTTATTTGGAGATCTATATTTTATACAGAATATAAGATAATTTATTACATCATAAATATATATTTATTATTTCGATGTAAAGTGTTAAAGAAAACGTAAATAGTAGTAAATTAAAATGGCTGCTTATACTCACAGGGGTTCCAATATGGAAGTCAACCACGATTTAAAAGCGTCTGGATTTTCTATAATCATCTCGTCTACGTCAAATTATATCTATGCAGAATAATACATTCAAAGTATACGTAATTATATTATATTTTCGAGTTTACTTTATGGAAAATAATATAATATCTTGAAAATTATCTACGTTTGCACGTAACAATTATCACTTCACTTTACTTTTTTTAATTCGATTTCTGAATAATAATGACGTGATTTGACGTGCGTGCGCGTCAATGCCAGTATGACAATTCATTTATGTCAACTTTCAATGAGACAATTCATATTTTTTTATTTTGGAATTTTGGTTTGCGAACTTGGAAGCGTATACGATAAATGTTGACATTACTAAAATAAAAATTCTACTTTTTTAAAACTTGTATATTAATGACAAGTTTTCATCACGAATTCCATTATACAATGTATTAATTCCATGCCCCTAATGTTAGTATTTTTTCCACGATTATGTAAACTCTGAACCAGTTTTGATAAATTTGTTTAATCAATATGATTTTTCTCGTAATGGTCATTAAGTATTAAGAATGCTTTTTTAAGTTACGCATCAATTCCAGTGGGGGAGTTTGGTGCTCCACTTATGCACTAAAATGTAATAAATTATATGAGAACATTTTATGAAATGAAATAAAAGTATATTAGGAATTAAAGTTTCGTTAAAATTTTAAGCATAAACTGATATTTCTTACAATAAATAGTAAAAATATTTAAAAACAGACTTAATAGCAACCCTGTTTACCATCAGATAAGCCGTATACTTATTTGCTACCAAAGTTCTATAAATAAAAACCTCATATCATATCTAATATATAAAATTCTCATGTCGCGGTGTTTGTTACCAAACTCCTCCGAAACTACTTTACTGATTTTTATGAAATTTTGTATGCATATCGAGTAGGTCTGGGAATCGGCCAACATCTATTTTTCATACCCCTCAATCATAAGGGTGACCCACCCCTAAATATTAATTTTTATTTTTTTGACAAAAAAAAATATTTTTATTTTGTTATGATTAAGCATTTAAAAATACATGCAAATTCAAATTTTCACCTTTTACGATCAACCCCTGTTTAATCATCGTGATTTTTATATGCCGCAATAGGGTTGCAAGATGGCAATAGAATATATTAATTGTAGTACGGGAAATTATCACGCATAGTTCTCGAAATATTGTATATGATTAAACAATGTTTGCCGAGTCAGCTAGTTTTAGTATAATATTTAATAAGGGTCCTCCTTAGAGGATAGACTTTAGTTTTTTATTCTGCAATTAACAGGTAGTAGAATAATTATTTTAGTATATGACAAAATACTCAAAGTTTTACTTATTTTTTTAGTTATTTGTAACTTAGTTTCTACGAGTACATTATGATCAATGTTTATTATTTTTACAGCTCTACCAAATCAGATGATTTTTTTGAGTAAAACTTTTTTATTTCTGGATCTCTATCATTTAATAGATTTTCTATTTGTTAGGGACTAATTTTACTCATAGGGCACTTTAAACACAGTGGTTAAAAATTTTAAATTTTGATGGTTGATGCATTTTACGATGTAAACTCTAGAGAGCTAAACTAAGAGGTGAAATAAGGAATGAATGTTTTTTTTTATACCAAAAAGGTGCCAAACAAGCATACAGACCGTTTGAAGATAAACGGTCACTGTAACCTATGGGCGCCTGCAATACTATGGTCGTTACACGCGCATTGTTGACACTGAAGAATGTTCAATATAACCTTTTTGAAGAACTCTATACTGTAGTCTCTGGGGAAACTTCGGCAGGGGGTCCATTCCGCAACCTAAGCGTTCACGAAAGGAAATTTCTTTGAAACCGCATTGTTTGCGACAATTTAGGTTCAAGTGTGTGAACATGAATGTGGTTGTATAGAAATCCGATATTTTCAAAATTAGAATCATAAAATTTTATGTACAGGTTTCTGGATAAATAAGTACAAGTTTCAGTGTTTCTGAAAATATATAGCCTAAAAGAGTGAAATAAGGGTTGAAAGTTAACATGGGAAATTCGTCATTAAAGTTTCTAAATACATACATAATACGTCGTTTTCGGAAATTTAACTCCAAACGGGAAAAATGGAGTGGAAAATTATTAGTTCTTATGAATTATTACTATTTGTATTATAACTATTTGAATGTCTTGATTGAACTAATAAAAATGCATTTAAAAGTTTTTGAAAATTCCATCTCCCAAACGAGAAAACGGGTGACATTTTTTTTTTTAAATTTTTGTTTCGAAGTTTCAACACGTTTGTATAGACATATTCGTTAAAAAAAATTATAATAATTATAATTATATACAAGTATACACTAATAGGTGCATATAATGAAATACAAAATGCCTCAAGATCTTCCCTTAGGGAGGTGCAAGAAATACGTTTTATTTATACAAACTTTATTGTCATCGTTAAGATTGTACCTACAAATAAAACGCATTTCTGTAGTGTATTAACGATAATAAAACTTTATATAAATACATATATTATTTCTACTTAATACACTGCTAAATAATTTCATATTATTTTAACAGATACATATTAGTGTAATTTGCAAATACAAACTATAGCATATTGATCCCAATTCTAACCTAATACCTAACTGTTGTTTCGTGAATGAAATAAAAAAAAAGTGAATTGTCATTGGCAATGGATTAGATTGTTATCGATATTAAATTCAAGAGTTGTCTTACTGTTTATTTATTTTTTATTCAATTGAGCAAAAAAAAAAAAAAACGGTAAACGCTTTTTATTTTTATACTATTGTTTTTTTTGTTTATTTTGTTCTTGTTTTGTATGCTACTGTGTGAGTCGCATGATTCTTTGAATAAATTATTTCTTTCTTTCTTTCTTTCTATTAGAACGTGCAAATAAAAAGTAATAATAAATAAAAATTTTGCCACCCACAAGGAAAGTCGATTTTAATTGTGACACAACCAGTTATACTGATCTAAAAACTGAACTGAACTACTAAACTAAACTTAAATTCTTACCGATTTTGATAAAATTTCTATGCGATCAATTTATAAGTATATCCTTTCAGATAAAAAGAGTTTTCCAAATCGGTTTACAACTGACGGAGTTATGAGGTAACAAGCATGAAAAAAAAAATACAAACGAAACGAGAACCTCCTTTTTTCGGGCGAAACAGTATACTCTGTTATGTCCATGGTACTACTCATGTCTATAGGCGATGGTTACCACTTTCCATCAGGTGGGCCGTCAGCTTGTTTGCCATTCTAAGTTGTATAAAAAAAAATGTTCTTAGGTAGATTCTTAGTTTTACGTTACTCTAATAATTGTGATAGACACTGCTACCCATCTCTCGTTTTCCCTTTGTCGCCTTTTACGATACTCACTGGAAAGGAAGGGGTGGTCTATGCCGGGACCGACACGGCGATACATTACGAATATTATGTATTAATTTTTTTTTTTTTTTATGCAACTTCGAATGGCAAACAATCTGACGCCGTCCACCTGATGGAGAGTGATAACGGTCGCCTATAGACATGAGCAGTATCATCGGCATAACAGAGTATACTGTTTCGCCTATGATACCCGCCATGCGTTGCCATTCCTGAGGACTCAGGTGTTATTTCTCTGTACCCAGTAAATTCACGCCATATCCCACTCTTCAAACCGAAACACAGCCATACAAACACAAGTGTTTCACGGTAGAAACACGAATGGGACAGAGGTGCCCAAGCAAACGACTTTTGTAGAGTCTTCCTCTGGTAATATAGATATTAGGTTATACCAAAAATATATATATATATATATATATATATATATATATATATATATATATATATATATATATATATATATATATATATATACACCTAGGGTTGTAATAAAAAAAATACGAATTTGATAGACTTTCTTTTATTTATCTAATTTAAATCAATACTATTAAATATTTTAACATTCCCGCTTGTTTATGATAATTTTTGTTTTTTAATAAAAAAAATTATACAACATAAAAATATTTTTACGTCAAATAATGACAAACAAAAAGTATTCGTACACTTATAAAATTTGTAAGTAAATGAATATTAAAAAAATATTAATACTTTGTTGGACCACCGTTAGCATTGATGATAGCTTGGAGTCTCTGCGGCATCGAATCAACTAGTTTGAAAATATAAGAAGACGGTATCAATGCCCATTCTTCGCGAAGCGCAATTTTTAGTGTTTCTTTACTCGAAATTGGTCGATTTATTTTATTATCGAGATAATCCCACACATGCTCTATAATATTAATATCAGGTGATTGAGGAGGGGGGGAGCGTTGAACAGGATCCATGCTTTAGTATTCCATGCTTTATGGTCATTATCTTGTAAAAATATCCAATTATTGTTAAAACCCATTTGAGCTGCACTAAAGAGAAGATTCTCTTTTAAAATATTAATATACGTTTTGTGATCCCTAATTCCATCAATAAATGCAAGTTTTCCCACCCCAAAAGCACTCATGCAACCCCATACAAATACTGACCCACCACCGTGTTTTACCGTTGGACATAAATTTTCTTTCTTATATTCCATATTAGGTTTTCTCCATACCATATGATGTCCATCCGATTTGAAAATGTTTCGATTCATCTGAGTAAATAACAGTTTGCCAAAAATGATTTTTTTCATTAATATATTTTTTTGCGAATTCTAATCTTTTTTTTCTATTAATATAATTTACCCAATACTTTTTACGCGCAGTTCTTCCATGATTATCGTTACTACGTAATACGTTCCGAACGGTACTGACAGAAATATGGCAATCATTGATATTATTAATTTCTTGTAACACTCGAGCGGCACTAATTTTTGGATTTTTTTTTACACAATTTAAAATTTTCCAATCCAATCGAGGCGTGATTTTTGATGGACGCTCCACCTCTGGGTTTGTTTTTTAGTGTTTTAGTAATAGAAAACCGATCAATTACAGTCTGTACGGTTGAACGTGGTCTATTGACAAATTTTGCAATTTCACATAATGATTTGCATTGATTATGCAAATTAATAATTATTTTTCTCTCCTCTTCACTCGTTTCTTTTGCTTTACGACCATTTTTGTAACTAAACACGTCTATACTTGTCACGAGTGCAACTAAAACGTCTAATATCTATACCTACGTATTAAAAATGACCTTGGCATTGTAGGCATATGAAAAATTCGATTGAATAAATGATTTATACAGAATTTCATTTAAAAAAGAATCGGTATACATGATTGATGAGGATGAATGTACGAATACTTTTTGTTTGTCATTATTTGCTTAGTTAACGTAAAAATATTTTTAAGTTATATAATTTTTTTTTTAAAAAACAAAAATTATCATAAACAAAGTGCGGGAATGTTAAACTATTTAACAGTATTGATTTAAATTAAATAAATAGAGGAAAGTCTATCAAATTCGTATTTTTTTTATTATAACCCTAGGTGTACGAATACTTTTTACACTCACTGTATCTTTATAACAATTTATGCAATCGTCAGACTTTACTCTTGTGTTCGTTTTATATAAATTTTGTCAATATTGAACTTGCTATTGTTTTTTTTTTTCTGAAGAAACAAACACAGGACATTTTACAGAGTGCTATTTAATCTTAAACCATAGGGGGGGGGGGGGGGGGGGGGGGGGTTGTTAGTAATGTGGACTACCAGTCCCATTGCTAGCAATAAACCCTATCAGGTCGATCTCCCCGTGGTCCGTCCTGGAAACCATCGTGTTGAATTCCAGGTGTGTTTATTACGATGGACTGATTTGCTTTTTCATTCTCACCTATCATCGCTCACTAGTGGCTTGCTAGCATATACCGTTAGCACAAGCGGGGTTACCATTACATTATAATCTATTGAAAAAAAGAAAAAACCATAAGATTAAATATGTTTAAATTAAGTACACCTTGTACTATGGGTATTTTTTAATGCATGATAATGAAATGGTAACCCTGCCCGCGCTATCGGTATACACTGGAGTGACACCCGTGAGGGATGATTGATGAGGATGGAAAGGCAGTTCAGTTAGCTCATTGCGACGAATTCCACTAGAATTAAGCACGATTGTATCCAGGAGAAACCATGTGGAGGTCGCCCGGTGTATTGCTAGCAATGGGCCTCCTGTGGGGGGAAAGGGATTGTTAGTATTGGTGACTGAGAATCCCATTGCATATACCCAACCAGGTCGACCTCCTCGCGTTTCTCCCTGGAAACTATCATGGTTAATTCCTGATGAATTCATCATGATGGGCTAACTGGCCTGTTTTCATTCTCATCTATCACCCTTCACTGGTGCTCCGCCAGCGTATCCCGTTTGCGCAGACGGGGTTACCATACCATTTTCATTCATCAAAAAAAAAATGGGCCCCCCGTACAATGGGTATTAGAAAATTAACAGGTATACTTGTATACATTTGTTTTTATATTATTATATTATGCGTAGCAAACGTAGACCAATACAAACAGGTGTGCTCATGAAGATAAATCTTGGTATTGTGCTGGAATCGAACACGCGACCACCGAAAGGGGAGGCGGTGTGCTATTAAGGCCGTAAAATTTGCTTGTTAAACAAATTATGGTTTTTCTTTCTTTTTTAACTATAAATGAGGGAAAGTTCACAATACGGTTATATTTATCTTTTACGTTATATCTACCTTCGTCAATACTGAACCGATTTTAATATTTCTTTTTGCAATCGACAGACTTAAATCTTATGTCTCATCTCAATTATATCAAGATTTAAGTCAAGCGAAAATTGTTCAACTCTAATATTTTTAATTTATGTTCATATTTATACCATTTGGGCCCTGTGGCAAATTCTTTTGATGGGGCCTTTTAAGTAAAAAAAAATACTTTTCAAGTAAAATAAAATACTTAGGTACAATGTAAAAAAAAAAAAAAAATTCTGAGCTAGCGGCCTCTTGAGCCGGGGCCCTTTTGGGTCGGGGGCCCGTGGCATTTTGCCAGCCCTGCCACCCTATTGTTACGTCACTGTTGTGTACATATTAGATATTAGAAAAGCGACGCGTGAGTGTTGCCTGAGACCTGCGTGTTATCTAGAAGTTTTTAAACCGTTTGCATCATAGCAACGAGCTACATTCACTCGGTATATTGACATTTAAAGAGTGTTCCCATTTTAGTTTACGCGTGATAATATAGATTTTATCAAAAAACAAGTTCACAGGGATCATTCGTACGATAACCCAAACAACTTATCAAACAGCGCTTTATTTAGCATCTTGCGCCCACGCTGTTTACGGTCCAATTCGATGCAAGGACAAATTCACAATAGGCAGATCCAAACAAAAATATTTCAGACTTTCAGTGTATTTTTCTATATAGTTATGTGTGTACTCTACTTTCTTTTTATTACTTAATTGATTAACTTAAACCTTTTGTAATGTTATAACGAATAAAAAAATATTGTGCAAGGTTTTATAGGTTGAAGTACGATTATTTATTTTACAATACAGTCAGCTTACAGCGCTGAACGATTGAATCGACGTGAACTCTAATTTTAAAACTGAATGATTTACCTATATTGTTTTGATCACTGGGAATGACAGTCGTTGTCAAACGTTTGGCGGGAAGACGTTGGTCTTTTGTATTTTTTTTAAATAATATATTTTTTTATTTGCATATTTACATGGATGTGATTAATTAGTGTTGTGGTGAAGTGCCGTCGAATATTTATGTTCAACATTGCTGTATTTATAGGAATAGTAGTTATTTGTTATTTTTACAAACTGTTCAGTAAACAACTACAGCGAAAAATCGATCGTGAGCGTAAGATCTTTTGTTTTTGTATATTTTATTTATAAATTAATAGATCTATTTTCGATATATATAACATGTTTTGCCCCCTAATGTTATTTACTGGGTTTATTTATTTATTGGGATAAAAACTATCTTATCTCTCGAGTTCGAGTAAACTACACCTTTATTAAAATTTTATTAAAATCGGTTGAGCGGATTCGGAGAATAGCGTGAATGGACATTTTTATATATTAAGATTTATTAAGTAAATATAAAAAATAAACAAGTTAAAAAGTGGAAACCAAAACAGGATTGCCAAACATCTTCAAAAAAAAAAAAAAAGAATAATGCGTCTAATACGATAGTATCAGAGAGATCGACTCCGAACCGATCTGTTTATTTTCACAAATAGCAAATCGAAATTTGAGGTCGAAAATATAGATCTTGACATAATAAATCGAATCGAAACATTAAAACGCTTTTACAAATGTAACTACTATCCACCTACCTATTTCCTTTGTTTTTAATATAGTATTTAATTTAAAATATAATAGACACAATATAGTAATCCATAATATTGTAAATATAATAAATTAATAATCATTACACTAGATTTTTTTTTATTCTAACAATTCCTTTACTTTGTCAACCAGTAGGTGTCCGCTTTAATAACCATGGACGAAAAATGCTTAATTTAAATATTTTTTCGTCCATGTTCAATAACGAGTTAATTTTTTCTCTTTAAGAAACGGCAACTTTAATCGTGACAACATTAATAGACTACCTAGTGTGATAGTGATATTTGTACTGCGATTAGGTCACAGTATCTAATCTCACTTTTATTATCTATTTTAAAACTAATAAAATGCACCGCGGAAAGAAAAGTGCATCGTAGCTCAAATGTCTATATTCATAGAGATTATAACGTAGTGATTATTTGTTCTGTGGTAGAGACGTTCGATTTTGAATTTTTGAATTTAGAACGTGAAATCGGGTGATCCCTAATAGCTGTTCTTAATGATTAGTTGTTGTGCAAAGATTAATGACAACTTTAATCGTTAAATTATTATAAAATAAACATAGGAGTAAATAAATTGTATTAATTACAAACAATTATCCAAATCGGTTCAGAATTTTGCTTCGTAAACGCGTAACATAGCCACAAAGATGTGAGAATTTCTTATTTTTATGATACATATGTTTCTATATATGTTTAAAGATTAAATAACTTAGTATGGTTCCTCATCTGTCCTCAAAAAATTTCAATTCAATTCAGAGAATATCGCGACATTCCATCGATGTTATGTGATTAAACGTAGTGACAGTATTATAATTATATTATTTATCCCAACTTATGTTTTGTGAATAAAATAATTATCGCACGCAATTCATTTAGCTTTTATTGATCTAACTATTCTATTATTGTAGTTTAAAATGGGAAATACCTTCGCAAGAAGTTAACATAAATGTTATCAATTTATATAATAAAATCGTAACTGGTCGCTGTCTGTACATGAAAGATATAAAAGAAAAACTATTATAGGAGGGGGCTTTATGAACGCAATAGGACCCAAAACAATGATTTTCTGCATTTTCGTCTGTTTGTCTGTATGTTTCGCTAATCTCAGTAACCGCTTTAAATGCGGTTTTCACTAACGCGTTGTGGTTTGCTCCACTTAACATTTATTGTTTTATTTCAATCGGTTTGTAAATAAACAAAATATATCAATCTAAAGAATCACATATAAAATGTTATAAAATAACCGATCAGTTGTATTAGCTGAAACTGTTTTTTAATATATGTATTGATTTTCGAAAATTCTGTCTTCTCGTGCGAAGCCGGGTCGGATCGCTAGTCATAAATATGCTTCTGTTCTATTTGAGCCGTACCTTTTTAAATGCCAGTTAAAAGTTGTCTGTAGCCTCAAATAATATATGTAATTGTACTGCCATTACACATAAATAAATAAATTATCGTCACTACATAATCGATAAAACATTATGTATGCACGATTGAATGTAAATATGTTTGTACTATGACATATTCATTGGCATTTTGGTTAGAATCGTTAAATTTGTGTATAAATTTAATTTGATTATTGTAATAAATTTCATTTGAAATGAATTACAATTTTATAAAAAGAAAACATATCAATTTCTTTCACTAACTTATCCAACATCTGTGTCGCAATTGCTAAGCTGTGAAATTCGAAACGCATAGATAGGTTTTTTTTTATGGAACTCAGCATTCCAAAATTTATATATCTATGGACTATAAAGCCTAATAAATTAAAAAAGAAACATCTGTGGTCCACATTAAAGGATAATTTACCATTTAAATTAAAAATGTGTTATAGATTTTTTTTAAAAACATACATATATTGATAGTGATACAAATTGATTTCGCCCCGCAAAAATAACGGCTTCAAAAGTGATAAGATTTTGATTAGTAATCTCATTTTTCTTTTTTTAAAATGAATTAAATATCGATAAATGACGAGATATATCGTAAAGTACATTTTAATTCTAAAAAAATAAACACTTCAATCGTGACAAAACATATGAAAACATTTGGATTTAGAACGCTGAATAGTATGTTTACATATACATATATTTTGTTACATAACACACAGTTTTTTGCTCCGTAAGTAAAATCCACGGTTATAGTTGTAAAACAAATATTTGTATGATTAATCAGAGAATATCGATGACAAAAATAATTATTAAGATCAGTTCAAAATTCGACGATTTGAGAAAACTCATTCATTAAAAATTTTGCCCAGAAATCGTATGATTCTTTTTAAAAACGAAAGAAACGCATCGATAAATGACGAACACGTTGAATTAAGAACACCAATTTGATAACTTATGACTAGGCTGTATGGGCCATGCTCTTAGTTTGTTCATTTTGGACGAATTTTAAAACAATAACAGCAGTATACCAATTTGAATTAAGAATGTTATCATATTTTGAATGAACGAATGAAATATTGTGCATACTGATTGAAAGGTAGGTAATATGGTGTTACAACACACTCTACCCGTTACGGGTGTACATGAACAAAAAGCTTTTATGTCTCAAAGATAATTTATTTTACAACAGACAGAATTTTAATCTGCAAATAAATATATAATAAATATATAAATAAATGTCCATATGAGAAAACCATAGATTATATTGACAGAGCGTCTCCATACAAATGCTCCAAGAAAAGCGGGACAACTTTTTCGTACAATTTTGCGTGATAAATAGTTATGATTCCTTTATGACTTCTATGTTTATTTTGTCTTATAAATTTTGCATCTTTTTAATAAAAACTATTAATTGCTGATAAAAATCTTTTTAATGTACCATAGACATAAAAAACTATTTTTTTATGAGGATTCAGGTGTTATTCCTCTTAGAATTCACGCCATATTTATACCAAAACACAGCCATGCAAACACAACTGCTTTATGATTACGAATATAGACTTTTGTACAAAGTCTGGTTTTATTTATTAAATAATTAAATATAGATATGTCAGGATAAATTAAGTTCGTAGTATATAGAACACTAATAAAAAAAAAAAAACAAGTCAGCTAATTGTCAAATTAACTGAGAAAAATATGACCTGTTTTGGAGACTCGATGCTCTATTTATATAATCTAAAGGGGAAAAGTATATCTATCGAATTAGATTACGTTTTACTTGTCTGGATGTAGATGAGTCACCGTGGATTTTTTTAAGGGATGGAAGTGAAATTATTTTTAAAGAGGGTTGACGTGAGGCAGGTGGCCGGTCGTAAAACTAAAAGCCAACTCTTTTTGTAATATGGATAAAAACATTACGCTGACCACAAATAAAAGTCGATTGCTTGGGTACCTCTGTCCCATTCGTGTTTCAACCGTGAAGCAGTTGTGTTTGCATGGCTGTGTTTCGGTTTGAAGGGTGGGATATGACGTGAATTTACTGGGTACATACTGGGTATTTACTGGGTGGGGGGTATCATGGGCGAAACAGTATACTCTGTTATGTCCATGGTACTGCTCATGTCTATAGGCGACGGTTACCACTTTCAATCAGGTGGGCCGTCAGCTTGTTTGCCATTCTAAGTTGTATAAAAAAAAATTGGGGTAAGAGTGGGAAGATGGTGGAAAAAAAACCAAGAGCTTGGTGTCAGATAAGTGAGACCTCAAAATAATCAGGCAAAAGTACTTATATACTCATATTATAGGGCATATTGAGTTCCATACACATGTTATT
Organism: Galleria mellonella; assembly: GCF_026898425.1. Lineage (NCBI taxonomy): Eukaryota > Metazoa > Arthropoda > Insecta > Lepidoptera > Pyralidae > Galleria > Galleria mellonella. The sequence goes on from NW_026442015.1 coordinate 5,556,788, forward strand.
CGAGAAATATTTAATACATTTGTTTACTTATGTATTATTGTTTTAAGTATTTTTTTTTTATCTTTGTTTTCCTCTTTTTTACTTTATCTCTCTTATCGCAAATCGCAATAAAAACTTGACCTCGATTTTAAATTTATTCACAACAGAAAATATAGATAGGTAAATATGTTTATTAAGGTTCCGTATCCAATGTGTAATTAAATTAAATTAAATCTCTTCTAAATTTTTTTTGTCATTTTTAATGGTATGAATCCCCTCAAGATATTTTTTTATGCATGATAATGGTACAGTAATCTTGCCCGCACTATCGGACTATGCTGAGTGTTTTTCAAAAATGGCGTATTAAGGTTTAGGACAATGCGAGCGTGACATCTTTGGTTTTACAGGCGTCCGTAGGCTACGCTAATCTCATTTACCATCAAACGGTTCGTATGTCACCATAGTAATAAATATTGTTAAACACATAAAAATACAGTAAAAATTATACCTTTCTCTTTTTGTAAAATTCATAAATAATTCAATCTTCAAGCTGGCTCGCTATGAGTTAAGCAGAACTGAGAGATTTGAGTGCTAAAGGTCATTTCTACATAGTGATATCGATACCTACATTTCTTACTCTATCCATTTACATAATTTCTTTCATGAATATACGTTGCTTCTGGAGACTTTTGATTCCTCTTTCACGTATCTACGGATAGGAACTACCGTTTTTGAAAATGGAAGCATCGTCGGATAGACCTCATGATGATAGATTATCACTTATTATATTATCTATACTTATAATAAATCTGTAGAGAGGTCAATTCTGTACATGAAATATATTTCCATAATAACTATCAGGCGGTGATTATTGGTCGATACTGATGCCAAAAATGCAATCAGTAAAATTTTTGTCTGTCTGTCTGTATGTTCGTTATAGAAACAAAAACTACTCGACGGATTTTAACGCAACTTGGTACAATTATTCTTCATATTCCTGGGCAGGTTATAGTATACAGTCAAGGGAAATGTGTCTGTTACATCAAAACCACTGAACTGTGAGGAAGGACATAGGCTACTTATTTTAGGAAAAACGACGGAAACGCGGACTAAGTCGCAGGCAACAGCTAGTAAACAATAAACTGAGTGGTGACCATTTTGTGTTACTGTGGCACACACACGAAAGGAAAAGTTATGTTACTTCTTTTATGTTTTTTTTTATATAATATTTTATTTCTTTTTTTTTAAATGTGTAGCAATATCTGATGTTATTTTTGTGCTATAAGTGATGCGAATAAATTATATATAGCTATTGCTCAAATGCAATGCAGAAGATCAGTGGATGCAAGTGGCTCAGGACCGTTCCTTATAGCAGTCTATGGGGGTGGCTTATGTCCAGAAGTGGACAGATAAAAGTTGTCTTTAAGAGATCGTTTTTAATCATAAGGTCGCCCATAGTTTTCTCATTGTGATTATTTCTTGTAATTATTTATATATATAATAAGTTTACTATTGTAATCTTTTGGAGGAAACAACAATGATTATATATCTATCTATTAGTCTAGATCAGTGTTTCCCAATGGAGCCCACGCCTTACAATTAAAAAATGGACTCGAAGCGATTTTAACCCTCTTGCTCCGGATCATTTAAATGCAATGCTATGAGTAGATATCGGTGCTAAATTTAACAAAAAAAGTAAATTTAATATAATACATTAAATTTACTTTATACTCGTATATAGAAGGTATAGTTTCGTTTGATGTTACCAAAATATAAACTGGTCAAAAAGAGTCGTCAAGTAAACTTTGTCGGGAAAATTATGTATGAGGGCATAAAAATTTTAGAAATGTTCAAATGGGGCATGAAAAAAAAAAGTTTGGGAAACATTGGTCTAGACCTTTTTTGTCATCTCTTCCGTATTGCTAGTTGGTGTTGATAATGGGATCTACAGTAGGTAGTTCTTATACTCCTACCTGTTCCTACATAGTACGGGTATATGTAATGCTAATTTCCCCATTAAAAATGGCGTCTGTATAATGTCCTATTGGCATGTTATGTCACCACTTTAGAATTGTCATTCAGTCCGTAACTAAAATATACTAGTACATTGTTAACCAATTGTGCTCCCTATCTACATCTACTAATTCATTTAAAATATGATCCACTCACAATACATATGTATCTAGCAAATAATGACTCGCTAGTGTTGTGTGTAATGAAACGTGAATGAGTAAAAGTAATAGATATATATCTCTCTCTCGCCCCTCCTTTCGCAAGTGCCGATCATGCCGGACGCGTCTCTGTAAGTCTTTATAAAATACATACATTATAAATATACTCCTGTTGTTTTTACTCCAATAACCTGCTCCCAACATCAGCTAGTCAGAGCATTCCTACGAGAACTGGATATGATAGATAGATAGATAATTTATTTGCATTACTTACAGTACACAAACAAAAATAGACATAAATGCACAGTGAAAAAAGATGAAAAAAAGATATATGTACAAAAAATAAAAAAAAAAATTAAACAAAATGGATAAAATTAGTAACAGTTTTTTCCTCTCTTGCGTGTGCCACAGTAACACAAAATGGTCACAACTTAGCTTATTGTTTTGCCCTAAAAAGAGCAAAACACTGAGCCTGTTGTGGCCAAAAGTGAACCGCGAAATTCCATTGAAAAAAATAATAAAAAAAAAGATATATAGATAAAATACATGATAGCGGCGCTATTAATTTGTAATTTGCTTTAGAAACAGCATCTCATTTTCCATGAAAGGTGTTATAGGTATTACACCTCTCACACAGTGTATTCTGTAAGCTGTAATCAAATAGGTGCAATGAGTCGTCAGATTCTTTGTTATTCCGAGTAGCATGCAAGTAGATTTTGATCCGCAAACACGGGTTCATAGTGCCAAATTAATATTTATAAATGCTAGTAGATTCATTATTTTTATTTTAAAAAGAATAAAACGCACCGACTGGCAACGATATGTTTCATTGGCATTAAATTAAAAAAAAAATTATCAGACATGCTGTGTGAGCTTGTTCGCCACCTTCGTGGAATGGAAAAAAAATGAATTTAGAACACGGAATCGAATGTCAACAAATATATTTTGCTCGGGTCCAGATTAACCATGTCGTGGCCTCATTTCAAAAATAATAGAAAAAGGAACCATATTTGAATTCAGAACTGGAACCAAGTTTGAAAATTTGAACTTTTATGAATTGACATATTGACATGAAAGCTATAATTATGAATGATAACCTAACAGTTGATTGTTATCATAACAGTTCAGCCGGCGTGCGACATGCGCCATTTACGTGTGCCACTTTGCCCTCTGCTTCGCTTCCTAGCATATCGTTCGTCCTATTCGACCTTCAGTTGCCACAAGTCATACAAAGTTCATGCTCGCATCAATTCGACTCCTCAACTTGACATTAACTGATAGGTAATACGATAAAGTTATCAACGTTTATTACTTAGTATTTGATTAACAATGCGGTTTAAATGCAATTTTGTTCGACTGTCAAAGAAGGGGATAAAGGTTTTCGGGTATAAATGGCTTGATGAATTTTAATTAATGCCGTCTAATAGATTGGGTAGGGAAATAATAATTGCTACTCGTGGTAACAGTAGAATCATAAGAATGGCGAATTAAAAAAGCTCCTAATTATTAACAGTATAAATTTTGCTCCACAAAAAAATAAACTGCGATCAATCGTAATACACCATATATGAAAGACGTGGAAGTATTGTGGATAGTGGTGTAACAATAGTGTGGCATAGCGGGCAAATCGCCACTGATGCTGTGAGGAGGCCCCTGGGTCTAGTGGTCGTGAGCACAGGTGGAATCTAATATTTATAAAATAATTTTGTAAAAAAAATATATATTTAATTAATCAAGAATTAGAGTATTAAAAATTATCATTCATGAAATATATAAATTAAATTATTGAGATTTCAATAAGATGGATATTTTCAAGTAAAATAAAAAATAAATATTATATAAAAATAAAACTACAATATCGGACTTTTTTAGATAAAGAAGAGCCTCATCCGATGAATTTATCACGGGCCTCAAATGGTATAGTCACGCCACTGGTCGTGGACAGCGTTACATTTAACATATTTTTAATTTAGAACGCGAAGTTATGTTTCTGCGAATAGATAGTGTGAATTAAAATTTTCTCTCGCGAATGCTCAGGCTGTGGAATGAGTTCCTTGTCGAGGTTTTCCCTAGAGACACAGTATGGGGTTCTTTAAAAAGTATGTATGAAGGTTTCTTCAGGGTCAGCAACGCGTACGTGACACCCCTAGTGTTGCAGGCGTCCATAGGCTACAGTGACCGTTTACAACCAGACGGGCTGTATGCTTGTTAGCCACCTTTGTGGTATAAAATAAAACGATTTTACCCTTCAATAAGCAGTTTTATGACACACTTATTTTTTTATAAATTGAGATATTTTGTTTCCTCTGACTTTACTTACGGCTGTGGGTGGTTAATTTGGTTGATAAAAGGGTAAACTTGAATATTTTTATATAACTAATTAAGTAGTAAACGTTGGCTATATTTATGTGTTGCACCATGGACATCATTGGGCCGCCTGCGCTAATAGTATACGCTGGCGGGGCACCAGTGAGGGATGATAAGTGAGAAGGAAAAGGCAGGTCAGTTAGATCATCGTGATTAATACACCTGGAATTCAGCATGATGGATTCCAAGGGGGATCATGTAGAGGTTAACCTGACAGGGTATATTGCTAGCAATAGGATTGGTAGTACACATTGCCAACAATCCTTTCCCTGTACATAGATAGAGATACTATTAGATATTCTGTAGTCATAATATCTATCATAGCCAGCAAATCGTCTTAGCCGATCCAATATGGCGGCAGAAATTCAATAAATTCTCATTAAGGAATTCCATCCCGGTGGAAAATACCTCGAGGGCGTTCGGTTTGTAGGACATTCCACAGAGGACACTTCGTTTTATTGCGCGTGGGAATATGCTAAGGGAAATGTAAAATATAATGGCATAGACATTTGGATAGAAGAGGGACCATTGCCACCCTGGCAATGATAGATAGATAAACTTTTTATTTGAGCCATTTATGACACACGTAAATTTACAAATGAGTTTATACAATCAAATTATTTACACTTTTTAAAATATACAACAAAAGATATAATATTAAAATATGGTTTCGCCATGTATGTCGCAGTGACCCAAATAGGCTACAGCTCAATGATGGTTTTGCTTAAAAGCAAAGCACTGATTTTCAGCTGCAGCCTGAAGTTAGGTTACACGGACGTGTACAACAAACCCAGAGTGTAACGGTCTAGGTTTGTTGTCAACGGTCGGCAATGGTCCCTCTTCTATCTAAATTTTCAATTTTTCTCTTCAGCCTCTCTGATGTGATGCAGATTTTCTGTACATTTCAAGTTGCATTGCAATAATTTTGCTATAATATTTTTATAGGCGTTGTTGACAAAATAAGTATTCTATGTGAATGTTAATTATTTATTTATTCTTTATTACATAATAAAGTTTCCACAAGTGCCGCATGGTATTCTCTACTAGTCTACTATTAAGTAAAAACAGGTGGCGACATGATTGTAACTTATAATGACTTATAATAATTTAAAACATACATAAAAAACAATTAATTGCCATTTTAAGTCGCATAAAAAATTGTGACACAACTTTACATATATTATTATTATTTCATTCAAAATTTATTTTATCTGTTTTTCTTAACTTTTTCGTGGTCGATAAACGACCTTTATTGCCATTTAAAGTTTCATAAAAAAAATCGAACAAATTTGTTTTCCCATTTTTGCCGTAATTCTTTCATTTTATCTTAATATTTTTAGCGACTATGTTACACGATTACATTGTTAATATTAAATCGATTATGAAAATCGAATATCATTTTGGAGTCGATGCATGTCACTTAGGTGATTGGTCCACTATTTATTATGTGATAAAAAATGTCAATTTTATGAAGAAAAATATTATTGGTTGTAAATTAAGCTAAAGTTCCATTCCGACTATCTGGATGAGTGGCCGCCCAACACTGTGCTTTTCTGCAGACATTTTCTTCAACGCATAATCTCAGCATTCAGCATCAGTATTTCTGTAGAGTTTCGACATTTATTTATTTATTTAAAGAAACACCAACAGCATATTGCATTATAACACATATAACAAACATTAAATATAATACAATATTAATGCACTTGCCTATTAAAGGTTATCACAGCATTCACTTTAACATAGTTATACAGTGCGAGGAAATGAAGTAACAAATATAATGAGTTAAATAACACTAGACTACAAATATTTTAAAAGTTGCATTATTAGTTATAGAAATATACATGTAACCTAAGTTGTGAGCAATATTAGTAAATACGATTATAAGTGAATTAAATTAATATTATAATATATATATATATATATATATATATATATATATATATATATATATATATATATATATATATATATATATATATATATTGAAACATATTCCTTTTTAAAAGACTGGCAACACACCCGCAATTTCTATAACGTTGCGTGTGCCTATTATATGGACGATGGTAATCACTTACTATCAAGCTAACCGCATGCTCGTTTGGCCCATGTGTTAAAAAAATCTATTTGCAGGTAGACTATTATTAGGTATTTGCATTTCTACATTCTAAATTCAATTTTTAATCGATGTATCAGAATAATGTCTTATCGATTATCGGAATGTTTTATTACGATTGATGCCACTGTTTTTTTGCGGAGCAAAATTTCAAATACATTTTGCCCTGTAAAAAACAGAAAAGAATAATTAAAACAATCTTCAATTACCTATTCCTTTAAACAATTTAATTTGTTCATTGACGTTTGCTGGCATCGAGCCCACGAATCGTGTTGTTTGGATTTACAAATAGTAAAGTACAATATACCAAGTATAAATCTACAGTGTCTACTTGTTGACACTTGGATCTGTATCATTATTAGGTAGTTGTAAGCAGGTGAGAGTAAATTATTAATAAATGGTATTTGAATTATTAATTAACATTATTAAAAATAGGAATACTCAATTAGCCTATATTTATTTATTTTTGTCATTTCACGTGATAAATTTACAATTCTGTACCGATTTTAACAATTCTTTTTACACTCGATTTGTAGTGTTTACTCTTGTATTGGTCTTATATTAACTTTGTCACTTGTTTTTTTTAAGTGATTTCCATAAGCAGTAGGTTTTACGTACGAATACGTTTGTATTTTTTTTTGTTATAATTTTAGTCCCTTATTTGTGGAGTGATTAAAAATAATATTGTTTGTTTTAGGAAACATGTCTACCCAGCCCGAGGAACAGGAGCAAGCTCGCTGCTCGTCCAGCGAAAGTGACAACTTTGAGAAGGTGGAGTCAGAAGACGTTCAGAATGGTGACAATGTAAGTTCTTTGATTAATATATATATATATATATATATGTATATATATACTTCATTACCGCCCAATGGTTTGTTTAAAATTAGGTTCTGGGTTCGAATTCTGATCGAGCCAATTTAATTTTTTGCATTGACTCTGGATTAGATTATGGTGTTCTGAGTACTACTCCTAGATGCCCTTTAAACTGGTACCAGTTCTAACTATGATTCTGGTATACAGTTTTTTGTTATACTGGTAGACTGGTACAGTCTGGTACCAGAACCATAGATAAATATATAGATAGAGTGTCTCCATACAAATGCTTTGAGAAAAGCAGGTCAAGTTTTTCATACAATTTTGCGTGATAAATAGTTACGAGTGATTCCTTTATAACTTTATATTTATTTTCTATATTTTTTTTAATGCGTAAACACTCATTTTATTTATTAAATAATTAAATATAGATACGTTGTGTGCGTAATCATATAGAACACTGATATTAAAACAAGTCAGCCTATTCGCTGAAAAAAGTTGACCCGTTTTTGAGACTCGATACCTCTAACTATATAATCTAAGCTCAGAAGATAGTGTATCCTAACTTGAGGAGTAGGGGGGGAAAGGGATTGTTAGTAATGAAGACCGAGAATCCCATTGCTAGCAATATACCCAACCAGGTCGACCTCCTCGCTGTTCCCCCTGAAAACTACCATGGTTAATTCCTGATGAATTCATCATGATGGGCTAACTGGCCTGTTTTCATTCTCATCTATCACCCTTCACTGGTGCCTCCGCCAGCGTATCCCGTTAGCGCAGGCGGGGTTACCATACCATTTTCACCCATCAAAAAAAAAAAAAAAAACTTGAGTAGTAGGTGATTGGTGTGATGCTCTCATTATTTTATTTTATTTATTTATTTATTTATTATCTGATTCTACTATTATCATCCACTAGTTCCTGTACTATTACCAAATTTGGACTCTATGTTCATAAATGGTCTTTCTAGGTTGACAGTAATATTTTCCACGCAATTTCAGGTCGATGTAAACTTCTTGGTTGGGGACGACGGGGACCAAGAACCCGAGGACGACACGGACGAGGGACCGGCCCACGAGGGTAGGGACACTTTCCCGAATGCGCCGCCGCCGAATATCCGCCGCGTGCTGACACCCGCGCAGCAAATGGCTTTGGCTGAGAAGAGGAGCAGGCTGCGGTGAGTTTATGGATTTTTCATTACACATAATATTTGAGAGGGGGAGGTGGAGGGGGTAGGTGGACCTCGTCCATGCGTCCTATAGACATGAACAATACCACGGACATTATAGAGTATACTGTGTCGCCCATGATACCCTTTATGCGTTGCCATTCCTCAGGACTTGTCTAAGTTTTAGGTTTCATAGTCAAAAGATTAAAAAATATTAGAACTGCCCATTAATTACTTGACTGTTTTTCCGCCTGTCTGTGTGTTTATTTGTTTTATCATCATCATTTCAGCCATTATCCGTCTACTGCTGGGCATAAGCCTTCCCCATAAGAAGAGTTTTGGCAATAGTTGCCACGCTTGGCAGGCGGGTTGACAACCGCAGTTAGATTTTAAGAGATGTTTTAAGAGGGACGCTGCTGCCCATCTCTCCCTTAGTCGACTCTTACGACACCTACGGGAAAGGAACGGGTGTCCTATTCTATGCCGGGACCATACGGCGGTTTATTCGATTAATCATAACAAATTCATCGGACGACTCGTATTACGTTAATTGAATAACATCGTATAGTCGTTGACCTATGCAATCTATGGCATAATGTGAAATATAGACCACCGGTTTGTTACGTAACGCTCGTTCGTGTGACGAATATGGCTATTGAATACCTTCGAGGTACTTGCTATGTACAAATGTAACATCCAACATGGTCACTGTAGAGGGCGTTACGTATTAGGGCTGTCAACACGAAATGAGATTTATTCGTAGAACATAACTGTAGTTTCTTAACCCTTCTTTGCATGATGGTGGAAATTTCCATCGTAACATTGAATGCCCAAAAATTATATAAAAGAACAAGTTCACTTTAAGTTGATCGTGTCTAGATTTTAGACCTTTTTTAGTGTCCATTGCAGAAAAAAAAACATAGCTGTCAAATTTGTTTTTTTAACCATTTTTATTTTAATTTTGAACATGAATTATATCACCTTCATTTATTTCACCAATAAAAAAAAATCATGCAAAAAAGGTTTTTTTTTGTGATGGGTGAAAATGGTATGGTAACCCCGCCTGCGCTAACTGTATACACTGGCAGAGCACCAGTGAAGGGTGATCGATGAGAATGAAAACAGGCCAGTTAGCCCATTATGATGAATTAATCAGGAATTAACCATGATAGTTTCCAGGGGGAACCGCGAGGAGGTCGACCTGGTTGGGTATATTGCTAGCAATGGGATTCTCAGTCTCCATTACTAACAATCCCTTTCCCCCTGCAAAAAAGGGTTAAGTTACAGTAGGTACTAATATTATATTATAATTTTAAATGGGTATAATAGTCGTGGGTTTAGAAATGGGCTCTTAAATAGGTTAATATAAAAACCTGTGTTAATGGGCCATAGCCATAGCGCATATAAAGTAACTACAACAAGGTTGTATACATAGTTTAACAGATTTCGAATATTTAATTAAATACTCGAATGGCGTTCCCATTGCATGTATGTTCAAACATTACAGAAATAAAAACATTAGACGAATAAACCAGCTCGTCTAGAGTATTTTTTTTTTTGATTTTTTTAGAAAAAGTATATTATTGTGTTGACCATTGGCCAGTAGGTACAAAGTATATATAATTTATTAAATTCGTCCGCGTTTTTTTTGTGGACGTGGTACATGAACACCTCATAAATTCTAATAATTCTTTTTGCAAACGTCGAAGTTTAGGTAGTACAATAAACAGTTTTTTTGATACGCATGCAAAAGTGCTTTAATCGTCACATTATTAATATAAGACTACAAAAACCATAATAAATAAAACATCGATATAAACAATATATATAATCGTATAAATATAATGTGTTATTATATGTATTATTTATATTCATATAAATATATAGTACATTACTGCAGCGGCCAGCAACTGAGGCATTGTTGGACGAACGTGCAAATGTGAGACGAGGCGTAGACGAGGCACACATACGTGAGTCCATCAATGCCTAGTTATGGCCAAGGCTTGTATAGTAGATACTTTTCTCAAACAATGCGCGGAAATCAAAAACATAATTTTACTTTTTAAGTTCAATGACGAATAACGAACAATAATAATTTTTCACGCGTCATAATGTTCCTTTGTTTTTTTTTTCAATAAACAGCTTCTATTTGCAAGCCAGTTCGAAATTTAAATAAAACCTTTTATTAGTTACTTACTTGGTAGCCATGTTTTGAAGTAAAAGGTCATTCCATTTTTAAATTACAGGACAGATATGAGTTTACATAGTATTTTATCTGACCGCAAAATACAACAGATAGGATTTTCATACAACTTTTGCCGGCCGCAGCCCGCATGTATCTGGCCAGTACGGCAATTTTGATTTATCTCTACATAGATTGTCAAAATAATACTCACATTTTCAAGTATGTTTGAGAAAAACTATATAAACTACCCAAAGAATCGTGATACGTGGCGAATGCGGTAACAGTTGTAAAAAATCAGAAGAAAGAAGAATTGATATAAAAAGATTTTTATAAAGTGAATATAGTGGTGAAATTATAGGCTAAGATCAAGGTATAATACCATAGTTCTTAGGATGTAGTGTAAATTGGACTCTCTTTTCCGCGCTTAGCCTCTTATTTGGGCCGTTATGCGTATGAGGATGGCATGGCCCTTAGGAATGGCAACGTATAAGTGTACAGTGGGCGTAACAGTGTATTCTGTAATGTACATGGTCCTGCAAAAGAATGACGATTTAAAAGTGCTTGTAAACAAGTCTATTTGAATAAATGCCTGCTATGTTCATGCCTGTAGGTGACAGTTTTTTTATGGGTGAAAATGGTATGGTAACCCCGCCTGCGCTAACGGGATACGCAGGCGGAGCACCAGTGAAGGATGATAGATGAGAATGAAAACAGGCCAGTTAGCCCATCATGATGAATTCATCAGGTATTAACCATGATAGTTTCCAGGGAGAACCGCGAGGAGGTCGACCTGGTTGGGTATATTGCTAGCAATAGGATTCTCAGTCTCCATTACTAAAAATCCCTTTCCGCCCTGTAGTTACCACTTTTCATCAGATGCCTTGTTCACCACTCTAAGTCGCATAAAAAAAAAACATTTTTGTTAGGAATTACAATTTTTGCGAAACAAAATTATTATAACTTACGTGGTGAGGGGGGAAGGGATTGTTTATAATGCGGACTACCAATCCTATTGATAGCAATATATCCTGTCAGGTCGACCTCCACGGTGTCTCCCTTGGAAACCATCATGCTGAATTCCTGGTGTATTCATCACGATTGGCTAATTAATCTGCCTTTTCATCCTCACCTATTATCTCTCACTGGTGACCCGACAGCGTATACCGTTAGCGCAGACGGAGTTACCACTCCATGTCATGCATTAAAAAAAAAACTCACGTGGTTGGTAACCCTAGCTCCTATATCGGCGGCAGAATTGGCGGCAAAAGCAGAAGCTGTAGTTATAATCTAGCCTTCGCGGTTTGAGCACGTCTTTGTACAGTTCATAATACTCGAGTGTCGATATATTTTTCGAAAAAATAAAAATAAATACGGTAAGCCATGTGATAATAATGTGATGTGTTCAAGTGTGTGTTTGTGTTTTTTTTTTTTAATTATTAATTGTGCTTTTAAGAAATTGTCTATGATAGTTGGGATTGTTTACATTTTCAATAAGAGTTAGTACCTACTCGCACATAGCCATGGATCTTTATTTCTTGTTACAAATACATTATTTAAAAGTCAGCAATACGTACGTAGGTTTTTATTTATTTAAGTATAACATAACAAAAGAAATACAATTTATTTTGTAATGAATTTCAAAAGGAAAAATGGCAGGCATATTCTTAATTCAATGGTATTTATTATATTTTTGTTTACATATAGGTATGTTACGCAATATTTTCGTCTGTTCAAAGTCCTGATTCATCGAACCGATGTTGATGATTATTTTTGAGTAAAAACGATTTAGTCACTTCCGTGTTGAGTCCATATTAATTTTGTTGCTAAATTTCAAAAATAACAAGTTTCTCAATTTGGTTATATTTTTTTTTTATGTTAGTTACTTCATAATTGCTTTAATTCTAAATCTATTTTGGAAAATTATTTATTTATCTGAAAGGAGAAAAATTTTTTCCAAATTGGCTTAGAACTGAGGGAGTTTTTGAAAAAGGACACTTGTACCTTCGGCTCATAGTTTTTTTTTTTTTTTAAGTCAGTCTAGTACTTTAGTTTTTAAATCAAAATAACTGGTTTTCCCACAAATGAAGTCTGTTGTTTTTTGTGGAACATAATTATAATTATATATACATTCTTCTCTGCTTCCATTTAAGGTTTTTAAAGCGACTTCGACAAAGAGGTAGTTCTCTATTCGTCTATATTTTTTTCGTGTGTATGTATGTTACGCGATATCTTGGTCAAATCTGAATACATTTTGATAATTAATTGCCCAGTGAATAAGGTTTATTTAAAATTATTTCCGTGTTGTTTCAATATCAATTTTGTTACGATTGTCATCGCTTTTTTGTGGAACATAACCCCACCTATGGCTGGTATAGTGGCTCTTTGTGTGGTCCCGGGATAGAATGTGCCATCCCTTCCTTTCCCGTGGGTATCGTACAAGGCAACTAAGGAAACTTAATTGGTCGAGGGATGTGCAGCAGCGTCCTTCTTAAACCATCTCTAATAATCGGCTTATAACTGGCTGATTTATAAAGTAACAATCATAAAAAAGTATAACCGAATTAAGAACCTCTTTTTTGAAGTCGGTTAAAAAAAATTAGATTACTAGTCAATAGTCACGATTAATGTTTTACTTTTTTTTTTTTGCGAAACTATTTCCTGTTTATGTTATTATTTATAATACAATAATGGCATACCAACTGTACCTAGCACTAGGATAATATAATTAATTTAATATCACTTATACCTAATGGTGATAATATTTGCTAATTAGACATAATTAATATAAATTATATTTAATTAGCAAATATGTAGAGATAGATAGCAGCATCCCTTCTAAAACATCTACAAGGCCTTACTGCGGTTGCCAACCCGCCTGCCAAGCGTGGCAATTACTGGCAACATCCTCCCAATAGAGGGAGGCCTATGTTCAGCAGTGGACAATTAACAGATGATATGATATGTGTGAGGATATTAATTCTTTTGCTTTTAACAATAAGGTAATAAGTACGATAGAGTTTAACACTAGTGTGGCGCGAATTTACTGGGTACAGAGGAATAACACCTGAGTCCTCAACAATGGCAACGCATGAAACAGTATACTCTGTTATGTCCATGGTACTGCTCATGTCTATAGGCGACGGTTACCACTTTACATCAGGTGGGCCGTCAGCTTGTTTGCCTCTAAATTGTATAAAAATAAAACCAAACTAGTGCGTTTATAATCTATGCTTTGAAAAAAATATTAGAAAAACACAATTTGTGCGTGTCTTCTCGGTTGAAGTAACTTTTTTTTATTTTGAATATAATTGGTAATTTATATATTAAAAAACATTGTTTTAATAAAATTTTAATATAAGAAGTTTTTGTACAAAAGTCGTCTGCTTGGGTACCTATGTCCCGTCACCAGCGTATACCGTTAGCGCAGGCGTGGTTACCATTCCGTTATCATTCATAAAAAAAAAAAACATTAGTCCTCAAGAATGACAACGTATGAAGTGTATTATGGATATAACAATACTCTCTGTTATGTCCATGGTACTGCTCGTGTCTATAGACGACGGTTACCACTTTCCATCAGGTGGGCCGTCAGCTTGTTTGCAATTCTCTCTCATGTAAAGATTGTGTTTCACAAATAAAAAGATTTCTTATTTCTTATTTCAAATATACCAAAACTAGTTATTTTGATCTATAATAACTAAAGTAACTAACTATAAAAATTTTATGGGACCAATCTATAAGTACCTATATGCTTTCAGAAAAAAAATATTTCCAAATCGATTTAAAACTAGCAGAGTTATGAGTTAAATAAAAATAAAAACAGAATAAAACCGAATTGAGAACCTCCCTTTTTTAAAAGTAGGTTGAAAAAATAATAGAATTTTTGATAAATTTTTTTATGCAACTTAAATTTTTTATTAAACAAGCTGACGGTCCAATAGAAAGTGGTACCTAACCGTCGCCTATGGACATGAGCGGTACCATGGATATAACAGAGTGCACTGTTTCGCCCGTAATACCCCCCCATGCGTTGCCATTCTTGAGAAGTAAGGCGGTATTCCTCTGTACCCTATAAATTCACTGTCATATCCCACCCGTCAAACCAAAACACAACTGCGTCACGGTTGAAACACGTACGGGACAGAGGTGTCCAATGCTATTTCTTCGTTGTTACAATATACATTTTAAAACAAATAAATAAAAATATAAATAAATAAATACCTAAAAAATTTACACACATTATGTTACGTTTTATATAAGCAATACAAATAAATATTTCACTATCAACAAGATATAATAATCTCGATAAATCGAGAGTAAGCCCTCATTCACACCAATGTTACTAGTTACGAGTGTTATGCCAGTTAAAAAAAGTGAAGGGTCTTAGCGCAACGCCCTACATTATGTTGAAATGGTGTACGAACAAGTAACAGTATATATTTAACTTCGAAAAGGGCGTTAAATATATACCATTAACATGCTGTAACGCACAGATTTGTTCGTACAAGGTAAAACTATTTAGTATGCGCTCCATTTATGTATTTTTGATATTAATGAATGAAAATGGAATGGTTACATAGCCTGTGCTATCGGGATATGCTAGCGGGGCACCAGTGAGGGATGATAAGTGGGAATGAAAGCGGGTCAGTTGGCCCATCGTGATGAATTCATCAAAAATTAATCACGATGGTTATCAGGTTGAAACGCGTGGAGGTCGGTCCATCTATGTACAAAATTCTATTCTAGCTGCCTTGCCAGTTTAATACCTAATAGTAGATTATAATTTTCTTCTTATGGATTGTTAAGGATGGATAATAAAGTAGTAAATTCTATTTATTTCTAACTAGCTGACCCAGCGAACTTCGTTCCGCCTAACAGTCTAAGCTTCGCGCGGTACTGGACAGTATTTGAACATTGCAACATTACTTTATTTTTCCAAAATAAAATATTTTTTCTAAAATAAAAGTAGCCTAAGTTACTCCTTAGTACATCAGCTACCTGCCAATAAAAGTCCCGTCAAAATTGGTCCAGCCATTTCAGAGATAAGCCGGAACAAACAGACAGACAGACAAAAATTGTAAAAAATGTTATTTTGTCTTATGTACCATATATATATATATATTCATATACAAAAACCGGTTATTTCAACATTACAAACAGACACTCCAATTTTATTTATATGTATAGATTCCATTGCAAAACCATAAGATACTTATACGAGACTTATACATAACATAACTTATACTTGCCAATATTAACGTTAGTGTGAACGAGGTTTTACCAATGGTTTTGATAGCGAAACGATATCGGATAGGGAAAAAATTGTGAAAACAGTTTACAATATAATATGACACAGTTAAGTGGTGTAATGAGAATAAAGATGTGGTCAATAACATACAAACAAGGAAACAGTTAAATATAAACACGTGAAGGCCTAAACATGATGACAAACCGATATCATAGACTGGGGTACGTTTTGCATATATACAGGTATTTCTTTTATGCAGCTCAGAATGGCAAATAAGCTAATGACCCACCTGATGGAAAGTGGTAACCGTCGCCTATAGACATGAGCAGTACCATGGACATGACAGAGTATACTGTTTCGTTCATGATATCCCCTATACGTTGCTATTCTTGAAGATTAAGGTGTTATGCCTCTGTATCCTGTAAATTCACTGCCATATCCCACCCTTCAAACCGAAACACAGCCATGCAAACACAACTGCTCTATGGTAGAAACATTAATAGCAATATAAATATACAACACCAAGCATGGCAAGTACTAGCAAAACCTGCCAATAAGTGGAGACCTATGTTCAGCAGTGAACAATTAACGCATGATATGATGAAGGCGACAGTTACCACTCTCCATCAGGTGGGCCGTCAGCTTGTTTGCCATTCTAAGTTGTATAAAAAAAAAACTATGCTATGCTTGAGCGAGGGCAACACTGTGGTAGACAATTAAAGCATCTGTGAAAAGTACGACCCGGTCATTTACTTATATTTAAGTAGTAATATAATGAACTCGAATACATATTTAAAACTTGGTAGGCGGGTTGAAAACCTCAGGCTTTTGTGATGTTTTTAGAAGGACACTGTTGCCTATCCATCGACAATATTTTTTTTTCTTTACTAATACTATTAGTTTCTGTTATAGTTACTTTAAAGTTGGAATACTGTTATACTATACAGTTGGAATCAACTTCCAGCAGCAGTATTTCCGAACCGATACGACAACATAACCTTCAAAAAAAGAGTAGGTATATTCCTTTTTAAAAGGTCGGCAGCACACTCGCAGTGCCGTTAGTGTTGTGGGTGATCATGGGCGGCGGTAGTCACTTACCATCAGGTGAGCCACATGCTCGTTTGCCCCCTGTGTTGTAAAAAAAAAAAAAGTTTTAAAAAAAAAGAGAATATTTTTATACGACGATAAATTTGCAATTGACACCAACATTATGAGAGTATAATATACGATCTGTTTTTATAGAACACAATGAAAACTCCAATGAACTTGTAATTGACCTGACCATTAGATAGATATATAATTTATTTGCATTACTTACAGCACACTAATTGTAACATATATAGATATACATAAAAAGCGAGATAAAGGAAATTGTTAGTTTATATATTTTGTTTTGTTTTTTGTTTTGTTGCTTTTTTATTTTCATTCTTTTATCTCTTTTACTGTGTATTATGTGTATGTTTTTTTATTGTAATTTGTGTGCTGTAAGTAATGTAAATAAATTATCTATCTATTTATCTATCCTCACCTATTATCCTTCACTGGTGCCCCGCCGGTGTATACCGATAGCGCGGGTGGGGTTACCATTCCATTATCACCCACTAAAAAAAAATAGATTTCAATTTGTTTATAATTTCATTTGCAGTGTATTTTTGTGATGATATCAGCAAATTATAGTTGTCATTTCTACTACTAATAAACGAACTAACTATTGAGTCGTTGTTGGTTTTATAATTTTAAACTTTGTACATAATTTGACATTGACGTAAACGGATTTCATGGTTAACCTGAGAGACCGGTTTATGTTACGTGAAAACAAGCGCGGCGCTATGTCGAACATGCTGACGTCGCTCATGGGTTGATGGGTCAATGCGTTTGAATAAGGGATTTTATAGCGCGGACAGCTGACAGCCGACAGGCATATATACAAGGATAAGGGAATCTGTGACTGTGATGTAGAATTGTCTAATATCCATCTTAGGATGCGTAAAGACATGTCTGAGTGCCGTGGTCGGGTTTTTTTAATTGGATGATTGGATGGCATGGTAGTCCTGCCTACGCTATCGGGGCACCAGTGAGGGATGATAGGTGAGAATGAAAAGGCAGGTCAGTTAGCCCACCGTGATGAATACACCTGGACATCAGCTCGATGGTTTCCAGGGGGGCCACGTGGATGCCGACCTGACAGGGTATATTGCTAGCAATGGGACTGGTAGTCCGCATTACTAACAATCCCTTTCCCACTTCCTGGTCGAGTTATTGAGTTCCCTAAAATATGGTTGAGCGCAATGACGGCTGGCTCATCCGTCATACCCGTGAACGGGTACTGCCTGTAGGGACTGGTATGCTCATGTTTGTTTGTTTATTTTCCATTTAATCATCATCATCTTCCTACCCTTATCCCAATTATTATTTGGGGTCGGCGTAATATGTTTTTTAACCATACTACAAAAAGATTTGGCTTAAAGTTTTACGACCGGCCGCCTGCCTGACGGCAACCCTCTTTGGTAATATTAAATTTTCCATTTAATATTACATATAAATAGAATTTAATTCTAATTATAGTCACAGTACCCATGCAAATGTAAAATTATCTTGTACATAATAATTTTAAAAGAGCAACTCTTGAGAGTCTTGAGGGTTCTTCTCAGCAGATAAAAACATCCTGAACCTAGCAGTACAATCATAAAAAAATTACGATTTAAAATAGCTTATAAACAAGTCTATTTGAATAAATATTATTTCTGTTTATTATTTATTTTTTTCTATATATAATTCTATGTTTTATTCTTTTCTATATATATTAGGTCGTGTGGTCCCGGCATAGAATAAGCCACCCTTTCCTTCCCGTGGTTGTCGTAAAAGACGGCTAAGAGATGGCGAGAGATAGGCAGCACCGTCCCTCTGAAAAGGGATTGTTAGTAATGGAGACTAAAAATCCCATTGCTAGCAATATACCCAACCAGGTCGACCACCTCGTGGTTCCCCCTTGAAACTATTATGGTTAATTCCTGATGAATTCATCATGATGGGCTAACTGACCTGTTTTCATTCTCATCTATCACCCTTCACTGGTGCTCCGCCAGCGTATCCCGTTAGCGCAGGCAGGGTTACCATACCATGTTCACCCATAAAAAAAAGCACCGTCCCTCTTAAAACATGTTTAAAGCCTGACCGCGATTGTAAATCCGCCTGTCAAGCGTAGTAACTACTGTCAAATTTAAAGAAAGAGATATCATAGCATTCTTCGTATAATCGTAGACATAGAAAACTATGACGTCACGTAAAAATCCACAGATCATAAGATGAAAAACCAATGATTCAAAATAAGAACATTTATTTTTTTATTTTGTATAGTTATAAGTGTGCTATTCATGTAGATATAAAGTTATTTTACGCAAAACAAAAAATTCCATTCTCCAAATTGTCGACGACTACCGGACGTTTTAATATTGTCAATAGATTTAATGATTTACGCAATGCAATAATAATTAGCAGCAGTGAATTCGTAAGCGGCACCTAATCAATTACTAATTGGCCTATTTACTAAACTACGTACTAACCATCTTGTTGGTCTAGTCGTTTAGTACAGATTAATAAAGTTTCGAGGTCGAAGAAAAAACGTACGCCAATTGTGCTGTATAAAGTTTTTTTTTTTTATTTAATAGATGGAATTGAAATTGGAACTTTTTTTTTATACAACTTAGAATGGCAAACAAGCTGACGGTCCACCTGATGGAAAGTAGTAAGCGTCGCCTATAGACATGAGCAGTACCATGGACATAATAGAGTATACTGTTTCGCCCATGATACCCCCCATGCATTGCCCCATGAGATGCGAGGACTCAGATGTTATTCCTCTGTACCCTGTAAATTCACGCCATATCCCACCCTTCAAACCGAAACACAGCCATGCAAACACAACTGCTTCACGGTAGATACATGAATGGGACAGAGGTACCCAAGCAATATATATATGATTAAAAAAAATTAAAAAAGAAAATGAACAAACTCTATGACTGTCACTTAATCTGTGACTAAAGACTATATAATAACTGCTTGCATCACAGAACTTGAATAATAATGAATACCATCAGGATATCCATCGGTGTCGCAAGTAAATGATTATAGTACTTTGGACATTTTTATTTCTTTTGCACTGAAAATACTTGGTAAGAGCGAGTTGTGTGTCGATTTATTAGGGTTCCGTATATAACCTAGATATCGCAACAATACCTAAATGTTCTTTACAGATTAAATTATAATTAATGAATGTTAAGGTTATGTTTCAAAACAGAGGGTTTTCAATTAATCTGTGTTCTTTTATATAAAAGTAAGTTTATAAGAAAGTATTTTGTAACATACGCTACAAAATATTTTCACCGATAATAATGAATGCTTTTTTGAACTCTGAATTTGACCTGAATGATTTTCGTCATTATTTTCACAGTTGACTTTTTCTTTGTGGGATATTATCTTAATGGTTAAGAAGAGAAATCTACTCGTGGAATAGATAGAAGATCCCATCAGAATGTGTTATTGTAAACCATATTTAATATTTAACCCATAAACTAAGTCGTCACTATGTACGTGTCGGCATAGAATGGCCCACCCTTTCCTTTTCCGTGAGTGTCGTAAGAGGCGACTAAATAAACTTAACGAACGAGAGATGGGCATCAGTGTACTTTTAAAAACATCACCTAAAGGCTAACTGCAATCGCCAACCCGCCCACCAAGCGTGGCAAAAACTAGCAAAACTCCCCTTATGGGGGAGGCCCATATTCGTAGTAGTGGATAGTTAATTGCTGATATTTTTATTTTTATTATTATATTTATTTATTTCTCTCACAAAATAACAACATAATAAAATTTACAGCTATATAGGTTATAATTTAAAAACAATCTTTGTGAGAGACTGGTGTCGGTACTAGGATATATGAATAAATTAAAAAAGAAACATATTTAGATGGCCAGGGCTTGACAGTTTTGTGTAGCATGGGACTCCCTTGTAGAGCAGACATGATTCATGATTCTAAATTCAAATATTTTCAATATATTCTTTATTAATATTATAAGCCATACTTAAAATTATAAATGTTACCTCTTGTCGCCATAACGGCTTCACCAATCGTCATGAAATATGGTAAATATAATATGGAGAAGGACATAGGCTATTTTTTTAACCTAGTTAGTGAATCTAATCTAGTCAAGTGGACTAGTCGCAGGTAAAAGCTAGTGTAAATAATAATCGTGACTTCGAAATGTCTAATTGTACATCGGTAATGTTTCGAAGTCACTCTCTTTTTGTAGTAAAATTTACTTGTTGAAAAAAATTTACGTAGATCACGGTTTAATTTCTTAATGGGTATTATATGGAACCTTCAGTACGAAAGTGTAATACACATATTTTTAAGCTGTGTAATAAAGATGCCTTGGCCTTTCGATATCTTAAATTTTTTGTAATTTTTCATTTTCAATTATAAATGCCTACATATGTATAGTTGGGCAGATGTATGACCTTCGATGCTGTTTAAAAGTTATTAACCTTAACCTCTTTGTATGTTCAAGTTGTGACTTTATGGGGTGGGCTAGGTCAACAGGAATGATGTTTAATTAGGCATGTTTTTTCATTTTTTTTTTTGACAATTTTAAATTATTGCAATTAGGAGAAGACTCGGCTATTTAAAGATTTAAATGAAATCTATCTTTTGAAGTAGAGTTCTATTAGAGAATGCGATGAGAATAGGTTATCATTTATCTCAAAAAGGGTTGGGAAATGACAAAATATAGTATTTTGTGCACTTCGTCCTCTCATTAGAAATTTAACCTGTTTTAAGACTAGATGCTCTATCTATATAATTTAAGTATACAATTTAACAAAAGACAAGACAAAACTACACTATGGGGTTCTTAGAAATGAGTATATTAATGTTTCTTTAGGGTCTGCAACGCGCATGTGACACCTCTGGTGTTGCAGGCGTCCATAGGCTACAGTGACCGTTTACCATCAGACGGCCTGTATTCTTGTTGTAGTATAAAAAAGACAATATGTTAATAATTGCTATATGCTTTGTTATGTCCATGGTACTGTTCATGTCTATAGGCGACGGTTACCACTTCCCATCAGGTGGGCCGGCAGCTTGTTTGCCATTCTAAGTTATATAAAAAAAGACATTTTTTGAGAGATAACTAATAGATATCAAATTTTATTAATTTATAATACACATGTTTGCTGTCCTTTACATTTATTTACTATTGCACATACCAAAGACTATAGAATATTAATAATAAAAAAATACAATAATAACACTAACAATACATTAATAAAAAAATGTAGCGAAACTCTATGGCTGTATAAATAAACAATTATTCTCTATCTATCTTCGGAAAGCAACTTCGAAATTCCCGTATCTTGTTTTAGGTGTACCATTTTCTATTCGTTCGTATTTTAAATCCGTTCTATTCGAATAAAGTTTAAAATTATTATTGTATGTTAATTCTCTTATTGTAGATATTACGGCGAAATGTATTCAAATAATATTTACGAGTGGTACGTAGATAAGTACCTATTTTCTTTCAATTCATAATAATTTTTATGCACGTAATAGTTTTAAATAACGATAATGAAATTATATTGTTGTAGTATGCCCATACGTGATATAACGCCATCTTTATTATTGCGATACGTGATATGTATCGAATGTCATGTGCATTAGTTAAATCTTGTTTTTGTTTGTGAAAACTTGTAATTGGCTTTTTGTCTTTAATTTTTTTTTTATTATGATATTTTCTAGTTGTGGAATTTTCTTTAAAAAAAAAAAAACATTGTTTAGCTATTTTTTTAAAAGAGATGAATTTAAATTAACCGCATTTGCTCTTGATGACGTACTAGGAAGGGATGATAGGTGAAAATGAAAGCAGGTCAGTTGCCCCATCGACGGCTTCTAGGAAACTGTGTGGAAGTTTGACAGGAAATCTCAATAGCTATATTCTAATATGTGAAAATGATATTACGTAATAATATGTAAATTAAATAGATAAAGCAAGAAATGTATATAAATAATATAAACATATACATTAAGGAGCCTTAAAGTTTGTCACTTGGTATTATTATTTCATAGAGAACTTGGCGCCAAGATAGTAAGAGAATGTTTTAAATGTGATAAGATTGTCGAATGAAAGAATGACGATATATTTTTTTAAAAAAAGAATGAATTTAAAAAATGAGAGAACGACGTATCGAGCTACCGAGGTTCAATATCAGGCAGATCGTATGTTAAATGAGGAGTCAAGAGTCTGCGGAAACTACAGAAACTGTAGAAAAGCAAGATATTTGTAAAACCGGGACTTAACGTGACGATATATATATATATATATATATATATATATATATATATATATATATATATATATATATATATATATATATATATATATATATATATATATATAATTATAGATTCATCATCATCATTATCATATCAGTCTTTAACTGTCCACTATTAAACATAAGCCTCCCCCATGGGAGATTTTGCCAGTAGTCGCTTGGCAGGCGAATTGGCAACCGCAGTTAGGCTTTGAAGATATTTTAAAAGGGACGCTGCTGCCCTCGCCCTCCCTTAGTCGCCTCTTACGACACCCACGGGAAAGGGTGGGCAATTCTATACCAGAATCACACAGCAATTTATAATTTATAGATTATTCACATGCAAACGTGCTCAACGAATGTAGACTTGATGGTATATTTCATAGACTTATAAAATCTATTCGATATTTTGGTTACGATCTAAACAAAACTTGTTGTTATGACCACTAGAAGAATGTTATCAAAGTAGCATAGTTCCGGTTGTTTCGATACAAAATGGCATTTTCCGTATAGACTCATACGGAAAAAACGCCACATTTTGATATATACGTCACTGAACGTAATTTATTGTATAATGCGTACGAAGTTAATACATTCACTTCCCAATTAGATTTCATGGTAGTTAAATTTTTTAATTAATAGATATAGTTTAGGCGATAGATAAATGAAATAAAAAATGACATTACATAGGTGTTAAATTTTCTTTAATTAAAAGTATTTGTTAATTGATCTATTAAGTACCTCTCTAATTAACAGTAAAACTGCATTTTTAGCTATTATAAACATCAGGGCTTTAGTGAAATACCGTATAATGAATTTAAACATATAACTAATTAATGTAAAGTGACAAGCATGCAAAATTTCTAGAATAATCAAATAATTACGTTCAGTTATAGAGTACTTAGGTACTATACTATAGTTCGTTCAGTTTCTTCTTTGTGTAAAGACGCGCGTTAGGTTGATCAATCGATATTACTGATAATGGATCAATAATTATTGATGTTTTGATTCGATCGGATGTTAGATGTTGTTTACGCAAAATATTATCATTCATGTTACAATTCGGAAAATACCAAGAAATTCTGAATAAATATTATTATAATTTTAATTTATTAATAATATTTACAATTTGAAATAAATTAAATTTATAATAAATTAAATTTAGTCAAATTTTAAATGTGTGACAATCCCAACTAAATCACGTTGTGAAAATACTAAATTATTAGGTGAAAATTTAAGAATTAGTACGACTAAATTAATTTTAATCAGTGTTAGTGGTGAAAAAATAGTGCTGTGATAACGATAATATTTCTAAAAGTGAAGAATGTTGATTTAAATTGTGATAAAAAGTGAGTAGATAGAGAAGTTTGCATCGACAATAACACAATAGCTTTCGTGTGGAGTATAATAAAGATGATGAAAAGGAGGACTTCGAAACGCTTCGTGTTGGGCGACACGGACGAGGCCCAGCCGACCTGGGATGATGATGACGGAGCCACGGAAGTCATTCCCACGTCCTTGCTGCAAAAGTTCCAGATGACATTGGATTCGGAGCCAGATAAAGAAGATGAGGATAGTGAACGAGCTCCGGTTGATACCTCTGGAAGGCTGTTGAGGCCCCCGCATATAGGAACGCTGCAGTAAGTCTACAAACAAAGGCATTTAATTACAGCGCATTTTTAAATTAAACTAAATTATTTTACAATAATAAAATAATACATACTAACTAATATAGACTAAATACTAATTTAAATTAGCAGGAAAATATTTTTAATTTTTATGTTTTGCAATGTTGAAAATAAATTGGTAGATTTTGGTTCTCCAGTAATGGGAACCATGAGCGTTAAATATTTAAGTCTAGCATCGACGAAGAGGGTCAGCAGCGTCTCTCTTAAAACATCTCTAAAAGTCTAAAAATCTAACTGCGGTTGCGAAGAGTAAGTAGTCTAACTCGCCTGCCAAGAGTGAAAACTACTAGTAAAACTTTTCTTATGAGGAATGCTTATTTATATTCAGCGGTGGACAGTTAACGGCTGAAGCCAAGTTGTATCGATTTTTTTTTTAGTTTTTACATCAGCTTCTACTAAATCTTTTTTAAATGGATGTACTTGGTACATGGTAGCTGGAAACCTCGTCTGTTCCATTGGTATAAGTTAGCTGATACCAGGGAATAAGGGGGAGGGATTGTTAGTAATGCGGACTACCAGTCTCTATGTGGGGGGAAGGGATTGTTAGTAATGCAGTTTACTAGTCTCATTGCCACCAATATACCATGTCAGGTCGACCTCCACGTGGTCCCCCGTGGAAATCATCCTGCTGATTCTAGGTGTATTCATCATGATGAGCTAACAGACCTGGCTTTTCATTCTCATCAATCACTCTTCACTGGTGCCCTGCCTGAGTATACAGATAGCGCAGGCGGAGTCACCATTCCCTTATCATCCATTAACAAACGACACCAGGGAATGATGATAGGAGAGGAAGTTCAAACAGAGTAAAAAATTCTTACTCATTTTATTTTTTCTATGGTATCTTTACGTACGTCTCCCTGATATTGAGAACGTTTATGGGACTTTAAAAAGTTGACCTTTTACCCCCGATCAGACTGTATCGTATTAGAGAACACAGTTCTTTAAAACGATGTGACATGTAAGTATTATGTAAATATGATAAGTAAACTTGACGTCATTTTCCTACAATTTCAAGTTCGTTTGCATGCAAATAACATAATTCTAAGTTTACGTACATGATGTTTATTTATCTACTATGTAAGTGATAGTTTGTCATCTCGTGTAATGAATGAATATAATTTTGTAATACACTAGATGTAAAGGGTGTATTTTTAGGGGGTGATTTCGTATACAAGCAAATACTTTAACTGTTTACTGCTGTTGTTTCCCCCTTGGGGGTTTAACTTATTTATTTAACTCTTTATTGCACCAAAAACATAAAAATAAACAATGACATATAAACAATTCAATTGAAATACAGTAGCATGGAGTACAGATTAAATAATTACATATAAAGGCACAAAAGGCGGTCTTATCGCTAGGGCAATCTAGGTTTATTTAGGTCTTTGGATTTAGAGATGTTTTAAGAGGGACGCTGCTGCGTATCCCTTGCCTTCCCTTTTACGCCTATGTCGTAATAGTCACCTCTTACGACATCCACGGGAAATGAAGAGGTGGTCTATTCTATGTCGGAATCACACAGCCATGCTGCACAAATGTATTTTTCTCCGATAAACAGCCCCAATTACATTACAAAATACATGAGAGGAATTTACAAAAAAAAATTTTAGAGAGTGGGAAAGTCTTATTAAGAGTAATAGATGCCAAAATAAATAAATAGTAATATATATAAATTTTATATATCTGTCTGTATAGTTGTTTCGGCATCACGTAAAAATTACTGTACTAACTTGGATGCGGTTTTAATAGTTGTTTTTCTGAAGGTTTCTAGCTTTAAATCTGGTGTATGTTTCATTTTGATTATTATCGATACGCCATCTAGAAGGAGTCCATTTGTTTTGCTACTTCTGAAATTCATCGTAGGGAGTAGAAAAAATAAACTAGTTAATAATAAAATAATAGGTTGCTTTGCGGAAATGAGATCCTGGTTTCGATTCTCGGTTAGGTCAATTTAAGGAATGATCATTTCAGAATTAGCTCAGGTCTGGCTGTACTGGCTGTGCCATAGATGTAAATCGCCTGGTTTCTTATGACACAGGGTATCTCAGCTTGAAGAGCAGGCGATCAATGTAATTTTTTTTAATGTGTGATAATGGTATGGTAACATCGCCTATGCTATCGGTTTACACTGACGGGGCACCAGTTAGAGATAATAGATTCTGATGAAAGGTCAGTTAGCCCATCCTGACGAATCTAATTAAAATTAACCACGATGGTTTCCAGGGGAACCGCAAGGAGTTCGACCTTACCATGACCTGGTGGTCTACTATGAAATGAAATTTTGAATTTTCGGGTTCAATTTCGTGTTTTTGTTCGTACCGAAATCGACCCAGTAAATGGAGTTTAACATTTTGTTCTTCATAAATACTATTCTAATAGTCCAGAGGAACGATATTTTAACATTTTTAATAATTTTAAACGGCATGTACGTACTATGTATTTTTAACATCAAATTTCTGTTTCGTTCGTCCCCGAAATTTCGGAAAATATTTCATGATAGGCCCCCTGAATATGCTGGTAATAGAGCTATTTGACCCCATTACCAACAATCCCTTGCCCCCCGATCAGTGTTATTGTATGGCACTTGTTAATATTATGATAACGAAATGTTTTTATTACAGTAGAATTTAAGCTAAATAAGTGCAGTACACTAGGAAGAAGACGACTGTTTCAAGATGTAGTAAGATTAGATTATTATGTATTGTTATCTCAACCTAGTAGTATATTGGACTAAAGACATGTTTTCATTCTCACCTATCATCTGGTGCCCCGCTAGTGTATACCGATAGCGCAGGCGGGGTCACTATTCTATTATCATTCACAAAAAACCTAGTAATACAAAAAAATATGTTCTAGATAAAACATGTAGTATTTTTTATACATATTTATGTGTTTTTAACTACACCTTCAGGTCTGAACAAGGATCGAGTGATGCTAATGATTGGTAAATTATTTTATGCATTACTTTATCTATTATTTTATTCTTGGTCGGTGAGTATTTAACTTGCTAGATATCGCAGATTTGTCTTTATTAGATATAAATAGTTAGCCATAAAAATCCTATCTTATTCTTATATATAAAAGATAAATATATAATGTTTATCTTAAGAATAACGTCTCAATAATCTTAGTTGACATAGCCACATATAGTATAACGTACTTAAGAGAAACAGGTTGTAATTGCTTGATATTGTAATTCTCTTTTATCACGTGTTCATCAGTAGGAGAACATAGACTATGAATGATAGAATTGTAAAACATAAGACGAAAGAAATCAGTAGAAAAATATAAAAGGCGTATTATGATGGCCAGTAATACGCCATAGTACTATAGCCATGGTAATGCTGTATTTGCACAGGCACAACGACAACGGAAAGTCAAGGGGTTCAGTCGAGTGACCTGATAAAAGTAAAGTATAAAAATAGTCCCAAGAACTCTAAGAAAATATGTTACATTCAAATGTCCCAAATAATAAAATATTGCAAATTTGCAACAAATGGAACTAGTTTTTTTGGTTGTTTTGTTTTGATCGGTCCTACTCTTT
Source organism: Galleria mellonella (assembly GCF_026898425.1). Classification (NCBI taxonomy): domain Eukaryota; kingdom Metazoa; phylum Arthropoda; class Insecta; order Lepidoptera; family Pyralidae; genus Galleria; species Galleria mellonella. Next base: position 5,585,436 of record NW_026442015.1, read on the forward strand.
AAAAACTTATTCTTAAAACCATTTGGTAGTTATTAGTAGTTTTTAAATTAATACTTAATCACAGCTTCGAATTTAGAGAATTAAATTTATTTATTTATTATATTTCTCACCACAAACAATTAAGGACTTAACATCTATAACTTGCAAAACATTTTAACAATATTTTAGAGAATTAAATGATTAACACAAAAAAAAAAAAAAAGGTGATGTATAATAAAAAAAATACGATATGTATAACATTAAAACAAAAACAAATTAAATGATTAACACATGTGTATAAAAATACTATATACAATAGTTTATCAATTGATATATTTAATATATTTTGTATAGTAAAAATAAATAGTAACATACTAAGTTTTATTTCATTTTTCCGAGATGCATAGTTGAAATTTACGATTTTTGATTTTGTGTTCTCAACAAGGCAACTTTCAATAATTGATTATATATCTCTTTCGCTCTCATGGTAATTGGTCAGTGTGAACGAGACAATACGATCGTATGATCTGTCATTTATGTTTCATTGGTGATTCTCATGTCAAAGTGTCAAAGTACCAACGAAAACAAAAACCGATTTACAACTTTCGGCGGTGAAATGTTCTTGAATTATAATTTTAATAATCCAATAAAGTTTCTTAATGATATAGTATTGTAAGTTTTATGCAATTGCGTATTATAATTGTGAAAATGTATCCTAGTATGAATGGATTGTATTCAGAAAGTCCATACAGGTTAGAATTGTTATTTTGTTGTTATTAACTTACATGACTTAAAAAAATCGATCTATTTAATTGAGGTGGATGACCCTCAATAGAATGATTTAAAAATAAACATATATTCTTTTAATTATGTCTCATAAATAGACTACATTGCAAAGGGTGTTAGAATGTATGCCAAAGTGATTTCACTTAGTTTCACTTACTGGAAGGTTGTACAATTTCTAATTAATTCATGTCTTGCTTAATTTTCTTTATTTGTTCAGTTGCACTTTTCATTAGTGAACATGAAATAATACTATTTATCCATTGTGATTATTTTTTATTTATCATTTAGTGCATTATTACAGAACAATAATACAAAATGTTTCTACTAGTGAGATGTTGCAGGTGATTTTATAATATACTAGAATATTTTGTCTGTACTAATTTAGTATATAGAAATTTATGTGCAGAGTGTGATAGATAACTATCTATGCATATGATTTTTTTTTTATCTTTATTATTATTGTGTAGTAGGTAGCTCTATTTTGATTTTTTTTTTATATTATGAAATAAAACTACAAAAAAAAATGTTTTAAGTAAATGCTACATAATCTTGTTTTTCTTACATGCATTTTACATTGGGCTTAAAAATTAGCTTTATATTTATGCCCTTAGTTTATGTAGTATTGTTGTTAGTCTTCCCATTGCTAATGTAAAGCTTTTTATCTTTATTTTAATCTATTTTTTTATCATTTTATTTTAATTTAATCTATTTTCATTATTTATTTTTAGATTCATTAGACTAACTACTAGATTCATAGACATAGTACTCTTGCCTTAAGGAATAGCAATGCACAATATAGATGGATGTCATAGTATATTCTGTGATGTCTAAGTATATAAACGTCTTTTATCACTTTTTATCAGTCCATTTCTGATTTCAAGTCTTAATAATAAAAGCTATATGTAAAAAAATATCACAATTCTTCTTATCTTGTAAATAAACTTATCTCTTCCATAAAAAATATAAACAAATATCAATAATGACTATTCAGTTGTTTGGATTTATTTTATTGAAAGCACTCGGGGTCAAACCAATTAAATGATATCATATCAAAGCATCTCTATAAATGAGTTATTATTGGACATGGCAGGAGGTCAAAGGTGTGCAAATTTGAACTCTGTTATTTCAGTTCAGAATAATTTTCCACAAATAGCTATATCTATGTTAGACTAAAATTCTTAAAAACTGTATTTTGATAATGTGATAAATGTGAGGTACCAATATGCAAAATTTCATTTAAATTGTTCCAACAGTTTTGGAGAATAGCCTGTACAAACAGACAGAGAAATAAAAAATTAGAAAAAAGTCTGGATGTATCTATTTCACTTGTAACAAATTCCCGTGTGACTCGGTTTTTATTCTTCTATCTACAGACATTCTACCTCTACAGTTTTACTAACTTTCTACGTGGTATATAAATACTTAATAAAACAAATATATAGATATTTGTTTAAAACGCACCAATTTCCTGTGTTCTATGGCCAATAATAATAATAATATATTTGACAAGATAAATCTAATATACATGATTAATAGGTTTTTATTAAAAAAAATGTTTATTTTAAGTATAAAGATAACTGCAAAAATCTAAAATAATGACACTTATAAAATTACAAAATTATATACTTGATATAATTTTGTATATATAACTAAACCCTGGCTGGATAAGTGTCTATAACATAACATATTAAAAATTAAATGTATTGTATTTTACAGGCCGTCTATGTCCCAAGGGACTGTGATTCACAGTCAACGATTTCAAGAGAAGGATTTCACAGTTGCCACCCCTGAAGAGTTTGTTAGGAGGTTTCAGGGCACTAAACCTATTAATAAGGTGAGTTCTATACCTTTTTTTGTATCATCCACAAGTTCTTATAATGTTAGTTTATTTTTTATTAATGAAGAATCAGATTCTTGTTGTTTAGACTAAAATTTTCATAATCCAACTTAGACTTGGATATATTGTGATTCTATGGTTCAAATATCCATTAGCCACAATACAAGTTTTGTTTGTTTATCACAGTATAGTATATTTAATGGGGGAAAATGGAATACCAGAGAGAGACTTTGTAGAAAAGTTGATTGCTTGGGTACCTCTGTCCCATTCGTGTTTCTACCATGAAGCAGTTGTGTTTGCATGGCTGTGTTTCGGTTTGAAGGGTAGGATATGGCGCGACTTTACTGGGTACAGAGGAATAACACCTGAGTCCTCAGTAACGCATGGGGGGTATCATGGGCGAAACAGTATACTCTGTTATGTCCATGGTACTGCTTATGTCTATAGGCGACAGTTACCACTTTCCATCAGGTGGGCCTTGCTTGCCATTCTAAGTTTGTTAAAAAAAAAGTCTCTGTCTGCGATATCAGTATAAACTAATGAAATCAAATTGTGATGAATTCTACAAGAATTATTTATTTATTTAATACAAAAATCCACAGCTCTTAAAAAAATAACTTACCTGCTAAGTGTTTTATAAATACAGCTAATAACGAATTTTAATTATACAAATGAAAATTATAATTCTAAACAAGGTAAGCAAGTTAGAGTCGGTGTATGCAAGTAATGTAAGTGCATGTATGAGAGAAACTATGTATAAGAATGAGTTATACATACACGGTCCATAAAGTCAGGTTAATTAATAAACAAAATAAATAAAATCCATGTTGCTACAGTTCAGATATTCACAGCAATTATTAAGTAATACAACTAACTATAATGGTTTCCAGAGGGAATACAGGGTATCCCCTCACAATACCTATCCTAGTTTAATCCTAGGATATCCTAATATGAGAATGAAGAATTGATGTAATTGTAAAGCTAACTGCTTGATTAGTGAATTAATTAGAAAAGTTTGAATTGGGCAATTTATTATTTATTCATTAGTACATATATGTGTACATGGCTGACTTAATGCTCAAAGTATTCTCTCCTAGTCAATCATAAGGAGGTGTTAGAATACTCGAATGCGGTACTACTAATTGATGATATACATACATACTAAAATTATATATCATATATATGCCAATCAATCAATAAAGCATTTATGTTGCAGGTACTGATTGCAAACAACGGTATTGGCGCTGTAAAATGTATGAGATCGATCAGAAGATGGTCATACGAGATGTTCAAGAACGAGAGAGCCGTCCGTTTTGTTGTGATGGTGAGTCAACTGTGTTTTAATAGATTTAAATGGAATAGGAACCTTGTATGCGCTATCGGTATACATTGGCATGGCACTAGTGAGGAGTGAGGATAAAAGCAGGTCATTAACCACAATGGTTTCCAGGGGAACCGCATGAAGGGTGACCTGGCATATTGCTAGCAATATGCCTTTTATTGCTAGTAGTGGAGCTGTTAGACCTCATTACTAACAATATTTTTTTCCTTGAATTAACTATGTTTTCGCCGTGTGTGCTCCGGCATGGAATGGGCCACTCCTTCATTTCTCGTTGGTGTCGTAAGAGGCGACTATAGGAGGGCGAGGAATGGGCAGCAGCGTCTCTCTTAAAACGTCCTCATAGGCCTAACTGCGATTGCCACGCTTGGCAGGCGAAGCGTGGCAACTACTGGCAAAACTTATAGGGAAGTCCAGCAGTGGACAGTTAACGGCTGGAATAATAATAATAAGCATATTTGTTTTATTTTTAACTAAATGATTTAGCTAATGTTGTTTTATCTCCTATCGCCACTTACAGGGCCTATTTTGTCTTATCAGAATAAAAACTCCCGTTTCTGACAATGGAGCAAACTGTACGTTTACAAAATTTCAATGTCGCTTGAGCAGTTTCGTAGATAAGCGGTAGTAGATCTTTAACCGACGTCAAAAGTAATAAGGGTTCTCAATTCGGTTTTTTTTTTGTTTGTAATCTCAATAACTCTATCAGTTATAAACCCATTTGGAAAATTCTATTTATTATCTGAAAGGACAATTTTTTTTATACCACTGTGGTGGCAAACAAGCATACGGCTATACGGTTCATAGGCTATGGTAACCACTTACCTGATGGTAAGTGGTTACCATAGCCTATGAACACCTGCAATACCAGAGGTATTACGCGTGCGTTGCCGACCCTGAAGAAACCTCTTTACCCCCCTTTTGAAGAACCCCATGCTGTAGTCTCTTGGGAAAACCTCGGCAGAGAGCTTATTCCACAACCTGACATATTTAAAGATTGGTCCCATAGGAAAGTTACCAAAATTGTTTCACCAATTTTTTAGTTTATACCAAAACAACTTTTTTTACACCATAGACATAATTTTTTTTTTGTGGAACACATATTCAAATGAAAGACGAAATTATATGACTCCAGTGATGTTAAATGCTCAATAAAATGTAATGTAAATGTTTTTAATGTTTAATATACTACTACACCTATTTTTACTTGAACAGTGATTACACGGGTCATTGACTTTAGGCTCGTACGTCTATCGTTAATATTCATAAAAGTAACTGAAATAATTAAGATTGTTACACAAAAAAAAAAAAAACTGACAATTGTAGCATATTCATTTAGTTTTAAGTAAAGACTCCAGTTACTTTGTTTTTAGAACGGAACTAGTAAATCGATTTTGATAAAATTTCTATGGGACCAGTTTAAAAGTATATCTTTTCAGATAAAAAAAAAGATTATTCCAAAACTGTTTATAACGGACAGAGTTATGACGTAACAAACATTAAAAAAATACTACCAAATTGACAAATTCCTTTTTTTAAGTTGGTTCCAAATAATAGTTAAATAATATTAAACATACAAATGATGAATCATTAGTATCTAATGTTAATATAAAAACAAACTTCTGCTATTTTCGATTTACATATACACAATTTTTTTGTATCAGCCATTATCTATTTAATTTTTTGTATAATGGCAGTACATTTTGTTTTTGTAATATGTTAGATCATTATTAGTAATTAAATAATTACTATTGTAATCTTTTGGAGGGAACAATAAAGAGTATCTATCTATCTAAGTATTAACATAGTTTTTTAGTACATTTACAAACAAAAATGGACCCAAGTTTTCTAAAATTATATATATAAATAAAATTATATATATATGCAATGGTCGCTGTTGGTAGGTGACCCCGGAGGATCTGAAGGCCAATGCGGAGTACATAAAGATGGCGGACCACTACGTGCCGGTGCCCGGCGGCTCCAACAACAACAACTACGCGAACGTGGAGCTCATCGTGGACATAGCTATACGCACACAAGTGCAGGTATGTACAGTTTGTATATTAACACGGTCTTTAACCGCGATTCTCTTCCATTCGTGTTTTTACAGTTGTGTTTTTATGCCTGTGTTTCGGTTTAAAGGTTTTTTTTTAATGGGTGAAAATGGAATGGTAACCCTGCCTGCGCTATCGATATACGCTGGCGGGGCACCAGTGAGAGGTGATAGCTGAGGATGAAAGCAGGTCAGTTAGTCCATCGTGAAGAATTCCACGAGAATTACCATGATGGTTTCCAGGGGAAACCGCGTGGAGGTCGACCTGATACATACATAGCTAGTTATGGAGCTGTTAGACCCCATTACTAACAACAACCCCCCCCCCCCCTCCGATATGAAGGGTAGGATATGGCAGTGAATTTACAGGGTACAGAGGAATAACACCTGAATCCTCAGGAATGCCAACGCATGAGGGAGTATCATGAGCGAAACAGTATACTCTGTTATGTCCATGGTACTGCTCATGTCTATAGGCGACGGTTACCACTTTCCATCAGGTGGACCGTCAGCTTGTTTGCCATTCTATGTTGTATAAAAAAATAAATAAATAAAAAGCTTGTTTGCCATTCTAAGTTGCGTAGAAAAAATGTAAAAGGTGAGTGAGCACAGTACAGTTGACAGGAATTTGTGGAAGAACATACTGTAACAACTCCAAATTAACGCGAAAAGGCAAGGCAGTGGTGATGATGATGTGAACATCATTCATTCACATTCATTGTAATGACTGGTACTATTCATATAAAGCTAAATAATCTTTATTGATTTCCAGGCTGTTTGGGCAGGCTGGGGTCACGCGTCAGAGAACCCAAAACTTCCCGAGTTGCTCCACCGCGCCGGTGTCGTGTTCATCGGACCCCCGGAGAAGGCCATGTGGGCCCTCGGCGACAAGATAGCGTCCTCCATAGTCGCGCAGACAGCCGACATACCGACGCTGCCTTGGAGCGGGAGCGGTGAGTCGATATGGATCCATATCCTAGCGATAGGATTGGGATACGATAGCGCCGCTTTTAATAAATCGACGATCTTCCACCGCGGAAGATCGGCGATCAAATGTAGCAGCTAGTTGTAAATTCAGTCGCGGATTTTCCGTTGACTGCTGAACCTTATACAGTGGTACCTCGATATACGAGTGTTTATCTAATTTTTTGTTTCGAATTTTTTGTTTGTTACTTTATAATTCTAGGTCTGTTGTAAACCGATTTAAGATTTTTTTTTTCTGAAAGGATGTACTTACTGATTGGTTTCATAGAAATGTTATCAAAATCGGTTGAGAATTATATATATAGTTTAGAAATCAAAATAACTGCTTACGCCATAATTGAAGTTGGTTTTTATTTTGTTGAATACAATCTTAATATTTTTTTTTATATATATGTTATGCCCTATTCCAACAGGAATCTCAATCTGTTATTACTATTTGTTTATTTCAGATCTTAAAGCGGAGTACAACACTAAGAAAATCAAAATATCGTCGGAACTGTTCGCCAAGGGATGTGTCACTTCCCCCGAACAAGGGCTACAGGCTGCTAATAAAATTGGTATGTAGATCAAAAAACTCTAGAAAGATTGCATATTTAATAATACGACGGCATAGAATGAGCCACTCCTTCTTTTCCCGTAAGTATCGTAAGAGGCGACTAAGAAAACTTACTAGTCGAAGAATGGGCAGTAGCGTCCCTCTTGAAATATTACAGTCTAATTTACTTACGGCAATTGGTGTGACAGAGTCTCCGTTGTTTCTAGTCGCTTATAATTTATTTATTTAGGTTTCCCAACAATTGTTTCCACAAAATAATGTAAATATATGTACAATTATGGAGCTTAGAACTAAGTGTAATAATTTTTTATACGCAAACACAGCATATATTGATACATGTATAACAATAAGTACGGAGAAATATATAAATATATATATATAGCTTACAACTATTATTAAATGCTTAACAACTAAAGCCACCATATCCATAAGCAGAAATGTAAATGTATATCGTTTAATTTAAATTGAAATTTTCAGGTTTCCCCGTAATGATTAAGGCATCAGAAGGTGGTGGTGGCAAAGGCATCAGGAAGGTGGAAAACCCTGATGACTTCAACAACATGTTCCGACAGGTCAGTTTTTATACAGTTCGAAATTCTTCATATTATGGTATGCCATCGACAAACCTTTGATAGACTGTAAGGAAATTCACTTTATTAAAAGTTTTTTTTTTTAATTATTTTAATAACAGGTGCAAGCAGAAGTTCCAGGCTCACCAATTTTCGTGATGAAGCTGGCCAAATCAGCCAGGCATTTGGAAGTGCAGCTCTTAGCCGATCAATATGGTGAGTTTAAATAGTAGTAAATTGTATAAAGACACTTATTTCCGATATTTTAAGTGGTTATCTTTATAAACAGTGGGAAACTGTTCGTTATATGTGTTCGTGATTAAAAAGCCTTATATATTTGCAGGAAACGCGATCTCTCTGTTCGGCCGCGACTGTTCGATCCAGCGTCGCCACCAGAAGATCATAGAGGAGGCGCCAGCGGCTATTGCCAACCCTGATGTTTTCATTGAAATGGAAAAGGTATGTTATTGGAAAGTGGGGAAAGACGAGCTGACGGCTATGTAACGTCACAGTGTACGACTTGGACATTTAGTTAATATAGTTTATCAAAAAGTTCTCTTTGTTAGTTATTATATCTCGAAAGAAGAACGTTTTGAAATTGTCTGAATTGAGAAATGTTTTATGAAAGTGTAATTTTATTTGGCCGCGTGGTCCTGGCATAAAATAAACTTTTCCTGTGGGTGTCGTAAGAGGCGACTAAGGGAAGGCGAGGGATGGGCAGCAGTGTCCCTCTTACAACATTAATAAAAACTAAACTGTTTGCTAACCTGCCTGCCAAGCGTGATAATTACTGGCAAAGCCTTCCTTATGGGGGAGGCTATGTTTAGCAGTGGCTGACACTATGCCTCTTAACAAAGCCACAAATTGATTTTAAGCAATTTTCAAAACAATGGCGTTTTGAGTTCGTCTGAATTGAGAAGGATTTGTTGAAACTATAAAGTTACGAAGAGGGAGACTTTGTACAAAAGTCGATTGCTTAGGTACCTCTGTCCCATGCGTGTTTCAACCGTAAAGCAGTTGTGTTTGCATGGCTGTGTTATAGTTTGAAGGGTGGGATATGGCGTAAATTTACTGGGTACAGAGGAATAACATCTGAGTCCTTAGGAATGGCAACGCATGGGGGGTATCATGGGCGAAACAGTATACTCTGTTATGTCCATGGTACTGCTCATGTCTATAGGCGACAGTTATCACTTTCCATCAGGTGGGCCGTCAGCTTGTTTGCCATTCTAAGTTGTATAAAAAAAAAATTAAACTTATAAATTCATTAATATGTCAAATAATTTTGGGCCTACCATTTTATAGCCAGGACTGGCCGTGTAAGAGGCTCCATAATTTTCTTGTTTATCTATTCATGTTTATGTGGTGAAGATGATGAGTCTGTTGGAATTATGCTGTCTGATACACGTGCTGGTGTGGTGCGCAGGCGGCGGTGCGGCTGGCCAAGATGGTGGGCTACGTGAGCGCGGGCACGGTGGAGTACCTGTACGAGCCCGCCACCGGCGCCTACTACTTCCTCGAGCTCAACCCGCGCCTGCAGGTCGAGCACCCCTGCACCGAGATGGTCGCCGACGTCAACCTGCCCGCCGCCCAGCTCCAGGTCGACCTCATGTGTACCTTTACTTATCGATGACGGCCACTAGGCAGAGTACACCACCTGACAGAGTATATAGCTACTAATAGGGCGGCCTCTGACAGGTCCGACCTTCATGTCTATCAAATCTTTAATTCCTAGGAAGTCATAAAATGCAACAAAGTACTATTTTTTAGGGAAGGATAGAAAAAAAACTCCAAATAAAACCCTAAACCAAGGATTTGTACCCTATCTGGTATACGTGATTCCTTTTAGAAACCGTCATGGTTAACCCCATAATGCACATTTTTTTAATAAAGTTAGGTACAAAAAAAAAATTATTTTTTGCAAATAATTATTAAATAATATGCTTATTTTAACTAATTTATGCAAAAAATCCGAGAATGGCAATAATCTACCATCCAACGTGACAGATACGGACTTAAAATATTTGGAAAATTATATTTCTATATTAAGCGTGACCCATACAGAGCTGTAATATTTTGAGATATATAAAATTACAGTGACCGTGACGTTCACGGAGCTGCACAATTCTGCCGGTAAACGTCGCCCGTATAAGTCACAGAGGTGTGCATTAATCGGTTAATGCTTGATGAATTTGTCACGACGGGTCAACTGAGTGACTTTCGTACTCTATCATCCCTCTCTGGTGTCCCGTCAATGTATACTGATAATGCAGGTGGAGTTACCAATCCATTATCCTCCTTACAAAAAATATATGTTTTCAGATTGCCATGGGTCTCCCACTATACCACATCAAAGACATCCGCCTGCTATACGGGGAGTCTCCATGGGGCATGACTCAGCTGGATTTCGACGAGCCCAAGCAGCGACCTTCGCCGTGGGGACATGTGATAGCGGCCAGGATCACCTCGGAGAACCCTGATGAAGGTAAAAAGGAACATTACACTATAAGGCATAGTATAGCATGTTATCCAAAATACTAAGTTTGTAACTAAAATTTCACTAAATTTCATATAAGAGGGTTAGAAGGGGATCGATTGAAATGTTACGTGAAATTTACATCTATTAGCTAAAAAATTTATTAGGTTATTATAATCTCACCTTAAAGAGGGAAGAGATGAAAGGGAGATATAAATAAAAACTAATATCAATTTTGAATGATTAACTGTGACTTAAGTGTAGATTAAATCAGCATTCTTTTTAGTCATATTTCACAAAAAATAATTAAATTTTGGATTATTGAAATTATTTACATACATACATATATATTTGTCACGCCTGTCTCCCATTAGGGTAGGCAGAAACAATGGAACGCCAAATGCTTCGATTTAAACAAACCTCTTTCTCTTCTTCCACATTCATCAATCTTGTCATACACGCTCGCCGGTTACGGGTACTTTTAATTTGGCCCTTCTTCAGCACGTCGCCTATTTGATCGACATATGTCCGTCTAGGGCGGCCCCTACCGATATCTCCATTCATTCTTGCTCGATAAATCTCTTTCGTAATTCTTCTTTCATCCATCCTCTCCAAATGACCAAACCAACGCAACATTCCTTTTTCGATTTTTGTCACTACATCGTCTTTCAGTCCACACTTCTGAAATTATTTAAAATAAATAAAATTTTGTAACCAGGTTTCAAGCCATCGTCTGGTACCGTCCAGGAGCTTAACTTCAGGTCTTCGAAGAATGTGTGGGGGTATTTCAGTGTGGCCGCCTCCGGGGGGTTGCATGAGTTTGCAGACTCGCAGTTCGGGCACTGCTTCTCTTGGGGAGAGACGAGGGAGCAAGCTAGAGAGTAAGTTAACCACACAGTAGACCACATTACATTGGTAGACTATAACTTAATTAAATTTTAAATAATAAACAAATGTATACCAATAGACTGTAGTAGACAAGTAGACTGTTAACTTTGACAAAAAAAATGCATATTGTGTGAAAAAATTAATAGCTACGATATACTCTACCGAGACAACATTCTTTCATTAAACATACTTGCAACCTCTCAGAGTCGACCGGTCATAGTTTAACAATATTGAGGTAGATAGCCAGCAGTTCAAATTTGAGCACCTCTGCCATAGCAGACCTAGTAGCCCAGTAAACTCTATTAAATTGATAGATCATAGTAAACATTAGTAGTTGTAGTGAATTATTTAGTTGGTGCCGGTCTTGAGAACAAAAGCGTTTTTTTTTTATGGGTGAAGATGGTATGGTAACCCCGCTTGCGCTAACGGGATACGCAGGCGGAGCACTAGTGAAGGGTGATAGATGAGAATGAAAACAGGCCAGTTAGCCCATCATGATGAATTCATCAGGAGTTAACCATAATAGTTTCCAGGGGGAACCGCGAGGAGATCGACCTGGTTGGGTATATTGCCAGCAATAGGATTCTCAGTCTCCATTACTAACAATCCCTTTCCCCCCAATACAAGAACAAAAGCGTTATCCTTTACTGTGCAAATGTAGCAAGCACACTGTATTGTCTACCATACATTTAATACAAATACACATACATACATATGCAAAAAAAAAACACAACGTCAATCCATACGTAAATAAGATAATTCTGGTATCGCTTGTCTAACTTATTGTTTCTCTCAGGAATCTGGTCATAGCGCTTAAGGAGTTGAGTATTCGCGGCGACTTCCGCACCACCGTGGAGTACCTGATCACGTTGTTAGAGACGACTGCCTTCCAGGAAAATAATATAGATACCAGCTGGCTGGATGCTCTTATTGCTGAGAGAGTAAGTACTATTTGTTAGTAGACATATTATATCTTAGCTGCCTGGCGTGACTCCGCATTACTAATGTAAAAAATGAGAAATAGCTTATGTTGTTTTTACATAAAAATGGTAAGAAAATGTTAAAAAGTTTTATCCAACTTTATATACAGTAGTTCAGTGACCAATTATTGCTACTCTTGAGAAGCTATGCCTCATTTTTTTTATATTGCTATTTTTTTACTTTACCAGGTGCAAGCGGAGAAGCCGGATATAATGCTTGGAGTGTTATGTGGCTCAATACTCATAGCTGACAACATCATCACGGCGCACCTTCTAGAGTTCAAGAGCGCGCTGGAGAAGTAAGCTTTATAAATTACTCGCTTTTACCCACGAATTCTGCGTGACCGGGATAGAAGATGGCATGTATCCTGCTCCATCCCGTGTGAATCCATCCCTGTATCCCGTGAGGTCTCGCCATACAATAGTTCACTCCCTTCCTTTCCCTTGGGTGTCGTAAGAGGCGACTAAAGGAGGGCGAGGGATGGGCAGCAGTGTCCCTTTTAAAACATCACCAAATAACTGTGATTGTCAATCCGCCTGTCAAGTGTGGCAACTATTAGCAAAACCAACAGTGTTTTGAGGTAACAAATATAAAAAAAATGCAACCGAATTAAGAACTTTCCTTTTTTGAAGTCAGTTAAAAAGGCAAAAAAATTTGAGCCTCGTATTTTTTTTTTATTATTTTATCAACTCACGTTTTTTTGACAATAATATTCTTTTTTAATGATAGAATATATATTTTACTTTATTATTTTTGTTTCCAGAGGTCAAATCCAAGGATCTAGTCAACTGTCCAACTGCGTAGATGTGGAGCTAATACACAGCGGTCATAAGTACAAGGTGCAAGCGACCAAATCAGGGCCCAACTCTTACTTCCTCGCCATGAACGGCAGTTTCAAGGAGATGGAGGTGCATAATCTGACTGATGGTGGTAAGCAAAACAATATATTTATTTATTTAACTCTTTATTGCACCATATATAAAAATATACAATGACAAGTGAATAGTTCAAGTGAAATACAGTAAATTAAATACAGATTCAAATATAAAGGTACAAAAGGCGGTCTTAACGCTAGGGCAATCTCTTACAGACAACCTTTGGTTAAAGGAGAACAGACAGAATATACTGTTTAATCGTATTTTTATGCGACTTCCAATAGAGAGAGATTTTCAATTTGTTTATATTAATATATATTTTTTTTGCGTGTATTAAATGATAACTTATCGGTTTAATCACATTTGAAGTCAGTTTCTTTGTGGGGCGTAAATTTTAATTCGTTTTTTTTTAACTAATTTATTTATTTATTTATAGCAAGGCAACAGATTACAAATTAATACATTAATAAAATAAATATTACATAAAACAGCATTAAATTTGCACTCCGACAACTGCTCTGCATAACATTCGATATTATATACATTAAAAGAATGACGGCTATAAATTTTAAAGTAACAAATTGACAGTCTTAATGTAACATTGCAAGGATTGTTGGAAAATATCAAGGTCCTTGCATACATTGTTATATTGTTTGGTTTACTTCACGTGATGGGCAATGACTCCAAGACCTAAGTTTATATACTTGTTTACCCATAAAATACCTATTTATGTATTACTTTGTGTCAGGTATACTGCTCTCAATCGACGGCGCATCATACACCACATATTTGAAAGACGAGGTCGATAAATACCGGATAGTGATCGGTAACCAGACTGTGGTCTTCGAGAAGGAGAAAGACCCGTCCAAACTGAGGGCGCCCTCTGCTGGCAAATTGATTAACACATTGGTCGAAGATGGCGGACACGTGGACAAGGGGCAGCCCTATGCTGAGATTGAGGTTAGTACATTGTAAATGTATAAAATAAGCCCAATATTATTCCCTCCAAATGATTACAGTACAATAGATAGTGTATATCGTCGTCATATTAGCCCTTAACTGTCCACTGCTGAGCATAGGCCCTTAACGAGGGTTTTGCTAGTAGTTGCCACTCTTGGTAGGCGGGTTGGCAACTATTTGGTTACTGTTTCGCCCATGATACCCCCATGCGTTGCCTTTCCTGAGGACTCAAGTGTTATTCCTCTGTAGCTTGTAAATTCACTGCCATATCCCACCCTTCAAACCGAAACACAGCCATACAAACACAACTGCTTCACGGTTGAAACACGAATGGGACAGAGGTACCCAAGCAATCGACTTTTGTACAAAGTCTCCCTCTGGTCTGGTGCTGTTTTATGAGGGACGCTGCTGCTTATCTTTCGGCTATTAAGTTCCCTTAGTCGCTTTTTACGACTCCCACATGAAAGCAAGGGGCGGCCCATTCTATGCCGGCACCACACGGCACCATATATATGTAACCATTAACACCCCATGGTATAAGTTTAGTCATTAATTTGTAATACAAACTCAATTATGTTCTTGTTTGATGTTAGGTGATGAAAATGGTGATGACATTATCCGCGCCGGAGTCGGGCAAGGTGACGTGGAACTTGAGGCCTGGTGCCGTCCTTGATATGGGCTCGCTTATTGGAACTCTGGGTAAGCAGTTTTAGTATAATTTATCATTTTATCAACCGACTTGAAAAGAATGAAGTACCCATTGATATTCTACTCGTATTTTAAATTCACACTTCATTTGAATTTTCGACCAACTTTAAAAACAAGGAGTTTCTCAATTTGAATATATTTTTTATGTTTGTTGCCTCATAGTTCCATCAGTTGTAAGCTGATTTGGATTTTTTTTTTCTATAAGGATATACTTATAGATTGGTCTCATAGTAACTTTATCAAAATCAGTTGAGTAGTTTAGTTTTGAAATCAAAATAAATGATTTTGGCAGAACTGAATCTTGTATAAAAAAAAAAAAAAAAAAACTGAATTCAGTGTCTGTGGAACACAGTCTTAATTATTTATGTATGTTACCCGATTACGTTATCAATTTTGTATCAATTTTCACATTCTTTTTGCAGTCGATAGGGTTTACTGTTAGTCCTATATTAATTTTTTGACAATGAAAGCTGTTGTTTTTGTTTACAGAGCGAATAACTACTTGTTATGAACTAAAATCTATATGTACGAAACAAGAGGGCCTACCATGGAATATTTTCTGAAAATTCAGGGCCTCATTTCATGGTAGACTCCAAAATTTTGTAGGATATCTAAGAAACGTCACGTTTTTTATCAGTGTGTTCACAAGAAGTTGTTATTTTACATAATGACATAACTTGGGTCCATATTTTTATGATAGAACGGTAAACAGGCTGACGGCCTACCCGATGGAAAGTGGTAACTGTCATCCCATATATTGTAGATATGAACAGTGTCGTGAACATACACTAATAGTATATAATAGTAATGCATGAGATATAGGTATAATGGTAGGCATCAGTCTTCATATGGTACCATCCCTGACAACTGGTGTTATACCTTCATATCCTATCATTTCTTTCCCACATCCACATATATATTTTGTCTTATACTATGCCATATTTATTTGTCGTAGAACTCGACGACCCGTCGTTGGTGACGACAGCTCAGCCGTACAAGTCACAGTTCCCGCTGGAGGACAACCCGCAAGTATCGGAGAAACTAAACCACGCCCACAACAAATATAGGGCCATATTGGAAAATACGCTGGCAGGTAAATATCTTAGGTCTTTTAGAATGATAAAATAATAACAAATTAATTAATTATAAATAAATAAAATGGCATGGTCCTCAAGCTAGAATTTTTTTATACTACGAAGGTGGCAAACAAGCATACAGCCTGTCTGATGGTAAATGGTCTATAGACGCGTGCAATGCTGGGGGTGTCACGTGGGCGATGCCGACTCTGAAGAACTATTACACTTTCTGAAGAATCCCATACTGTTTGTATGAGGAATATAGAATATTCTGTGTTATGAGGAACCAGGCTACAAACATCTTGGGTCATAACCTAGAACACTTAGACCCAAGTGAGACGCAAAAAGTTTGTTTCTTGAATTGGTTTGTCCCAAACAATCAAACCCGATTGCTTGGGTACCTCTGTCCCATTTGTGTTTCTACCGTGAAGCAGTTGTGTTTGCATGGCTGTGAGTTCGGTTTGAAGGGTGGGATATGGCGTGAATTTACAGGGTACAGAGGAATAACACCTGAGTCCTCAGGAATGGCAACGCATGGGGGGTATCATGGGCGAAGCAGTATATCTCTGTTAAGTCCATGGCACTGCTCATGTCTGTAGGCGACGGTTACCACTTTCCATCAGGTGGGCCGTTAGCTTGTTTGCCTTTCTAAGTTGTATAAAAAAAAAAAACCTTAACGTAAAGCAGTTTGCTTACTGGTGTGCTATTGAGGTCGTCAATCTAAAAAAAAACTTTAGTATATATGTTTTATTAGTTAATATTTTGGCTCAGCTAGTTTAGGATATTTACATTGACCTCTGATATTATTTTAAATTCAGGTTATTGCTTACCCGAGCCATACAACACGCCCAGACTACGCGAGGTGGTGGAGAAATTCATGCAGAGCCTACGTGACCCCTCACTACCCCTGCTGGAACTGCAAGAGGTAAGTTTGTTTGGGTTTTAATGAAATAATCGCGAAGTCGATATCTCACGTTTTGAAAATAAATAGAAAATAAAAAAAAAAATGTGTATCTTGAGCTGGTTAAAATTTAGAAACCTCCGTTAACTTGGAAATATGTGACTTTTACTCGGGTTCCACTGTTGGGTAAATCTCACCTTATGGCTTCACATATCTCTATTCCGAACTTAGATCACGTCTTGTACTCCGAAATGTCCATCCATGTACTGTAAATTTTTACCACTCGGTATATGCGATTCATCTAATAGTAAGTGATTATTACAGCCCATGGATACTGATATCAAGGCGTTGGCGGCCCTTTAAAAATTTATAAAATTCTCTGTAAGGTCCTTCTGTCTATATTTATTCGAAAATGACGGTTTCACCATCATTTGATCTCTAATATGTAATGATTAGCCCAACGTATAATAGTAATAATATTGTATCTACTGCTGAATATAATAGCCTTAGTCGTCTTTTACGATATTCAAGGAAAAGGAAGGGGTGGCCTAATCTATGCCGGGATCCACACGGTTAATAATTTATAATATAAAAGTACTAATAATTTATGCAAATTATACCATCAGGTACTCTCGTCAACATCCGGTCGTATCCCAATAGCCGTGGAGAAGAAGGTGCGGAAACTGATGGCGCTGTACGAGAGGAACATCACCAGTGTGCTGGCGCAGTTCCCCAGTCAGCAGATCGCCAGTGTCATAGATCAGTGAGTGTACGGAATCTCTGTCGCGAGAGACAATTGCGTGTTAATTCTCAGGCATGAGGATCCTATGTAACTATATAAATTTCTCAATAACTCCATCGTATGGACTAATTATATAACTATATATAAGAACTATACTATGGACATGATCATGTTTTAATGTCTGTTTGTTTGTTAATTATCTCTTGGTGTTTTAACTGTTTAATCAATCATTATGAATAATTTGGAGATAGAGAAGGAGATAGACTATTGTTTTTATCAGTCAATAAACAAACCTTGATCACGCAGAAGTCACAAGGTAAAGTCGGGTAAAAGTTGTAAAATTTTATTTTAAAAAAGACAAATGCTTTATATAAACTAATACGTAAATATTTATCTGTATTACTATAATGTATATTGTAAAACTAATCCAGTTTCCTACAGGGCATCCTAGTGTAGGAATCATTATTGAACTTTTTGCTTATACATGTTTTGATTATAAATACATTTTTACTTTTTTTTTTTTACATTTAAAAGTTACTTGATAATAAGTCAGATAGGCAATTTGGTCAAAAACAGGGACTATTTTTCATCAGGCGAGTCATCTGATGCATTACCACTCTCCAATAAATAAAAATACTATAGTATGTATCAATAAAATACAATGAAAATGTGAACAAAAGGAAATTGCTCGGTTTTTTTATACCACTGAGGTGACAAACAAGTATGCGACTCACCTGATGGTAAGCGGTTATCATAGCCTATGAACGCCAGCAATACCAGAAACATTAAGCGCGCGTTGTCCACCCTGAAGAAACCTCTTTACCCCTTTTTTGAAGAACCCATGTTGTAGTCTCTGGGAAAAATTTCGACAGGAAGCTCATTCCATAACTTGAGCGTTCATGGGTAAAAACATGTCTGATGTCCAATAATAGTACAAAAAAAAAAAATTAAGGAATGTATCAATTTATTACTAATTTCATTTAATGTTTGGTTGACTGGGAGAGAATGCTTTTAGCATTAAGTCCGCCATTTACACATATTTGTACTAATGAATAAATTAATAAATAAATAAATGTTTCCCGTCATAGTTTCAACTAAACTTGGTACCTTTTTATGAAAAAAATATTAAGACTGTATTGGACGTAATAAACAGTATTATATTATTTCTTTAAAGGTCCCTATTTTTCTCAAATACATATAAAATGTTTAGATTAATTAAATAAAATAAACACTAGTTACAGCCACGCGGCGTCGCTCGCGAAACGAGCTGACAGAGACGTGTTCTTCATGAGCACTCAAGCGCTCGTTTTACTCGTGCAGAGGTACAGGTAAGAGAGATATTATAGGGTATCACCAACATAAGATATGTGCATGTAGCTTTATGTACAAGAGTACAGAGCTACAGACAAACTGCAAAGCAGTTTCGCGACACTAAAAATATATATTGCTTATGTATCTGGCAACTTTTGAAGAGAAATCGATTGCTTGGGTACCTCTGTCCCATTCCTGTTTCTACCGTGAAGCAGTAGTGTTTACATAGCTGTGTTTCAGTTTGAAGGGTGGGATATGGCGTGAATTTACTGGGTACAGAGGAATAACACCCGAGTCCTCAGGAATGGCAACGCATGGGGGGTATCATGGGCGAAACAGTATACTCTGTTATGTCCATGGTACTGCTCATGTCTATAGGCGACGGTTACCACTTTCCATCAGGTGGGTCGTCAGCTTGTTTGCCATTCTAAGTTGTATAAAAAAACAAAACAACTTCAAGTTAATAAATAACTATTACTGTTAGGATTTTATAATTGTATGTGGCAACACAACACTATTATATTTTTTTAAATCATCATCATCTCAGCCTTTTTCTGTCCATTGTTGAACATAGGCCTCCTCTATAGATTGCTATAAGGAATGGTTCTGAGCCACCTGAATTCACTGACTCTCTGCAATGCATTTAAGGTCGTCACTCCATCTAGTGGGGGCTTGTTTTACACTGCATTTACCTACAGTGTGGCTACTTAAGAAAATTTCTTCCCCATCGGTTGTCGGTTCCTCAAGCTATGTGACTAGCCCATTGTCACTGGGGGAAAGGGATTGTTAGTAATGGAGACTGAGAATTCCATTGCTAGCAATATACTGGTTGGGTATGCCTATGGTCGACTTTTTCGCGGTTCCCCCTGGAAACTCTCATGGTTAATTCCTGATGAATTCATCATGATGGGCTAACTGGCCTGTTTTCATTCTCATCTATCACCCTTCACTGGTGCTCTGCCAACGTATTCCGTTAGCGCAGGCGGGGTTACCATTCCATCTTCACTAAAAAAAAAAACCATTGTCACTTCAGCTTGCTTATCTTTCATATATATTAATATGTTTAAATTAATATTATATTCATAGGAATGGCATCCGCGGTCGTATGAAGGCAGCCGTGCACGACCTACTCAAGCAGTATTACCTGGTGGAAAGCCACTTCCAGCTCGGTAAGTATTTCCTATATGAGAAAAATATATGCTACTGTCTGATTGTTTTCTACAAGATAAATAATAAATAAGAATATGAAATAATATCTCTTCTTGAGTATATTCTGGCAAGGTAGACTTTGTACAAAAGTCGATTGCTCGGGTACCTTTGTCCCATTCGTGTTTCCACTGTAAATCAGTTGTGTTTGCATGGCTGTGTTTCGGTTTGAAGGGTGGGATATGGCGTGAATTTACTGGGTACAGAGGAATAACACATGAGTCCTCAGGAATGGCAACGCATGGGGTGTATCATGAGCGAAACAGTATACTCTATATCGCTAGTAAAGGGTTTGATAATCCCCATTGTTAGTCCAATGGCCTAGTAGTGGGACAAAAATTTCATTAAATTATTTTTTTTTCGTAATTGTTCCAGGGTCGTACGACAAGTGCGTGGTGGCTCTCCGCGACCGCTACAAGGACGACATGCAAGCGGTGGCCAACATTATATTCTCGCACAATCAAGTCTCCAAGAAGAATTTACTGGTTTGTACATGTACATAATGTTGACCCTACGTTGATAAGTCTTAATAGAGAGCTTAATGCCATATGGCATATCATTAGTAAGGGAAGTAAGTAATTTATTATAGTTACAATTGTATATTATTGTAAATATATATATATTTACATTATTACATGTATTACGTCTTCCTATTTAAAAATAATAGAATTTTCGTCGTGCCTCCGATCAAACTGTTTATAATTACTCCTCTCCATCCAAAGGTTGCCTGGAAGAGATCGCTTTTAGCGATAAGGTCGCCCATTGTTTTCTCACTGTGATTATTTCTTGTAATTGTTTATATTTATAATAAGTTTACTATTGTAATCTTTTTAAGGAATCAATAAAGAGTATCTATCTATCTATCTATCTACATCAGGGGTTCCCAAACTTATTTTGTCTACTGCCCGCTTTGAGAAAAAAATATTTTTGGTGCCTCCATTTTTTCACCTACTTAAAAACTACTATTACTTCAAATTAATCAATTATTGTATAAGTTAATAAATTTTTTCTGGGTATCTTACCGCCTCCCTTTAGGCCTGCAACGCCCACAAGGGGGCGTTATCGCCCACTTTGGGAAAGGCTACCTAGGCGGTTACCACTTTCCATCAGGTGCGCCGTCGGCTTGTTTGCCATTCTAAGTTGTATAAAAAAAGGCTGATCTACATTTTAACTATGTACTAAATATAAAAATATTTCCTTATTAGGTGACACTCCTGATCGACCACCTGTGGTCCAACGAGCCCGGGCTGACGGACGAGCTGGCCGCCACCCTCAATGAGCTGACCTCGCTGCACAGAGCTGAGCACAGCAGGGTCGCGCTCAGAGCAAGACAGGTATGCTTTTATACAATTTTCTTATATGAATGACAGTTGAATGGTAACGCCACTTATTTACATAGTGGTGAACCAGTATAAGCAATGAAGTCAGGTTAATTTTTTTTTTAATGGTGATAATAGAATGGTAACTCCGCCTGCGCTATCCGTATACAATGGCGGGGCACCAGTAAGGGATGATAGGTGACCATTCAAAAATGTTTGTATTTATGTTTACTTGAACAATAATTATTTTTATCCATTCACTGTCAGGTGTTAATAGCGGCTCACCAGCCGGCGTACGAGCTCCGCCACAACCAGATGGAGTCGATATTCCTGTCGGCGGTGGACATGTACGGCCACGACTTCCACCCGGAGAACTTGCAGAAGCTGATACTGTCGGAAACGTCCATATTCGATATACTGCACGATTTCTTTTATCACTCCAATGCAGCGGTAAGTGGTAACGATATGTTACTTTTGAAAAAATGGATTTTTATTCAATAAGATTTTTTTAACTGTAATGTGTGTTGAATTTCCTTCGGTTATGATAAAAAGTGTTAGTGGACTGTATCGTGAATTTATAATTTACTAATATATAAAAATATAAAAGAGAGAATGACTTACCAATCTAATTTTGATTCCCTGTTACACTGCAGGTTATCTAAATACCTAAGTTAAAACTAAGAGCTGGCTGCCAGACTTACCACGATTGTTGCCATCGGAAATCTATTCTACCATACACTATTTTGTTGAAATATATAATAAATGTATTTTATTTGCTTAAATCTTATATCCATAAATTATAAATAAACTCTAATTTACGAGAACAATAAACTTTTGAATGTTATACCACGAGAGATGGCGAAGAGTCGCCATACTAAATAACAAAAATTATTACTTTAACTTGCCAGTATCGAAAAATTATAATATTTGGAGTATTTTCAATTAAAAGTGAACATGTGTAATTACGCATTTCTGGGATACTGCTTTAGAGATGTTTTAAGAGGGAAGCTGCTGCCCATCCCTCGCCCTCTCTTAGTCGCCTCTTACGACATCCACGGGAAAAGAAGGGGTGGTTTACTTTATGTCGAAACCTTTATGTATGCGACTGAAGGACTTGTATCCATAGCTATGAATAAATTTAAAAAAAGTGCCTACGCACTATATATATATATATATATATATATATATATATATATATATATATATATATATATATATATATATATAAATGGTGGATTTTTCTGTCAAATTAATTTTTTTTTAATGGGGATTATGCTGTCAAATTGAAACTTTTTTCAGTGTTGACAGTACAAGCATGTTTTATGTTATTCATGCGGTCATTTCATTTTGGACGTGCTTCAATTAAAAATTGTCAGCGATAATTATAAATATGATGTTAAAATTTTTTTTTGTTATTTCACTTTATACGTAGCGAAGTACGTATCGGGTCGCTAGTTTATTTATATTTATTAACATTATTGTGACATCGTACTTTTATTTTCGCCTGACAATTATTATTATTATTTATTAAAATGTATTTAAAATTAGAATGTAATGATGTATGAAATTTACTTGTACGTATAATTTTTAACTGTCTGTGTAACTACATATGTTTGTATGCCATACAGGCTAAACATTTTGAACGACACTGTATTGTTAACATCTGCATGTATTTATACGTATGTTTTACAAATAAATAATCTTGAATGTATATATATTATAGCAGTGTTTCCCAACCTTTTTTGTGCTATGCACCACTTGAACATTTCTAAAATTTTTATGCCCCCATACATAATTTTTCCCGACAAAGTTTACTTGACGACTAATCGCCCAGTTGATATTTTGGTAATTTTGAATGTTGTGTCCGGGGCGTGATAGTAGTGATAGATGCGTGTTGACATCGGCAGGTGTGCAACGCAGCACTGGAGGTGTACGTGCGGCGCGCGTACACGTCGTACGACATCGCGTGCCTGCAGCACCTGGCGCTGTCCGGCGAGCTCGGCGTCGTGCACTTCCAGTTCGTGCTGCCCACAGGACACCCCAACAGGTACATCTCCTTTTATTATTATACCACGGTATGTGGCCACACCGTCCTGAGTTAATACAGAGACAACATGATCCGTAGTAAGATCAACTGAAAAGAGAATGAATTATTATCAACGGTTTTTTAAATGGGTTATAATGGATTGGTAATCCGTCTGTGCTATTGGTATACACTGGCGAGGCACCAGTGAGGAGTGATAGGTAAAGATAAAAAGACAGGCCAGTTATTCAGATGGTTTCCAGCGGGGACCACGTGAAGGTCGACCTGACAGGGTAATTTGCTAACAATGGGACTAGTAGTCCATATTACTAACAATCCCTTCCCCTCCAAAACGGCCAATTTATATTCAACAAATAATATGTCACCAGGATTCCAATCAGCCAATCGGAGATCGAGCTCTCGGCCGCCCAGGACCAGGAGGGTATACCGGCAGAGCTGTGCACCGCGGCGATGAGGAAATGCCACCACAGAACCGGTGCCCTGGCTGCGTTCACGTCCTTCGACCAGTTCGTGCAGTACGCCGACGAGCTGCTAGATTTGGTGCATGACTTCGCCAGTTCGGCGACTGTTAGAAGAGAAGTGAGTTGTCTTATCAATATTAATTGGAATATTGAATGGCAAACAAGCTTACGGCCCACCTGATGGATTGCTCTGTGATATCCATGGTATCCCTTATCATTATTTAGAACTATGCTGTTGTACCACTATATCATCATATTAGTCCGTTAACTGTCCACTGTTGAACATAGGCCTTTCCCGGAAGGTTCTACTAGTAGTTGCCATGCTTGGCAAGTAGGTTGGCGACCGCAACACAGCTTTGGTGATGTTTTAAAAGGGACAGTACTGCCCATCCCTCGACTATTGAGTTATCTTAGTTACCTCTAACGACACTCACGGGAAAGGCAGGGATGGCCCATTTTATGCCGGGACTACACGGCGAACTTATGTACACCTTTGTAGAGGTGTTGTCTGTCTGTCCTCTGTCTTGGCGTGAATTTACTGGGTACAGAGGAATAACATCTGAGTCCTCAGGAATGGCAACGCATGGGGGGTATCATGGGAAAAACAGTATACTCTGTTATGTGCATGGTACTGAATGGCGCATACAAAAAAAAAATGGCGGAATTTGTAGTGGAGTTCTCAGGTATGGACAGAGATATTACTAGGTCCTAGACACTTAAAAGAGCACACAGACATCTAGACTCTAGGAGATATCTGTGTGCTTTTTAAAGTGACTGACCTCTGTTTATTTCGTTAAAAGGGTTATGATTTTCGAGCGTACATGATCTTTTACTGTAGGTAACAAGGCCTCAATATAAAACTAATATGGCGCCCCTAAAGCTCCATTAGTTTCGGGATCATCCTCGACCCTTAGACATGAGCGGCAACCTACTTTGCTAAGTTAATTCATAATTGTTATCAGGATCTGCAAGTACTGCAGGAGGGCAGCGAGAGTCGCGACAGCACAAGCATCAATGTAGGACACGACTACAAGGCCATTCCTGATGCTGATGATGTGGTGAGTATGTCGCTTTGGATGGATTGAGTATGTCGACGGATTTTTTAACCGGCTTTAAAAAAGGACGGGTTTTAAACTCCTTCGAATCTTTTTTTATGTATGCTACCACCTTACTGAAGGTTGCTTGGTTCCGATTTGAAATATTCTTTTTCTTACCTGAGAGAATGTACTTACAGATTGATATAGACCCATAGAAATTTCATCAAAATCAGTTTAGTAGTTTAGTTTTTAAATCAAAATATCTGGTTTTATCAAAATTTAAGTCCTTTTTTTGTGGAATAAAATGTTAAATTATTTTTTAATCACAATAAAAAAAAAAACAAAAATTTGATGTTGTTGAGCATAATCATATTTTCATCCATTAATTTTGTGATCATGTGATGAGTTATCGAATGATTTTCGTATTAAATAACTCTTAATTGGTGTAATTACTTGTGAATATCTAATATTTAAGTTGCATATTAATTCTCATCATAATTCTATCAGAAATTTTCATTGTATCGAAGCACTTTACATACACTGACAACCTAATAGTTTATATTATTCATGAATTTTGTATAAGTTTTGTCATATTTAAGTATATTTGTTTTTATATATATATTTATTTTTATATATTAATTTTTTTTGTATTAAAAATCAACCTATTCTGTATTCTGACCTCTATGGTTGTGAATGTTGATTACGACTATACACAATTTGGACTGAATAAATAAATAAATAATGCTAATATTTAAATTATATAAAAAAAAAGTTTTGTTAGTAATGTTTGTTTTAAATATACAGAAAAAATAAATTAAATACAAAAAAAATTTAGTGTAGAATATTTAAATTTTAAATATATTATTTCAGCCACTGGAGCCGATCCATATCCTGATGATCGGGGTACGAGACACGGGCGAGAGCGACGACGGGGCGGTGTCGCGCCGCTTCGGCAACTTCTGCCGCGCGCACCGCCACGAGCTGCACCACAAGCGGATACGGCGCATCACCTTCATGTCGCTCATCAAGTCAGTACTACGCTTGTTTGTTTCATCATCATCACCAGAGGGAGACTCTGTACAAAAGAGAGGAATTAATAAGTGTCAATAACTTATGGAGATATTTTAAAGTAATAACTACCTGTTTAATTTACGTGTAATTATATCGAGAAAGCTCAATTAGTTTCGGGATCAATTCGTGTGTGACCAGCCCTTTGCCACTTCGGTTTGATTATTTTTTATTTGCTTGCTTATCATTTATTTATTTCGAAATAATAAAGAGAGTTTTGCTAGTAGTTGCCACGCCTAACAGGCGGATTGACTACCGCAGTTAGATTTTTTTTATACATCTTAGATTGGCAAACAAGCTGACGGTCCACCTGATAGAAAGTGGTAACCGTCGCCTGTAGACATGAGCAGTACCATGGACATAACAGAGTATACTGTTTCGCCCATAACACCCGCCATGCGTTGCCATTCCTGAGAACTCAGGTGTTATTCCTCTGTACCCAGTAAATTCACGCCATATCCCACCCTTCAAACCGAAACACAGCCATGCAAACACAGCTGCTACACGGTTGAAACACGCATGGGACAGAGGTACCCAAGCAATCGACTATTGTACAAAGTCTCCCTCTGGTAACTCCCTCTAGATACTCGCCAATTGTCATAAAGTCCCGGCATAGAATGGGCCATCCCTTCTTTTCTCGTGGGTGTCGTAGGAGGTGACTAAAATAATTTAATGGTCAAGGTACAGGCAGCAGCGTCCCTCTTAAAATATCATCAAAGCCTAACTGCGGTTGTAAATTTCATGACAAAATAATTGCAGGCGCCAATTCCCCAAGTTCTTCACGTACCGTGCCCGTAACGACTTCACCGAGGACACCATCTATCGCCACCTGGAGCCAGCGTCCGCCTTCCAGCTGGAGCTGTACAGGATGAGGAGTTACGAGCTCGAGGCGCTGCCCACTAGCAACCAGAAGATGCATTTGTATTTGGGCAAGGCTAAGGTGAGCTCTCTGTCTGGTGATGCAGTAACAACATACTGTTTATCAACTCTTTCTTTACTAGGAAGTATTAAGATGCATCAAAAAACTATTTTTCAGTATAAGATAGCCAAAATTCCAAATAGAAAATCCTTGTCATGTCGATGCGGTCCCCCCTAAAAACCATTGTGGCTATCTTTTTTTTTATACAACTTAGAATGGCAAACAAGCTGAAGGCCCACCTGTTGTAAAGTGGTAACCGTCGCCTACAGACATGAGCAGTACCATGGACATAACAGAGTATACTGTTTCGCCCATGATACTCCCGATGCATTGCCATTCCTGAGGACTCAGGTGTTATTCCTCTGTACCCAGTAAATTCACGCCATATCCCACCCTTCAAACCGAAACACAGCCGTGCAAACACAACTGCCTCAGGGTAGAAACACGAATGGGACAGAGGTACCCAAGCAATCGACTTTTGTACAAAGTAAAGTCTAATATAGTTATTGTTTTAAATATTTTTTTTTTATACCACGAAAAAGGCAAATAAGCATATATAATAGCTTGAAAACTTTCTGAAACCTCCAAATGACACCCTCAGTGGCAGAGTGTAAAATGCACTTATTGATGGTTGTATTTCAGATTTACATCATTAATACTCTGATTTTAATTAGAATCTTTTAAATTCCCTATTCTGTGCTAATATGAAATTATTTAACACATGCATTTTGATATGGTTACGGAATGTATCTTATTATACATTGCCATACTACACATCACACTGTACGCGACTAATTAGGTTCTAGTATGTGAGGGTAAATTCATATTGTCAATCGCGAGCGGTACGACGACAAAAGGTGTCTGTATGCATCATTTCAAACAATTCCTCAGAACAATCCGTTATACAAGCGGTAGAACACACGAAGGGAAGCAAAGTTTCGCCTTAGACTTAAGGGCTCACTATCCCCTGAGAGCTTGGAATTGTCATCAATTCTCATAGTCTGTATTTGAACCGAGTTGAGAGAACCAAGCTGGTATCATAATACGACGCTGCTTGATTATTTTAAATTAAATTAAAACAAAGTTGTTAAATCTGAGTTGTCAATTGAACATTGTTTAATTCATTTCAGGTGAAGAAAGGCCAAGAGGTTACAGATTACCGCTTCTTCATCCGGTCCATTATCCGGCATCAGGATCTTATCACTAAAGAGGCCAGTTTCGAGTATTTACAGAATGAAGGTGAAAGGTTAGTAATGAGGATGTACCTATGTACATTTTTTTAATCAATATCTATGTAAATGACAGTGAGTTCATTAACCTCCTAACATGGACATTATGGATGTATTTGTTTTTTGAATTTCACATCTCTTTATTTACTTTATTATGGGCGAGAAAATAACACTAATTAGATAGATAGATACTCTTTATTGTTTCCTTCCAAAATATTACAATTCTAATCTTATTATAGATACAAACAATTACAAGAAATGATCACAGTGAGAAAACAATGGGCGGCTTTATTCGTAAAAGCAATCTCTTCCAGGCAACCTTTGGATGGAAAGGAGTAATTATAAACAGTTAGGTGGCCTAGCTGTGTTACAACACAGAAAAATTTTATTAAATTAATTCATTTGAGAATTTAACTCAAGTCTTTATTTCTGTTAAATATATTGTTTGATGTTATGATGAGGGAATAAAAAAAGAAAGAAGAAAAATAATTTATACAGTGACATACATAGACATAACAACAGATAACAAAAACAAATTTTAGTAACTAAAATGGTCCCTGTTATAAAAAGAAAACTGCCTCATTGCACTCTGAAATTGCAATATATAAATGCATACACAACTGCTTAATGGTACAAACATGAGTAAGTAAGCAGATTACTTTGGACAGTATTTTCTAATGGTGGTTTTGATGGTCCAGGGTCCTGTTGGAGGCGATGGACGAGCTGGAGGTGGCCTTCTCCCACCCGTTGGCGAAGCGCACTGACTGCAACCACATATTCCTCAACTTCGGGCCCACTGTCATCATGGACCCTGCCAAAGTGAGTATATGTCAGTGAAGGTAGGGTGTATAAAATGGTATTTATTGGTAGCAGAGCATAATTAAAATTTTCATTCATTCAGAATAATCATTTAATTTATTGTTTCAAACATTCATTCAAATATCATCAATTTAAGTGTACGTTTTTTGTTTGTATGTAATATTTTACTACCGGCATTATTTTATTGTGAACTGGTTTCGATAATTTTTCATTCGAAAAATTTGGTATTGCTTCCATGTTAACTTTGTCGAAATTGAAATTGGTATCTTTGTAGAAAAAAAAAATGAAAATTATTCTGTAGTCAAATATTCATCTGCAGATAAATAATTTAACTTCTTTTAATTACAGATCGAGGAGTCTGTGCTGGGTATGGTGATGAGGTACGGACCCCGCCTCTGGAAACTTAGGGTGCTCCAAGCAGAGATTAGATTCACACTCAGGATCGGTGTGTATGAATAAATGATATTTACAAAATATACATCGTTGGCTTATAACAGACTGGAATTAATGCGGCCGTTTAGTTAAATTATGATAATTTACCTGGGTTATCAAATCCACCGTTTTTGTCTTGTGATCCCGGCATAGAATGGGCCACACCTTTCTATCCCGTGGATTTTTTTTATACAACTTAAAATGGCAAACAAGCTGACGGCCCACCTGATGGAAAGTGGTAACCGTGGCCTATAGACATGAGCAGTACCATGGACATAACAGAGTATATTGTTTTGCCCATGATACCCCCCATGCGTTGCCATTCCTGAGGACTCAGATGTTATTCCTCTGTACCCAGTAAATTCACGCCATATCCCACCCTTCAAACCGAAACACAGCCATGCAAACACAACTGCTTCACGGTTGAAACACGAATGGGACAGAGGTACCCAAGCAATCGACTTTCGTACAAAGTAGTGATGTGGAAATGGAGTTTTTTGTTTTGTATGAATGATAATTATCGTTCCATTATAATGGAATGATATCTGGGGATGTCATTCCTGCGCTATCAGTATACTCTGGCGGGGTACCAGGGAGGGGTGATAGGTGAAAGATCAAAGTAGGTCAGTTTGCCCATCATGATGAGTTCTTCAAGAATTAACTACGATGGTTTCCAGGGGAACCACGTGGAAGTTGACCTGATAGGGGGGTATATTGTTGGCAATAGGGCTGTTAGACCCCATAACTAACAATCCCTTACCCCGGAAATGGAGTTATCGCAGTGCAGTAATTATAACGTATTTATGAATGAATGAACACTCTTTATTGTTTCCTTTAAAAGAATGGTACAGATTATATAAATATTAATAATTAATAATATGTACACAAACAAAATGAATAATTAATTACACAAGCTTTAATTACATGAAAGCAAAATAAAGAGGCAACAATGGGCGGCTTTATCGCTAAGCAATTACATTTACCCAGTCTATATCTTTGTATACTCTCGATATTTCGACACGAGAGTTCCAGAGTCGACTCGTTCATAAAACTAGTGGCAAACGTTAGCTCAGTAGCTTATTTCCTAATATCCAGCCTTCATATTTTTTTTTATTGTATTTTTTTTTAAATAGTAAGTGTAATGTTTGTAAAACATCACGAATTTGTATTTTTTATTGTAAATATTTATTATAGAAGTAGTGTTGTTAGCCTGTTGTCGATATTTAAGACGTAAATAAATCATTATTGTTATTTAAACAAAAAATCTAAACACGATATTAAGAATGTTGTATTTAAAGATATAGAATTAAATAGAAAATATTCTTTGCCCGGAAAATACATAGTTACAACAGAAATATTTTGAAGTGTACCAAATAGGGGCAAAAGAAACTGGCTCAGCTGATGCTGCGAGTGTCCCAGTGCAGTGTGTATAGTTGCACAGCGCTAGTTTTCAGCCAGTCCCTCTCTTAACAAAATACAATAAGAAAAAAAAAATAATACAAACGGGTACAACTGCAATTGTATATTACAAGAATGTTTATCTTTTTTCTATGTAGGACCCGGAGCACCAACCAAGAACGTACGGCTGTGTCTCTCCAACGGGTCGGGATACTCACTGGACGTCTACACTTACGAAGAGGTGTCAGACCCCAACACAGGAGTGGTGAGTGCCAGCAGTTAACGCGGGATTGGATGCGCTAGTAGTTAAAATTAAAAATGTCCTGAAATGTGAAACCGTGACCCCTCAATGTTTAGAAATCCTCGGAACAGTAAGGTCGCTCCGTAAGGATGAAGTTCCAAAGAAGCTTCTGAGCTTTTGGGCGGAGCTGGCTGTACTAGCCACGACTCATACACACAATGGCTTAAATGAGAGGCTTAGCGCGGAAAAGGAGTCCCAATTTACATTTACAATATTATAAAGATGAAAGTATATAAAGTTGAAGGACAGATGGATGTATGTTTGTGATTCTTTCACGCAAAAACTGCTGAAGGGATTTGAATAAAATTTTGGTTCACTGTTTGGTTATATCGTAAATTAGTATATAGGATACTTTAGGTACTTATTCACGCGAGAGAAGACATGATACAGCTAAGTTGAATGTAAAGTTTTCAAATTTGGCCAAAACTAGTTTTGAATATTTTCTAATAGGAGGCGAGTTTCAATAAGCCTTTATTTTTGTGTTTATTATTATAGGTTTAAAATGTGGGAAATATATCCTGATAATTCGTACATTTTGAACCGATTTTAATTATTAACTGAAAATCTGTAAGGTTACTTCGAACTGGCTTACAAATAGAAAGCTATTTATTGAAAAAAAAACAAAGGAATATTATGGGTAATGACAAAATACTATTGTTCGTTATTCGTCATTGAACTTAAAAAGTAAAATTGTGTTTTTGATTTCCGCGCATTGTTTGAGAAAAGTACTATACAAGCCTTGGCCACAACTAGGCATTGATGGACTCACGTATGTGTACCTCGGCTACACCTCGGCCCACATTTGCACGTTCGTCCATCAATCAGTTGCCGGCCGCTGCAGTAATGTACTATTATGAAAATAATAATATATAGGTATTGCTATATATTACTAATCCTTAGTTCGGAAGACATGTTTATAAGTTACATTTGTACTACCACAGATTTTGATTTTTTTTTTGTTTTCAGATAATGTTCCACTCGTACGGGCCGCGGCAGGGTCCGATGCACGGCCTGCCGATCTCTACGCCGTATGTTACTAAAGATTACTTGCAGCAGAAGAGATTCCTGGTGAGTTAATAATATTATATATGTGAAAGTGATTTTGTTTGTTTATTTATAACACTTTATTGTACAGTAAAATTATAGGATATAGAATTCTTAAGAAAAGAATGAGGACAATGGTGGACAAAAAGCTAATAAAAATATTGTACCGGTATGGGTGATATCTAAATGATTGTATCTTCGAATAATATACATAGTCGTATTAGTGTATACCGAAACCAATAGATTACCTACTATTTGTTGAGTACTCTGTCTTTTTATTTGATAGTTTCCTCTTGTCGATGCAACTAATTTATGCATTCTCTTCCAGCCAGCTCTATTCCAATATGACACATCTTTGATTTTCCTATACGACATGACACCTAGTGTTTCCTTTATCTGTCCCATGTAGTTATGTCTCAGTATTTCACCATCACCACTATCACCATCCTCTTTTTTGTAGAACAAAAAATTCTTTCTTCTGGTAGACCAAAAAGTTTGTTATTGATCTTGTTTTTTGTACTGTTCTGTTTAAAATGATTCATATGTGGTGTATTATTACAGGCGACATCACAAGGCACCACATACGTGTACGATATTCCGGACATGTTCCGGCAGACGGTGGAGCGACGCTGGCGGGACTGCATCGAGGAGGGCAGCGTCGATGGTAAACATTTTTTATATATATTTTTTATTATTTATAATATTGTGAATTTGATATTGAAATTGTTACCTCTTTGACTTAATGGCATAATCAAACGTCATGAAATTTGGTATACACATACTATTTGGGATAGAGAAGCGCATAGACAACTTTTCGTTCCAGTTATTACAAAACACCCAAACCAATACAGATATACTTATAAATACAAATGTTTGTATGTGTATATAAAATGATAGTAAAAGGATGTTAAGCCCTACCATTAAGAACTCTATTATTGTTATTGCAATGTCTTCCTCTCTTCTATCAGTGTAACAATGTTCTCAGGGAAAAAGGAATTGTTGGTAATGGGGTCGAATAGCCCCATTACTAGCAATGTATGCTAGTATTTTTTTGATGGGTGAAAATGGAATGGTAACCTCGCCTGCGCTAACGGGATACGCTGGCGGAGCACCAGTGAAGGGTGATAGATGAGAATGAAAACAGACCAGTTAGCCCATCATGATGAATTCATCAGGAATTAATCATGATAGTTTCCAGGGGGAAGCGCGTGGAGGTCGACCTGGTTGGGTATATTGCTAGCAATTCTCAGTCTCCATTACTAACAATCCCTTTCCCCCTAACAATGTATGCTATTAGGTCTATCTAGAAACAATTGTGGTTAATTCTAGTTGAATTCGTCAGGATGCTTTCATCAGCATCTGTCATCTTTCATTGGTACCCCGCCAGTGTATATCGATAGCATAGGCGAGGTTACCATTCCATTATACATTAAAAAAATTGTTCTTGATGTCCGCAGGTCCGCAGCCAGACAACGTAATGTCATCCGTGGAGTTGGTGATAGAACCTGACGGCGAACGGCGTGTTGTAGAAGTCACCCGCCTGCCCGGACAGAATACGGTAAGTCTCATAGTCTAGCTTGTAGTAACATCTGGTGAGATTAAATTTAATGATAATAATTTTTTTCCCTTGTTTTTTTTTATACCACTGAGGTGGAAAACAAGCATACGGCCCACCTGTTGGTAAGCGGTTACCGTAGCCTATGAACCCCTACAATACCAGAGGTATTACGCGCGCGTTGCCGACCCTGAAGAAACCTCTTTACCCCCCTTTGAAGAATATAAAAGAAAGTCGCATCCCGTCTGTCTGCCTCTATGTATGCTTAGATCTTTAAAACTACATAACAGATTTTGATGCGTTTTTTTTAATAGATAGAGTGATTCAAGTGGAAGGTTTATATGTATAATTCATGCATAATATAGTAGAGGAACACTGATAATTTTAGAGGTTTCTAATGTGATGTGATGTAATTTGCACTCATGCGAAGCCGGGGCGTGTCGCTAGTAACGTATAAAAGGCAGACCAGATCGTTAAAGCAATCTCTTTCAGACAACTTTTAAAATTAGTTGTATATATATTATTTTATGTTTAAATTCCCGGTAAACTAGGAGCTAAAATTTGGCTTCAGATCTATACCTATTTTTAATAGGTAATTCATAATTAATTTATTTTTAAACAGGTGGGCATGGTGGCTTGGCGTTTGACGCTGTACACGCCGGAGTGTCCCGATGGTCGCGACATCATCCTTATTGCTAACGACCTCACATACTACATGGGATCCTTTGGACCTCAGGAGGATATGGTGTACTACAAGGCTTCACAGTATGCGAGGGAGCTCAGAATACCGAGGGTAAGTCTACCGAATACCATAAATAAATATTATCTGACATATTTTTTTACTATTAAATATGGGTCGAAGTGAAGTGTGGTGAAGTGGACATGACATTCAGGCAGTTGAGAAATTCACTAAGAATTACCCATGATAATTTTTAGTAGGAAACACATTCAACTTACAAGCAATATGTTAGCCCCATTACTTATAATCTCCTTCCGGGGGAAAAGGGATTGTTCGTAATTGGGCCCCATCCCTCTAAAATAGGCTAAAGTCTCATTGTCTACGCACATAAGGAGAAATAATGCACATAATGTTCTTCGTATAGCAACACCAGACAAGCCGTTGCTATTCACCCCGTGAACACCGGAGAGATAGAACTGTCAAGTCTTTATAAAAAAAAAAAAAAAACTAATTGCTTTTCGAGAGAATAGGTAGATGTGTGTACAACGTAACAAAGTTTTCAAGTTATTTTTATATAGTATAAAATTTACAGTCTAACTATCTGTATATCTATTCATTAATAAATATAATAAGTCAAGAATAAAATTTTATTTACGCCTCTAAAAAGGGAAAAGATTGATGATCGAAACACGCATTGTTAGCATTATGATAAGGTCAACCTCCACGCGGTGCCCATTGGATATCATCATGAGTAATTTCTATTGGCCAATGGAAACATTCACAACGCCTTCTAATTTCAAACTCTAACTCAGTTTACGCTACTGCTGTTCTTGTGGTGAAATAACAGATGTTATTTTTGCTTTTTAGATTTACATAAGCGTGAACTCCGGCGCCCGCATCGGCGTGGCGGAGGAGGTGAAGTCGGAGTTCAACGTGGCGTGGGTGGACGGCGAGCGGCCCGAGCGCGGCTTCAAGTACCTCTACCTCACGCCCGAGGCCTACTCGCGCCTCGGCCCGCTCGGCTCCGTCAAGGCCCAGCTCATAGACGACGAGGGCGAGCCCAGATACAAGATCACCGACATCATCGGTTAGTTGCTTGGCATGCTCTCACGCTGCGCTAGTACCTCCAGTACTTCCGCCTCATGCGTGAGGCCTATAAACTACAGTAAAAGTTTCTTTTTCACGCTTCCTTTATTCACGTTTTCACTATTCGCGGCTTAAAAAATTGCGACCCGATTCCTATATTCGCGGCTAAAGATTCTTTACTCGCGGATCTAATTGGTACATATTAATTAAAAGGTTTCGGTATTCTTTGTAAACGTGTTGGTAAATGGGTTAATAAAAAAGTAAAACAGACCTATACGTCTACAGTTGTATAAGTGGTTCGGCTTTCTATATTCACGGTTTCTGTATTCGCGGCATATTCACGGAATGTGTACCCCGTGAATAGAGAGTTTTTACTGTATGTGCGTTTTTATCTTCGTTAAACTAAAATCGAGCGAAACCAGGTTATATCTTGTCGTGTTTTTTTTATGATTGATTATGGAATACATCCACGTATGATTTCGGTATACTAATGGCATGGTATCAGTGAGAGTCCATATTGATGATTTCACGGGCCATACCTAATTTTCCATGGTTGCGAATGAACACAAGATACGATGTTGGGTGTATCTCTAGTAACAGTAATGTTGTCGGGCAGGCAAGGAGGAAGGGCTGGGCGTGGAGTGCCTGCGGGACGCGGGGCTGATCGCGGGCGAGACGGCGCAGGCCTACGAGGACGTCGTCACCATCTCCATCGTCACCTGCCGCGCCATCGGCATCGGCTCCTACGTCGTACGGTTAGTATTCTTATTCCTCAGTACGATCAGTATCGGTTAGTCGTTGCCACGTTTGGCAGGCGAGCTAGCATCTGCAGCTAGGCTTTGATGATGTTTTATGAGGGACACTACTACCCATTTCTCGATTATAAAATGTTTTTAGTCATCTCTTCTAACACCCATGGGAAAGGAGATGTATCAAATTTTTGATGAGTTATTATGTTATTATTAATATTAAGATTTATGTTATTTAGAATGTTAAACAAGCTGACGTTCTACCTGATGGAAAGTGGTAACTGTTACTCGTTAATGTTTGAGATGTGGTTTCCAAAAAAAACTGGAGAATATACTTAACCGTTATTGACGTGCGTACCCAGGCTGGGGCACCGCGTGATTCAGGTGGAGTCGTCGTACATCATCCTGACGGGGTACGCGGCGCTGAACAAGGTGCTGGGCCGCGCCGTGTACGCGTCCAACAACCAGCTCGGCGGCGCGCACATCATGCACCACAACGGCGTCTCGCACGCGGTCGCGCCCTCCGACCTGGAGGCCGTCGCCACCGCCGTGCGCTGGCTGTCCTACGTGCCCAAGGTACGCACGCACACCCTCCCACCTGCAGCCCGTCGCCACCGCCGTGCGCTGGCTGTCCTACGTGCCCAAGGTACGCACGCACACCCTCCCACCTGCAGCCCGTCGCCACCGCCGTGCGCTGGCTGTCCTACGTGCCCAAGGTACGCACGCACACCCTCCCACCTGCAGCCCGTCGTGCCCGTCGCCACCGCCGTGCGCTGGCGACGGGCGTTATATTACGTTGTATTGGGTATTACGTTTTCAAAATTTAGTCCTTACGTAACCAATAAGTAGTCGTTCACTTTTTAAAAGTTATTTTTGTTAACGCTTCCTGACAGAACAAGCTGAGCATCGTGCCGATGATGCGCAGCGGCGATCCCGTGGACCGGCCCGTGGAGTGGCGGCCTCCTCGCGCCGCGCACGACCCTCGCCTGCTGCTGACCGGGGACGCGGCGCGGCCTGGCTTCTTCGACCGCGGCAGCTTCGACGAGATCATGAAACCCTGGGCGCAGACCGTCATCACAGGTAATACTCCACCGACGCCACGTTAATCATCATTACCTGTTATTATGACGACCTATGATCGCCTCATTGTCGAGCACTCTTCTCTTCTGCTACTCCATGTTAATCCCAGGATGTTGTAAGAAGAAAAATGTTCAAGAAACACCAGAAAAAGTCCTAATATAAATTATTTCAAATGTTGCTGTCCAGCATGGTCATAGCCAATTACTATTGTTTTCATGGATCGTTATGGTTCTGTGAATTTATATTATGTAGAGTAATTTAATATTTTTATTAGTTACCTCCTTGGTAGCCATGTTTCGAAGTAAAAAGTCATTCCATTTTTAAATTACAAGACAGATATGAGTTTACATAGTAATTTATTTGGCCGCAAAACACGACAGATATGGATTTTCATACAACTTTTACCGGCCGCTGCCCGCTTGTATTTGGCCAGTACGGCAATTTTGATTTATCTCTAAGAAGATTGTCAAAATAATGCTCACATTTCCAAGCATGTTTGAGAAAATAGTAATAACATCATAGACATACACATAAACATTACAGAATATGTTGTGATTCTTATGGATTTTCTCATGCTTTAGCTGTTCTTGAAGATTAAGATATACCCCTGTACTTTGAAATTTCTTTTCGAAGTAATATCAAGCTGAATCATAGCCACGCAAGCAAGGTTTTCCTCAGCAGACAACAACATCCCGAATCCAGCAGTAATTGACGATTTAAAAGAGCTGGCAAATAAATCTATTTGAATAAAGATTTTTTTTATACAACTTAGAATGGCAAACAAGCTGACGGCCCACCTGATGGAAAGTGGTAACCGTCACCTATAGACATGAGCAGTACCATGGACATAACAGAGTATACTGTTTCGCCCATGATACCTCCCATGCGTTGCCACTCCTGAGGACTCAGATGTTATTCCTCTGTACTCAGTAAATTCACGCCATATCCCACCCTTCAAACCGAAACACAGCCATGCAAACACAACTGCTTCACGGTAGAAACACGAATGGGACAGAGGTAGCCAAGCAATCGACTTTAGTTAAAAGTCTCGCTCTGGTAAAAGATGATTTGTATGGTATTGTTTGTGGCGTGCAGGGCGCGCCCGGCTGGGCGGCATCCCGGTGGGCGTGATCGCGGTGGAGACGCGCACGGTGGAGCTCACGCTGCCCGCCGACCCCGCCAACCTCGACTCCGAGGCCAAGACGCTGCAGCAGGCCGGCCAGGTCCGTGTCGCGCGCCTACCACGCCCTGCGCATACTTCTACACATTACATAAAAGAACATTCTCAACCTACTCTGTCACCGTATACTTAGTATTTTAGAAACTAAATAATGTGTTAGGTTGTGGAAAATAATGAAAATGAGTAAGAAATTTTATCATGTGTTGAATACACATCTTGATCGATGCAAATTTATATATATATATATATATATATATATATATATATATATATATATATATATATATATATATATAAGTTCTTATAATTGAAGCTAGCAGTACGAAACTTTAGTTTTAGACTTCTGATTAGAAATAAATAAAATAATTTTCAACGTTTAACAATAGAAATTTCACCACTCAAACACCATACGCGAGCTATCTTACCTTCATATAATATGATGGTAATAAATGAATTAAATATTTGCAAAATAATATCAAGATCTAACATTTTTCCCCTTC
This sequence comes from Galleria mellonella, assembly GCF_026898425.1. Taxonomy (NCBI): domain Eukaryota; kingdom Metazoa; phylum Arthropoda; class Insecta; order Lepidoptera; family Pyralidae; genus Galleria; species Galleria mellonella. The sequence continues at coordinate 5,624,563 of NW_026442015.1, forward strand.
TGCCATTCGAATAAACAGTGTGAAATCAAAAGATATGCGATATGAGATCATGATATATATATATATATATATATATATATATATATATATATATATATATATATATATATATATATATATATATTACGCCGATTATATTATAAAGATAGGGATAGGATGATTTTTTTATTGGATGATAATGAAATGGTAACCCCGTCTGCGCTATCAGTATACGCTGTCGGGGCACCAGTGAGACATCGTGAAAAAATCGACAAGAATTAACCATGATGGTTTCCAGGGAGAACCGCGTTGAGGGTGACCTGATAGGATATATTGCTAGCAATGGGGAGCCCATTACTAACAATCCTTTCTCCCCATGGAAAATGACTGTCAGTTTAATTGCTAACAATCATCAATTGTCTAATATAAATTGTTTGTTTATTCGCCAGGTGTGGTTCCCCGATTCTGCGTATAAGACCTCGCAGGCCATCAATGACTTCTCCCGCGAGGGTCTACCTATCATGATCTTCGCTAATTGGCGAGGCTTCAGTGGTGGACAGAAAGGTGATTTTTATATAATGGTCAGCCCTTAGATTATATATAGATAGTCTGTCCGGAAAGTTCGTATAAAAGTGTTCTTTTTTGCGAGAAAGAGGAGTGGGGAGGCCAGGTAAGCGCAGGACCCCTTCCTTATGTCCCTAACAATATTTCAGTTCTGGTCTGAAATAAAATGGCTTTCACGCCATCTGTATTAAAAAGACCTCTTAACGAAACCCCGTTATAAGCCCGCTTCCGTTGAAGAGCAGCGTCGTAATCAAGTTTCTCTCGAAACTCGGCAAGAATGGCCGTGAAATTTTTGCCGATCTCAGAACAGTTTATGGGGATGATGCTGTGAAGGAACCAACCGTCCACAATTGGCTAAAAAGATTCAGAGAGGGCCGAGAAAGCGTTCAAGATGACCCACGTTCAGGACGTCCTTCCACTTCACATCCGACGAAAACGTGGAAAGAATTCGAACTTGTGTTAATGGGGACCGTCGTTTAACGGTCAGACAGGTGGCTGAAGAGCTTAATTTGGGCAAAACCGTGGTCCACGAAATTCTAAGAAACGAACTTCAAATGAAAAAAATTTGCGCCAAGATCGTTCCGTGAGTTTTTGAGTAAAAATTCCATTACGGTGACCGAACACCACCCCTATTCGCCGGATTTGGCCCCGTGTGACTTCTTCTTGTTCCCAAAAACCAAATTGGTACTTCGGGGGCGGCATTTGGGGGACATAAATGAGATAAAAAAAGCTACGACGGGGCAGCTGAGAAACCTACAACCAGAGGACCTTCAAGGAGCCTTCTCACAGTGGAAACGGCGTTGGCACAAGTGCATTATGTCACAGGGGGAGTACTTTGAAGGGGATAAAATTGATTTACCTGAATAATTGTAAAATAAAATTTTTAAAAAACTTTTATACGTACTTTCCGGACAAACCTTGTAGATAGAGCATCGAGTCTTAAAAACGGCTCAATTTATTGTCAGCTAATTGTCAAATTAACCGACTCGTTTCTACTTTGACATATTTATATTTAATTATTTTTAAAATAAAATGAGTTTTTACATATTAAAAAGATGCAAAAATTATAAAACGAGACAAATATAGAGGTTATAAAGGAATCACTCATTACAAGGTGGGCCGTCAGCTTATTTGCCATTCTAAGTTGCATAAAAAAAAAGATGGTAGCACAGATTTATTTTCTAATTTCGCCAATATACGGGCGGCGCCGAGCTTGTATCGTAACGTAGTAACGCTATGGTAAGTGAGTGCGTGTGCGTGTGCGTGTGCGATGCAGACATGTACGAGCAGATCCTGAAGTTCGGCGCGGAGATAGTGCGCGCGCTGCGCGGCGCGGCGGCGCCGGTGCTGGTGTACGTGCCGCCCGGCGCCGAGCTGCGCGGCGGCGCCTGGGCCGTCGTCGACCCCAACGTCAACAGCCTGCGCATGGAGATGTACGCCGACCCCGACGCCAGGTACCGCCCCACCGCCACCACCACCACCATCACTATCATCACCAGTATTATCACTATCACCCCCTTTACTATCACTATCGCCATTACAGCCTCTATCACTATCACGACCAGTATTATCACTATCACCATCGCCATTACAGCCACCATCACTATCATCACCAGTATTATCACTACCACCCCCTTTACTATCACTATCGCCATTACAGCAACTATCACTATCACGACCAGTATTATCACTATCACCATCGCCATTACAGCCACCATCACTATCATCACTAGTATTATCACTACCACCCCCTTTCACCGTCGCCACTATTACTATCACCATCATCACAATTACTATCATCATTATAATCATCATCATAATCACCACCAACCATTCTTTTCGTTGATAGTATTCTTTTAATGATAATGTCTTAAAGTTGTTTTATACTTTAACTGAATATAATCCTTCGTTTTTTTTTTACACCGACAGAGGTGGCGTTTTAGAAGCAGAAGGCATAGTGGAAGTGAAATTTAAACAGCGCGACATATTGAAGACCATGCATCGGCTCGACCCCGAACTGTTGCGGCTCAGTGCTAGAGTCTCGGGTAAATATTTTTTTTTTAATACAATATATATACTAATTATTTTCTCTCTGGAAGAGATTTCTTTCAGAAATAAGCCCACCCTTGCTAATAAGTTGTTAAACAAATCGCTGTATCTTTTATATATATATATATATATATATATATATATATATATATATATATATATATATATATATATATATATATATATATATATATATATATTTTTTTTTTTGCCATCAAAATACAAATTTTCAGTGACAGCTTAATAAGTATATTATTTATTTAAATAACTTTATTAAGCAAAAGAAAATATGGTACAAAAGGCGGACTTAATGCTAGTAGCATTCTCTACTAGTCAACATTTGGGTGAACAGTGAAATCACGAACGCGGTACTTCATTATTGGGATAGGTAAAGAAATGAACAGCTAATGTATATAAATAATATAAAATGATGATTATAATATAAATACATGAATATAAAGGAATACATATATGTATAACACTAGATAGATATATTAAAAATATATAAATAAATAAAATATAAAAGATGACTTGCTACTATTGTTGCAGTGAGCATGGACTTTTGAACATGAATTTATTATTGCCTTATTAATGTTTTCGTTCGCTAACAAGCAGAGTACCTTTTAAATAATTCAATCAAAAACATTGAATTTGTGCATTACAGGTTTTTTTTTATTTTATGCACGAAAAATTATTAATTCCCTCTTGCGCCACCTGCCCACTTCTGTCTGTTCTCCTTTAACCAAAGGTTGTCTGTAAGAGATTGCCCTAGCGTTAAGACCGCCTTTTGTACCTTTATATTTCAATCTGTATTTATGTTACTGTATTTCACTTGAATTATTCACTTGTCATTGTATATTTTTATTTATGGTGCAATAAAGAGTTAAATAAATAAATATTTTTGAAAATTAATAGTTAATTGCAATGTTGCCATACTTCATTGTGAACGCTTTTAAACAGCTTCTAAGAGAAAGTTCTAAAATCATTCGATTTTTTTTTTGTTTATGTCAATGCAATCACGTCGCTAATTTTGAACGCCAATTGTACTTGATATTAATGCCTTCATCATGTCAGCCGGTAACTGTCCACTGATGAACATAGACTTCTCCTATAACGGGGGGGGGGGGGGGATTTGCCGTTAGTTGCCACGCTTGACCAGGGTTGGCAACCCCGCTTGAGCAAAAAAAAATATTAAAAATAAAACCGCAGTTTGGCTTTTGGTGAAGTTGTAAGAAGGGTACTGCTGCCCATTATTCGACCATTAAGACTCCTCAATCGCCTCTTACGACAGTCACGGGAAAGGAATGGGTGCCTATTTTATACCGGAACCATACGACATTTTTTATGATTTTTTTTTGTACTTGTTTTAAATTCTTGTACTTTTTTCAATGAAAGAAAGAAAGAAAAGAAGAAAGAAAGAAAACATTTATTGACAACAACAAAAAGTTACATAAATTATGAATTAAAAAAAAAAAAAACTTTACATTTGTTATTGCCAACGTGGTCACCACTCAGCATGTGCTGCAGCAGTTCAATTTAAATAATAAATCATATAAACGTTGCAGTTTTGATACCAAGCCTAGGCATGTTCGCCAACAAAACAATAAAAAAGCCAACTGTATCCATATTTGTTAATCTAGATATCCTAGTATAGGATGTGGATGATTAAATCCATGTACAAAATTTATTCATAATTTATTCGGTCGTCTACGCTTGAATGGGGTAATAAATATTTAAATATTTTTTTTTTATATTTATAATTTTAATCGGATGTGAGAAATAATTGAGAAATCTTGTTTATTTCAGAAATAAAGGAACAGATCAAAGATATCTCGAAGAATCTAGACAGGCGGGGATCTATAGATGATGTATTAATCAAGACGGACGCCGGCCGGCAAGGTAAATTTTGATCTATTGGTTCCATGATCTTTGTAGAACAAGGAATGTTTATAGTTATAGATTGGTGTTATGTGTGTTTAGTAATCATAGTTTAGTGTTCATAGCTTTTTTTGATGGGTGAAAATGGTATGGTAACCCCGTCTGTTAACGGGATACGCTGGCGGAGCACCAAAGGTGATAGGTGAGAATGAAAACAGGCCAGTTAGCACATCATGATGAATTCATCAGAATTCACAATGATAGTTTACAGGGGGAATGTGTGTGTGTGTGTGTGTGTGTGTGTGTGTGTACCCAGTGTTCATAGTTGGAATGGTCGAGCACCTTAACATCTGACATTTATACAAGACATTGTTATGTATTTGAGCATAGTCAAAGGCTCTGCTTGTATCCTGGGATGGGCACACTTAACCCTTAAATACCTGAAGTTTCAAATGTGATACCGGGGTTATAAATCGCATTGGGCGCCTACAATCGATTTTGTTTTAATATTTGACTATTTACATGTTACAAAATGTTTTTTTCAAAATAAATATATAAGAATATCGTTTTGATTTTATACTATTTTTCCCTAATAGTAAACACAGTAAAGGGTACACTTATATATTAATTTATTTTAATAAAAAAAATTAGGCTTTTAAGGGTTAAGTACAGTCCATAACATGTACAAACGTGTGTGTGTGTGTGTGTGTGTACGCGTGCGTGCGTGCGTGCGTGCGTGCGTGCGTGCGTGCGTACGCTGTTTAGACTGTAGATTGATCTACTAAAAGATAGCCTCACTAGTAGCTATAATTTCCAGCGGAGAGCAAAGTCCGCGAGCTGGAGGAGGAGCTGGTGACGATGGAGAGGAATCTGAAGAGCCGCGAGAAGGAGCTGAGCGCCATCTACCACGAGATCGCGGTGCACTTCGCCGAGCTGCACGACACCGCCGAGCGGATGCTCGAGAAGGGGTGCATATTTGTAAGTGTAACTTGTATTTCCTGTTTCAATCTTTCAATTTGTATTATTGCTCTTATTTACACTACACTATTGGTTTACAATGAAGGAGGTCAAACAGTATATATATATATATATATATATATATATATATATATATATATATATATATATATATATATATATATATATATATCATGGCGCTTGGTCACAGGACTCACTCGCAAGATGCGCGCGCAGGTCGTGCAGGCGCTTAGTGATTGTTGGTTGCGCGCGCATACCGCGCACAGGCCAACGACTAGAGAGAGTGTTTTGTTGACTTGAAAGATTAAAAAAATTATTTGTTTTATTGTAAAATAATTGTTGTATTGTAATTATATAAGATGAACCCTATCAATCCTACATATAGTAGGAGGAGGTATAAGGGGGAATAAGTGGAGCATGAAGAAATAAGGATACCTGTTTACGCTAATGGTGTACCATAAAAGGAGGGATAAGGGGATTAGTTGGTACCTCTGTCCCATTCGTGTTTTGCAGTTGTGTTTGCATGGCTGTGTTTCGGTTTGAAGGGTGGGATATGGCGTGAATTTACTGGGTACAGAGGAATAACACCTGAGTCCTCAGGAATGACAACGCATGGGGGGTATCATGGGCGAAACAGTATACCCTGTTATGTCTATGGTACTGCTCATGTCTATAGGCGACGGTTACCACTTTCCATCTGGTGGGCCGACAGCGTGTTTGTCATTCTAAGTTGCATAAAAAAAATTCTAGGACATAATTCCATGGCGAGATTCCCGCCGTCAATTCTACTGGCGCCTGAGGAGACTGCTCCGCCAGAACGAGCAGGAGCGGAGAGTGCAGGACGCCGTCAGCCCGGCGGGGAAGATGGAACAGGGCCCCGCCGCCGCCACGCTGAGGAGGTGGTTCACCGAAGACCTTGGGGAGACCGTGGTGAGAATCTCAAACTGATATTCATATAAAATATCATCATTATCATTTCAGCCTTTAACTGTTTACTGCTGAACATACGACGCCCCCTTGGGGGGTTTCACCAGTAGTATGGAAACTACTGCTTGGCAAACGTGGTATAGAGTAGAATAAACTCATCTCCTTTTGAGAAGACAATCGTACCCGGTAGTGGGACGTCAATAGATTGTTTCATTGGTCCCATAATTGCAGTCCCACCAGTGGGAGCACAACAACGAAGCGGTGTGCAAGTGGCTGGAGGCGCAGGCGGCCGACGACGACTCCGTGCTGGAGCGCAACCTGCGAGCCATCAAACAGGACTCCGTGCTGCAAGCAGTCAACACGCTCGTTATGGTAAGCTATACATATGTTACCTACATAGAACATGTGTTCGGTTTTCAAAGACATGTTTCGTAGAGACAGATTGAATATATTTGAATTTAGAATAAATAAAAAATATATATGTAGTTACTAGCGACCCGCCCCAATATATTTGAATTTAGAACAAATAAAAAATATATAGTTACTAGCGACCCGCTCCAATATATATATTTGAATTTAGAACAAATAAAAAAAAATATAGTTACTAGCGACAGGCCTCAATACATTTGAATTTAGAACAAATAAAAAATATATAATTACCAGCGACCTGCCCGATTTATTTGAATTTACTCGTCCTCGCATGGGTGTATTATTTTTTTGTGCAAAGTGTTCTACACATTTTGGTACGACAGGGGTATTTTGACGTGTGTAGAAGTACTGCACTAATATTCTGTAAGATTTTAAAATGATCGGCTTGTAAAATTTATTTTACTTTTAACACAAACCATTTTTTGGCTGAGATATTAAACTTTGATATATGGTGTCGCGGACATTTTTGTAAAGCTAAAAGTAACGAATATTTTTTAGTCAACGAACGCCATATTATAGAATTTTTGTCGACTTCAATTACATTTATTGTAATTATTTATTTTGAAAATATATGTGTACCAGAATATAAAATATATATATCTCTGTCTATAGAATTCAGGGATTTCTAATAGTGAAAGAATTTTCTAAACCGGACCAGTAGTACTGGAGATTATCCCGAACATCCAAACTCACAAACTTTATCTCTTTATAATATTAGTATTTTTATGTATTTTATCTTAGTGTATTTTAATTGAATTTTCTAAATGTAATTGTATGTTCTTAGGCATTAATAAAGCAAACAAATAAATGCAATAAAGAGCACTAAATTTATTATATTTTTTAATAAAAAAATTTCATTAAACCATACAACATTAATAAAAATTATTTCAGGAGTTGACCCCGTCGCAACGGTCGGAGTTCATAAGGAAATTAACATCGTTAGAGATGGAGCAATAAATAGTGAATTAATTTATATTTTTTTATTAATAATAGCAGCAAATATTTGAATCGTTAATGTATGAAAACTGTGATAAGGTGAAAGGAGAGATGTATCTGTCTCTATCTCTAGATAAATCGCATTAATTCTCGTACTGTGGTCCCACACTAGATTTGTCATAATTTCTTTGTGGACGCAAGTCTGTTTTGCTCATGTAGTTTTGTTAGTATGAAAGTACATCATTAACGATTAAAATTTTTGTAAATAAGAATTATGTATGTATATACATGGCATGTTATTTTAGTGTAAGTAATAAGTATATAAGTAAATCGATTATTTTTATATAATTGATTAATTTATGTAATTGGTATTTGTGAATGAATCTTATTACACAAAGTCTGTACTGTCTGTCCGAGTTAAATGCTTCTGTGGGAAGCGTTCAAAAACTATGGTTAGAAACTTGGCAATTTATTAATTGCAAATTGATACATATGATATAGATATTAAAAATATGGAAATATAATTGTGAGTCATTGAAAAATTACGTAGAAAATTACGTTTTGCGTAAATCTGTCGTACTCTCTTGTCATTGGCAACAAGCAGTTGCTTGTTTGACGTTGTTTCGGTTTGAAGCCATGACACGTTGTCAGAAATGGCAACGCTTGTGGAGTATCATGATCATATTTTGTGTCTATGGTGCTGTTCATGTCAACAAACGACTCGCCATTTTCCATCAGTTCAGGCTTTAGCTTGTTTGGCTTTCAATATAAGAAAAGCAAGTTACAGGGTGTTAAAGTAAATATTTATGTACGTTAATTATTGGAACAGTGCGATATTGATTTTTTTTTCACCACAGACATTATCTTTATCTATGTTATTGTTTTCTATCTTTCTTTAATAGTTTTTTTTATTTAATTATGAATTCAAACTAATTGATTTTAGTATCCGAAAGAATTTTGTTTTCGACGTGCATTTTTTTTTTTTACTTCTTTTACCTACGATTTTTATTATTAGGTAAAAAGTATGGAAGTTTGTTTGGTATCGACTGATGAATTATTATGTGTAACGGTTATAATTCATTGTAAACTATTATTTATTGATTAAAGTAAATGAAAAAAAAAATTAATTAATATGGTGAAGGAGAAATACTCGTAGATGTATGTGAGCTTTGTTTCACTGGCATTATGTGTAACTTCCTTCGACCAAAGAATGATCGATGGAAATTTCCAATAAAAAGCTATATTAAACAAAGCCTCTTAAAAACAATCGTTTATTAATCGATTTAGCTAAATCGATTATTTTATATCGATTATTCGAATGTCTTATACAATTAAAATGTATTGTGATAGAGTTTTGTTTGAATTTGGGAAATGTATCATTTCTCTATTGAATGTGTGATTTTTTAATAGTTTTTTTTTATTTTTAACTACTTTAAACTATTCCAAATCTCTTAATAATATAATATTTTTATTTTTTTGTCAATAAGAACATTGATCGTTTATGTAACCCTTAAGTTACCTATTTATTCTACAGTAATCGTTTAAGAGTGTGAGTATATGTATCTTAGACTATAAAACAGGTTTAGAAAAAAAAAATAGTTTAGAATCTCTCTGTCTTTTGTTCATCATTATTTTGGAATCGGTTCATGAGATGTTACATGGTTTTGTTATATATATATATATATATATATATATATATATATATATATATATATATATATATATATATATATATATATATATATATATATATATATATATATATATATATATATATATATATATATTTTTTAATAATAAATAATGTGTTACAGAAATGGTATGTTGAAAATATTTTATAATTTCATTGATACCGATTAATTTATTTTCAAAGTAAGATTTCATGATGTAAAATGAGTTTTTTTTTGTAATTCGTATATGATTGCTGTTTTCATGAGTTTTGTGTTATTTTGAGAAAATTACATATGAGTATGGGTCCGTCCTAGTGATGTAAGGATCTACGGGTTTTTTAATTTGTAGAATAGAGTAGGTATTTTCGTTGCTATAGCAACCAGTCGTGTTCTATCTCGCTTACAGGTGCATTAAGGGTTTTATTTTCAAAATTCAGGTGGTTTACCTTTTTTTTTCACGTCTCGAATACGATACAAAATTGAATGAAATGCACTATACCAATAGAATACATTGGTGTTTTTTTACAATATAGTAAGACTGAAATGCAATTTTTTTTATAATAATAGAATGGCAACCCCAGTTGTAATATCGGTATAATCTGGCTGATTACCGGTGAAGGGTGATAAGTGAGTGAAGTCAGGTTAAATTACAACCCCCCCCCCCGAAACCCCTCCTTGTGCACATATATTCATAATCGAGTAATCGAATATTAAAACTCTTAAAACATCTCTCAGAGCCTAACTGTGGTTGCCATCCCGCATGCCAAGCGTGGCAACTACTGACAAAACTCTCCCTTATGGGAAAGGCTTATGTCCAGCACTGGACAGTTAACGGCTGAGATAATAATAATCACATATTGACTGTTATGTAGAGTATTTTTTTTTGGTTCATCCCTTTAAGTTGCAAATAAATGATTGATTGATGACATTGTCATATTTCATGGTAACAACTGCTGAGGGCCTACTATGAAGTGTTTTCCGAAATTTCGGAGCCAAACGAAACACAAATTTAATGTTAAAATTACGTAATGCCGTTTAGAAATATTAAAAATGTTAAAATATTGTTCCTTTAGACTTTTATGATAGGATGTATGACGAACGAAATGTTAAACTCCATTTATTGGTCCGGTTTTGGTATAAACAAAAACACGAAATTGAGTCCGAAATTTCGGAATTTCATTTCATGGTAGACCCGCTGGTTTAATTTACGTGTATATCCTATCAAAACGCAAACGCCAGTCAGGCTCGTGCTCGCGTCACAGCCGCTCACGATTAAGGATCACGAATTGATTCTAAAACTAGTCGAGCTTTTGCGATCTATTTACACGTAAGTTAAACCAGTTGTTGTTACACTGAAATTAATATTATGCATGATTCTGTTTAGTATGTATGTATGTATATATATAAATTACTTAAATGCTGAATTACATGTGTGAACAGATGTATGAAGTGTGGATGGAGCAAAGGCAGTATAGTATGATTGGGATAAATAAATGCCACAATTTATACGTGCAGTACCTAAACAAGAAAGTTTTATCTTAAATGCAATCTTTTCTCTATGGGTTTTTAGTGCATAACATAGGAATAGTTTAAAACTCTTCAACTCAATGTCTTTTTTAAATATTAATTTAATGGTTTTTTGTATGTGGTCTAAGAAATGAGCGTGAAATTGTATGCAAAAAGTATATATATATATATGTTTGTTTATCTTGTCTACACGTACAAACGCTTAGGACATTCCTTAAACTGCTATTTATTTATTTTTTATTGTTACAGTCTTAGTTAATTTTTTGTTATTGTTATTTTTCATGTCGTTTTGGTCAGATGGTTGTTCGTGTCGCGGTATTTTTGAATAAAATATTTCTAGACTTTCGCATTAGATTATTTATGGTTTATAAACCATAAGAGATGGGAATTGACGCGGTCGTTTATGTAAAATAGGAGCGTAAGCATGACATCGCACTCGTGACCACGGTCTCTGTAACCTGGTGAAAATGTCCGAGATAATTCAGATAAATATATACCTAATTTGTTAGTCCATTAGAATTGTTTTATTTAACCGCTTAATGCACACCTCTGTGACTTATACGGGCGACGTTTACCGGCAGAATTGTGCAGTTCCACGTCACGGTCACTGTAATTTTATATGTCTCAAAATATTACAGCTCCGTCTGGGTCACGCTTAATATAGAAATATAATTTTCCAAATATTTTAAGTCCGTACCTGTCACGTTGAATGTTAGATTATTGCCATTCTCGGATTTTGCGTTTGTTACTTAAAATAAGCATAAATAATAATATTATTTACGAAAAATAAATGTTGTTTTGTACCTAAATTGTTTAAAAAAATGTGCATAAATGGTAGCGGAATTACGCCACCATTAGTATGCGCGCGACTGGCAACATTTGAAGATTAGTAGTAATTATTATTGTAAGTAGAAGTTCTGCGATACGGCCTCACACGAACGCTCAGGTTATGGGATGAGCTTCCTGTCGAGGTTGTAATGTAATGTCATGTAAATTGGACTCTCTTTTCCGCGCTTAGCCTCTCATTTAGGCCGTTGTGCGTATGAGTCGTGGCTAGTACAGCCAGCCCAGCTCCGCCCAGAAGCACAGACGCTTTCTGGGATCTTCACAGGCCTCACGGAGCGACCTCACCGTTCCGAGGATTTCTAAACGTTGATGGGCCACAGCTTCACATTCCAGGATTACGTGAGTAGTCGTTTCTTCGTCGTCGAAACAGCCTCGACATAGAGGGTCCTGTCAAGGTTTTTTTAGCATTAAAAAAGGGATAAAAAGGCAATGCACGCGTAGATATTGTAGGTGTTTATAGGCTATGATCACAGCTTACCATCAGGTGGGCTGGTTGCCACTACAGTGGTTTAAAAAAATATTAGTCGTCTATCTCTGACCGTTATTCAGTCCACGCACATATTGCAACACGTGTTTCATTTCTAAATGAGACGTCTTTAGTTAATGTTGTCAGTCGCACGCATGCTAATATGGTAGCGGAGTTAAACAAAATAATTTTAGTGAACTAACCAGTGAAGTAACATTTGTTTCAGTAAAATATTAAATTTGCTTAATCGCGTTAATTCCCGTCTTTTATGAACCATTTTCCAAAAATATCTCTAATATTTATCGATCTGAATATAATTAGTGAATAAGCTATTTATAAATATTTGTTTTGAGGAGATAATTATTCGTAGATGAATTGTTGAGCGCGTTGATAATTTACCGTAGTGTGGTACGATATCGATACGATTTTACCCTCGTCATAATAATATGAGTTAAACTTATACAATTGGCAACTTGAAGTTTTATAAATATATTTTTTTTGCAGTTTTATATATATTTTATTTCATTATTCGAAATAAAATACGTGAATTTACCAGGGACAGAGGAATAACACCTGAGTCCTCAGGAATGGCAACGCATGGGGGGGGGGGGGTATCATGGGCGAAACAGTATATTCTGTTATGTCCATGGTACTGCTCATGTCTATAGGCGACGGTTACCACTTTCCATCAGATGGGCCGTCAGCTTGTTTGCAATTCTAAGTTGTATAAAAAAAAATGTAACGTATACTGTCGTATATAATAGTCATATATTTACATTAGAACTGTGAATTACTCAAGTTTGTGAGATACTTTTTCCCTGTATTATGTTTTATATATTTACAGATACTATCAAGGACGTACATGAAAAAAAAGCATTTCCTTACAAAATGCATTTTGCTCCCCTATTGTACGGTAACGGTAAAATCTTTCGATATCGCACCGTGCTGCGGTATGTTATAACAACGCCCATAGTTGATAATGCATTAGGCGTAAGACGCCTTGTAATAATTTGTACAATGTAAAAATTGTATAGAGGATTGGCTGTATGGGCATAGCTCCATTGCCTCTCTCGTACGAATACGTCGATAGAGTAATGAACGTAATAGTTTTATATGAATAATATTTATTATATTAATATCATAATTATTATAGTATTTTTAATAGGGGTGGGTAATATACAGCGATATCTATATATTTTAGTTACTATATCTATATACGGGCGATATCAGAATGGGTGATGACGTTTTTCCCGCCATAAATGTTTCAAAACAACCTAATATCGTCATAGTCGTAGAATACTGACGGATCTTTATATGTATTCTTTGTCAGATCCGTCAGTATTCTACGACTATGACGATGTGTAAATATTGGAGCGGTAATATTACGCATGCCTAATATATACTGTATAATTGGTAATGTCAAGCTAAGAAATAAAAGGTCCTATAATCTATTATTACGTAGATAAATAGGTACAGTTAGCTATATTAATTTATTAAATTCACAATTATTTTTGTACCACTTGATTGCGTACATAAATTAAGATACAAGAATATAAATCAACACACTCGCCGAAACGACAATTATATTTAATATGTTTTATGATACTTACCTATTAATTTTTGTAAAATAGGTAAGTAAAGCCATTGAAAACAAAAATAAGTCACCTAAGACACTATGTTTAAGTTCAACTTAACCTTAATAATATATCGTCATAGTCGTAGAATACTGACGGATCTGATAAATATTACATATAAAGATCCGTCGGTATTCTACAACTATGACGATATTTAAGTTTAGCATAATATGATTACAAAATGGCGGCGCTATCGGAATCATGAAAAATATTTTGATAAGCAACTATTGGCTGCGAATTGTAGATATAATTTTAATCTTTATAATTATTTATGACTTGAACTAAAAAAAGTATATGTCAAGAATAGAATTCAGTTCAAACTGGACTATACCAAACCGACTGGCCGTGAGACTCGTGTTTACCAGTGGGATGTTAATTTTTGTTAAATAAATAATCGTGTATTTTTATATTATTATGTTTCTTGGACTTCAATCTATTTCGTTAGTTCTCTATTCTCGTAAGCTGGACTTGGGTGCCTTATTTTTGTGTATATTTTAAGTAATTTATTCTATGGGTTTACAATGGATAAGTAAAACTCGTTTGGGTTTTGGTTAGTTGCAATTTATTGTTTGTATAATACAATTATTGAAATAAAACATTATTCAAATGTAATTGTTTCATTCAAAGTGATCGATGAATGAAAGGTGTTAAGTGCAGTAAGTTAGCATAAACAAACTTTAAAAAAAAAGAAATTAAACCGACTCAAAAAAAATGTTAAATCAAAAACCAAAAAGCAAAAGATAAAATGATTTTACTTTTTTAATTTAAAGGACAAAATTTGTTTGCAGATGTTTAAGGGTCGGTCTTTAACCAATAACAAAAGTATTTCACTGTACTGGTTATATGATTAAAATTATTTTGTTTAATTCTGCTCTCATTTATATATTTGTGACCGCCAACACTCGAAAATTAATATATATATATATTCTTTATTGCACTTGTAAATTACAATGTTAATGCATTTATAAATATTGTGAGCAAGGGTGGACTTATCTCTGACAGAGATCTCTTCCAGTCAACCCAATGCAGTTAGAAAACATGTTGTTAGCAGGTAGCTAAAGTGCTACAACTATTAATATTTAGTGTACATAAACAAATATACAGTTAAATAAAATATTAAGATACATAATAATTAATAAAATAATAATAATAATTAATCAACATTATTACTATCACTAGTCCTACAACCTTCCATATTAGCCATTTTAGACTCGAAACGGTTAAAAACAATCACTAAATTTACAGATACAATGAAAAGTGCAGTGGTGAAGCTAATAATAGACTAATGCTCCTGGGGTGTCCATTGATATTTTAGTAGGCGGTCTATCAGTTTACAGCTACGCTACTGGAAAGGCGCCTTACTATATAACTAATTGGGTGTACGACAAATTTGAAGTATTGTCGAAACGACAATATTACCTTGTCGGGTCGTAGAGACCCAGTGCCCAGAGACGACACAATGTAGCAAATGGTTATTATTCGTATATTATATTCCGTCTGCACAGTCCTTAATATATCCTCTTGTTATCTCTTGCTATTCTTCACTATTATTTCTTCTATTTTTTATCTATTTATGTGTAAGGTGCAATTGTAATTTGTAATTAAAATATTTTAAATTTTATGATCTTATACTGATTTGAAATTTCTTGAAAAGATAAAAGCGTTCCGAATGGGCGATAATGAAAAAAAAAAATAAAAAAAAAATAGTTTTTTTTTATTTAGTTGACTGCACGAACTAATAGGTATATTACCCAATAAAATCCCTCCATTTTTGACAGTGATCTAATTATATTTTAATGTCAGCTGTGTTTTTAATTTGATTTCAAAAGCGTAAACATGGAGTAAGCCGTCTTTATAATCTGAAAATTCAAAATAGGCGCATACTTAATTTTACATCTTCAAAAACCGAAGAAAATTTAAGATTACAAGGTATATATGAAGTTTAAATTACTTGTATAAACCACCCCTATGAATAAATATCAGAGGGCCAACCATGAAATATTTTCCGAAATTTCGGGGCCGAATGAAATACAAATTTGATGTTAAAGTTACATATTTCACGGGTGCCCTGCTAGTGTATACCGTTAGCGCAGGCGGGGCTACCATTCTTTTATCATCCATCAAAAATAAAACGAGACTTGGGGCCAATTAACCGCTATATTGCTATTGTGTTTCTTAAAAAAGTACGTTCATATAAATATATACTTACGAAAACAAAAAATTCAGTGTCAAAGACAAACATATCGAGTGCTTTTATCTCCATGGTGACCTGCCATCTCGCTATCATGAAGAGCACCATCTTTCTAATTGGTTGATCATATATGTCTTCCCATCCGCTAGAGTAGATTAACGAAGGGACATTTGCTGCCTGCAAGGGACATATAATAAATGGTCACAATCTTAACTATTTAGTAATGGGTAAGAATGGAATGGTAACCCAGCCTGCGCCATTGCAATATATTGGCGGGGCACCAGTGAGAGATGATAGGTGAGAATGAAAGCAGGTCAGTTAGCCGAAAATTTTGCATGTGGGCAATCGTGTAGGACCATGTTTCGGTTCCGTAGGTCATCATTGGCAACACGCACCGGTTAAAGAGCTTCGTCTTAAAACTTTGAAATATTTTAATTTTACTTTTGGTAGATGAAAAGATGTGGTATAGTTTTTCGAACGCTGCTCAACTAAGTTGAATTCGTCAGTACCATTGAATTGTTCTCTATAGAAGATATAAATAGTGTATAATAAAAGGTAAAGGAGTATATCACCATTACCACCACTCCCGACCGTACGCGCGCAGTGACAAACTGCGCTGATCGCTCTGTGCTGCTTGCGATGTAGCCGTGAACCGCGCTCATAAATAAGGGCTCCCATTGAGTTCGAAACTAGTCGGGCATTCCCGAATTTAAAACATGAGTAAAGCCAACATAAACAATTACAATATAGAGTATGACTCACGATAGTTATTATTCAACATACTTACATACATATATATCTGTCACTCCTGTCTCCCATTAAGGTAGGCAGAAAGAATGGAACGCCAATTACTTCGATTCAAACAGATCTCTAGAATTGAATTACTTACCACATGCTTTATCTTGCCAGCGTGGTGACATAGCAGGTACATGTATAGTATCGTACTACTCATAAAGACCAAATATCGAAGATCAAAGCCGAATCCCTGATGACAAGAATGATAGTGGTTGAGATCAGCACATGTGGGAGATGAGACAAGTTTAAGGTTTCATAGAATGAGTTCCAGCTTGCGATACCTGCAGACTAATTTTTGATGCATTTGGATTGTCATTAAATTGAGATCATCATCATATATATATATATATATATATATATATATATATATATATATATATATATATATATATATATATATATATATATCATCGAGTCTGTTGTACTTGTATTTTGTAAAATTTCTGTTTACAAACAAATAAAATACGACCTTACCTCTAGAACGTAATACATGCAGGTACATATTTGAGCTATTAGAGATCCGCTAATTACAATAAGCCACACTTGAAACGTCTCTATTAATGTTTCAACAAACTTAAAAAGAAGAATTTCTTATGTTCTTAAATCTATCAATTTTTTCATGACTCTAACAATCTTATTAATATAATAAAATGTTAACTAAACAATGTCTGTACATGGAAAGTATTTAAGCAAAATTGATATGAGAGATCTTAATAAGACCAAAATAGGTGAAAAATATTTGGGAGCTGAGACACTGTGACGCAAAGCGCTAAACGCCCCCTGAAGAACACTTCCGGATGAAATTGAAACAATTTTCGGAAACGACAAAAACACAATGAGTTCATTTATTTTTCGTATGTACCTATCCAATAAAAAAATGAACAGAAGTTCTAGAAATAATATTTTTTAGGAATTTATTTGTCTTTCTGTATGTTTGTTTTGGCATCATACAAATTAACCTTACCAGAAAGTTCTGACTTGCTCCCTAATGACATCAATGACAAGTTTATGTCTCTCTTCTCTATCCTCAGCGTTAAACGCATCCTCCAACGCGGCGCAGAACATGTGCATCTTCAGGCAAGCATGGTTCATAGTGGACACCATCAGGCCTTCGTAACCAACAAATTGTACAAAATACAACACTCCGCAATATATTGTGTAGGCAGTCATTATCTCGAAGTATGGCGAGTTGAATTTTTCTTCGGGCGGACGGAATGGGTTCGTCAATTCATTGATCATATACCTTTTCGGGACCTGTAATTTATAATTTTGGGTTTAAAAAGTTTTTGGGTAAAAAAAAACGATTAATAAAATAACGTGTCATAATTATAGTAGTTTTTTTAATAGATGATAATGGAATGGTAGCCCCACCTGCGCTAACGGTATACGCTGGCGAGGCACCAGTGGGAGATGATAGGTGAAAATGAATAGGCAGGTCAGTTAGCCCATCGTGATGAATACACCTGGAATTCAGCACGATGATTTCCAGGGGGGACTGCGGGGATGTCGACCTGATAGACCGCATTACTAACAATCCCTTCCCCCTAAATTATAGCAGTAGCAGTATCAAATAGTATCACAACCGTGCCTTGTGGTTCCCACATAACGATATAAGCAAAGACAACTTGGGGAAAGGGATTGTTAGTAATAGACTAGCAGACCCATTGCTAGCAATATACCCTTTTAGGTCGACTTCTACGCGGTTATTTCTGGAAACCATTGTGGTTAATTCTTGTTAAGTTTTTCACGATGGACTAACCAACCTTTTTTTTTTCCAAAAAATATGGCAAACAAGCATATGACCCGTCTGATAGAGTAATCTATTACTACAGCCTATGGACGCCTACAACACCAGGGGTGTCACGTGCACGTTGCCGACCCTGAAGAAACCTTAATAGGTATATCCTTTTTGAAGAACCTATTGTAGTCTCTAGGGAAAACCTCGGCAGGGAGTTCATTGCACAGTCTGAGCATGGGAGAAAATTTCTCTAATACCTAAAATACATATAAACATACATACATGTATACGTATATATTATGAACTACTGTCTACTTTATTACTTGTTCTGATTTAGAAAATTCAATAGGCGAGACTGAACACTCTTCTAGAAGGTAAAGTCATTCATCAAGCCAATATATTTAGCATAAAAAACGTACCTCGTCAAACAAATAGCTATAAATGTTCATACAGCCAGCTCTTAATGGAAATATAAAAACTGCAACAGCACAGCATGTACCCCAGCCATATTCGTAGGCCTTGCTGTTCGTTATCTCGGCGTGGGCGAGAGCTTTGTACCGGGGAGGGAGTTTGTTGATCAGGTTATAGTCTCGATTCATCTCGTCCATTAGTTGAGTGGCATTGTCTTTTTTTACATATAAGAGTATCATCTGTTAATGAGATTGACTAGTTATTTATCAACACAAATAAATTTTTACACAAGTAGGTACACAAGTAGTCGCCTCGTGGTCTTGGCATAGAATGGGCCACCCCTTCCTTTAACGCGGGTGTCTTAAGAGGCAAGGCAACCAGAGGGAGGATTTGTTCAAAAGTTGATTGCTTGGGTACCTCTGTCACATTCGTGTTTCAACCGTGAAGCAGTTGTGTTTGCATGACTGTGTTTCGGTTTGAAGGGTGGGATATGGCTGTGAATTTACTGGGTACGGAGGAATAACACCTGAGTCCTCAGGAATGACAATGCATGGGGGGAGCATCATGCACGAAACAGTATACCTATTCTGTTATGTCCATGGTACTGCTCACGTCTATAGGCGACGGTTACCACTTTCCATCAGGTAAACCGTCAGCTTGTTTGCCATTCTAAGTTGTATAAAAAATAGTTACAATTTTATTATATTAGTGTTCCTCAACTTTTCGATTTCAATTATAGCAAATGACCTTAAGAAAACAGCCGGTGAACGGTCCAGCAATTGTGCTGATTCGGATAATGTTGGAAATGTCACCTTCCATCCAGAAATGGTATATGTCGTTAGCGCTCATCAGTAACAGAGGAGCGGCTGATGTGAGAACGATAGCTGAAACATTGTATGAATATTCAATAATTAATATTATTTCTTTTACAAATTAAAAGGCCGGCAGGACACCTGCAATGCTATTGTGCAAATATGGCGGTGGAGTGTAATTTTTTTTTTATAACACAGGGGGCAAACGAGCATGCAGCTCACCTGATGGTAAGTGACTACCGCCGTCCATGATCACCCACAACTATGCTGCCGGCCTTTTAAAAAGGAATATACTATTTCTTGAAGGTTATGATGTCGTATCGGTTCAGAAATACTGCTGCTGGAAGTTGATTCCAATTGTACGTGGAAGAAAGTGCCTTGAAAAACGCACGGTGGAAGACCGCCGCTCATCCAGATGGTTGGGATGAAACTTTAATTTGTGGCGGGTTGTACGGTGGTGAAAATCAGCAGCAGGTATCAATCCGAACAATTGTGTCCAATCCAATCTAATCCGAGTAGTTGTGGCAAAACTAATTATTTTGATTTCAAAACTAAATTAATGAACCGATTTTGATGAAGTTTCTGTCCTTTTCGATAAAAAATAAATTTTCCAAAACAATTTACAACTGACGAAGTTAGAAGAGGAAAATATTGTTAATAATGGAGACTAAGGGTCCCATTGCTGGCAATATACCCAAACAGGTCGACCTCTCCGTGGTTTCCCCTGGAAATCATCGTGCTGAATTCCAAGCGTATGCTTTACCTTTTTATTTTTACCTATCATCCCTCACTGGTGCTCCGCTAACATATATCTCTAGCGTAGGCGGGGTTACCATACCATAATCATCCAATAAAAAAAACTGACGAAGTTATATGGTAACAAAGATAAAAAAAACTGAATAGAGAACCTCCGTCCTTTTGAAATCGGTTGAAAACTGTTAACTGTAGAAAAAAAGGTAAAAATTTGTACTTACGTATAGCCAAAAGTCGCCACTTCTCAGTAGCTGTGTTGGGGTACATGACACTCAGTACCAATGTTAAGGAAATCAATTTGAATGTTTTATGGTATGGCTCTATGAAACGTGTACTGCGACCTGGATAATTGGAATAATTGGATTACAGACAGGGGTCGGCTCTCGCGTTTTTTTATACAATAGGCATGTTTTTTTTTTAAACAATTTAGAATGGCAAACAAGCTGACGGCCCACCTGATGGAAAGTGATAACCGTCGCCTATAGACATGAGCAGTACCATGGACATAACAGAGTATGCTGTGTCGCTCATGATATCCCCTTGCGTTCTTCTTCGATTCTTGAGGACTAAGTTACGCCTCTATATCCTACAATTTGACGGGTGCACTATTCCATCTTCATCCACAAAATTAAGCTTTGTTTTATTTGAAAGGTGAACTCTTAAAGAATATTTTAGGTGTGACAATATGTCCATATGTTTGAGAATTATAAATTTGTTATTGAGGTATGGTATTCGACTTTTATAGGTCTGAACAATTCGAAATTTGGTTTGTCTGTTACTTTAATGATATTGTAAGAACATAATAACACAATTCACACAAATGCACGCACACACACACACACACACACATTTATTTATCATTTGTCATTGTTATCATTCTATTAAATTTTTTATTTAGGCAATTAGAGTAAGGGCCTGATGATACCAAAGCTTGTTCTTAGTGTAATACTGTATATACAGGTATTAACCTAGTATAAACACAAGATCCAAAGGCAAATTATATCGCTTTTTATTTACAGTTTAATTCACATAATTTAAACTTAGTGACCTATGTAATTTTTTTAAATTTTTTAATAATATAATATAAAATTTTATATTGAAAAAAAAAAAACTTTGACACGATGCTGCAAAATCGCCTGTAATCAGCAGGATACTCCAGTCTTCACCACTCCAAATCAGAAATATCGTGTTTAAGAGCATTGGAATTATAAATGGCAAATTTGTCACATAATGTACATATATGGAACAAAATTTGTTCCATATACTTACATTATTGTTCTCTTGTATGTATGTGTCGCTATGTAAACAATAAGGAATCGAACTCATTGCAAAAAAAATATTGTAATAATCATATCAAAACAAAGGACGTCATCCCGAAACAAAGCTAAGAAAAATAAATATAAAAGAGTCAAGAATCTCCTATTTTGGAAGCAATGGTAATTGAACTAATAATTAATATATAATTATTAAATTAATAAGTAATAAATAATAATTAATGTCTGTAAGGCGCTATGCATTACAGAGTTTCGTCTCCCTGTGAAGCGTAAGCCCACATATATGCATGCATATGCATAGACCACTTCTAGATCAAGTCCAAACATTTGTCGTCATCGGCTAACATAGTAATTTTATAAAATATATTGTGTTCGTATGTTAGTTTTAAAAAGGAACATCTAATATATGAAATTCTCGTGTCGCGGTGTCTGTTACCAAACTCCTCCGAAACGGCTTTACCGATTTTTATGAAATTTTGTTCGCATATCGGGTAGGCCTGAGAATCGGCTAACATCTATTTTTTATACCCCTCAATGATAAGGGTGACCCACCCCTAAATATTTTTTTTTTATTTTTTTGACAAAATTTTTAATTTTTATTTTATTATGATTTAGCATTGAAAAATACATATAAATTCAAATTTTCACGCTTCTACGATCAACCCCTGTTTTTTAATCGCGATATTTATATGCCGCAATAGGATTGCAAGATGGCAATCGAATATAATAATTGTAGTAGGATAAATTTTCGTGTATAGTTCTAGAAATATTGTACACGGTAAAACAGATGGTAAGTTTTATAAATTAATATTCTATTACCATTATCATGATTCTCCATCGGTCGTCCGTATTTCCCATAATTTTCCATGATTTATTTTTAATAATAACACCACCCACCCGAGCGATGTTTTCAGAATCACTGTGCATTTCTAATTGAAAGAATGATTGCATGATGCGATGTATTAAAACTATAGTTTTTCCATGGCTTCGCTTGGCTAAACCAGAGGGAGACTTTGTACAAAAGTCGATTGCTTGGGCACCTCTGGTCCATTTGTGTTTCAACCGTGAAGCAGTTGTGTTTGCATGGCTGTGTTTCGGTTTAAAGGGTGGGATATAGCGTGAATTTACTGGGTACAGAGGAATAACACCTGAGTCCTCAGGAATGGCAACGCATGGGCGAAACATTGTACTCTGTTATGTCCATGGTACTGCTCATGTCTATAGGCGACGGTTACCACTTTCCATCAGGTGGGCCGTCACCTTGTTTGCCATTCTAAGTTGCATAAAAAAAAAACGTTTATTTTTAAATTTATTTATAAAAAAAATATTTATATGTTGTATTAAATGTTTTAGTTTCATTAAATTTACGTAATTTTAACAAATTCGTCCCCTGTCCAACTTCTGTGGATATTTCAACTGTACTTTCAGAAAATTCAATGTCATCGGATTATAGAAGGAAACATTTTACAAAATGCTTTCTGAAGACCCGTAACTGAAAAAGTTCAACGAAATTAAAATCGCATTAATTGCAAGTCTTCCTTATTATGGACAACATAGTATACTCTACTCATGGTTATGGGCGACGGTTACCACTTTCCATCAGGTAGGCCGTCAGCTTGTTTATTCCTATGCCATTCTAAGTTGTTTAAAAAAAATTCTGTTGTGTCCATGCTACTGTTCAGTAACTATATGCGAGCACGTAGACGGCGCTTATTTGATGTTCCGTTAGGAAAAACAGAGTTGGCAAGCTCTCCTCTCTCTTACATTGAAACTACTCAATGATATTTTCAGCTGGTATCCGCAATTGGACGTATTTACTTCCAAATTGCTTTAGTTTCGTCAGATGACCACAGACTGTTTGCGTTCAGAGATTTAGGATCTAATGTTATTTCTACTTAAGTTAAATCTTTTTAATATTATTCCTTTTAATTATATATATTATTTCTTTGTATTGTGTATTTTTTTTATACCACTGAGGTGGCAAACAAGCATACGGCCCGCCTGATGGTAAAGCGGTTACCGTAGCCTATGAACACCTGCAATACCAGAGGTATAACGCGCGAGTTGCCGACCCTGAAGAAACCTCTTTACCCCCCTTTTGAAGAACCCCATGCTGTAGTCTCTTGGGAAAACCTCGACAGGAAGCTCATTCCATAACTTGAGTGTCCGTGGGAGAAAACATCTCTGAAACCGCGTTGTACGCGATCATTTAGGCTGTAAGGTATGAGGGTGAACTCCCTGTCGATGGCGAGCCGTACGATGATGGAAAGAGGCCGTAGGCATCATATTGAATAATTCCTCTGAGCACAATTTATTTATGTACTGATGCTTGCCTGGGTGAAAGTATTGAGAGATCGTAAAACTGATGTAATAAATTGATGCATTTGATGAAATAAATAAATATCTATAGGGGACAGTTGCCATTTTCCAACAGGTGGGCCGTCAGTTTTTTTGCCATTCTATTCAATACATTTTTAGAGTCAACTTCCAGCAGCAGTATTTCCGAACCGATACGACATCATAACCTTCAAGGAAGAGCATATTCCTTTTTAAAAGGCCGGCAGCATACCTGCAATGCCGTTGGTGTTGTGGGTGATCATGGGCAGCGGTAGGTCACTTACCATCAGGTGAGCCACATGCTCGCTTGCCCTCTGTGTTATAAAAATATGATAAATTTTTCTTTTAAGGTTTGTTGAAACATTAATAGAGACATTTCAAGTGTAACTGCAAATATGTACCTGCATGTATTACGTTCTAGAGGTAAGGTCGTATTTTATTTAGCTTGAAAAAAATAAAAAGGAATAATGACAAAATATCGTACATGGACGAATCTTTTAATACACTTGTACATTAAACGCTTTTTTTATATGAATTTTATTATATGAAACAGTTATGAAACATTCAAAATCAAATTATCTACGTAGTTAGTGAATGTATTATTACATACACTTTTTAAAATGAACACTTCCATACATAAAGCCGTAATTTGTACAGAATTTATGAGGGCAATTTCTAATAAATTCTACTGGGAAAAATAACACTAGCTCATGGCGTATGATTATGAAATTGTCACTGGTTTACTATAATTGCAAATGGTAGGTTTGCAGCGTAGCTTAAACTTGAATTATGACTGTTATTAAGTAATTTTATAAAATATCGTAACATGGTACAAGACGGCACAGTGCGGATTTTAATTGTATATTCTTTATTGCATAATAACATTTTGTACAAATGCCATATGGCATTTTCTACCAGCTAACCATTGGGTAAAAACAGAAAGCGTATGAAGGGCAGATGTGGTGAAAAATACGCAACTTAATTATAGTAACCTAATGAAATCGTACACAATACATAAAAAATACACATATAATACATAAAAATTACTTCATATATGTACATATATGTATGTATATATATTAAATGATTTTATCATCACGATAATGTTCTAAGTATTTAATTGTGTTATAACAAAATAAATAATACATACATAATTATATGTTTAATTATGTATGTATTATTTATTTTGTATATACCTATCTATCCTATTTAAAAGCTGCGCTCTTGTCGGTGGAGCTCTTGCCACTCACTACGATTTTCAGTGAGTCTCTTCACCTCTTGATACGACACGACACCAATTCCTTCCTTGATCTGCCTGGTGTAACTATGCCTCGGTCGCCCTCTTCCCCTCTTTCCTTCTATCTTTCCCTCTATTATAATGTTCATAAGTTATTAATTTATTTTATATAGGTATACATTATTAGTTGTTATTTTCTTTACCTATCCCAATAATGAAGTACCGTGTCCCTGATTCACTATTCACCCCAAATGTTGACTTGTAGAGAATGCTACTAGCATTAAGTCAGCCTTTTGTACCTTATTTTCTTTTGCTTAATAAAGTTATTTAAATAAATAAATAAATAAGCATTTAATTAATTAAAAAAAGGGAAGATATAGATTAATACACAATAAAATTCAGACAAATATAGGAATTTATTTCTTTTTCAAATTGGTTTAAATAAAAGTTAATTGAGTTTTTATTAATAAATATTTTATTGTCACAATAATATAATACATTGACGTTGATTAAATTGATTTATGTGAATAATGTTTTTTTGGATTGGGACACCCAACTCACCTGGCGATATTAAATATACTTTACGATTTCATGCCTAAAAATAATAAATAAGGTGTTACCAAATTATCTGCATTCCCTTTAAGGGAATATAGTATTACGCATATACTTTGCGATAATAATAGAATTTCGTGTCTCAAATGTCATAATATTATTCATACAAAAAAAGTGTTCTTAATAAATGTAAACTTTTCATCCTGTGTAAAAAGTGCCTTTAAAAAAACGTTACGCTAAAACTGACTGAGTGAGCGCGACCGACAATGTGATAGAGAAAAGTATAGTTATGAGGGCGGTTTACAAGCAATGAAGTAGTTTATGTACTTTATCATTTTTTTTTAAATAATTTCATACTACTTCGACATGAAATTCCTTTTTTATCGTAATGTATATATCTAATACTATGCCATGTAGCAGGGAATGCAGGTAATTTGGTACCACCTTATTTATTATATACAAAAAAAAAAAACATAGAAATCGATCGAGCCATTTCGGAGGAGTTCGACAAACATCGTGACATAATATTTTGATATCACCATCAACAATATGACTGTAACTACTAATGAACTGTCACTTTTCTCATATTGGGTTTGCTGGAAGAAATCTCTATTGGAGATAAGCTCGCCTTTGTGCACTATTATGTTTGTTTTTACATTTCAATAACCTTTTGTGTACAATAAAGAATAAAGAAAGAATAAGAATAGCGGCCTCTCCAATAATGGGGGTTTAGAAAGCAGTTGCCACTCTTGGCAGGCGGGTTGGCAACCGCAGTTGGCTTTTGGTGATGTTTTAAGAGGGACGTTTCAAGAACGTTTCTTCTGGACGAATTATTAATATTTTTAACAGATGTAGAAAGAAAGAAAGAAAGAAATAATTTAATCAAAAGAAGCACGCGGCCCACACAGTAGCGCACAAAACAAAAACAAAAGAAATCAAAAACAAAACAAACAAAAGAAAATAATAATTATATACAAATAGATAGCAAATATACAAATAAATAGCAAGATAGAAAAATAAATAATACGAAACTTTAAGACTGCAAAACTGTTAATACTAAATTAAACGACATAATTCCTTCTGTTACTCTCGAACCATACAACAAATGTGCGTATTTGTGTGGGACGCAGTGTCACTATGTATTCAGAATCAGACTGGTCAGCCTGTTCTCCGCTGGGCGACTCTAGTCCTTCGTCTATTGGTATTGTTCTGAAAGTAACCATTTAAATTTTAAATTATAATAATAGCGCATCCGAGATGTCAATTATGTAACAACAAGAGGGAGACAATTGTTAGTAAGAACGGTTTAATATATAGTAATACCTATATATTGTAGTTACAATATCTATACATATATTGGCCCAATAACAGATATATTACATATCGGTTATCCAATATATAATATAGAAAAGAAGGACCCGCTCGTCATGAATATACGAGTAGATATTCGACTGGTATGGATATTGTAATGGGTGGCCATCAATGTCCAGAAGAGCTAGATATATAGATATCGGATATTACGCATCTCTAGTTTAGTAACGGAAACTACACAAGAATAATACCTGAGTCCTCAGGAATGGCAACGCATGGGGGGTATCATGGGCGAAACAGTATACTCTATTATGTCCATGGTACTGCTCATGTCTATAGGTGACGGTTACCACTTTCCATCAGGTGGGCCGTCAGCTATTATTGCCATTCTAAGTTGTATAAAAAAAAAACTGTTAGTCTGATTGTTAGCAATAACTCTAGGGGGGAAGGGATTGTTGTTGCTGGCAATATACCCTATTAAAACGACCTACACGCGGTTCCCTTAAAAACACTAGTACTATCTAGTATCTATCTATCTATCTATCTAACCCTGGTGCCAGCGCATACTGGTAGCGCAAACAGGGTTACTATTCCATTCCCACACATTAAAAAAAACCTTTTTAGATCCTACACACGGTTTTTTAGGGAAACATTGTGTAAATTCTAGCATTTTCGTCACGATGGACCAATTAACCGTATCATATTAGTTTACTCCAACCTGCTAAATTAATTGTAATTTGAAATAACAAAAGTGAATTTAAACGAAAAAAAGTGGAAGAAGCGAAAGAGGTTTGTTTGAGTCAAAGCATTTGACGTTCCATTGTTTCTGCCTACCCTAATGGGAGACAGGCGTGACAGATATGTATATGTATGTATGTATGAATTTAAACAAAAGTTTGTCAAAATTTTTGACAAACTTTTGTTTAAAATTATACATTCTGACCTCTTTTTCCTTCTTTTCTCGGTTCTCCTATCATATTCTGCCTCGTCATCTACATATTCACTGTGTGATTGTGCATCGTAGTCTTGCGAATCAAAATGGGTTTCTTCACGGCGTTTAGTTCTGTATCTTGATTGCTCTAACATTTGTCAACCAAGAAAAAAATATATGTATTATATATAATATATTGCCATCAACAGGGAATTCATCCTCACACACTTGAGCGTAAATGGTCACGTACAGTGCGGTTTCAGAGAAATTTTCTCCCGCGAACGCTCAGGCTGTGAAATGAGCTCCCTGCCGAGACTACAGTATGGGGTTCTTCAAAAAGGGTAAGGTTTCTTAATTAAGGTGTCTTCAGGACCGGCAACGCACACGTGACACCACTAGTGTTGCAGGCGTCCATAGGCAGCAGTGACCGTTTACCATTAGACGGGCTATATGCTAGTTTGCCACCTTTGTGGTATAAAAAATTTATTTCTCTATCATAATAGTTAATTTATTATTAAAATCAGCTCATGATGTAAAGGATTAAAAAAAAAACATAAATATAGTATATACCTTGAAAATAACATACAACTTTTTTTGGACAGTTGTTTAAAAATAGATTTCTAAGTGTATGTATTTTTTGGATAGCTGAATTTTTTAACATTTTTAATCATTAATTTATTTATTTATTTAAACTTTATTGCACAGTGAAATTCTACGTACATATGGCGGACTTAACATTGGACAGTGTTCTCTACCAGAATCATTATGTAATCAGAGAATAAGTAGGCGTTGCATTTATTAATAAATAATGATAAAAAGTAAAAACCTTGAGGTGTATCTTCTTCCATTGGTTCACATTCCTTAACTCTTCTTCTGTTTTCTGGGTTGTTTTCTCTAGTCCTTCTTTTCCCGTCATTTAAGAAGAACGGCATATCCACCTTGACATTCTTTCTTCTTTTTTTATTCCTTCCTTTTCTCGCTTCTTTGGTTGTATATTCTTTAACAAAATATTGCTATTAGTAATTCACAGGGAGATCTCATATATTCGCAAGATAAAATGTACATCAGGTCTTTATTATTTACAATTACCTTCCATTACCACTTTTTTTATCAAAATAAAAATCTATCATATCTATTTTACTGAATTAGGTGCTATTGTGCGGTTATTTGGTCAGAATTACTTTGTTTAATTAACATTCAAAAATTGACTACTATTATTACTACAAAAATTTCCACAACACACATTTATTGTCAGTATTCTACCAGGGTAATTGAATTTTATGCAATCATGGTCGAAAAATAACAAAAAATCATATATATACATAAATATATATCAGTGATTTTGATATCGTTTTACCCAACCCTGTACATATACAATAAGTCAGTAAATGTGGGAAAAATGTCGTTAAAGGAATCGTTATTGTTTGACACTCCATTGTCCAATCAATCACAATTTACCAAACTATTAATTTGGTAAATATTTGTATATGCATTAAACATTTCCGAACGCAATATCCTTCCACCCTCCTTTCCTATCCATATTCCCTATCAAATCTGGGATCACATTGGGGGGTAGATGCACAAAGTCGGTATATAATCCAACTGCGTGTCGAGCTGATCAAGTTCCGCCAAGATCACGAATGATCTCCGCCAGTTGCGAATTATTCAATCAGCCGCGATCTCCGCGGTAACATAGTGACACCTTCTGCAAATCAACAAAAGTGTTGGATAATTTGAAGAGAGAACGAGAACCTAAGAGAAAGAAGAAGAAAAGACCTACACGCGGGGACTAAGTGAACCAGGTTTGTCCTTTACCCTTCTTTTTATCCAACATAATTATAAGCTTCATTGTTGGATAATTGAATTCGGATTTTGATACTGGCATTATGTTATAAATGTTATATTTGTCTTTAACTTCAATACCCAAGCAGCGTGCTGCAATGAAGTCATTTTTTTTTCTCGTTTGTTGTTTGCATTTGCACTGAATAAAATATTTTTCTTTCTTTCTTTCTTTCTTTCATTAGATGCTGTGACAGGAGATCTTCATGCCACAACGACAGGGGTAGCCACGTACCATAAATGCTTGATAACAATGTCATATAAAACATAAATAAGAAAGTTAAGTTCAAATCTGTAAACAGCTGCAGTTGATCCTAATCTGTCTTTTATATTCTTGTTAAAATTGTTACTATACCTATTTCTACTGATGTATCTCCATAATCTTCCTCTTTATAGTATCTCCTTGTCTTCTTCTTCCTTCTAATTCTAGATTCTTCCTCTAAACTCCTCAACATCGGTTTGAACGGATATGTTCTCTTAGTTGTCGTCTTGTAATACATGTCGTAAATTGATTTTGTAACTCCATCGTCAGCATCATCTAGAGAAGCGACTAGAAATTAGTTTAAAATTTAAACACTTTGTTGAATTTGGTCTAAAAGATAACGTAACTTAACACTATTTTTGTCGCTAAAGTTATAGCACCTTAGTCCTCATTGAAATATAAACAACCATATCCATGACTTTGCCAATGAAAAATTATTTATATTTGATTCTATTATTTTATCCAACATACCTAATAAGAATTCTATTTTATAATTCTAATCTTTTACCTGTATCTCTAGTTTTCTTTAAATTTTCGCGTTCATTTCTTCTGATCTTCTTCAGATTCGTCGATAAGTCCTCTTCATCGGATTCTATATTCCCAGTGTTTCTCTCATCTAATGAATATTGATTTTGCTTAGACTTTTTATTGATAGAACCCACTTCCTTTGCATTTGTCTTTACTTGTCTTCTATTTTCAATTTTATCAGTTTTATTCAAAACATTTTTAAATGTGTTTGTCTCAGCGTAAGACGTAGTTGTGGAATTATAATTGAGATCTGTTTTATTATCATCAATTTCAGTTTTTTGTTGGTCATATGCTTCATTAATTATTATTACGTTTTCATTGATGTTTTCTGTTGAGTTTAGTGATCGTTTTCTCCTGTCGTATTCGTAAGTAGATTTCGGAGCTTTTATTTTGGCTCTTTTGTCTATATTACTTTTGGGTCGTAGTTTTTTTCTGGAATAATCCACTTCTTCATCTGAATAACGTTCTGTAAGTGTTAAATAATAAGGAATAAGAACTAAACTTTTAAAAATCCGACTCATGATGATATTAATTTATTATAAGTTTACTTATGGAAAAAA
This sequence comes from Galleria mellonella, assembly GCF_026898425.1. Lineage (NCBI taxonomy): Eukaryota > Metazoa > Arthropoda > Insecta > Lepidoptera > Pyralidae > Galleria > Galleria mellonella. Next base: position 5,655,977 of record NW_026442015.1, read on the forward strand.
ATAATGGGGGTATATAATGGGCGTATGGCACATACTGATATATCAATTCCTAATTGATATATTCGTCGATTTAAATTGATTTTGACTATTTTATTGTATTATTATTTTTGGAAAAATTATTATTAAATACAATGCCAGATTTTGGATTCTTAGAGACTGTATTTACATTGTGTCTTCTATTCTATTTTATTCTATTACTCAGATTGTTCCATTATTCCATTGCTCGTGGCTTTGCAGTCCTAGTGTTACATGTGTCTTTAGATTACAGTGACTGTTTACCATCAGACGGGCTGTAGCTTGTTTGTATCCACCTTATTGGTATAAAAAATAAAGAATTATGAGGTTGATTTGAAATTAATTAATAACTTTTTTAGTTTTTATTAATTACATACCAGATTCCCTAACATCGCCGTGTTTAGTAGATTTGTCATCGCCGTAATCCATGATATCTTCAGCCAATATACCATCATCAGCACCATTGTACACGTACCTGCATAGAAGACATGATTATTTTAAGGCAACCTTAATTATATTAAATTAATTAAAGTAAAACAAATATAAAAGAATATATATTTTGTGCAATTATATTCTAATCTTGTTAAAACAATTAAAATCCCAATCTCCCGGCAAATTTTGGTAATAAACATTAATGCTTTTGCGTTGTTTATTACCCATATTAAATTAGAATTGTTGATGTACCTCGCCATTGCATTATATTTATTTATAATTTAAAATAATTATATTACAATTTCCATTATTTATATTATGATATTATTCATATCGTTAATGTTTTTACTCATTTAATGATATTTAATAATTTAATTATATTTTAATGTTTATCAAACACAAGGTATGCTGTAGTTGCCTATAAATGTAAGAACAGTTAGATCTAATCTACCAGTGTATTATATTGAAATGTTTAGCTGTATCTTATGTTGGTAATCCCATAAATAAAAAAATAGAACTTAATCCTATGCCTATTTACCCCCTCAGTGGTATAAAAAAAGAAAAAAAAAACACATTTGCTTTTAGTGTATATGACAGTTAATTATCATGATTTTATAGTGTTTAAGTTTTTTTCATGTAGGTATTGTCTATGTCTTATTTCTGATCTGTCTTTGCCTTGTTTATTTTTTAATTATATCGTTTAATTAATAAATAGTCTTTTAGTATATAATTTACGGCGTGAATTTACTGGGTACAGAGGAATAACACCTGAGTCCTCAGGAATGGCAACGCATGGGGGGTATCGTGGGCGAAACAGTATACTCTGTTACGTCCATGGTACTGCTCATGTCTATAGGCGACGGTTACCACTTTCCATCAGGTGGACCGTCAGCTTGTTTGCCATTCTAAGTTGTATAAAAAAAAAAAAAAACAAACAATCTACGCAACAAAAGTAATATAAGAAATTAATTACTTTTTTATTAATTAATTATTACTTACTACTATTATTTTTAGTTAGATTTTTAATTATTATTGTTTACTTTTTAATTAATTATTTAATTACCTAGTGCTCCAATCCATTTGTCTCGCATCATCCAGCCACTGGTTGGCGGCTAGCGTCGTCTCCCGCACCATTTTGACTTGCAGCTGCAGAAAGATCTTGCGCAGATCCACCGTCACATGTGATGTCGCTATGTATCCTTCAGGGGCTTCTGATTTGTGTCCCTTTAAATTTCCTATAGAAAATGATCTTTTTACATAAGAAGAAAACAGTAACTTGGATGATAAAACTACAGATTCTGTAATCTATGGTTTCTTTTACATGGTAAACTTTTAAGATAACGTAACGCCATGACCAAATAACTTTTATTTCATGGAACCCCATATCAAACGATTACAAATCAAAAACACTGTAAATTAAATAAGAACAAAAGCTTTTATTAGAAATATTTTAAAAGTATAAAACATGTTATTAGTTTCCTTTAACTTTTTATGTGAAGAATGAAATTGTTTCACTGTATAAATAATTTCGTGGAGTCCTGGTGACTTTTTTACAGAACCCCTAGGTTTGGCGGAACCTACTTTAGGAAGCATCTTTAAAAAACGTTTAAAGAATGCTTACTTTTTTACTTTATTCGAGTAGTAAATATTTTATATTATTCTCAATTTCGTGTATAATATAGTATATGTCATATATGTGTGAGTATATTTGTTATTTATATATATTATTTATTCGTTTATATATGTAAATTTAGTATGTATGTACCTGTATCAATAATTACTAGTACCGCATTCGAGTATTCTGACACTTCCCTATGGTTGACTGGGAGAGAATGCTGTGAGCATTATGTCCGCCATGTACACATATTTGTACTAATGAATAAATAAATAAATAAATTGCTGCTTTAGACTATGTCTAAAGATCTATAGGTGGTAGATATGCATACAACTATGACATGTACTTTACCTATACAGGAAAGTAAACTAGTTACAATCCTCGGCTTTGGGGGAAAGGGATTGTTAGTAATGGAGACTAAGAATCCCATTGCTAGCAATATACCCAACCAGGTCGACCTCCTCGCGGTTCCCCCTGGAAACTATTCCAGATGAATTCATCATGATGGGCTAACTGGCCTGTTTTATCCTCTTCGATCATCCTTCACTGGTGTCTTGCCAGCGTATCCCGTTAGCGCAGGCGGGGTTACCATTCCATTTTCATCCACTAAAAAAATCCTCGGCTTTGCCTAATATCCTATGTGTTAATAATGAAATTCATTCGAATTCGCTAAGCTGTTTAAGCATGATTGTGTGACAAACATTCTTTCTTTCAAAGCAACTCTAATATTTATAACATTAATAGAATTAGAAGACTAAATTGTAAACAGTTTTTTTTACCGAGTTAAAGTAATCAACCATACTTAGTGTTATACAACTAAGGTGGCAAACAAGCATACGGCCCACTGTATCCGATTTTAAGCGGTTACCTTAGCCTATGAACGCCTGCAATACCAGCGGCATTACGCACGCGTTACCGACCCCGAAGAAACCTCATTCCCACTTTTTTGAAGAACCCCATACTGTAATCTCTTGGAAAAACCTCGACAGGGAGTTCATTCGACTTTTATAAAGATTGGGATGAAAGACGAAAAGTTTTACCTCTCTCAGTCGTTTCTAATGTATTTTCAAGCCTGAGTAGCACGGAGCCAGCCTTCCACGGCTCCAGAGTTAGTACGTGAATGTGTCTTGGCAGACCGTGTACTCGAAGAGACGAGTACTGAGAATAGAATAAGTTTTTTATACGTCTTATGGCAAACAAGCTGATGGCTCGCCTGATGGGAAGCGGTAATCGTGCGTCGCTTATAAACATGAAAGGCACCGTGGCCATCGCAGAATACACTGTGATAACAATAGCACTGCGCATGCGTAGATAATCCTGAGGAAGCAAATTGAAAGAAATCATTAAAAATACAATTAAATAGTCTTTTTTTAAAAGGGTCATACTACGAGGTATGGAGGACTCAGCATGAAGACAGATAGATAGACTTGTAATATACATATTATCTCCATACCAAGTCCTTTCCGGGGTAGACAGAGAAACCCAAATATTAAAAGTATATATACTCGTATGTTACCAGAGGGAGACTGTACAAAAGTCGATGGCTTGGGTACCTTTGTCCCATTCGTGTTTCTACCGTGAAGCAGTTGTGTTTGCATGGCTGTGTTTCGGTTTGAAGGGTGGGATATGGCGTGAATTTACAGGGTACAGAGGAATAACATCTAAATCCTCAGGAATGGCAATGCATGAGGGGTATCATGGGCGAAACAGTATACTCTGTTATGTCCATGGTACTGCTCATGTCTATAGGCGACGGTTACCACTTTCCATCAGGTGGGCCGTCAGCTTGTTTGCTATTATAAGTTGTATAAAAAAAATGCACTTTCATAATAACTCGTCACATGCATGAACTCTGTTCCAGAAACCTTTGGCTTCCATTTTCTATCTAAACATAATACCAGTAAGTTAGTCTAGGTCCTGCTTAAGAAAATAATATACCATTATAATATAACATCAATGCCACAGAGAATGAATATGTTAATCAAAATGAATCATCTAAATCGATCAGATTATATTTTTATTGATCTTCGCCACTTCAACTTACGCGTAAAATATTGATGCCCATTAATTCTTCTCTTTCCGCGTCTAGGGAAGGTAGATAAAGTTTTGTTTGAGAAATCAGTTCAGGGTACGATAGGGCTGATATACCTGAAGAAGGTAAAAGCCCTTAAGATAATATTAAAAAAAAAAACTTACGCGTTTGTTTCTTATGTTTTGCCACTTTCGCCTGTTCATCTTATCTCCAGCCGTAAGGAACAGCCACGGCTCCATCATCCACTTCCTGGCTGATTGGGACACTCGCTCCGGAAATGTCTGGTCGTCCACTGCGAATATTGGTATTATTCTGAAGACAAAATTCTGCACTAACAACAACTTCATTTACAAAGTTATTTATATGAGTTAATATTAGCTAGTACGGGTACAAGGGGAAGGGATTGTTAGTAATGGGGAGGTTAGTCCCATTGCAATCAATATACCTTATCATGTTGACTTCCACGCGGTTCCCCCTTTTTTTTATTAACGTCTGGAAAATGCTTTATGCAGATCCATACACCTTGTGAAACGCGGTACCCCCTGGAAACTATCGTGACTAATTTATCGTTGAATCCGTCACGATGGGCAAACTGATGTGCCTATTCATCCTCATCTATCACCTCTCTACTACGTACTTTCTACTACTATGCCATTATCAACCAATAAAAAAAAAAACAAAAAGTACGGATACAACCTATTAGGGGTTGGTAATATGTAGGAATATCTAGTACAATATCTGTATACTGGTCCAATAACGAATATTTTAAAAGTCTGTTATCCAAAAAATAATATTGGATAACAGCCTTTTAAAATAGATATTCGGCGAATACGGGCGATATCGAAATGGGTGATGTACCAATGGGTGGTGACCTTTGTTGTAGAGGAACCCGATATATAGATATCGGATCGGTATCCATATTACTCATGGTTATGTTGATTGCAAAAATAATTATTTTGTCAGTTCGGATTTGACGAAGACATTGCGTAATATGAACAACAAAATATGCAGATGAATTGGAAACCCCGTCTTATTGGAAGTCTTTTGAAAATTTTTGCTTTAAGTTAATGTTTAAATCATTTATGATCTCTGAAACTAAGTTGTAAAAAAAGCCCACTTATAAACACAGCAAGGAGTTTTATGGCTACTGTATATATTATCAGGAACTGTACGACTTTAGTTTGAGTTTTTGTTTGTTCTTAGAGTCAAATAAATCTATAATTAAAGGCATATTTTTCTTGTAATTTTCTACAGCCACCACGAACAACTAAGTCACGCATTTTCTGCACCCGGGTATAAAAATTAGTTCTGTGCCTGTAATTTTTTAATGACAGTGGTGGAGTTGGTGAAATACTTAGGTTACATTCTGACAGGATCCTGTGGTACTCTGTGTTACCCCTTTACCTTTGGGGTAAAATGAGCCTAAGCGTGTTTATTAGTAAAATCTTCTAACCCTCATGCCTGAAGTTGCCGAACACAATCCTGTGCTTGCCTTTGATGACCAGTCCTACACCATACTCTTCTTCATTCAGTGCCTCTTCTAAACCGAAACCATCGTCCGTTAGCAGTCGTCTATGGACCTACGGTATAGAAGAAACAAGCTATAGGGTATGAATAAAACCGAAAAAGTATAAGAGTTTTCATGGCTTCTCTTTAACACCTAAAAATGCATTTTTATCTTATATTAGAGACTGGCGGCCCGTCATTTTTACATTTTAAAAAGTGGCCGTTAAGGCTGCACACGCGGCTGAAGCTTAAAAATGGAGTAACTTCTCCCGTTTTCCCAAGATTTCCCTTCACTGTTCTGCTCCTATTGATCGTAGCGTGATGAAAAGTATACTATAACCTGACCAGGAGTATGAATAATAATTGTACCAAGTTTCGTTAAAATCCGTCGAGTAGTTTTTGTTTCTATAACGAACATACAGAGAGACAGACAAAAATTTTACTGATTGCATTTTTAGCATCAGTATCGATCACTAATCACCGCCTGATAGTTATTTTGGAAATATATTTATGTACAGAATTGACCTCTCTACAGATTTATTATAAGTAATAGATTATCTTGAGAATCTACAATTTATGATTTTGTTCTATAAAAATCGCTTGGAATTGGAATAAAATAAGTATAGGATCGAGAGTAGAATCTCTATTGATAGCAAAAAGAATTAAATTCAGTGGAGAATTGGTGAAAACATAACACATAACAAACACAAAATACCATAAAATCAAAAACCTTTTCTAGTGATTTCATATATTTTAGCTCGTAATTTTACATAAGTACTGTAAATAAATTTTAATTGTAGCTTAACGATAAAAAGGCTCATTTACCATTAATTCTATTTCCCCTTCATTGTACGAAGTTCCACCTTGAGGTCTGTCAGTTAAAATACACATTTCAATACTGGAGTTAAGGGATTGGATGCAGATTCTAGAGGTCACTGGATAGTAACACGCAGAGATTGCCTTCTTTTGTTGTTGGCCTGCAAACAAAATCTTATAAGAATATTAAAAAAAAAAACTAAATCTAATATCTAAATATCTTTATTATCAAACGGTTAAGCACGACTGACTAAAAAAATATTGAAATATATTTATATTTTTACATTTGTATTATTAGTATTTTTTATGGCGGGTGAAATGTTTAAGATAGTTGCATTCTCACACATATTTGTTACGTCTATATAATATTACGCTTTAAATTTGTAAATATGTTAAATATATTGTACAAAAGCCGATTGCTTGGTTACCTCTGTCCCATTCGTGTTTCAACCGTGAAGCAGTTGTGTTTGCATGGCTGTGTTTCGGTTTGAAGGGTGGGATATGGCGTGAATTTACAGGGTACAGAGGAATAACATCTGAGTCCTCAGAAATGGCAACGCATGGGGAGTATCATGGGCGAAACAGTATATTCTGTTATGTACATGGTACTGCTCATGTCTATATGCGACGGTTACCACTTTCCATCAAGTGGGCCGTCAGCTTGTTTGCCATTCTAAGTTGTATAAAAAAAAAATCTATGTTACTGAATGGCTGAATAGTGAACGTATTTGAATGAAATTTAAATTAGAAATGAATTATGTTTAAAATAATACATTAGATATATAATTCATCGGCACAATTCTCAGTAATAAGAGATGTAATAGTTTAATAAGTTATATGTTGGTATTGTACTATAGAAAGCCCAATTTTAAGGTATTATGTGATGACCTTTGTTCCGCAGTAGAGCAGCTAATGGCTGATATGATGATGAAGATGTGATGTCCATGATTGAAAAGATTGACAGCCATCAATATGAGGTGAATCGTTACATTTGTCGTTCCAATTGAAATCTCAATTTGTATACGAAATGGCTACTTACTGGCAGTCTCGTTCCAGCAACTCCTTTTCATCCTCTGCCTGCCGTTGGAGTCGGTGAAGAACTCACCATTATTGGTGATATTCGTTGTGAAGACACTCACGACTTCTTTGCCCAAGTCCGTACTGGAAAGATGAATATTTTGCGTCACAATTATTCAAAAAACGGTTTTGATTCTTAAAAAAGAAACACCGATTTTAATACTTGCAAACCCTGTTTTTTTTTCTTCAAAAATTACTAAACTGATTTTCATGTACTACGGTTTCCAGGGCTAACCACATGGAAGTCGACCTGACAGGGTAGATTGCTAGCAATGGGGCTTTTTTTTTATACAACTTAGAATGGCAAACAAGCTGACGGCCCACCTGATGGAAAGTGGTAACCGTCGCCTATACACATGAGCAGTACCGTGGACATAACAGAGTAAACTGTTTCGCCCATGCGTTGCCATTCCTGAGGACTCAGGTGTTATTCCTCTGTACCCAGTAAATTCACGTCATATCCCATCTTTCAAACCGAAACACAGCCATGCAAACACAACTGCTTCACGGTTGAAACACGAATGGGACAGAGTTACCCAAGTAATCGACTTTTGTACAAAGTCTCCCTCTGGTAATTACCAACAATTCGTTCCTCCCGACGGTGGTCACATACCATCAGGATGATATGCTTTGTGTAGGTATATGAAAAATATTTACCCTATAGGTACAGGTCCTATGATCCACTCCAGCTCGACGAACTCCTCGCTCCGGTACAACCGGATGATCTGCGTGATCCACTCGTTGAACTTTTGTCGTATTTCCTTCACCAGGGTACCCCTGATCGTATGGTAAGTCACGCGATCTGTCACCTGAAATATACAGTGGGTGACAGGTCACAGGCAGCGGAAGACTATACATATTTTATTTACCAGAGGAGACTTTGCACAAAAGTCGTTTATTTGGGCACCTCTGTTCCATTCGTGTTTCTACCATGAAGCAGTTGTGTTTGCATGGCTGTGTTTCTGTTTGAAGTGTGAGATATGGCAGTGAATTTAGAGGGTACAGAGGAATAACACCTTAGTCCTTAGGAATGGCGACGCATGGGGGTATCATGAGCGAAACAGTATACTCTGTTATGTCCACGGTACTGCTCATGTCTATAGGCGACGGTTACCACTTTCCATCAGGTTGGGCCGTCAGCTTGCTCTGTTATCCATGATACCCTTTATGCATTGCCAATCCTGAGGACCAAGGTGTTATATTTCTGTACCCTGTAAATTCACTGCCATATCCCACCCTTCAAACCGAAACACAGCCATGCAAACACAACTGCTTCATGGTAAAAACATGAATAGGACAGAGACACTCAAGTAGATGACTTTGTAGAAAGTCTCCCGCTGGTAATTGTTTGTAAGGATAAAAAAGTGACCAAGAACATAAACTGAACTTACCGGTGTAGGTCTTTCTTGGTGAGGCCTGAAACTGTAGGCTCCAGACTGCAGCCCTTGTGACAGCTGGCTGTAGTAGAAGAAATTTTGCGAGATATGGATAGTTGCGCCATCTACATGCTGGATAGACTGCAGTAGGCCGCTGTCCTTGTTCACTGTGACTTTAATATACTGGAATTAAAGTAGATAGATAGATAGATGGGCATATATATACTGGAATATATATATATATATATATATATATATATATATACTATTATATATACGCTTACACGTACACATGTCTCTCTTTAAACATCACTAAAGCCTAACTGCCATTGTCAATCCACTTGCCAAGCGTGGCAACTACTGCCAAAACCCTCTAATAGGCTTTGGAGATGATTTGTGAGGGACGCTGGTACCCATCCTTTGCCCTCCCTTAGTCACTTTTTATGACAACCACGGGAAAGGAAGGGGTGGCTTATTCTATACCGGGACCACAAAAGATGATAGCTATTTGGCACAAGAAGTGTAGTTAGTGTGTTTTTTTAAAGGGTGACAATGGAATGGTGGTCCTGCATGCTCTATCGATGTACACTGGCGGAGCACCAGTGAGAAATGATACGTGAGGATGAAGCGGGTCAATTAGTTCATTGTTACGAATTTATAAAGTATTAACCCCAATAGTTTCTAGGAACTGTGTGGAGGTCGACCTAATAGGGTATATTGCTAGCAATAGTAATGTTAGATCCCATTACTAATTCTCTTTTCCCCGAGGAGAAAGGGATTGTGAGCAATTGAGTTTGACAGCCCAATTGCTAGCAATATGCCCTATTAGGTCGAATTCCACGTGGTTCCCCCTGGAAACCATCGTGAACTTATTCAATTTATCACGATGGGCTAACTGACCTGCTTCATCCTCACCTATCACCCTTCACTGGTGCCCTGTCAGCGTATACCGATAGCGCAGGCGGGGTAATCATTTTATTGTCATGCGTAAAAAAAATCTCTTTCCCCCGGTCCTTAGTATTGCAAATAATTAGAATTCTTATAAAAATATGTCGCCGTACCTCGTTGGATATGAAGGACGACACTTCTTGATCAGGATCAGAATTAGGCTGTGATTTCTTTTTTATGAATGCATTTTCTTCCTGAAAATAGAAAAATCGGTCAGGTATAAATTTAAGTAAATATGTTTTTTTTTTATACAACTTAGAATGGTAAACAAGCTGACGGCCCACCTGATGGAAAGTGGTAACCGTCACCTATAGACACGAGCAGTACCATAGACATAACAGAGATACTGTTTCGCCCATGATACCCCCCATGCGTTGCTATTCCTGAGGATTCAGATGTTATTCCTCTGTACTCATGTGGTCCCGACATAGAATGGATCACACCTTAGGGTAGGGGATTGCAAAATACTTTTACATACCAAGAGGTTCACGGCATGAAAAATTTTGAAAAACACTGGACTAAAGTATGAGATTTTTCAAATCAGGGTCGTATAATATTTTTAGGGTTGCAAGCGTCTATAAGCTATAGTGACTGTTTACTATTAGACGGGCTGTATACATGTTTGCCATAGTCGTTGTATAAAAAAAAAAATAAGAGAGAAAATTTATATGTGGAACACATTTTTTTTTTTATTTAATTTTAATTTTTTTTTTTTTTTGGGTATCATGGGCGAAACAATATATTCTGTTACGTCCATGGTACTGCTCATGTCTATAAGCGACGGTTACCACTTTCCATCAGGTGAGCTGTCAGCTTGTTTGCCATTCTAAGCATTGTATAAAAAAAAATACGTTTATAGTACTCTCTTCTCTTTAGAGAGATATAGTGAAGAATGGAAGAGAAACACATATTACGCCAAATAATAATTGGGATAAGAGTAGGAAGATAATGATGAGCTTTTTTTAATGGACGATTATGGAATGGTAACCTCGTCTGCGCAAAGGTATACGCTGGCGGGGCACCAGTGAGGGATGATAGGTGATAATGAAAATTCAGTACGATGATTTCCAGGGGGAACAGTGTGGAGGTGGACTTAACAGGGTATATTGCTAGCAATGGAACTAGTAGTCCGCATTACTAACAATCCCTTTCCCCCTGATGATGATGAGTACTTTCTTCTCTCGGTGAACAATGCACTAATTTACCAGGGGATCCCGGATCGGCGTGATGTAATACGCCGAGTAACCCAACGGCGGTATGTTCTCCGCTTCGAAACACAGCTCCTGTATGGTGCTGGACGAGCGTCCTGGTAGGTTGATGACAGCGCTTGGCAATGGCACCAATTGGTATTCTACTTCTTCATCTGTGATAGTATTTTGTTAATTAAAGTTTACTATTTAAAATTCAAAACGTCCTACATAAAAACAAACCACATCTGGAGATATGATTTACATATTTAGAGAAAAAAAAAACAAGTCTTTAATTCTATAACGAAAGCTGAAGAGAGGGAAAGAGACAAGTTTTTTTTTACATACAGAGGCTAAAACCTCTCTTCGCCCTTCATATACTACAGCGCCATCTCTTGCACGTAACTTTTAAACTTTTACAGCGCGAATTTAAAATATATGAATATAGTTCACGCGTTAGACGACAGATGGCACGATTTCTATCCTGTCGCTAATTATATTTTTCTAACAAAATGAGATAAGAAATAATATAAAATTATAATATCTTCTTTAAACATTTAGCATCCTATTCTTCTTGAAAAATTCCTAGTGTAGATACTCAACGAAAACGGACAAGGAAATCTTATCCCATCACCAATAAAACTGCAGTGTCTCTTCCAACCTTGACATTGGCTAAATAATTGGAACTCCGGTGAGGTCATAATTTAAAAAAAAAGATGCGAGTAATCGCTTTTAACGGTATATTAAATTTAAACTTTTTTTATGTAACTTAGAATGGCAAACGAGCTGACGGTCCACCTGATGGAAAGTGGTAACCGGCGCCTATACACATGAACATAACAGAGTATACTATTTCGCTCATGATACCGTTGAATGTTTGGTGGATGCATCAAGCGTCTCAACAAGCTTTGGAAATTATTTAGTTCAGACTTCCGCCATGTTGTAGAGTCTGGATCGAGGATATCCACAGAACTAAATAATCTATTTAGATTTTATTGAGCATTTGCTCAGCTTGCTAAAAAGGCAGTAAAACTACAGGGCTTAAAATCATAGTCCTCAGAAAAGGCAATGCTTGAGAGATAGCATGGATATAATAATATATTCTGCAACGTTCAGGGTGCTGTTAATGTTTATAGGCATTGGTTATTCAATTCCATCAGGTAGGCCCTCAATTTGTTTGTAATTATGTCGCATTATGACGTGATAGTGTATTTAGAAAATGTTCTAGTAATCAAAGTGCTATCCGTACCATTGTAGTCCCTTATAGAATAGTGCAAAGCCACAGCGGGAAGCTTGACGTGGTGGTAGGTCTTCGTACTGAGAGGATTGTACACGACCACGATGACTGATTCGTGTGTCTCTAAAAACTGGGAAGTAATTTATTGTATTTATAATTGTTTACTTTAGTTATTTATTTTTGTATTGGTAAGTTGGTAATTCATATGAATAATCAATCAATTAGTAATTTTTGTTGTTTTGTTGGTCTAATTCTTGTATTTTTTTTGTTGTTGTTTGTAATAGTCAGGAGGAAGTTTGTATAAAAGAACCTGTTTAAAAAATTGTAAGAAAAAGTAAAAAATTCTGGGTTATAAAATCCCCATCTAAATTTAAAGTGAGGATTGTTGCATTCAATGAGGTTTGTTTATATGTTATTAATTTTGTGTAATGAAATTCAAAGTTTTTTGACGAGCAAAATTTTTATTATTCCTATGTTCATTAATTGAAAAAGTTCCAATATTTACTTTTATTAAAATTCAAGGCTATGTATTCAAAGTGAATAGTTTCTTGAATTATGTATAAAATACACTTAATGTTATTATTATCTATTGTGTACTGCACAATAAAAATGGGCGAGCTTAACTCCACATAGTATTTTCAACTAGCTAAGTATTAAGATATTGTGTATTTATTTATGGCAAATGTACAGCTTAAAAAACACATAAGACAATTACATAATTAAATAACTTTGAAAACTAACACATCAAATTCGAAAAACTAAAAATCAAGGTACAATAAAAATGACAACCTTTTTGACAAATAAAATATAAATAGTAGGATTACAATTAAATTAGTCAATAATGATAGATAGATAGATAGTTAGTAATTTATTTACATTACATACAGCACACAAATTACAATAAAAAAAAACATACACATAATACACACTAAAAGAGATAAAAGAATGAAAATAAAAAAGCAACAAAACAAAAAAAAAACAAAATATATAAACTAACAATTTCCTTTCTTTCCTATATAATATTTATTTATTTATTTATTGGAAAACGTACAGCTGAATTACAGTCAATACATAATCAAATTTATATCTATGTTAATTTGCGTAATGACACAATTGATCGGTTTTTATATATGTAAAATACATACATACATACATATATATATATATATATATATATATATATATATATATATATATATATATATATATATATATATATATATATATATATATATATATATATATATATATATATAATGTTGATATCAAAGATACTTACTCTACAACTTAACAACATACCACAAATTGCTGATTATTTTTCGATCGTTTACTGTTGCCCCACGTTGGTGTTAAAATGCTTGAACAATAAGGTATGAATTATGAATAAGTAATAAATGTAGCAGCAGCAGTATACATGTTACTTTCCATATTAAACCGTCCCACTGTTGGACACGTCCCACTGTCGTGCCCTTAAGAGTTTTGTACTACTAGCTATTATTACTACATATTGATATAGACTTTTGTTTATTCTTTTCTTTTGTTCTATGTATTGTGTTCTCATAGCTGCCTCTTGAAGTGTAGAGGTATTATATATTAAGTTTTTAAATTATTACTTTGTTACCACCCGGATAATGGTGGTATTTTTTTTTTAATAAATAAGCATTATAAACAAGTATTAAATCGCACTGGTAGAAAATGGGAAATGTCATCTAAAAGATATAAACGACACCTTGAATATCATTAAAATACATTGTGAAAACTGATAGCATGCCTTTGAACTTGTTGTTTTTGAAATTTAACTGCTATATTGCAAGCATAGGTACCTAACACTGCTGGACAGAGGTGCCCACCTCTGTCCAGATGTGTCAGGCAGTCGTGCTTCTGCGAAAACTCAGAACTGCATACTTGCATGGAAATGCAAATATGCAGTTCTGACTCCATGACTCCATAGACAAACCTTACCTTATGAAACTAGAAATCTTTTTGGTACACGTATCAATGGCTTCACTCAATATCCTTATGAAATCATTAGCAACATGCTGTTGGCTAGTACCTGAAATAATAATGAGCTATAGGTGAATGTCTTTTTTTTGTAAATACGATTTATAAATACGTAAATACACTAGGCATGATTTTCGTTACTAGACTTACGTATTCGGTAAAAAAGGTAATGTCGTTCTTAGGACGGTCCAATATGATCGTTTTTAGGACATTTTTTGACAATAAATATTTAAATATTTTGTGTATTTTTCTTAATTTGTTTTTCTTTAGAAACAAATTAGTTTAGTTTGATGTTTTTTAGAACTCCTGACATAGACATTTACCTGTGATAGTGTCATGATGGAGTATCAGGCTAACAGCATGCCTCAGAAGGTGGAGTTCGTAAGTGTCACCTATGTGAGCTATTACTGACAGCTGCTTCACTACCTGGTGAAGATGATAACCTTTTCAAATACATTTTTACACTTAGCTATTTCGTATAAACATGCACATACCGCTTGGCGACCACAGTTCTCAGATTTTCCAATGCAGACTGGGATGTGTTCGCATCTTACCCATAATCGCACTGGGGGATCCCGACGCCATCGCCGCATGTGGTGTACATAATTCCTAACTCTGTGGTACCTGTCGGTGGGGAATAAATGGTTATAGCATTAGATTCTTATCCGACAGCGCATCGCGAGATTCTAACAAGTGCCCTTAAAAAGAAGTAACAAGGTCCTTCAAAAGAGTTTGGCCACAACAAGCATACTAATAATTGGCAAGAGATGCCATTCACTGGATAGCTTTCTGGTCTCTATCTTCACAATAACCGTATTATCCTTTTCCAATGGATAAACTCGTTGGCTCTGAACGCCAAAAAGAACGAGTGGATCTCTCTTACTCGACGTTGGAACGATGCCGACCAGACGAACTATGCTAGGAAAGGCTCACGCTAACGAGGGTGCGTAGAGCACTTCTCTCCTTGAAATCCATAAGTCCTGGCTTCCATTTCTGCGCACCAATTTCGAATGTGGATTCAGGTATAGTCCCAAAGTTTTGGAAGATCCTGTGTGTGACATACTAAAAAAAACCAAAGATGGATACAGGCTCCTTATTTGTCATGGAACAATCATCAACTGCTGGTACCTAGAGGATCGCCATGATTGAATCAACGGCTTTCGAACGCTCGGCTGGTGATCGTTTATTAACACATCTAGTGGCAATCGAGAAAAAAACTGTTAGTCTGGAACAATGATAGGGACAATAACGGGTCATTGGGTCCATTAAACAAACATCTAACGTACAATAAGGTCGAACCACAGACAGCCCTCTGAATGTCGAGGCTGTTACAACACTGTTTCTTCTGCATATCAATGATATGTTACAGATCAGTGATATTCATTGTTATGCGGACGACAGTACACGTAATCCTGGAATGTGCGGGCACTGATGGCTCCGGAACAACGTTTGAAATCGAAACTTCCTCGATAAAGTTTCGATCTGGGGTGAGCAATCTTGTTCACTTTAACCTTTTTTTTTTTTTTTTTTTTTTTTTTTTTTTTTTTTTTTTTTTTTTTTTTTTTTTATCGAGGGGAAAATCTTCAGAAAGAGACCCACCGCCAGCGGGATGGCGATGGGTCTGCGCTTCTGGTATTCCTCCCAGCGCCGTGTGCCGATGACGAGGGCTCGCGATTTGCAGTCGTCCGCGTCACCAACAATGGCCCCTTGACGGGACCTCTCCGAGTGGTGCGCTGGGAATACGCAGCGCAAAATCCTGTCTCTCGGGGGCTTTGGATGATTCCCGCCATCCGCACATTAATTGAAAAAGTTAAAAGCACCGCTAGGTGTCCATCGACTCTCCGCCCCCGCGGCCATCTCGTGCCGGAGCAATTCAAGGCCACCCATATATTCAAAGTGAATAGTGATTCTTGAATTGACCCGCTTGTCCGCAAAAGCACTTAATGTTATTATTATCTACGTGTCCGGAGACGAGGCAGCGATAGCACCGCATAGGCCGAGGGTCGAGGACTGTACCCGCGCCATCACCCATATCCGGCCTGCCTTGGCCAGAGTCTTGGCAGCACCAAAACCCATATAGAGCCAGCACCTAAGGGAGAGCGACGGACCTCCCCCGTCTTGTATCGTCGCATCCCCTTCGCGCGCTACCGCGGCGACAAAGGTGTTGCCGAGTCGTCAAGATACCGTAGCTTTATTTGGTCGGCCTGGAAATCTTGACCGCTCGCACATAAGACAATTACATAATTAAATAACTTGTTTCGAAAACTAACACATCAAATTCGAAAAACTAAAAATCAAGGTACAATAAAAATGACAACCTTTTTGACAAATAAAATATAAGTAGTAGGATTACAATTCAATAAGTCAATATATATATATATCTCATTATTATCATTATTGATATATATATAATGAACGTTATCAGTAGATGGCTTACTCTCGATTGACTCATGTTCAGCGGAATGACATACCCGCGATGCAAAGGGCTGATTATTTTTCGTGGCGTCTCTTGCCGCCCACCTATTGCCCCATTCCGTTGATGTTAAAATGCCGATTTGAACAATAAGGTATGAATTATGAATAAGTAATAAATGTAGCAGCAGCGAAGTAATACATGTTGGCCTTTCCACTCCTGTATTAGGCGACGCAGGTCTTGACGTCCCACTGTTGGCGGAACTCGGCTCGTCGTTTGCGCCCTTAGCTCGCGCTCGAGCTTTTGTACTACGTCGCCTGTTATTACGACATATTGATATAGACTTTTGTTTATTCTTTTCTTTTGTTCTATGTTTTGTGTTCTCTTGCGTGGCCGAGCGCTCTACCAGGGACGAAGGACTCACGGATGGCAGCGATATTATATATTAAGTCCCCTTTTTTAAATTAGGATTACTTCCTCGATGTCAGCACCCAAGGTGTCGGCCAGCAGCGCGATAATGGTGGTACCTTTTTTTTTAATAAATAAGCATTATAAACAAGTATTAAATCGCACTGGTAGATGCAAATGGGAAATGTCACTGTCGCGTCCTCAAAAGATATAAGTCGTCCCTTCACCTGTGACATATCATTGAATACATGAGAGAGACTGATAGCATGCCTTTGAACTTGTTGTTTTTGAAATTTAACTGCTATATTGCAAGCTCCATTGCTACTCCCACTACACCTCCTTCCTGCTGGACAGAGGCAGACCACCGGTGCTGTCCAGATTCTCCGCCCTTCTGGGCGGTACCTTCTGGGGTATAATACCTTTTCTCGATGAGGCCATATCTAGATTTCCTTTTTTAGCGGGGGAGGTCCCGCAAGGAGAAAATGCAAATGAAAAGAAATGATAGATAACAAAAGAACAGAAAAGAGACAAAGGACAGAAAATCTTTTTGGAAGACTTATGCAAACCAAAACAAACTAAACAAACATAACAATGAAGACAAACGAAAAGAAGACGAAACAAAACGAAGGGCAGATGAAATCATTAGCAACATGCTGTTGACTTGTCGACCTGAAATAATAATGGGCTATAGGTGAATGTCTTTTTTGTAAATACATTTATAAATACGGAAATACACTAGGCATGATTTTCGTTACTAGACTTACGTATTCGGTAAAAAAGGTAATGTCGTTCTTAGGACGGTCCAATATGATCGTTTTTAGGACATTTTTTGACAATAAATATTTAAATATTTTGTGTATTTTTCTTAATTTGTTTTTCTTTAGAAACAAATTAGTTTAGTTTGATGTTTTTTAGAACTCCTGACAAAGACATTTACCTGTGATAGTGTCATGATGGAGTATCAGATTTTCACCATCGTACATGCCTCAGAAGGTGGAGTCCCAACCATCTGGACGAGTGTCACCTATGTGAGCACTTTCTTCCACTGACAGCTGCTTCACTACCTGGTGAAGATGATAACCTTTTCAAATACATTTTTACACTCTTTAAAAGAAGTAGCTATTTCATTTGTAAAAAAAAAAAAAAGACAAATGCACTAATGTGCAATAAGATATATTGTAGACACGTGAACTTTAAATCTGGAAATGTGTGTCTACAAGGAGATTTCGTATACTAAGGTAGATAGATAATTTATTTACATTACTTACAGCACACAAATTACAATACAAACATACACATAATACACAATAAAAGAGATAAAAAAATGAAAATAAAAAAAAACAAAAAGCAAAATATATAAAACAACAATTTTCTTTCTTTCTTTTCCTTCATGCATGTGCCATAGTAACACAAAATGGTCACAACTCAGTTTATTGCTTTGCCCTCAAAAGAGCAAAACACTGATATTCTGTTGGGGCTAAGTATGTTTTTTGGTAATAAAAAAAGTAAACACTGCCAATTACAAGCAGCATTATCATAATCTGCTCAGCAATAACTAAGATAGTGCGGAAACAGCATCTACAACCTACAGGTGAGTTAAGAATCTCTTTCATTTTGTAATTGCTTAAAAATCAAACGTTTTTACCTGAAGGAAGACGTGTGCTCTCCTCGCCAGATACTTGAAACTCGGTCGTGAAGTATAGAAGCCAGTCCAGTAGGTGTTTGGGTCACTGCCATATGGCAAAAGGTCGTCCTAGATTAAATTTGAATTTATTTTGGTAGTTTAAGTCACTATTTATGCTATTCTATTCATTGTCGCCTATGGTTTTGCTTTGCGGATATATAAGTTATTATATATATTTTTTTTATACAACTTAGAATGGCAAACAAGCTGACGGCCCACCTGATGGAAAGTGGTAATCGTCGCCTATAGACATGAGCAGTACCATGGACATAATATAGTATACTGTTTCGCCCATGATACCCCCCATACGTCGCCATTCCTGAGGACTCGGGTGTTATTCCTCTGTGCCCAGTAAATTCACGCCATATCCCCTTCAAACCGAAACACAGCTATGCAAACACAACTGCTTCACGGTTGAAACTCGAATGGGACAGAGGTACCCAAGCAATCGAATCGAAATATATGTACTTTTGTCAAATAAGGTCTTAAAACTAATTGAGAATTTTCAACAAAAATACAGTTTATAAATATTATGGCTAAATATATTAACATTCAAACGAGTGGCGAACGAATTTATCGATAGAATCGTTATCGCTAGCAAGTACATAAGATAGAATGAGATGGTAGTCGTAAATTGATGGCTAGTATGGAAGGTTGTGAAAATTCTGGTACTAATAGTGATTGTCAATCTTCAAGTGTTGGCAGTCAGACAAACACTAATTGTAGCGGAATTAAACAAAATAATTTTAATTAAATAACCAGTCATATAATATTAAAAAAAAAAAAAAACAGTCATATGGACTTCCGCAAAAACAACTAGTTTATTTAAACGAAATGATTCTATCGATAGATCGATTTGCCACTTGTCTTCAGTGGCTAGTATATGCAGTGGCGACATCTATTTAATTATATATCTATTATCTTACTCTCTCGGCGAATACAGCTTTGTCCCGTCGTCCGTAGAGGTAAATCGCTTTCAAATAGCAAGATGGCGTTGAATAAAAAATGTTTATGTCTGACAAATTTGCGGGGTGCGTGTTGACGTGGCTGGAAATATATGTAGGGGAATTTAATTAATAAAAATGACTAATAATAATAAATAATATCCAAAAGCAACATCGATAAACGATATATTTTTGTGTTTTCAAACGACTCCAAAAGGAAGGACCTTCTTTATGGAGTTGGTGGTTGCCTTTTATGTTTATAATTCCGTTAGTTGTAAATAGATTTGGAAAATTATCTTTTTATTTGAAAGGATATACTTACAGATTGCCTGGGTACCTCTGTCCCATTAGTGTTTCAACCGTGAAGCAGTTGTGTTACCATGGACATAACAGAGTATACTGTTTCGCCCATGATACCCCCCATGCGTTGCCATTCCTGAGGACTCAGATGTTATTCCTTCAAACCGAAACACAGCTATGCAAACACAACTGCTTCACGGTTGAAACACGAATGGGACAGAGGTACCCGAACAATCGACTTTTGTACAAAGTCTCCCTCTGGTTATAAGGTTGTAAGGTGGAATGATAACCTCAAATGTATTGCAGGAAGTCAGTGTATGCAAATGGCCATTCTTTATGACAGTCTATGGGGGAGGCTTATGCTCAGAAGTGGACAGATAATGGCTGAAATGATCAATGATGATGATAAACGAAGGTACCAACTTGATGAGTTTATCCATATTCATGAACCAGTTGGCGGCGCTCTGGTATGTAAAGTCACCGCCCATGGTCACCATTATGTTGTCGTGGTCGTAATACCTCGCCTGCTTCTCGATTTGGGATATAAAGTCGTTCACCTGGAGCAAATGAGAGCAGGTGAGGATTGCAGGTCAGTTAGCCCATCGTGACGATTTCAACGATAAATAAGTCACGATAGTTTCCAGCGGGAACCGCGTGGAGGTCGACCCGATACGGTATATTGATAGCAATGGGGATTAACCTCTCCATTACTAACATTCCCTTCCCCCCAGGATATGGTTACTGGCCGGTATAAAAAGTATAAACATTCTTCATGCCATATAATATACATAGGTACTTTTTGGGGGGAAAGGGATTGTTAGTAATAAAGACTAAAGGTCACATTGCTAGCAATATACTCAGCCAGGTCGACCTCCTCGTGGTTCCCCCTGGAAACTATCACGATTAATTCCTGATGAATTCATTATTTTGGGCTAACTGGCCTGTTTTCATTCTCATCTATCACCCTTCACTGGTGCTCCGCCAGCGTATCCCGTTGGCGCAAGCGGGGTTACCACACCATTTTCAAACATAAAAAAAAACAATACATAGGTACATACCAAATTTCATAGTGATTGGTTAAGCCGTTAAGACGTTATAAAGTAACAAACAAACTGACTTTAACATTTATAATATTAGCAAGGATTGTAGTTACCCGTTTATGAGCGTTGTAAACTTTACTGTCCGGATCGTCTATAATTGGCTCGTCGTTGCATAGGAAGTCGAAGCAGAATCTCTCCGGAGCGTTGTACAAGTTGAACAGCGTGTGAGACATTATGTCAGACATTTTACCTGAAACATAAGTAGGCATGTGTTTTTTTTTAATCGACTTCGACAATCCGGAGGTTCTTACTTCAGTTGCAGTTTTTCTATGTTTGTTACCTCATAACTCCGTTGATTCTAAACCAATTTGGAAAATTTGTGAAAAAAGTGATTTCAAAAAGGGAGAGATTTTCTATTTAGTTTTTTTTTTAATATTTGTTATTTCGTAACTCCGTTAGTTTTAAACCGATTTGGAAAACTGTATTTTTATCCAAAATTTAAATTACATAATCAAAATCTGCCCAGTAATTTATAGTTTTTAGACTAAATTAACTGGTTTTGTCTCTTATCTATTTTAATTTTTAATCTTTATCTATTTTAAAATGAAAGAAGGATAAAATAAAAATATAAAGGTTGGTCCCATAGAAATTTTATCATTTCGATAAAATTTAGCCAAGAGTGAACCCATAGTTTAATAAAAAAAGTTACCAAGCACGTCACTGCCCCTCCACATAAACTCCAGTCTGTCTTCTTCAATCATAGCATCTCTTTCTTTGTGATCTACGCGTCCTGTATAAAAAAAACTGATATTAGCGAAATATTTATCACTTGGTTTCTGTTTGTACTAAACTGTAGATCTTCCGATAAACTAAAAGATTTAGGCGAGTTTTTTTTTATGAATGAAGGTAACCCCGCCAATGTTAACAGTATACGCTGGCGAGACACCAGCATAGGCATCAATGAGAGATGATGAAAGAGGTGTGGACGAAGTCAAGTCAGTTGGCCGAACGTGACGAACTGGTCGACCTAATAGGGTTTTTTTTTATACAACTTAGAATGGCAAACAAGCTGACGACCCATCTGATGGAAAGTGGTAACCTTCGCCTATAGACATGAGCAGCACCATGGACATAACAGAGTATACTGTTTCGCCCATGATACCCCCCCATGCGTTGCCATTCCTGAGAATTCAGATGTTGTTCCTCTGTACCCTGTAAATTCACGCCATATCCCACCCTTCAAACCGAAACACAACCATGCAAACACAACTGCTTTACGGTTGAAACACGAATGGGACAGAGGTGGCCAAGCAAACGACCTTTGTACAAAGTCTCCCTCTTACCATTTTATTATCATTCTATAAAAAAAATCCACCTATGTCCCTTGTATTTTCTTTATAACTTGAAATCAGATTACGTGGTCTAATTCTTGACGGATTGTATTGTATTGTATTGTAAAATCTTTATTGTACATAACTCAGATTAAACATTGGTAAATGATTTAATATATAATGGCGGACTTATCCCATAAAGGGATCTCTTACAGTCAACCTTAGAGAAGCTGGAAGAAAACTGTAGAATGTATAAGGGCAATAACCGTACAATTAAAGATAAACTAAATAATACCCAGTAAAAAAAAAATTATATATAATACAATAAAAATATAGTATATATAGGATAGTGTTGCGGATGTCTGTCGTCTTAAGTCTAAGTTGAATTGTGTTGAATTGTGTTGAAAACGAGACTCGATGTAAAATTGGCTGAATGATTTAAACGTGTAATATGTAGTTATCCGGGGAAATGCGAAGGAAATTTAAATTAAACCAGACGGGGAAGAATATATAGGAATAATGGCTAATAATGAGAAGCGTAAGCTATTCCTAGAATACAGTATAAAAATATTAAAAATATGAAATAGAAATTATGTTAGTAAATAAGTTATATTAAATAAGTATACTGAGTATACTCAGGCAATATAAATGTTAATGTAATCTCATATCACACTAGAAATAAGGAAATAGAAATAAGTAAAATGTAATATGTCAGTCGAATATCAACAAAATAACACCAGAGGGAGACTTTGTACAAAAGTCGATTGCTTGGGTACCTCTGTCCCATTCGTGTTTCAACCGTAAAGCAGTTGTGTTTGCATGGCTGTGTTTCGGTTTGAAGGGTGGGATATGGCGTGAATTTACAGGGTACAGAGGAATAACACCCGTGTCCTCAGGAATGGCAACGCATGGGGGGTATCATGGGCGAAACAGTATACTCTGTTATGTCCATGGTACTGCTCACGTCTATAGGCGACGGTTACCACTTTCCATCAGATGGGCCGTCAGCTTGTTTGCCATTCTACGTTGTATAAAAAAAAAATAGTACACAAAAATCTTGAAATCCTGCCTAAATCTGAAAGGTACCTGTAAGGAAATGTATGTATGAAATAAATGTCAAAATACTGGAAATTAATATCCGGGCATATATGTATTAAAAAAATGTAGTTATCATCGTTATCATATCGTCATAGTGGTAGAATACTGACGGATCTGACATAGATTACATATAAAGATCCGTCAGTATTCTACGACTATGACGATATTAGCCTTTAATTGTCCACCGCTGAACATAAGCTTAGGGGGTTTTGCCAGTAGTTGCCACGCTTGGCAGGCAGACTGGTACCGGTACCAGGTACCTGGTACCACAGTCAGGGCTTAAGAGAAGTTTAAAGAGGGACGCTGCTGCCCATCCCTCGCCCTCCCTTATTAGACTCTTACGACACCCATGGGAAAGGAAGGAGCATGACCGTGTAGTAATATGTAGTATTATTAATTAATTGGTGAATAGTTCTAACAAAATAAACTTATTATTCCATGTAAAAAAAATGTGTATCAAATGTGAATCTACCAATAAAACTTATATAAAAAAATCTGTTGAATGTTGTTCAAAAATTGCGTTTTTAATTCATGTTTTATATTGGACTGTAAGTATCAGATACCAATACTAACAGATACCAATAGTATCAGATACAATAGGGCTTCGATAATCCGAACCCACCCTTATCCAAACGCCTCTAAAATCCGAACTACCTCTCCTCGGTGGTCATGCTAAACATTGCTGTCTTATTTACTTCAGATATCACTGTGTATAGATGAATTCACAGTAATGTGTTCACTTTAGTTGCTTGCTATACTTCTACGTTAAACAAATACTTGAAATGGGCAGATGAAATATTTTCATTCTAGAAAAATTCAATTGCGTAAATTGAAGGATAAAGCATTTTCTATGTCATTTAATAGCACTCGCCAAAGTACCATAACAGATTATTTTTAAAAAATGTAATGATTTAATATAAAATACTTAATAGTTACATTATTTTTTGTAAATATCATTTACAAAAATAGTTGTTTCATTTTTAAAAATACTTTGCAAAATACCTACCTACTGTCCGAACTCCGAACGCTCCATAGATCCGAATAGCATGTAAATTTTGGGTATTCGCATTATCGAGATCTTACTGTATTCCAGATATATATCCTCAGATTCCTAACACACGATATCCTAGTTTGAGCACTGGGGATTGGTGTGATCTTGGGTATTATTTTTATTCTAAAAACCTCCTCCGTGTCTGTTATTTCAGATTATTTTTATCACGAAGGTGGCAACCAAGCATACAGTCCGCCTAGTGGTAAACGATCACTATAGCCTATGGATGCCTACAACGCTAGGGATATCACGTGTGCATTGCTGACTTCAAAAAAAACCATAATGCACCCTTTATGAAGAACCCCACACTGTAGCCTCTAGGGAAAACCTCGACAGGGATCTTATTTCACAGCCAGAGCGATCGTGGGCGAAAATTCCTCTGAAACCGCATAATACGTGACTATGTAGGTTCTAGCGTGTGAGAGAAATACAAACTGACCAATAAACAGTCCGTCGTAGCCCATTTGAGCCAGCAGCGACGCCTGCTCCCTCGTATGGCCGTATGTGTCGATCTGCCAAGCCGCTTTCGGCTTACCACATATGCCCAGTGTATCATTGAGTTTCCTA
Organism: Galleria mellonella; assembly: GCF_026898425.1. NCBI lineage: Eukaryota > Metazoa > Arthropoda > Insecta > Lepidoptera > Pyralidae > Galleria > Galleria mellonella. The sequence continues at coordinate 5,681,055 of NW_026442015.1, forward strand.
AAAGTGCATATATACTGGGTGACTTGTAAAAGAGTGTTTCTTTTTATGCAACTTAGAATGGTAAACAGGCTGATGGCCTACCTGATGGAAAGTGGTAACCGTCGCCTATAGACTTGAACAGTACCAAAGACATAATAGAGTATACTGTGACACTCATGATACCCCTCATGCGTTGCAAATTCTGAGGATTAAGTTGTTAAGCCTCCGTACCCTGCAATTTTATTGCACTGTGTTTCGGTTTGAAGGGTGGGATATAGCAGTGAATTTACAGGGTACAGAGCAAGAAGCTTCATGATAGAAACATGAATGATTAAAAAGACTCCTTAAAAAGGCACATTATATAGCCCTCAGTCATGTCTTTACGCATAATAAAAAATACCTGTCCAGATCCTGAGATGGGCATTAGACAATTCAATCCTGGCCCTCTAGACAAGTGACAAGCGAATTTGTCGATGGAATCAACATCGCTAACGAGTCCCTGAGATAGAATGAGATAGCAACACCGGATGACTCATCCCAACTCACGGACTCGCTAACGATATCGATTCCATCGACGAATTCGCTTGCCACTTGTCTAGAGGCCCTGGTCTCTTTTGAAATACGCTTACCTCAACCCCCAAGTGTACTGGTCAATGATTTGCAGGTAATCAACAGTTGCTTCGTCGTTGTGTACCCAGCCACCCCCGGCGAACTCGATCCTGCCTTCCTGAACCAGGGTCCTGAAGGTGGCTCTCGTGACTGGCCGCTGTTCTTTCCACCATCGCCAGAAATACGAGGTTTCCGAGAATGTGAACCTTGAAGAAAGATTTCTTTTTAATTGTCGACTTTAAATTACGCATTTTAAGGCATCGATATATTTATTACTATATGTATCCCCCAGCTTTGTCCGAGTAAATCCATATAAGGTTTTCTATGTTTTGTTTGGATATTGCCATGTTGTCCCGACATAGAATGGGCCATATATTCCTTTCCATTGGGTATAGTTAGAAGCGACTAAGGGAACTTAAAGATCGAGGTGTGAGTTCCTAAGGGGAAACCACGTGGAGGTCGACTTGGTTGGGTATATTGCTAGCATTGAGGCCTTTAGTCTCTAATACTAACTATCCCCTCCCCCCTTAGATAAGTTGTAATGACCATGAGCATGATGATATACAAAAATACACTCACTTTCTTCGTTTGTCGTGCAACAGTTCAGACAGTACGGAGTGGTAGATCAGCTGGACGTTTGCAGAACTGATCGACGTCTTCGCTGGAAAAAAGTTTGATATAATTTAGTTTCGACAGCTGTTAATGAATATTACATCTTTATTACTTGTTTTTTTTTAATGGATAATAATGGAATGGTCACTTCGCCTGGGCTAACGGTATACGTTGGCGGGGCATCAGTGAGGGATGATAGGTGAGAGTGAAAATGCAGGTTGGTTAGTCCATCGTGATGAATATACCTGGAATTCAGCACGATGATTTCCAGGTGGGATCACGGGGAGGTCGATGTGTCAGGGTGTATTGTTAGGAATGGAACTGGTAGTTCGTTATACTAGCGATATTATTTTGGCTTCGGTTGTTTCTAATAAAACCCATTATTTAAAGTCGGCAACCGTGAAGCAGTTGTGTTTGCATGGCTGTGTTTAGGTTTGAAGGATGGGATATGGCATGAATTTACTGGGTACAGAGGAATAACACCTGAGTCCTCAGAAATGGCAACGCATGGGGGGTATCATGGGCGAAATAATATACTCTGTTATGTCCATGGCACTGCTCATGTCTATAGGCGACGGTTACCACTTTCCATCAGGTGGGCCGTCAGCTTGTTTGCCATTCTAAGTTGTATAAAAAGAAAATGTGAAGAAATTTGTAGTTACTTCACATTTGTACATAATAAAAGTCAAACATAAATTTAGATTTTGTACTTCAAATTATCTTTAATTACAAAATAATCAACGAAAACCGCAAGTCTCGATTCTAACGCCATCTAGTATTTCTTGTCTAATTTTTGTTTAGTGACCAACCACCTCAAACTATTATATTTTTAATCACAAAATATTTTTTATTATTATTATTTTATATGTTGTAATATTATTAATAAGTTATAAAATAATAATACAAGTTATAAGTAAAAACTTAATTAACATATGGTGACTTCACACAGTAAGTATGAAATGAAGTATTAGTTGGGTAACCCTGAAATTATGCAATTTTTATAAAGACAAATGCACAATACACTTTTTTAATCTTAATATAATTATTAGTTTTACGAATTTTTTTTACACTACTAGGTGGTAAACAAGCGGCCCATCTGATGGTAAGCGGCTGCCGTAGTCTATGAACTCCGGCAATATTAGAGGCATTACGCGTGCATTGCTTACTTTAAAGAAACCTATTTACCCCTTCACAATTATAAAAATTATGAATGGTAGAATTATAAAGAAAAAAAATAATATTTATTTATTTATTTATTACATCCACTGGGTGAGCCTTACAGTCTTCCAATACGCTCACCCAGGAAAGCATGAGTACAATAACATAAAATAAAATAAAAAAATTTAACTGAAACAAAAAACGTCTGAACACAAATACTCTGTGGTCACCCGACGAAACTCCAGCAAGTTGGAGGCAAATACATCCAATTGCGGATACTGGCTCAAAATATCATTGAGTAGTAGTAGTATATTAAATTGCTAATAAAAATTCATTCTATTTATTGACGTTTCTCAAATATAAGGCATACCATAGTTGCCTATCAATGTAAGATCAGATAAAACGAATCCACTAGTGCATTGTATTGAAATGCTTTGTTGTGTCTCATATTGGTGATCCTATAAATCAATAAAGAATTCAATTTACTTAAATAAAATACTTTTATTAAAAAAATCATTAAATATTTATTGAATTTAAATCGAATTAAAAAGAGTAAGTAATTGCTGAGTTTCATGCGGATTTTTCTTAGCAGATACCAATAGCAGAGGGAGACTTTGTACAAAAGTCGATTGCTTGGGTACCTTTGTCCCATTCGGGTTTCTACTGTGAAGCAGTTGTGTTTGCTAGCTGTGTTTTGGTTTGAAGGGTGGAATATGGCATGAATTTACAGGGTACAGAGGAATAACACCTGAGTCAGGAATGGCAACGTATAGGGGTATCATGGGCGAAACAGTATACTCTGTTATGTCCATGGTACTGCTCATGTCTAAAGGTGACGGTTACCACTTTCCATCAGGTGGGCCGTCAGCTTGTTTGCCCTTCTAAGTTGTATAAAAAAAAATATTAGAAAATAAACTATATTCGACCGCTATGTGAATTCCTCCCTAATTCTGTTGAAAGTGCGTTACACAGAAAACAATGGGTCAAACAATATCGATCGATCGATTTTAAGTAAACATTCAATATTTCTTAGTGACTGGAAGCTTGAACTGAGAAGTAAGTGGGTAATATGAGATCATACATGCTTATTTTGCTGTGTTGATTCCGGCATAGAATAGGCTATCCCTTTCTTTCCCGTGGATGTCGTAAGAGGCGACTAAGGGAGGGAGAGAGATAAGTAGCAGCGTCCCTCTTAAAACATCTCCAAAGCCTAGCCGCCTGTCAAGCGTGGCAACTACTGGCAAAACCTCGCTAGGTGGGGCTTATGTTCAGCAGTGTACAGTTAAAGGCTGATAAAATACATCCTTAAAAAAACATTTTGCTTCGAAAAAAAAAAACAGTGGCTTCAAATGGTAACTATAACACTGTCACCATTATAATAATTTCTGTCATTACCTGTCCACTGTTGTACATAGGCCTCCCCATAGACTGCTATAAGAAACAGTCCTGAGCCACCTGCATCCACTGACTCCCTGCAATGCATTTGAGGTCGTCACTTCTAGGAAGGAGGGTGGGGCATGTTACAGGGCATTTGCCCGGGGTCGTCACTCAAGAACCTTTCTTCTCGATCTATTGTCATGTATGTGACCAATCTATTGCCACTTCAGCTTGCTTATCTAATATATCGTATTTTCTATAACAGATATGGGTAATTTAACATTTTTTCTTGTTTCAGTTCAGTAATTCAGGTGTACCTAGCGAAGATGATAGCGTTTCGCCCATGATACCATTCATGCGTTGTCATTCATGAGACCACAGGTGTTATTCCTCTGTAGCCTGTAAATTCACTGCCATATTCCACCCTTCAAACCGAAACACAGCCATGCAAACACAACTGCTTCACGGTAGAAACACGAATGGGACAGAGGTGCCTAAGCAAACAATTTTTGTACAAAGTCTCTGGTAGTGTATTGTACTTTTCTAAGTTTAACGATTTGCGCCAACTCGCAACAGTAATCATGGACACTGGTAGTTAGAAATAAATAATTGTATGTCGTATAATTCATAAGATAGAACCGCGTCACGACCTAATGACATCATCGGATCATTTTTATACTTTTTTTATTTCCTCACAACTGATAAAACAGCGGAAGGAACAATTTGTTTATGAGATATCTAAGGACAGATAGTTAATGATAAATTTTGTATAAGGACTATTGCACACTTAACGCGGCGCAATCCAATTGAATAGAATAAAAAAAATAATTCAAGTAAACTTAATTTCAAGCATTTTTAATAGTCAAAATTTTATGATTTTTTTTTATACAACTTAGAATGGCAAACAAGCTGACGGCCCAACTGATGGAAAGTGGTAATCGTCGCCTATAAACACGAGCAGTACCATGGACATAACGGAGTATACTGTGTTGCCCATGATACCCCCCATGGGGTTAAAACACGAATGGGACAGAGGTACCCAAGCAATCGACTTTTGTACAAAGTCTCCCTCTATTGATTCTTAACCAAAATGCAATTTCATCAGGAATGGGTAGGAAGCTTAGCTGTTACATTTTGTTTTTTTTTCAAAACAATAATTGAATGTGAGCAAATCTTCGAAATGACATATCTAAACGTCATCATCGGTCGGCGCAATATGTCTTCTTACATAAATACCTGTCAACTGTCGTAATTTATAATAGACAATTGCAGTTGTACCCATTTGCATTTTTGTTGTATTTTTTTAAAACAGGGACTGACTGAAACCCAGCTCTGTGCAGCTTTTTTTTTTTACAACACAGAGGGCAAACGAGCATGCGGCTCACCTGATGGTAAGTGACTACCGCCGCCCATGTGACCCACAACACCTACGGCATTGCAAGTGTGCTGCCGGCCTTTTATTGCTGTACACATTGCACTGGGACACTCAGAGTAACAGCTGAGCCAGTTCCTTTTGTCTAATATAAGACACTTTGTTTTGCTCATAGTTGCCACGCTTAACTGGCGGATTGGCAACTGCAAATAAGCTTTTGGTGATTCAAGTAAAATTACAAACATTTTTAAAATGTCTGATAATGGTGTACCATATCAGCCGTTAACTGTTCAATGCTGAACATAGGTCTCCCCCATAAGGAGGGTTTTGCTAGTAGTTGCCACGGTTGGCAAGCGCAGTTAGGCTTTTGGTGAAATTTTAAGAGGGACGCTGCTCCCATCCCTCGACCGTTAAGTCCCCTTAGTCACTTCTTACAAGACCCACGGGAAAGTAAGGGGGTGACCTATTCTATGCCGGGACCATACGGCAAAATTTAGATTTTATTGCGGATTTATTATTCCATGCACTTATGTCGGTCTGAATTGGGCCTTATAAATAAATACTGTCCTAGCAATATGTCATTTAAAATGTAATATAACACAAGGTCGGACGTCGCGCTACCTTTGTCGTGAGGGGGCCGGCAGTCAATAATCCTAGGCCGCCGGTGAGTGACAGTCGTGAGGCTGAGAGTAAGGCCGAGTTGTTCTAATTAGTGAAAACTTCTTATGACGTCATACAATAATAATTTTTTTTTGTGTTATTTTAATATTTACTTTATTTTAGTAAAAATAAATATGTTTTTACCACAGTTTCAGAAAAGAGCAATATTGGATTATTACATGGAAAATATATATGAAAAACTATTATAGGGTGGTTTTATAAGCGCTATAATATAATCTAGTCCAAAACAATGATTTTTTGAATTTTTGTCTGTTTATTTGTTTGTCTATCGCGAAGTTTTTTGTAGTTATTGATATTTTCTTCAATATTGTAGAACATACTTTTGTTCTATCACCAATAGTTTCCGCGGCGCACGCGACGAAAGATATTTTATAGCGTTTCTTTACACCTTGAGTTACGTTACTAAAGTTTTAGTAAGGATCCCTAATCTTTTCTAGCAATAAATATAGCCTATATCACTCAGGGTGAATGTAACTTTCTAATGGTGAAAGAATTTTTAAAATCGGCAAAGTAGTTTTTGAGTTTATTCATTACAAACATACATACACACAAAATACAAATCTTGCCTCTTTATAATATTAGTGTAGATGACCTTAAAAACAATCATATAAATTTCATTACATTCGAAAACTTACTGTCAGCTATGCTGTTCAGGGCCTCTAGACAATTGGCAAGCGAATTCGTCGATGGAATCGACATCGCTAGCGAGTCCGTGAGTTGGATCGAGTCATCCGGCGTTGCTATCTCATTCTGTCTCACGGACTCGCTAGCGATGTCGATTCCATCGACGAATTCGCTTGCCACTTGTCTAGAGGGCCTGAGGGCCTACTATGAAATGTTTTCCGAAATTTCGGAGTCAAACGAAACAGAAATTTTAAAATTACATAATACATGCCGTTTGGATATATTAAAAATGTTAAAATATTGTTCCTTTTGACTTTTATAATAGGATGTATGACGAACGAAATGTTAAACTACATTTATTGGTCCGATTTTGGTATAAACAAAAATACGAAGTTGAGTCCGAAATTTCGGAATTTCATTTCATGGTAAACCCGCTGGTCACGTGGACGAAATCGCGTGTAAAAGCTAGTTATTAAATAAACCAAACCATCAAGTGATGATGCTGATTTGAAATTGAAATAAGCGTGGGAATTTGCGTCTAGGGACATATGACCGTGGATACTATGTAGCTTTAGTAGGTTCCATATAATTATTTTTTTTAAGTTCTACCTGGTCATTATTCTGAAAGTGTTAAGGTTGAAAGTCGCTCGGCAAATCAGAACAAAGGACAACTGCTTTCAATAATGTAAATCCGTTACATGAGTAATAATTCGTTGTTATTGATTTGACCTTCATTGTAAAAATAATTTACTAACTGTGACCCGTGGGTTTTGTAGATAAAAAGTTAAAATAACAGCTACCTTTTTACCACCTGACTGTCAAAAATTGTTATCAAAATTGACACTGTTCTTTTTTCTAATCGCCTCGAAGACAGGCAAAGGTAGCTAGACCATACAGCTAATTCTTAGATTTGTTTTAATGGATGATAATGAAATGGTAACCCCGTCTGAACTATCGGTATACGCTGGCGGGGTACCAGTGAGGGATAATAATGAGACTGAAAAGACAGGTTTTTTTTATACAACTTAGAATGGCAAACTAGCTGACGGCCCACCTGATGGAAAGTGGTAACCGACGCCTATAGACACGAGCAGTACCATGGACATAACAGAGTATACTGTTTCGCCCATGATACCCCCCATGCGTTGCCATTCCTGAGGATTCACGTGTTATTCCTCTGTACCCTGTTAATTCACTGCCATGTCCCACTCTTCAAACTGAAACAGTCATGCAAACACAACTGCTTTACGGTGGAAACACGAATGGGACAGAGGTGCCCAAGCAAACGACTTTTGTACAAAGTATTAATATATAATAACACAAAAAATAACGATGAAATCCGTCGTGTGGTGTTTATTACTTACACAGCGATGTACACTTTGAGATTACGTCAATTATGGCACAGCAAAGCTATATTGCTAGCTGGTGGGGTATGGTGCGAGTACTAGCGTCGACGAAGCGTAGTAGAAATAAGAATTTTACTTATAAAATTGTATTATGCAATGTGTTAATCGTATAGTACCCGCATAGAATAGGCCACCCCTTCCTTTCCCGTGGGTGTCGTATGGCGACTAAGAGAGAGCGAGGGATGACCAGCAGCGTCCCTCTTAATACATATCTAAAGCCTAATTGCGGTTGCCAATCCGCGGTTGCCTCTCAAGGAGGAGGCTTATATTCAGCAGTGGAGAGTTAAAGGCTGGTATGATGACGATGATGACTCCATGATTCTCGATTCAGGGATTTCAGTTGTGCGTTGAATAACGGTATATAGATTACTATTTGTTCCCCTGATTTCGTCTATATACATAGTAATCAAAATTAAGTAAATTAAAATATTGTGATTATTTGACACAAAACTCTTCAGTAATGTCCTAAGTCCTCAGGAATGGCAACGCATGGGGGTATCATGGGCGAAACAGTATACTCTGTTATGTCCATTGTATTGCTCATGTCTATAGGCGACGGTTACCACTTTATATCAGGTAGGCTGTCAGCTAGTTTGCCATTCTAAGTTGCATAAAAAATCACAAATTGATTGAAGAGATTTCTTAAATTCATTTTTAGGCCATATTTTGTGTCACTTTACACTTTACATTATTTTATAAACGGTGCAATTTGAAATTTTCAAAATTGGGCTTTAAAATAATCAAGTTTGTTACATAAAATGTTTTTTATAATAAAATTAAATTAATTGATTCAATTAAATGTGTGCTGTACTTTTTGTTTGTGCTGTGTTTTTTTTTTTTAGTGTATATTATAAATAAATTTAGTCAATAAATTATTTTTCGTTTTACTATCGCGAACACAGAGGCCTTACCTCAACGGTTGTTGGGCTAATGCGCTATTACCGGCATCCTTGCACCTCTACTGCATTTATAGTATATGCAAATTTATTACATAATACAGTACTGACATTCATTTGTTTGTATGTAAAACACAACATGGATACATATTTAAGGTTGGCATTAAACTGATATAGAATAGAAATAATCTTTTTAAATGTTTCACTAACTTAAACTATTAGAGGTCTAGATTTGAGAACTTTACTTGAGACAGTTTTAAGCCAATTAGGAAGCCCCCCCTTCTTTTGGACTTGAACTTGACTTTTTTACAAGACAAGTGCTCATTTGTCAAAGGACATCTTTCTGTAAAAAGAATAAATATTATTTTTATAGGGAAACTAAAAATCATTTTAATTTATTAACATTTGTGACTAAGATAGACTTTTTTTTATCTTGGTCAATCAATATATCCTGGTCATGTGGTCGAAGTCGTGGGTAAAAACTAGTATAATAATAGTAATATATGACTGTGTAATCAATTTCAAAGACTTCAGGGTATTTTTAATGGGTGATAATAGAATGGTAGCTCCGCCTGCGCTATCTTTAGACTCTGGCGGAGTACCAAAAATAGATGATAAGTGAGGATGAAAGCAGGTTAGTTAGCCCATCGTGATGAATTCTACAAGAATTAGCCAAGATAGTTTCCAGGGGGAACCGCGTGGAGATCGGTGTGCATGGCCATAGTTAGGGTGGGACATTGATGGGCAATGCCCTTCCCTAAAAGGCCCAATATCCTACCTTAAAATGAAAGGCCATAAGAAAATTACATAGATTTGAAGTCACTTAATTATGACTTCTGCCCTATCAAAAAGTTCTTTTGCCCTTTCTTAAACTTAGGTCTAGTTATCGCCCTGTTGCCCTGACAGGGTGTATTGCTAGCAATGAGGCTCTAAGACCCCATTACTAACAATCCCTTTCCCCCAAGATCTAAGAGTTAGAAGGTAATAATAATCAGTACGGTTAGTGGGATATAATTTTATTTTATGCAACTTAGAATGGCTAACGGCCTACCTGATGGAATGTGGTAACCGTCGCCTATAGACATGAGCAGAACCATAGATATAATAGAGTATACTCTTTCCCCTATGATAGCCCCCATGCGTTGCCATTCCTGAAGACTAAGGTGTTATTCTTCTGTACCCTGTAAATTCACTGCCATATCGCGCCCTTCAAACCGAAACACAGCCATGCAAACACAACTACTTCACGGTACAAACACAAATAGGACAGAGTTGTCAAAGCAAACGACTTTTGGGTAAAGTCTCCCTCTGGTATCAGACTATATAACCTCCTTAAATTTGGACAATTTCATTATCGGGCAGGTCATCATAATAATTTGGTTTTATGCCGAGGTTAATTGATGTTTTGAGTCAGATAAACTGTTAAAGTGAATGATGGAAGCCATATTCTGTTTAATTACATGTTACCATGTTGTTGTGATTTGTAGATTGTTAATAATCGTTTACTAATGACCAGTTATGTCCCGCGGCTTTTTTCGCATAAATTTATATACCTACCTAATGCGTTAATCAGGGGGGAAAAGGATTGTTAGTAATGGAGACTAACCAACCAGGTCGACCTCCTCGTGGTTCCCCCTGGAAACTATCATGGTTAATTCCTGATGAATTCATCATGATGGGCTAACTAGCCTGTTTTCATTCTCATCTATCACCCTTCACTGGTGCTCCGCCAGTGTATCCCGTTAGCGCAGGCGGGGTTACCATTCCATTTTCATGCACCAAAAAAAAAATGCGTTAATCATCGTCATCACATCAGCTTTTAACTGTCTATTGCTGAACATAAGCCTTCCCCTTGACGGGTTTCGCCACTAGTTGCCACGCTTGGCAGGAGGATTGGCAACCGCAGTTGAGTTAAGGTTGACCGGGAGAGAATGTTTTTAGCCTTAAGTCCGCCTTGTACACATACATATTTGATGAATAAATAAATATTTTTTTTTTTTTTTATAAAGATTATAACCAGAATCAATACTGAACAAACACGTGACTTTTTTTTAATGTAAACAAGAGTTAGTTTACAATAAAAAAAAAAACTCACGATTACTCTGAAATCTCAGCGTGCTCTGTGCCGCGTAATTTGACAATAGTACAATGACCTTGGTCCACATAACAGCACGTTATATAACAATTCTCACTGTCGATAGCTGTTATTTTGAAAACACACATAAAAACACGACTTAGATACTCGCAGGGTATTAAAAAGAACGAGGATTACAAATAAAACGGCCGTTATTTTCGAATTAAAAAAAATTTGGTCGTATTTTTTTTTATATATATATTTATTACCTCTTTTTTTTTATACAACTTAGAATGGCAAACAAGCTGATAGCATGGACATAACAGAGTATACTGTTTTGCCCATAAATCAGCAGCTTTGGACGTCATAATTAAAATCAAATTTGCAACACTATATTATAATTATTGAAAAAAAAAATAGGAAAGGAAAATGGCTAGCAATATACCCTGTCAACGCCCCCGTTGATAGACAAAAGTCGATTGCTTGGGTACCTCTATGGTGTGAATTTACAGGGTACAAAGGAATAACACCTGAGTCTTCAGGAATGGCAACGCATGGGGGGTATCATGGGCGAAACAGTATACTCTGTTATGTCCATGGTACTGCTCATGTCTATAGGCGACGGTTACCACTTTCCATCAGGTGGGCCGTCAGCTTGTTTGCCATTGTAAGTTTTTAAAAAAAAAAGTGTTGCAGTGCTGTGAAGAGTTGAAATAAAAGAATTTGAAGCGAAACCAGTATGGTAAGAGGTAAAAGAGTTGGAGAAAGAATATTGCAGGATCGCCTTTACCTATATTTATACGGCAAAAGTGTTCACTCTCTTCTAACGATGCTAGTGATTTAAATTTTTATACGAAATAAATTCTGAGGATGTTTTTGTCACTAAATCAAGTAAAAAGCGTAAATGGAGGTTCATAGATAATAAAGGTGTATGCATTGTCTGTGTGTTTGTCACGTATTTGTGTCATGAACGCAGCCACATGACCTGGTACATTAGAGCACTTCGTGCGTGAAGGGTTCAATGAACTTGATTTATCTAATATTACATTTTTCAACTTGGATAACTCTTCGAAAGATTAGCTCATTTCAGAGGAACTGGTTGGTGGATATAAAAATTAAAAAAAAAACCTTCATAGTGTTGTGCCATAAACAAAATAATAATACTTTGGCTTCTTCAAAAATGTTTTTTTTTTCTCTGTGGTCATTTCATTTTCATTTTATTTTTTTTATTTTGTGATACATATGTATATATATACATACTGTTCGCGACATTATTTGTATATATCGTAATTTATAGTTGTTAAGTCCCTAGTTAATCGTTTTGTATTCTGTTATTTTATATAGATTTACATAGATTTAAGATAGTGTAAGTTAAATAAAGTATTCCTTTGCGTGTTGTCATTATTACCTACGAATAGAAATAGAAATTGTAACAATAAATAGAATTAAGAAATTGTAAATTGCAATAAATAAACGCTATAGAGTACCGATCTGAAGAGACACGCGTCTCGTTCTTTCTCGCCCCGTCCCGCTCGCACAGATCGCTAACGCGAGTTGGAAATGTTATCGTGCGAGCGGGCGGGTATAAAGATAGGCCGCCTCTCGTCGAGCGGCAGGGATCGGCCAGCAGTCGAAGCGACAAGAAGGGAAAGTTTGGCAGCAGCTTGGCAGCACTGAAGATACATCGCAGCAGCATCACCGCTTCGGCACCGCTACAACACCTGCGTGTGCGCCACCGCAGCAACTCGACCGAGCAGCACCGCGGCAGCGCCATCGTACTAGCAACGCGGCTACACCATCTTGTGCACCACCGTACCAGCTCCACCGAGTGCACCGCCGCACTAGCACCATCGAAGCGGTAACTTCGAGTGTGCCCCGCCATCGCCTCAACGTCGCACCGCACGGATCCAGCGAACTCACCGTAGCCAGCACCAAGGAGAGAAGACGTTGTCTGGTGCGTTTGTTGTTGCAAACGTACCAGGCAACGAACCGGCTGTCATCGGAGCGGACAGTTGAGAATAGCCCACCCCGCCTACCCAAGATTGAAGTCCATCCGGGGACAGGCATCCCCAGAATGAAGGGATCGCGGACGACTGCTTGAGAGGACGACCTGTGAAGCAGAAGGAAGGTGAATCCGAAGAATTCGAAGAATGCCGAGCCCGGCCAGGCGGCCGGACGAAAAAGGCCCTTATCAGGGCCACAGTGTACCATTACCGCAGGAGGGGGGCTCAACCGCCGCTGCCCCCCCTCCAGCGCGCGCCCGTGCGCAGCGCCCGCGTACAGCGATCTCCCCCTCGCGGGGGAGAGAGCGCTCCCGCTCCCGCGCCGCGCAACGTGCCACGGGTACGACAAACCCGCCACGCGACGATGCAACCGCGCCGTGCAGTAACCGTGCAGGCGTAACCATCCCTCGCGCCGGTTTACCGGCGACACTAATGCATCAAGCTCAGTGCGGCGAACAAGTGCCGAGTGATAGTGCAAACAGTGTCACCAGTGCAAATTACCGGCATCAACAACAGCATCCAGCAACGAGGACCACCACAGAGGGGCCCTCACAACAACAAGCCGCCGTCCCCCCATCGCCCGCATCACCGTCGCCATCGGAAGACTTCGCGGAGGCGGGCACCTCGTTCCTCACCTCGAGCGGCATGCCACCGCCGGGGGCGGCGAGCCTCTCCGAGTTCCGGAGGGGGTTCGTCGGGCGGCCTTTCGCCGAAATCAACATTAGAGCGAGACTCGTTGATTTTGGCGCAAGTGCTGTCCGCGGACCTCCTCTCCCAGGGAATGAAAGAGAGGATCGCCGCTCTGGTGGGGGATGAAGCGGAGAGACTGAGGGACCAGCCGTCGCCTCCAATAGAGGAGATGGAGCTGGCAAGAGAGATGGGTCGATCGTTCCAACTGGCAGCCATACGACCAGCCCGAAGGCCTAGAAGCCCAGATTCCGCGGCAAACGAGGGACACAAGCGTCCCTGCCAAGAGCCTTCACCGCCGCAGATATCGACTCCACTGCCACAGAGAGACCCAAGGCTGAGACCCAGGGAACTCCCAGTGCCAGCCCACTCACAGGGCCAGACATATGCGGGCGCAGTAAGGGCCCCTACGCAACCACCGGACATGACGAAAAACCAAGGCGCGGCCTCAAGCACAGCAAGAGACACTGCACCGCCCCCGCCCCCGCCAGCGGCAAAAAGACCCAGATTGCCCCCGCTAATAGTGGAATACCTGCCCGACTGGGTGCGCCACTTCAAGAACTTGAAAAAGTTGCTGAACTGCGCCCCGAACGCCCGCCCCTATGGCAAGGGGGTGAGATTCACCCCGAGGTCCGAGGATGAGTACCGTGTCATCCAGAGGTACCTCTCCGACCTCGAGAAATCGGAAAAAATAAGTTGGTTTTCCTACCAACTGCCAGCGGAGAGGAGTCTGAAAGTGGCCATCCGGGGCATACCAGCCGACACTCCAGTGGAGGACATTGCCGACGCCCTGACGGAGCTGGGATACGTTCCTGAGTACATCCGTCAGATCAAAGCACGTCAGGGCCGCCCGGGGTGCATATTTCACGCACAGATCAAGCGCACCCCAGGCATCACCCCCGGCATATACGCTATTGATGAATTACTCTGCATGCCGGGGGTGAAAATCGAAGCCTGGCGGGGCAAGAACGGCCCCGCGCAATGCCACCGCTGCCAAAGTTTCAGGCATTCCTCCCATGGGTGTCACAGGAAGATGGCATGTGTCCGCTGCGGGGGTGAACACGTAGCCAGGGACTGCCCGCGGCCCAGAGAGGAGCCTCCGACCTGTGCAAACTGCGGAGAAAACCACACCGCTAACAACCCCGCCTGCCCTGTTTTCAAAAGAGAAATAAGAAACAGAAAGGCGGGCACGGCGCCCAGAACAACAGGCCAACTCGCCGGGCGAGATAGGACGCTCCCAGGCGGCACCAACGAATCCAACCTGATGGCCGCGGCAAACCCGGCTACAGAAAGAGGGAAACAGCTGCCTGAAAAACCCCGTAAAAAGAAGAGAGGCAAGAAGAAGAAGAAAGGGAAACGCAAAGACGCACCCACTGAGGCCGCGCCGACCAAGACACAGGCTTCGGCAAAAACAACCCGTCCGCTTGCGGTCGCCGCCCCCACAAAATACGAAGCCGCCACACAAAAGGCCGCTTCAAGCGCGGCGCCACAACACGAAAGTGTCAAGGGGAAGATGGCGAAGCAGCCACTGGAATCCAGCACCTCCAACAACAACCACTTGATGAGGGCGATGATTAACATCTTGATGGAGGTGCTAGTCGCGGTACAAACCGGCGCAGACCCCTTGCCGGTAATAACCGCGGGCCTGGTGAAACTATCGCAGCTAGCATGATAAGAATAGTTCACTGGAACGCGGACGGGATCCGCAAGAAGCTGCCCCTACTGAAACTGATGCTCGTGGAGTATAAAGTCGACGTGTGTCTCATCTCGGAGACGATGCTAGGGGCCGCCGACGCACTCCACATACCGGGATACCATGCATACCGCAAGGACGAGCTTACGGACGACCGAAGGGTGTATCGCGGGTTGGCTGTCCTAGTAAGGAGGAACATCGTCCACCAGCCGCTCCCACAGGTGCAACTTGGATCGATGTACGCACTTGGGATCGAGCTGTGCAACAATAGAAATCCCATCCGTGTGTTTGCAGTATACAAACCGCCGACAACGAAACTTGCAACGGCCGACGTCGAGGCCCTTTTCAAGGAGCCGCTGCCGACCATCGCCGCAGGAGATTGGAACTGTAAACACACGGCTTGGAACTCCAACATAATCAGCGCCGAAGGCAGAAAACTCCTGGGGATAGTAGAGAAACTAAATATCGCTGTGCATGGTCCAGAGGTACCTACACACTATCCCCACGACGCCGCAAGAATACCCGACGTGCTCGACATAGCCCTCTACAAGGGACTGGACAGCCAACTGACGCAGGAAGTCCTCTTGGAGGACGTCCAATCCGACCACCTTCCCGTGTGCATGGATATCCTGATGACCCCGGTGCTCCTGACGCCGCAGGCCCCGCGCCGCCGGACGGATTGGGGGAAATTCACGGACTTCATGCAGGACAACACGCCAACGAGGGCAATTTTAACCTCCGCCGACGTCGAACAGCTTGCGGGAGACCTGTCAGTCTCCATACAGGCCGCCATGCAAAACGCATCTCAGCCGGGAAAGGTAGCGAAAACAACCAATACCATCCCGGCTGCAATAAAGAGGAAGCTCGCCGTTAAGCGCCGACTGCGCAGAGACTGGCAGGCCACCAGATGCCCCACCACCAAAACGAGGTTAAACAAGCTTGCAGAAGAAATAAAGCGTGACATCGAGTCCCACAGAAAGGAGAGTTGGGAAAGATACGTAGAGGAAGCCGGTGACGACTGGAACAGCATTCATCGCCTGTGTCGCCGGCTAACAAATTCCCACCCCCCAGTCCGACCCCTACTGGCGAACGACGGAACACCGAGGTACCGCGCAGTAGACCGAGCGGAGATTCACGCGGATCACCTAGAGCGCCAGTTCCAGCTCAATCCATCCTCAAATAGTGATCATGTTGCACGGATAGACAACTTCGTGAAGGAGTACCTATCATCGCCACTATCACCTCACGAAGATCCGATTGTCTTTACACCGGGACAAGTGCAGCGTGAAATCAGAAAGACGAAGCCTCGGAAAGCCCCCGGCAGCGACAACATCCCAAATACGGCGCTGCGTCACCTGCCGCCGCGCACTATAGCGGCACTGACGCGCCTGTACAATGGAATAGTACGCACAGGGCATTTCCCAGACCACTGGAAGATAGGCAAAGTCATCACGCTGCCTAAGCCCGGTAAGAACGTACTGAAACCGGAATCGTACCGGCCAGTGACGTTACTGCAACACATGTCAAAGGTGTTTGAGAAACTCCTCCTCAAACATCTACAACCACATTTAAAACCACGCCTGGAGCAGTTCGGATTTAGAGCGGAACACTCCACGACACTGCAACTGACCAGAGTCCTGCACGTCATAACGAGCGCCCACAATAAGCACGAGCACGTTATTGCAGTGTTACTGGACATGGAGAAAGCCTTCGACCGCGTGTGGCACAACGGTCTACTGTATAAAATGGCCACTCAGACCGATACACCAAGAAGGTTGGTCCGAATAGTGGCCTCATTCCTCCACTCAAGACGCTTCATGGTGACGGTGGAACAAACCTGTTCGGGAGAGCGACCCATCCGCGCGGGTGTACCACAGGGAAGCTGCCTATCGCCTGCGCTCTACGCGCTGTTCACCGACGACATTCCCACTACCCCCGAGTCTCTCCTCGCGCTGTACGCCGACGACGCCGCCTTCATAGTGACATCCATCGGCAAGAAGCACGCAGCGCTGAAAATGCAGCGGCAACTCGACACCCTACCAAAGTGGCTGGACGACTGGAGATTGTCGGTGAATGTGCGCAAAACGCAGGCGATCTACTTCGGACAACGTCACTGCCCTCCCAAATTGCACCTGCGCGACTCCCCGATCGAGTGGTCTACCACCGTCACCTACCTGGGGGTGAACATCGACCGGCGTCTAAGTTTCAACACCCACATCAAGGGGGTCTGCAACAAGACCAGGGTGGCCAGGCACCTCCTTCGCCCAGCGTTGACAGGAAGACTCCCTCTCCAAATAAAGACGGCTATTTACAAAACCTACATCCGACCGCGACTTACGTACGCAGCGCCGGCATGGTATGTCTACGCGTCTGCGTCGAATAAGAAGAAACTCAGCGCGCAACAACACCTTACACTGCGCACCATCGCCGGCGCGCATAAATACGTAAGGAACGCCACCTTGGAGAGGGACCTAAAGATCCCTCCGCTGAACGAATTCATCGGCAGCCTCGCAACGAAGATGTTCGCGCGTGCGGACGCATCGGGCTGGGACCACCTAAAGGGAATAGCGCCCCTGCACGCGCGACCTCCGGACCACAAGCCCTACGCACGCGAACTAATAGCTCGCGTGCAAGAAAACCCAGAGGAAGACGCCATGGACACATGAAGACCCCTCCCCCCTCTGATGAGGGTTGAAAATGCCGTCCCGATCATTCAAACGCTGGCAGTTTGCTGGGCCTCCCCCCACGGGGTCTCACCCGGCAGGCGAAGACCGCGCAGAGTGAACGGGGCGGCACGTTAAGAACCAGGTTCACCCCAACGACCCGCTCATATTAATGAGCGGCGGATAGAGACCACCTGAGAGGGGTAAAAAACCCCGGACAGGTTTCCCCGGCTCCCCCTAGGGGAGAGCATGAGAAGAAGACGGACTCGAGCGGCATTCGCTTCCGGGCAGCGACGCACTACACTCGAGAAGAAATAGGACAAGAAGAAAAAATACTCTCTTCAGACGGTACCGGAGGCTTCAGAATAGTAATCGCTGTGTTTCACTCCAGCCTGAACCAACGCCCCTACAGTCCACGCTCACCGTACGGCAGTCCACACCGCACACATACAAACAATGGATAGTAAAAGAAAATAACTCCTCTATAATCAATCTCACACAACGAGGCATTTGGTAGTGAATTTACAGGGTACAGAGGAATAACACCTGAGTCCTCAGGAATGGCAACGCATGGGGGTATCATGGGCGAAACAGTATACTCTGTTATGTCCATAGTACTGCTCATGTCTATAGGCGACGGTTACCACTTTTCATCAGGTGGGTCGTCAGCTTGTTTGCCAAAAAAATACTAATTTACATATATATATATATATATATATATATATATATAAATATATATATATATATATATATATATATATATATATATATATATATATATATATATATATATATATATATATATATATATATATATATATATGTGTGTGTGTGTGTATATGTATATATAGTAAATAAATAAACTAAATGCAGCCGAATCGAGAACCTCTTTTATACTGAAATCAATTGAAAAAACTGCAAGAAGCTAAAAAAAATAACGACCAAGCGACGCCACGGGCGCCGGTTGATAAATAAAGCGGAATCACTGTCAGCGCCTTATTTAATATTAAATTACCGTTTTTTGCCATACAATTCGGTTTAATTGGCGCAAAAACTTGCTTCCTGAACTTCTACAAAAGACCGATGTTGGAAAAAACATGGGCGCTGTAGTCGCATCGGTAGATATAGACAATTTAGAAAATTACTAACTTAAAAGATTTAAAACAAGTATTATTAAGTATAGAATAAAACAGAAGTATTAATTTGTCTGTTTGAATGCGTTAATCTCTGGAACTATGGTTTTTTTTTTTTATACGACTTAGAATGGCAAATAAGCTGACGGTCAACCTGATGGAAAGTGGCAACCGTCGCCTATAGACATGAGCAGTACCATGGACATAACAGAGTATACTGTTTCGCTCATGATACCCGCCATGCGTTGCCATTCCTAAGGACTCAGGTGTTATTCCTCTGTAGCCTGTAAATTCACGGCATATCCCACCCTTCAAATCAAAACACAGCCATGCAAACACAACTGCTTTACGGTTGAAACGCGAACGCAACAGAGGTACCCAAGCAAACGACTTCTGTACAAAGTCTCCCTCTGGTATCTCTTATCAGATTCATTTTTTGTTTTTCTGTGTGGGCCCCTATATATTTTGTTACTATTAAAATAGCCGCCATTTTGCTTTAAATGCCAACTACCATTGTGCGGACTATGAAGTCACCAAATTTTTTCCACCTCTGTCGACCCCAACTACCCATCCATAACTTCACGCTATGCACACAGCTGTCCTATTTCTGAACTTTTTTGCAGACATAAAATCTTAATATCTAATTAAAACTAGGTTAGGATTTAATTATAATTTTTTAATTTCTCCTTCACGCTCCATGAACGTGATGATTGATTCTCTTGGGTTTTTATTATCTATGGTGAAAATAAAAAGCATGTTGTAATTCAGTGTAAATGTAATAAAATAAAAAAAAAAAAATAAAACATCTAATGGTTTTGAGGGCAGTCTGGATTTTTGAAACGGATTGGCGTTATGTAGATTGTGTCTCCATAGAAATGATTCGAGAAAAACGGGTCAACTTTTTCATAAAATTTTGCGTAATAAATAGTTATGAGTGATTCCTTTATAACTTCTATATTTATTTTGTCTTATAATCTCTGCATCTTTTTAATGCCTAAATACTCATTTTATTTATTAAGTAATACGTCAAGATACATTGTATGCGTAGGTATATAGAACACTGATTAATAAAATGAGTCGCTATTTTGACAATTAACTGTCAAAAAGACGACTTGTTTTTAAGGCTCGATGCTCTATGTATATAATCTATGGTATTTCTCAATGTGTGCGTAAATTGGGATACCAGTATGTACAGTTAATACTAGATATATGGGAGAAAATTATATTGTAAGGTTAAACTAAAAAATAAAAATACTATTATACAAAATAATTATATATTTAATATAATTTAAAGAACAAGATAAAATGTAATGATAAAGATTTATAATGATGCTTATCTTTATTGAATACTTTGATTTATATCTGAGTGTAAACATAAAATATGTTTTTGTTTTTAAATTATTAAAAATGACCTCATTTTATATATTTTATTATATATTAATACATGTATATAAATTTATGAGCAACACGTAACTACATGTGTGTGTGTGTGTGTATTTTTATTATATAAAAATAATAGCTCCAAATTCAAATGAAAAATCTACCATTTTGGGAATTTTTTTAATCCAATAAGTAATTAGCCCATAGTAATTGCGACGGTGAAAAACTAAGTTAGGCTTTTAATAAAAAAAAATTTAGCCAGTCGTACGTCACGCTGGCTAAATTTTGTCACGTTTTTGATACTCGATGCTCAATCTATCTAAGATCCGCTATTATAAATAACATTTTCTCATTTGTGTACATGAAGATAAATAAATACCAATTACTACTATTACTTGAGCGAGGGTGGTGCCCTCTGATGTTAGCAGTTTCTAGGCCGCCTTTGTAGTATATGAAGGCCTCTGACGTCGCTTATTGAATGACGGTATTACGTGTTCTCTGAACCACGAAGTAACAATATATTTTTTTATTTATACAAGTATTTTGAAAAAAAAAACTTTGATTTAGGCTGAGACATGAAGATGGAACTCACAAATTGTATTGTATATCTGAGCTGTTACTGCTAAAGGAGGCCGCGTTGCCATATTGGGTATTTTTTCGCAATTTTGGGTAAAAAACTGTATATTTGTTTATGTATTCTAAATATTAATAGTTTTAGCACTTCAGCTACCTGTTGACGACATGCTTTTTAACTGCATTGGGTTGACTGGAAGAGATCTCTGTCAGAGATAAGTCCACCCTTGCTCACAATACTTATAAATGTATTAACAATGTCATTTACAAGTGCAATAAAGAATATATAAAAATTTCTGTTCCCGAAATTATGGAAAAATGGAATTTTTGAAGAAATTTTTAAAGAAATTCTTTTCTGGACAGTTTTGGTTTTTGTAAGGCGTGCGGAGGTAGGTAGGTAGGTGGTATATACACCACATGCCGTATGCCGTGATCACATAACATTATCACGACACCATCTTTCTTCTCGTAAGAGGCGACTAAATGGACTTAATAGTCGTAAGATGCACAGCAACGTCCCTCCTAAAATAACAAAAGCCTATTAGCGGTTGCCAATTCACTTGTCAAGCGTGGCAGCTATTGGCAAAACCTCCTTTATGGATAAGGCTTATGTTCAGCAGTGGACGGCTGATGTAATAGAGGTATAGAATATATGTGAAAGAAGGTAGTAAAGCAAAGAATAGTATGTCTGTATTAACATTTCTCTATAAACCAATGTGACAGTTTTCGTCACTAATAGCAAGTCAATATTTACATTATAACTTTTAAATTAATAAAACAATTAAATGTAAAATAAAAATAACAATATAAATTAATTATATGTCAATATAGTATAAATTACATGCCAATAATGGTGATTACAAGTTTTAAAATTGGAAATGTCAGGATTATTACATACATATAAATGAATAAATTAAATATGTCATAATTTAATATTGACATTTAGGTATTCGGGCACGTTGTAAGAAGAATGTTGCTCAAAATAGATTTTTATTTTATGTGGTAACATAACGAGAGAGTAATATGAGTTAAAACTAGAAATAAAAGAAATGTTTTGTCGTTATTCACTTGTGAAATAAAGGGAAACTATGGAAGTTTATGATTGGATAAAATCGTATCGAATTGGAAAAAAAATTTGAGGTTTGTGTTAAAAACTAAAGTCGTATCTGGCAACCCTGAAAAAAGGGTTTTTGAGATTTATCGTGGATTGACGTGAGAATGACAAAATGAGAATCCGGATTCGATTTCCGGTTAATTTAGAAAATATACGGCTGTATATTGGCTCAGAATTGAATTGAAAATGGACCGTCAAATGATCGCTAGCCTGTTTGACCTCTAATCATATTAGGTGGTAAACTAGCCTAAGAATCTACCAGATAATTACAATGTTTAGTTCTTATTACATATTAACTTTTACCCGCGAGTTCACGTGACTAGGATTTTTTTTGATGGGTGAAAATGGAATGGTATCTCCACCTGCGCTAACGGGATACGCTGGCAGGGCACCAGTGAAGGATGATCGAAGAGGATGAAAACAGGCCAGTTAACCCATCATGATGAATTCATCAGGAATTAACCATGATAGTTTCCAGGGGGAACCGCGAGGAGATCGACCTGGTTGGGTATATTGCTAGCAATGGGATTTTCAGTCTCCATTACTAACAATCCCTTTCAGTCATCGTGATTGGGATTTATTCACTGACCAGGATAAAAAAATAGCCATATTCTTCTCCATCTCATATAATATTTATATACCAAATTTCATAGTTTTTGGTTAAGCCGTTAAGGCGCGAAGAGGTAATAAATAAATTATATTATTACTAGCTTGTACTCGCGACTTTGTCTGCATGACCGGAATAGTTTACTGACCAGGATAAAAAGTAGCCTAGGTCCTTTTCCATCTCATATAATATATGTATACCAAATTATAGTGATTGATAAATTTTATTTTATTTTTAATTCAATATTATATCTAGTTAAGCCGTTATGACGCTAAGAGATAACAAACAAACAAACAAATTCGCTTTCAAATTGATAATATTGGGATCTATTATGGAGACGTACTGTTACAAGTAAACAGAAAAATTATATTTTAAGTCATAGTCGAAAAATAAGTATTAAGTAAATCTATTTCATATTACACTTGCAAATAGACCAGGATGCAAAATATATACCAGTTTGATAAAACCGTCCAAAACTGATTGACCTTCCATCGCCTAGGTGGCAATAGGGAAACAGCAGTTCAACTAAACATAGTTAAAGTAACTGTCCAATGATATAACTTTATGAAGTTATTTAAAAAGCAAGGTTAACCAACAACGCTCAGTTGCAGTAGACGCGGCGGATGCCGCGTTTGCCTCTAACGTGCTTCGATTAAAAAAAAATAATAGCCATAGACAAGTAAATTTACGCGCGAAAACGTATAGTACTTGTATTTAAGTGTTATTTAAATTGGTTCGAAATTCAAAAATATTGACCAACGAGATAATACTTTTTAGTGTAGTGCAGCTTTCTTTTTTTTTTGGAGTGCGTTCCAGTTTTCGTTCGAAAAGGGAACAGGGTGAGTTTTTAAAATAGATAATGCAAATAATGCGGTAAGATGATTGCGTATTAACAAATTAAAACAAATAGTGCCTTATATAATTCTAACAACATAATAAGTAAATAAGTGGTCGCATCCGATCCAGATTCGTAACGGATCTTTTGTAATGCAAAATAGCAAATTACCCACAAAATAACGAATAGTTATAAATTAAATTAATTAGACGTAAATTACATAATTAAAACAAGTTATATATTTACTTAACAAGTTTTATAAACATATGTAGTGTAACACACAACAACACTGTAATATCTGATTAGCCCATTTATGATTTTTTTTTAATGGATGATAATGGAATGGTGACCTCGCCTGCTCTGTCAGTATACACTGGCGGGGATGATGTATTCTAATATATCATCCTCAAAGGGATTGTTAGTAATGGGGTCTAACTGACCCATTGCTAGCAATACACTCTATCAGGTCGACCTCCACGCGGTTGCCCCTGGAAACCGTCGTGATTAATTCTAGTGGAATTCGTCACGATGGGCTAACTGACCTGCCTTTTCATCCTCACCTGTCATCCGTCACTGGTGCCCCGCCAGCGTATCCCGATAGTGACGACGAAGTAACCATTCCAATATCACCCATAAAAAATTTCATCGTCATCAGATCAATTAGCATATCATGACGAGTAACACAAGAATTGACCACGATGATTTACTAACTGAACCGCGTGGAGGTCGATCTGAGAGGGTATATTGCTCGCAATGGGGCTGCTAGTCCCCGTTACTAACAATCCCTTAGTTGAAGTGATGATCATGATGATAGACGGATATTGTGAAGAATCTAAGTCGAGAATTAATAGCTGGATCATTGCAACACAAAAAACAAGTTTCGACACAAAAAATCGACTTCAATTGAGTCAAAATTATTTACTTTGATTTCATTAAATTACTGTATTGGTTTTGATAAAATTTCTATGGGCCCAATCTGTGAGCACTATCCTATTAAAAAAATACATAACAGTTTATAAATAATAAAATTCCTCTTTTTAAAATCAATTGATTCGATTTAGAAATATGAAACCTGAACGAAAGGAGCAGCAACCAAACCTACTTGAAAATATAAGACTTTGTTTACCAATATAGTAAGAACTTTAGTCGTGACAAAATTAATATCGGAACATTGTATACATTATTAAAAGAATCATCGAAATCGATTTAGAATTAACGTTTAAATTAAAACTCGTAACGACAAAAAATACAGACAAATTTAAGGAAAATTAGTATGCATACTCTTCTGGGCCGATTTGTATGGATTTTTTGTTGAAAGTGTTTATTTATATCCGAATTGGTCTCGTGTTAATTTTGTTTCAAATTAAAGTCCGCTGTTGTGTATTAAAAATAAACTATATGTACCTACCAGAGGGAGACTTTGTACAAAGGTCGTTTGCTTGGCCACCTCTGTTACATTCGTGTTTCTACCGTGAAGCAGTTGTGTTTGCATGGCTATGTTTCGGTTTGAAGGGTGGGATATGGCAGTGGATTTACTGGGTATAAAGAAATAACACCTGAGTCCTCAGGAATGGCAACGCATGGAGGGTATCATGGGCGAAACAGTATACTCGGTTATGTCCATGGTACTGCACATGTCTATAGGCGGCGGTTACCACTTTCCATCAGGTGGGCCGTCAGCTTGTTTGCCATTCTAAGTCGCATAAAAAAAAAAACAAAAAGTTGAATTTTGATATTTTGATTCAAATGTTAGTAGAATGGTAATTTATTTTAAATTTTGATTAAATTATAATTATTTAATACATTTAAATTTGTTAAGTGCATCGATTATTTCCTTGTCTAAATATAGTCTTCATGCACCGAATTAGGTATTAAAACTGGTTTCTTACGTATATAAGTAAAAATAGATACTTTTTATAAGTTCATGCCAACGAAGCACTTGTTTGTTTTTGTTTTATTTCTTTTTTTTTTCTTTTTTGTAAATCTTAATCACTTCTTCGAAAATTGTTTTTAAATATATCTATCAGTGTAACTTTATAGATTAAGTAGTTTGATGAAAAAAAAAAAACTTATTATAAAGTAAATACGTACGTCGTAGACGCGTATAGTGCGGTTTCAAAGGAATTTCGTCCCACAAACCTCTAAGGAATGAGCTCTCCATCGAGTCCTTAATTGAAAAAATTAATTTAATCTACATACTTTATTTGAGTCTTATAAATTAATTTGTACATTAATAACTCAAAAAGTCTTAGAGAGATATACCTCGAGATTTATTCTATAGAAATTTTATCAAAATCAATTCAGCAATTTTGTTTCAAAACCAAAATAACTGACTTGGCCCCAATTGAAGTGGGTTTGCATTTATGAAACAAAAACTACTTGTTTCTCATCGTGCTAAAAACCATTAGAGATATTATACACATAAATAAAATTTCCAAAAACTATAAAAGTCGGTTAAACGGTTTCGGAAATTAATCTAAAAAAATGGGATGCGATGTTTATATATTAAAATAAATTAGGTACAGGATATGTCAGGAGAGGAGTCTTTGGCTTTCAGTTGTCTCTGCCTATTAGATAGATAGATAGAAAGGTATATAAAATAGATTATGCATAGTTTTTTTTGTTTTTATGGGTGAAAATGGTATGGTAACCCCACCTGCGCTAACGGGATACACTGGCGGAGCACCAGTGAAGGGTGATAGATGAGAATGAAAACAGGCCAGTTAGCCCATCATGATGAATTCATCAGGAATTGCTAGCAATGGGATTCTCAGTCTCCTAAAACCTAGATGTGATGTTAGAATGTAAACCTATTCCCTATCAGGTCCATGTCTATGCGATTGCCCTTGCAAACTATTGTGATTATTTTTTGTGGAATTCAGCCCAATGAGCTAACTGACCTATTTTCATCCTCTCCATTCCAAAAAGAAATAATAAATATATTACACACACACACACACACACACACACACACACATGTGTGTGTGTGTGTGTGTGTGTGTGTGTGTGTGTGTGTGTGTGTGTGTGTGTATTATTAGTATAATAATATTATTATACAACAAGTATGGCCATGAATGTCACGATTTAATATTTCTGGTTTGCTATGAGTAAATCCAAATATTAAAAATCGTTCTAATTACAATACAGTTGAAAGTAGTCGCGATATATTTCCTGTATACTTTCAAAATGACATAAACAGCAATTGTTCAAACTGTGACCTTAAAAATAAGACCTTAAGAAATAATGCATTTGACTTATAGTTAAACGACCGGCCGCCTGACGTCAACCCTCTTTGGGAATGCATTTGTTGGTGGTTTCCGCTACCTGCGGTTTGGAGGAAAGGATTGAGAAAAAAAGGAAGGGAACATTGGAAATGTGTAAAGGAAATTAGTAAATGAGAGGAATAAGCGACTTAAAGGGGGAAGGGGAGGGGGCACTGCAGTTGCGGAAAAGACTGGGACACTGCAGGGGCTCGGGAAACCGGGATCGCATACCCGTATGCCCTTATTCTAGAATCGGACAGATTTCTAGAGAAGAACACCTCTGACGCTACGCTACGCTTTGATAAATTTGATATATCACACGATATAATTTGCAAATTTTTTTTTTATTTTTAAATTTATTTATTGTCCCGTATTTAAAATTTATTTATTTACATTACCCGTCCGTCTTTGGGTCACTGACTTAACATATATACATATGTGTACCACATTTCAACTAAATCGGTTAGGTGAAAGAGATTGTTAGTAGTGGGGTCAAATAGCCCATTACTAGCAATATACCTTGTCAAGTCGACCTGCACATGGTTCCCCCTGGAAACCATCGTGACTTATTCTAGTTAAATTCGTCAGGATGGGCTAACTGACCTGCTGTCATCCTCATCAGTCATCTATCACTGGTGCCCCGCCAGTGTATACCGATAGCGCAGGCGGAGTTATCATTCCATTATCATCCATTTAGAAAAAACTAAATCGGTTAAGTAGTTTCGGGCCAAATCAGCTGTGACAGACGGACAGACAGACACGCGAATGATCCTATAAAGATTCCATTTTTCCTTTTGACGTACAGATCCTTAAAAAAAATCATCAAAATCAGCGTGCAATTTACAAAATCAATTTTAATTGATTTTATAAATTGCATCGTCGTCGTATTGTATTATTATCTAATATTTTCTACAGCGCTAATCGAACAATTAGCTTTTCGTGATGACTAAACAACCGGGTCATTGTCAAGACACCTTATTTAATTGTGTATGGGGGTAAAAAAAATAAGCCAAGTTCAACTCTACTGCGTTGCAATAAAAGTCTTAAAGTGTGCAAGTGTTGATAACAGTTTGTAATTATTAGGTGCATAATTGTGATGCCAATTGCAACTCTATTTTAATGGAATAAAAGTTCGGTTTTCAGTATGTTTTTTTAATTAAATTTTATATTTATTTATTATTGCCCGGTTTTTTTTTAATGGATGACAATGGAATGGCAACCCCGCCTGCGCTATTGGTATACACTGGCGGGGCACCAGTGAGGGATGATAGGTGAGAATGAAAAGACAGTTAGCTCATCGTAAAGAATACACCTGGAAATCAGCACGATGATTTCCAGGAGGGACCACGTAGAGGTCGTCCTGACAGGGTGTATTGCCAGCAATGGAATTGGTAGTTCGTGTTACTAGCAATGTCTTCCCCCCACTAACCCGGGTTATATCGTTTTGCCTCCTACCGCCACCTGGTGGATTCATTTTATTTCATCTGTCCAAAACTATACTATCTGACAAGTTGGAGCATACGATATAAAACAAGATTTCATTAAAATCAACGAATCATTCCGGAGATAAGCGTGAACAGACACACAAACCTCATTATTATATTTCTGTTTTCCCAAAGGTGGAACTGGGAGATAATGTTATATAGCATTAAGTCCATCTTTTGTATCAAAATGTTTTTTTTTTTGTAATGGCAACGCTTGAGTGGTATCATGGGCCACATAGTATACACTGTTATGTCCATGGTACTGCTCATGTCTATAGGCGACGGTTACCACTTTCCATCAGGTGGGCCGTCAGTTTGTCTACCATTCTAAGCTGCATAAAAAAAAAACAATTAATGTATTATATTTTGTTTTAGTATGAATTTTACGCTTAACAGTTGCCAGTTTTAATTCGAATTGGGTTATTCTTTTTGTAATAACATATATACATACATATCTGTCACGCCTGTCTCCCATTAGTGTAGGCAGAAACAATGGAACGCCAAATGCTTCGATTGAAATAAACCTCTTTCGCTTCCTCCACCTTCATCAATCTTTTCATACACGCTCGCCGGTTACGGGTACTTTTAATTTGGCCCTTCTTCAGCACGCATTTTTAGCATTTTTGTAATAAATACGGTTTAAATTAATATGGCGGTTGTATATACATTTCATTTCAATTGAAACCAGTTAACGTAATGTTTATTTATTTGGGTGTACATGAATAATGTATGTATGTATTTGAAATCCCGTGCATGATCGTCTAACGTCAAGCATGTTTGTCTTTTTACGTAACATTCAGTAATTACAAAGACTTTACTCGGCAAGTCTTTTGTAGATCAATGGATTAGATATGTTTTTGAAAATGAAACGGCAACCCCGCATGCGCGGGGTGGAAAGGGATTGTTAGTTATGGAGACTGAGAATCCCATTGCTAGCAATATACCCAACCAGGTCGAGCTCCTCGCGGTTCTCCCTGGAAACTGTCATGGTTAATTCCTGATGAATTCATCATGATGGGCTGACTGGCCTGTTTTCATTCTCATCTATCACCCTTCACTGGTGCTCCGCCAGCGTATCCCGTTAGCGCAGGCGGAGTTACCATACCAACTTTCACCCATAAAAAAAAAAACCCGCATGCGCTATCGGTATACGTTGGCGAGGCACCAGTTAAAGATGTTAAATGAGAATGAAAACAGGTCAGTTAGCCCATCGTGAGTTGTTGATTTATTTCTAATCTCCTTCATATTTTTTTCGAAAAATATCTAATCTAGAGATTAATCACTCTCTCTCTATTATGACATTTTTGAAATTTACGATTTATATCATTGATAAATAATATTATTTTTTTTTTTAAATTATCGAAGAGTGCTACCACTTCCTATCTCATAAGTGTCGTAAGAGGCAATTAATGGAGGGCGAAGGATGAACAGCAGCGTGCCTTTTAAAACATCTCCAAAGTCTAACTGCGGTCGCCAAATCGCCTGCCAAGCGTGGCAACTACTGGCAAAACCCCCCAAGGGGAAACCTTATGTTCAGCAGTGGACAGCTAAAAGCTGATATAATAATGATAAGTCTGTCTAGTTCTTTTTGTTTGTAAACTGTCACAATATTGTACACCGCTCTACCCGCTGACGCTGACATTGATGCTCCTTTCCACTTTGTGTGTTGCTGGAAGAGAACTCTTTTAGAGTTAAGCTCGCCTTTGTACATTTGATTACGTCTGTCATATTTTTATATATAACTAGCGGCCCGTCCCGTCTTCGCACGGGTGGACATTTTTACAACATTTTAAAAAGTGGTTACTGTGACATAACGATAAAAGTTGGACAGATAGTATCAGGAAGTTTTTTGTAGCTATTGATATTTTCTTCAATATTGTAGAACATACTTTTGTTCTATCACCAATAGTTTCCGCAGCGCACGCGACGAAAGATATTTTATAGAATTTTTTTTTTTACACCTTGAGTTACGTTACTAAAGTTTTAGTAAGGATCCCTAATCTTTTCTAGCAATAAATATAGACTATATTACTCAGGGTGAGTGTAGCTTTCTAAAGGTGAAAGAATTTTTGAAATCGGCAAAGTAGTTTTTGAGTTTATTCATTACAAACATACACACAAAAATACAAATCTTTCCTCTTTATAATATTAGTGTAGATGTACATTAGTGTGTACAATAAAGTATTAAATAAAAATGATTGAAAACAGTTATCAGAAAAGTACTATGATATACTGAGGGTCAGCCAAGGTGGCATCAAAAGGGTTCTTTTGTCCCATATTCGTACGGAACCCTAACTACTAATGGGCCGTTAGGTTTCGTTGCGTACTTGTCTAGTTGTAATTAATCGAGGTAGTAGCAAGTAGGTTGTATGCTGCAAATAAATCTATCGCAAGCAATTACGGAATGCACAAAAGGTCCTTGAGTGTAGGTAGTGACCGCTTTTAGTGACCATTATCAGGGTTGCCAGATTTGGTATCTTTTTCGCAATTTTAGGTAAAAAATTTTACGTTCCCGAAAGGTTGATGGAATGAAATTGTAGATTATAGAATATATGTGGGAAAAAATAATTAAATTTTATATATATATGTATATATATATTTTTAATTTATTATTTCTTTTTGTTTGAATTTTTTAATTTGTAACTATGTGGTTATAAATAGAAAAAGTAATCTCTTAGAATAAATCCATACAATGTATCATGTAACCATATCATATCATACCATATCAGTCGTTAATTGTCCACTGTTGGATATAGGCCTCCCCCTATTGGGAGGTTTGCCAGTACTTGCCACACTTAGCAGGCAGGTTGGCAACCGCAGTTAGGTTTTGGTGATATTTTAGGAGGAACAATGTTGCCCATCTCTCGACAATTAAGTTCCCTTAGTGGCCTCTTATCATACCCATGGGAATGAAAAAGGTGATCTATTCTATGCTGGGACCACACGACAGCATGTAACATGAGATGGAAAGTCAGCGTAGAAGACAGCTTCATTTTATCATTCATGAAAAGTGAAAGAAATAGTATATATATATTTGGAAAAAAACAAATTAAATTTGGGTTGAAATAAAATATCGTAGCTGGCAACACTGGCCAGTGTTGAGTATCTAAAAAGGACACTCGAACGCGAGTCGTATTCCTTACAAAATACATTATGAAAGTTGGCCACATGTAGCCCAGTTCACATAACGTAATTCGCAATGATATTGTGGTAATTTTTTTGAATTACCTAATTTGGTTTTCACATCTTCGAATGGTGTCAATTTTAATATCGTTCAGTCGTAAACTCATCGAATCGCTTCCGTATTTTTTTTTTTTTTATAGTCAATGAGAGTCAACAGACGATGTCTGTACATGAGGATTTTTTTTTATACGACTTAGAATGGCAAGCAAGCTGACGGCCCACCTGATACACCACCACCGGCCCACTTTGTACAAAAGTCGATTGCTTGGGTACCTCTGTTCCATTCGTGTTTCTACCGTGAAGCGGTTGTGTTTGCATGGCTGTGTTTCAGTTTGAAGGGTGGGATATGGCGTGAATTTACTGGGTACAGAGGAATAACACCTGAGTCCTCAGGAATGGCAACGCATGGGAGGTATCATGGGCGAGACAATATACTCTGTTATGTCCATGGTACTGCTCATGTCTATAGGCGACGGTTACCACTTTCCATCAGGTGGACCGACAGCTTATTTGCCACTCTAAGTTGTATACATAAAAATAAATAAAAAAATAAAATATTATATTTATTTAGGTAAGCACTGAGGTACATTTTAACAATGGCATATCCATAGACAATTCTGATTTGTTTCATCCACAAGATTATTTATGGGTCTGCATCACTATTGTGGTTTTGTTCGTTTACATGTCACATGCATTATTGTAATGTATTCCTTATACTGTCGAATAATAACATGTTTAACAATAATATTACATGATATATACATACGTTCCACGTAATACATTTAGTTGCGGTTTGCGGTTAGTTAAGTTTAAAGATTTACTTCGCAAAAACCGATGTTTTCGATTGTGACAAAATTAAAATGTATTTTTAAGACACTTAGAATGGCAAACATGTTGACGGCACGTCTAATGGAAATTTGTAACCGGTACTTATTTTTTTTTATACCACTGAGGTGGCAAACAAGCATACGGCCCACCTAGTGGTAAGCGGTTGTCGTAGCCCATGAACGCTTGCAATACTATGGGCATTAGGCGCATGTTACCAACACTGAAAACTGAAGAAACCTTTTTACCTCTTTCTTTACCTATAGACATACATAACATAACATGTATATACATATATATATATATATATATATATATATATATATATATATATATATATATATATATATATATATATATATATTATGTTAGAACCTTCATTTCATGTATTTCCACTCCTATGGACTATAATTTTGTTAACCTAGCGTGCCAATTTGGGTATTTTTTCACTATTTTGGGTAAAAAAATTTTCTGTTTGCGAAATTTTAGTAAAATGAAATTCTTGGAGAAATTTTTGGAAAAAAATGAATTGAGTTTGGAAAAATTAGGGTAATATTTTTTTTAATTCTGGGTAATAATTTTAGTATATGTAATGTAAAATTTGGAAACAA
Source organism: Galleria mellonella (assembly GCF_026898425.1). Taxonomy (NCBI): domain Eukaryota; kingdom Metazoa; phylum Arthropoda; class Insecta; order Lepidoptera; family Pyralidae; genus Galleria; species Galleria mellonella. The sequence goes on from NW_026442015.1 coordinate 5,713,897, forward strand.
ATCTGGCAACTCTGCTTCAAACAAAACGCAGACATGTAACAATTGCGTCTTCACTGCGACAGCTTAATTCGAAGTAACACAAGTAAATCCGCGCGCGTAAATGATACCGTTTGTTTGTTTAATGAACTATATAATATGATTAATTTAGATTTGCATTCATTATATTTTCATTGCATGTTACCGTTTACTTATGAATTTGTTACCAATGTTAATTACATGCTGATATTTAGCCCCGACCTTGATGCACTGTTTAGTTAGTTAGTTTGCATTTGTTATATACGTCGATCAACGAGATTAAGCAACTTGTGTGCATTTATTAGAATGGGTGGACACCTATTTGAAACTGCATTCATTTATTTTATCCAAAACAAGATAATAAATATATAGCAAGTCATTTGAACGAATTACAATAAAAAAAAAATATTGGGAAAAGTTGCTTATAGGGAAAAAAGGAGTATAAAAATACTTACCGTTTGGAAAATATTTTTACTCATTCTTTTACTAACTAAGAATAGTAGAATAAATAAAATATAAAGAATGTTGCTTATAGAGAGCTTGCTTATATAGAACGTTCATATATATATTTATATACGGCGGTCTATAAATAATAAAAACAATAAATACTCTTTTTTACTATTGGGTATTAAGATCCCGGGATTGATCACGATCTCATCTGATGGAAAGCAATGATGTGACTCGTAAGGTGAGATGGGGCTCGCAGGCCCACGAATAGTCTATTCATATTTGCCTTAAATTGGTGCAGATTATATTTGGTTGGATAAACATAATATTTTTTTGTATTCGTCTGCTTGGGTACCCTTGTCCCATTTGTATCTTTGTATGGGGTTCTTCAAAAAGGGTGTATTAAGGTTTCTTCAGAGTCGGCAACGCGCACTGCGTCCATAGGCTACAGTGACCGTTTACTATCAGACGGGCTGTATACTTTTGCCACATTCATGATATAAAAAAAAAAGAAAAAAATTAAAATAACAAAAATATCCTAATAAAAATCCTGTTAATTCGTAATTAATTATTTGTTTCAACTATTGACATTTCTATTTACGTACTGATTAATTATTCACTTTTAATTTATTACCTGTTTACTATATCGACTAAGAATAATTAATAAGCTAAATTAATTAGTTTAGTTACCATAACTTTTTTTATTGTTGTTTCGGCCTTAGAAATAAAGTTTCTGGCTTGATGAATGAACGAATGAGTATATTTTATTTGCATTATATTATATTAGAAATAAAGTATTGATTTTTATTGTATTTATGATTTATTATGTTAACGATAGCTTACACATAAAATTATATGTTTATAGTATTAATAAGAATCGGAAATAAGCAAGACAATTAATAATTGTTACGTTTCCAGAGGGAGACTTTGTACAAAAGTCGTTTTTTTGTATTGTTGTATATAAAAAAAAACAGCCCATCTGATGGCAAGTGGTAACCGTCGCCTATAGAAATGAGCAGTACCATGGACATAACAGAATGTACTGTTTCGCCCATGATACCCCCCCTGCGTTGCCATTCCTGAGGACTCAGGTGTTATTCCTCTGTACCCTGTAAATTCACGCCATATCCTATATATATATATATATATATATATATATATATATATATATATATATATATATATATATATATATATATATTAAAAAGATTAAAGGCTCCAAAACAATATTAATTTATATTCTTTTTACTTGTTTCCTGTAGATTATATAGATAGAGAATCAAGCCTCAACGAGTCAAATTAGCTGACTTATTTTTTTTTGTGTTCTTTTTATTAGTGTTCTATATACTTACGCACACAACGTAACTTGACGTATCTATAATTAATTACTTGATAAATAAAATGATTTTTTTTTTGTGAATCTAAGTCTTATTTATAATAGGATTTAAAGACAAATTCGAAATTTAATATTTACATACCTCACGGTTGAATACAAAGATAGATAGATTATATTTGAGCCATTTATGACACACGTAAATTAACAAATGAATTCAAACAATAATTTTTTTTATAAATATAAAACAAAAGATAAAATATTAAAATATGTTTTCGCCATGTGTGTCGCAGTGACCCAAATAGGCTACAGCTCAGTGACGGTTTTGCTTAAAAGCAAACCAGTAATTTTCAGCTGCAGCCTGAAGTTAGGCTACACGGACGCGTAATCCAGATTGTAGATTCTGTTTTTAACATTAAATACATCTGTATTCAAACAAATAAAGTTATCATTCATTTTTAATTTATAATACAAAAAAAAACAAAAGGGATGTGTCCTATTTGCAAGAGACAAATGCTATATTTATTACCTAGTAGAGTTCATTAACATTCTATATAATTAGATTACACAATATGACCTTATTTGGTAAACGAAAATGTAATTGTGATTTAATTTGCATGAGCTCAGTTGCGAAGATACACATGTAAATATATACACACATTCCTGAACCACATTTTGTGTTACTCTATGGCACACGCATTAAAAAGTAAATTGTTGTTTTATCTATTTTGCTTTTCGTTGTTTTTTTTTTTTGTTTTTCATTCTTTTATCTTTTTTACGGTGTACGTTTGTCTGTATTATGTGTATGTTTGTATTGTAATTTGTGTGATGTAAGTAATGCAAATAAATTATCTATCTATCTATCTTAATATACGATCTACTTGGTTTGGTGTTGCTATCCGATTGAACGTTTTAACTAGGAAATTTTAATATACTACACTCCTCGCAAAAATTAAGGGAACATAAAAATCATTGAAATTTTTGGGTGATTTTCAACAGGCTGTATATCAGTGAAAAATAATCGTACAGGAAATTTAAAAAAAGGGTTTTGAAGCTTGAAAACTCTAGTTTTCAGATTTTTTGGTGAAAAAATTTTTTGAGCTCCGGTTTCCATGCAATTCTTAAACAAAGCTGAAAATAATTTTTTTCTAAATTTTCTAGGTTTTGTTTTTCACTCTATGGGCATGGAAAAATTTTTTCGAGCTACTCCATTGTATAGGTCTCTTAGCGTGTTTATTCAGCTTCAAAAATCGCTTTGGATGGCTCAATTACGACCATTTGTCTCCGAGATATCGAACTTTGAATGCAAAAGCATCCTTTTCCATTCAACTGCTAATATCTCTGGAACTACTGGTCGCACAGCAAGCGGGCGCCGAGTTTCTTTATCTGCATAAAATTTTCTTGATTTTTTTCGATTTTTTTTTGATAATGAATTTTTAAAAAACAAAAAATTGAGTAAAAAGTGAAAAACAAATGAAATTATTGATTTTTGAATGGATTAGGGTGAGTTTAAGGGACAAAAACCTTGTTCTCTTATTTTTTCCAAAATTTCAATCAATTGGTCCGGGAAAAACCGTTGAACCGATCGCTCCAGGGATTTGGGGGGTTCTTTAAGGAACAATAGACTGTAAAATTTTCCTCAAACCTTAGCTTTCCCGCCCATATTAGCGAAGATACAGCCAAGTAACCAAAAAAGGAGAAAAAGTCACTTTTTTCCACTTTTTTCAATTCAATGTTAGAGGTGGAAAAAATTTTTTCTTCACTAACTCTTGACTGTGCTTAATTGGAAATTTTATGCAAATAAAGAAACTCGGCACCCGCTTGCTGTGCGACCAGTAGTTCCAGAGATATTAGCAGTTGAATGGAAAAGGATGCTTTTGCATTCAAAGTTCGATATCTCGGAGACAAATGGTCGTAATTGAGCCATCCAAAGCGATTTTTGAAGCTGAATAAACACACTAAGAGACCTATATAATGGAGTAGCTCGAAAAAATTTTTCCATGCCCATAGAGTGAAAAACAAAACCTAGAAAATTTAGAAAAAAAAATATTTTCAGCTTTGTTTAAGAATTGCATGGAAACCGGAGCTCAAAAAATTTTTTCACCAAAAAATCTGAAAACTAGAGTTTTCAAGCTTCAAAACCCTTTTTTTAAATTTCCTGTATGATTATTTTTCACTGAAATACAGCCAGTTGAAAATCACCCAAAAATTTCAAAAAATTTTATGTTCCCTTAATTTTTGCGAGGAGTGTAGTTCTCTACTCTAGGTTCGCATGGTTGAAAACCGTATGTACAAATCCTTTGAAAAGAAATGTCTAAATGACAGTGAAATCCCTCTATTGTGATGTTTTAAAAGGGACGCTGTTGCACATCCGTGAACCATTTAGTTCCCTTAGTCGCCTCTTACGACACACACGGAAAAAGGAGTAGCCAGTACCATATGCTAAAAGTATCATATGTATTAATTTAGAAAGGGCATCGTCAATTTGCATACCAAATTTCATTAAAATCTGTTAAGCCGTTAAGCATGATTGAGCACCTAGTAAACATCCAAACATTACAACCATTTATGATAATAAATATAATATAATAACAATAATTTTAATATCATGATTTCCCCTTGAGATGAGCAAAGACGTAGTTCTTTTCTCAGTTCTTATAAATACTTGCTTAGTTTTTTCTAACGACAAAATAACACCAATCAATTACAATAATACCTTCTTACATTAATTTTGGCGGATAATACTGTCAAAATTTATTTATTTTATAATAATGTATCAATCGCCATTTGATGGGCATTTACTTTATTTCATTTATACATGTAAATGCACAAAACTCTTTTAGTGTATTACAATTTAATAAGTGAGAACAACTTAATTAAGCAATTTGAATTTATGTTTAGTTGCTAAATACGAACACGTTTGTTTAAAAATAAAAAAGGTGAAAAAAAATAAATGCCAATGACCTAAGTTCGTTAACAAAATAAAGTTAATTATGTTAACATATGTTCTCTTTGTTACAGGTGAAACAGATCGAAACAGAAGAGCATGCAACTGAAATAAACACGAACACTTTTTTTTTATTATAAAAACTATAAACAAGATGGCGCCGCAAGAGCGAACTCCTTGTTGCGAGCAGGAAGATTCCCGCGCAAATACGACCATAGACAATAAACTCTCAGATATTGATTTAACGAGTGGTTTTGTCAACAAAGGCTTCGTTAATGATAGCACAGATAATACAACGAACCAGAAAGTCAATGATAAAAAAGATGATGACAGAGGACATAAAAAAGCCACTGATTTCGATGATCTATTGCCATATGTAGGAGAATTTGGACTATATCAAAAGATTTTGTTTTTATTAATGATACCGTTTGCATTTTTTGTTGCTTTTGTATATTTCTCACAAATATTCATGACCATAGCGCCTGAGCAGCACTGGTGTTGGATACCGGAGTTGGCGAACTTGACCGTGGAAGAAAGGTAAGATAATTAAATATACACTTTACTAAATTAACAATAACAATTATAATGCATAAACGATAAGTCATTACGAGATAAGTTGCCATTATTATTTCATTCAATACCAATAGCTACATCTCCCTCAAAGTGGGCTACTAAATTTCTATAGTACTTTATCTGTGCCAGTGCCCATAGACTTCTATTTAAAAAAGTTTTCTTTAATGACTTCCAAAAGGAGGTGGTTCTCGATTCAGTTTTTTTTTCTGTTACACAATATCTCACAGTACACGGGCATAACACCATAGTGCCCAAGTATGGTAATATATGTGTGTTACAGTATATTCTACAGTGTCTATAGTGCTGTTCATATCTGTAGGCGACGTTTTCCATTCTTCACTACATAGTATAAAACAAAGTCGTTGTCACTATCTGTCCGTTCCTATGTATGTATCTTTAAAACTACGCAACGGATTTTGAAGGGGTTATTCAAAATAGATAGAGTAATTCAAGATGAAGGTTTATATGTATAATACATGCATAATATAGTAAAGAAACACTGATAATTTTAGAGGTTTCTAATGTGATGTGATGTAATGTGCACTCGTGTGAAGCCGGAGCGGTCGCTAATAGTTGTATGAAAGAAATGTTAGCTAAATCTAAGCAAATTTTAATAATTCTATTGATATTCTATATTTAACTACCATCATCTGTTAATTATGCATTACTGAACACAGGCTTTTCCCATAAAGTGAGATGTCTGTCGGAGATTCTGAATACCCCCTGCTCTACCGTTACCTTGGTCAGGAATAGCAGAGTCGCAGGGGACTGAGGGCCTTTTGATGTAAACCATTGGGGGATTTTGCCAATAGTTGTCACGGTTGGCAGGCGGATTGGCAACCGCAGTTAGGCTTTGGTACTGTTTTAAAAGGGAAGCTGCAGTTTATTCCTAAATCATTAAGTTCCCTTAGTCGCCTCTTACGACACCTACGGGAATGGAAGGGGTGACCAATTCTGTATATTCCTGAAATACAGATCTCTGATCTAGTTTAGCGTCCAGTCGCCCACAAGTTTTACAGACTGGAAAGAATATTTTAACGAAATTTCAAAAGAAAAAGGCATTTGGTACAAAACTATTCAGGCTGAACCTCCACATATTCCTTGGTTTTGTGGAATTAAAATCAATAGGTACTGTATTAAATTAGCTGTTCATCTACGATCTGATCATTATCCATCAAAAAAATTTGCACATATGACGGGAAAGTCCTTGTCACCCCATTGTCAAACTTGTAATACCATCGATGATGTGCATCATATTCTATTAGAGTGTCGTATTAACACGAAGGAAAGAGAAGAATTCATGCGCCACTTTAACTTAAATAAATTAAATGTTGATCTTATTCAATCTATGTTAGCTGAACTTAAACCAGAAATTTTTGAACATCTGTGTAAATTATTGATGCCCATTAATTCTTCTCTTTCCGCGTCTAGGGAAGGTAGATAAAGTTTTGTTGGAGAAATCAGTTTAGGGTACAATAGGACTGATATACCTGAAGAAGGTAAAAGCCCTTAAAATATTAAAAAGAAAAAAAAGTTTTACAGACCATTGTAATCATACATACATTATATAGTTGTATTTTTTTCATGTAACTGTATTTTTCTGTTTAAATTTGTGGAGAAAATAAATAAATGAAAAAAAAAATTCTGTGCTAAGACCACGCGGCGATTTTAGGTATACCCGTGCAAAATACTAAAAACATTCTTGCTGATTGTAAACGGATTTGCAAATTAAGTACTTAATTGGCGTAAATCATCATACACTTCGTATCAATTATAATGTATTAATTACACGCAGACAAAGACCCCACTGTATCTGAATAAAGTTCTGATTACACAACGAAAGAGAAGCGATATTTTTTTATCGCTGAACGATAATAAATTTTAGAATATATTCCAAAAAAAAATCGAATTTTGTTAAAATTAATATGAAACCAACAAGAGAGAAAAATCAGATCAGTCGTTAGGCCACTGCTTTGGGGGGGGGGGGTTGTCAGTAATCACTACGTTTAACAGGTGGGTTAAGAACCGCGCTTAGAGTATAGTGACATTTTAAGATGGATGCTGCTGCCCATCCCTCGGTTATTAAGTTCCTTACAGGCACGGGAAAGGAAGAAGTGGCCTATTCTTGTCTCAATACACAGAGTAAACAAAATTCAGTGAAGGGAGTAAAATAAACTCATTTAATTTAAAAAGCAATTGCCAATCAAAGCACAATCGAGCAAAGTATCGCATCAAAAGTAAACATTTCAAGTCTATTTAAAAAAGTCTGTTGACTCTTTGAGTAGGAATTCCGTAACTTACAAAACAATACTGACGATAATAGAGAGGCAATTCATTATTTTTTTATCTAAAAGGATGTGCTTTTAGTTTTGTTCCACAGAAATTTCAGCAAACATTTTAGCAGTTCAGTTTTATTTAGATATTTATTTATTTAAACTTCAATGCATAGTTTTATAAGTAAGTGTATATATGGCGTATTTAACATCTAACGGCGGTTTTTACTAGTCGACCATGAGGCAAGCAGAAAATTATGTAGGCAGTGCATTTGCTACTAAAATAAGTACAAATATTGTTACTAATATGTGTATATTTCAACCTGTATTTATGTTACTGTATTTCATTTGAATTATTCACTTGTCATTGTATATTTTTATATATGGTGCAATAAAGAGTTAAATAAATAAATAATACATATATCGTCATAGTCGTAGAATACTGACGGATCTTTATATGTAATATTTGTCAGATCCGTCAGTATTCTACGACTATGACGATATATCCATAAATATATATAGTTTTCAAAATCAAAATCGCTAGTTTTGTCACAATTGAAGTCGGTGCTTTTTGTGTGAAACAAAATCACTTATAAAATAACATAAGAATGAATCATCATCATCGTATTAGCCCTTAACTGTTCACTGCTGAATATAGGACTCCGAAAAAGATGTTCCCAATAGTTGCCACGCTTATCATCCGCAGTTAGTCTTTTGGTAATGTTTTAAGAGAGATGCTGCTGCCCATCCAACGACTATTTAGTTCTCTTAATCACCTCTTACGAAACCCAAAGGAAGGTAGAAGCGGCCTATTCTATGCTAAGACCACACAGTAGAATAGAATTAAGCGTACACCAGGGCCTTTAGACAAGTGGCAAGAGAAGTTGAAAATGAGATAGAATGAGATAACAACGCCGGGTGACTCATCCCAACTCACGGACTCGCTAGCGATGTCGACTCCATCGACGAATTCGCTTGCCACTTGTGTAGAGGCCCAGATGTTTTGTGATTTTCCATCAGTTGGATTGTCAACAAACGGTCAATAAATTGTTCCGAATTGCACAAAAATCGTATCGCAATTATCGCATCGCTTCGTAATTAGTACTGACTTTATATGTTAATGCGCGGTCGAGTGATCAAAGATAAAGATCAGTTGTCGATTATCAAGTAACTGGTTATGCATTGGCTCTTACAAAAGTTTTCTTTGTGTACGAAGTTTACTTCAACGGTTAACCGTTGAAGTAAACTGCATTGAGTAAATAATTAATGTTATAACAAAAGATAACATCGGGCCTTTTGAAAAAAGGAAGCGATAACGATTTTCGAAAGTATGTCGAAAACTTTTAATTGACTTCGAAAAAAGAGGTCCTCGATTCAGTTGTGTTTCTTTTATGTTCGTTGCCTCAGAACTTCGTCATTTACAAACCTATTTTGGAATATTCTTTTTTATCTGAAAGGACACACTTTTAACCTAATTTCATAAAAAATTCTTCAAAATCGATGCTGTAGTTAGTAGTTTTTAAATCAAAATAACTGATTTTAATGATTTTATTTATTTATTTATTTCTAACTATAACATTTAAGTCGATTGGTACACATGTATGACTGTAACCACTAATAAACTGTCAGTTTATCTCATATTGGGTTTGCTGGAAGAAATCTCTTTTGGAGATAAGCTCGCCTTTATGCACTATTATGTTTGTTTTTTTTTTCTGTTTCAATTACCTTTTATGTACAATAAGAATTAAAAGAAAGAATTAAAGAATTGACTCTTTTTTGGTGAAATAAAATCTATTATACGAAGGAAAATGTACTAGTCAAAGATTTTCATTATATCAGCCTTTAACTGTCCACTGCTGAACATAAGCCTCCCCCTTGGGGGTTTTTTTATGAATGATAATGAAATGGTAACCCCGTCTGAGTTAACGGTATACGCTGGCGGGGCACCAGTGAGGGATGATAGGTGAGGATGAAAAGACATGCCAGTTAGCCCATCGTGATAAATACACTTGAAATTCAGCACGATGGTTTCCAGGGGGGACCACGGGGAGGTCGACCCGTAAGGGTATATTGTTAGCAATGGGACTGATAATCCGCATTACTAACAATCCCTTCTCCCCCTCCCTTAGGGGGGTTTAGCCAGTAGTTGGCACGCTTGACAGGATTGACAATCGCAAAGTTAGGCTTTAGAGATGTTTTAAGAGGGACGCTGCTTAGTTGCCTCTTATGACACCCACGGGAAATGAAGGAGTGGTTTATTCCATGCTGAGGTCACATTGTAACTTCTATTTTAAGTCAGCAAAGATTTTCAACCGACTTAAAAAGAAAAAGGTTCACAATTCAGTTATAAGTTTTTTTTTTAATGTTTGTTACGTGTCATGGGCGAAACTCTTTTATGTCCATGGTACTGCTCATGTTTATAAACGATGGTTACCATTTTCAATCAGGTGGACCGTCAGCTTGTTATTCTAAGTTGCATTATTTTTTTTATACTACTTAGAATGGCAAACAAGTTGACGGCCCACCTGATAGTAAGTGGTAACCGTCGCCTATAGACATGAGCAGTACCATGACATAACAGAATATATTGTTTCGACCATGATACTCCCCATGCGTTACCATTCCTGAGGACTCAGATGTTATTCCTCTGTACCCAGTAAATTCACGCCATATCCCACCCTTCAAACCGGAACACAACCATGCAAACACAACTGCTTCACAGTTGAAATACGAATGCGACAGAGGTACCCAAGCAAACGACTTTTGTACAAAGTCTCCCTCATAAAAAAAGTACAGTATACAGTACAGGTAATATAGAGGTATAAATAGTACTAATATACCTATAAAGGTTTTTACATCGCGTTAAGTCTCGATTGTGTATTTATAATATTTACATTCTTGTCAGGTACTTTGATTACTCTAAATTAATCCATATATTTTGTAGATTAAGAAAATATAATAAAAAAATACTATTATTACCTTTACATTATATAAAACAGAATCTTTATGAGTAGGTACGATAAACATAAAATATGTTCATAATTATAAAACATTATCATTGCCTAAACTACCCTCACATTACTTGGCGTTGGTGTTACAAAGTGGATACATTTCATTTCACTTTGTACTGTCTATTTTGATGTAAAAAACTAACATTGCTACGTGGCTATTGTCACTTATTTGTTACATAGAATAACTAGTGTACTTTCTTTATTTTTCTGGTCTGATCTTAAGATTTAACATGTCCTAGTTGTTAAGCCATCACATCCTGTAAGATCTATGTGTATACTTGAATCGTGCTATATGTATCGAATCAGAATAAATAAATAGATTATTCGTATAGAAAAAAAAAACACATCCGTGATCCTTTAAATCTGCCAACCAACTTGCAGCTTCACTATTGTTATGGTATTACGTCAATAAAACATTATGGTATTCCCATTATGTTTAACCATTAATTGTTAACAATATTTTTTGTTCTTAACAAGGTATATTAGATATATGATCCGGTTGGATGTGTATATCTCGATTCGTAAGAATTCTGCGGTACTTAATAGTGATTTAGCGGTTTACAAGGTGTGGTCTACAATTTTTTTTTTTATTTAATATAATATTAACAATTTATTTGCCAAAAACATAGATAATAAGTTGGTACAGTTTGTTTTTTTTAATTTTCAATATGTTTCGCCATATTTAATAGCATGCAAATTTTTATACGATTTCTAAGCATACGATAACATTCACAGACAGTGATAGTTGCCTCTAAGTTTAAATTGTGGAGGGAAAAAGATTGTTAGTAATGGGGTCTAACAACCCCATTGCTAGTCGTGTACCCTATCAGGTCGAACTCCACTCGGTTCCCTCTGGAAACCATCATAGTGAATTATTTTTAAATTCGTCACGAGGTGCTAATTGACCTGCTTACATCATCATCATTTTACCAGAGGGAGACTTTGTACAAAAGTCGATTGCTTGGGCACCTCTGTCCCATTCGTGTTTCTACCGTGAAGCAGTTGTGTTTGCATGGCTGTGTTTCGGTTTGAAGGGTGGGATATGGCGTGAATTTACAGGGTACAGAGGAATAACACCTGAGTCCTCAGGAATGGCAACGCATGGGGGGTATCATGGGCGAAACAGTATACTCTGTTATGTCCATGGTACTGCTCATGTCTCTAGGCGACGGTTACCACTTTCCATCAGGTGGGCCGTCAGCTTGTTTGCCATTCTAAGTTGTATAAAAAAAAAATCATCTTCATTTATCATCTTTCACTGGTGCCCCGCCAGCGTATACCGATAGCGCAGGCGGGGTTACCATTCCGTTCTTCCCCATGAAAAAAAGAACCTTAAATTGTAGGGGGAAAGGAATTTATTTATTTATTTACTCTTTATTACGTCACTTAAAGAATACTATAAAAAAATTATTTCAGCCGTGAGCAGTGGCTGAACATAAATCTCCCTCATAAAGAAAGTTTTGACAGTTGCCACGCTTGGCAGGCGGATTGGCAACCGCAATTAGGGTTTTAGAATGTAAAAATTGAAACGGCGTGCCATGTTAACGTAGACAATCTGTATATGTTTGGGACACTTACAAAAAAGCGCGTAATCTCTGTAATCGAATGGTAAGAACAGCCAAACAAAATTATTTTCACGACAGTGTTACAAATTCCTCCACGGCTGATATTTGGAAGTTTCTTCGATCTCTTGGCATAGGCAAATGTCCTGTTTCGTCTCACGTGCCCTTATTTACACCTGATGAATTTAATGATCACTTTTCCTCAACCAGTGTTTTTAATCCCTCTGTTAAATCAGCCACAATCACTAAAATTACGTCTTTACCCATTATTAATAAAAATTCTTTTTCCTTTTCATCTGTATCTGAAGATGAGATTCGTAAAATTACCTCATCAATCAAGTCCAAGGCTGTTGGCTGTGATAATGTAAGCTGGCAAATGGTCACTGATATCCTTGACGTAATTCTCCCTGCCATAACCCACATTATCAATTTTTCCTTTTCTTCAGGGAGTTTCCCTCATCTTTGGCGAAAAGCTTTTGTCATACCTCTTCCTAAAGTTTCCACACCACAACAGTTAAGTCAATTTAGACCGATTTCAATTCTACCTTTCCTTTTCAAAGTCCTTGAAGCTGTGGCACATAAGCAAGTATCCTCCTTTATCTTTGCAAATAATATCCTTACTCCTTTTCAATCCGGTTTTCGCCCTGGACATAGTACTACTACTGCCCTACTCAAAGTTACTGAAGATATCCGTTCAGGCATGGAGAATAGGTTGGTCACCATTCTTATTTTAATAGACTTTTCCAATGCTTTCAACATGGTAGATCACGATATCTTACTTGCGATCCTTAATCATCATAATTTTTCGCCTTCTGCCTTGGACTGGTTCACGTCTTATCTTCGTGGACGACAACAAGCTGTCCGTATAGATCGTGAGTTGTCTGACTGGAAAGGTCTTTCATCAGGTGTTTCTCAAGGTGGCATCTTATCCCCTTTAATGTTTTCAATATTTATTAATCTTCTTTCCACGATAATTGATTGTTCTTACCATCTATATGCAGATGATTTACAAATGTATGTACAGACAACTGTCGAAGATATAAATTCAGCTGTTGCACAGTTGAACGATGAACTACAAAAAATCAATGTTTGGTCTCATGAATTTGGCATCCCAGTAAATCCAAGAAAGTGCCAAGCAATAATCGTTGGTAGCTCGAGACAGTTGGAAAAGATCAATTATAACTCTCTCTTACCTGTAACATACAATAATTCCATTATTACTTACTGTACGAGCGTTAAAAATCTTGGCCTTTATATTGATTCGAAATTGAGCTGGACCAAACAAATTGCTGAGATTAGTCGTTCAGTCGTAGCCACACTTCAGTACATTAACCGTTTTAAGCACTTTTTTCCTATTAAAACTAAAATTACACTTATTCAAACACTTATTCTCCCCATTATTGATTATGCTGATGTGTGTTATCCTGATCTTAACGAAGATCTTCTTAATAAATTAGATCGTCTAATCAATAGTTCTATTCGTTTCATCTTCTGTCTGCGTAAATATGATCACATATCTTCGTACAGATCTCAGTTAAAATGGCTCCCTATACGCCAACGCAGACAGTTGAGGTTGCTTTGCAACATTTTCTCTCTTCTTATTAGTCCCTTATCACCAGAATACTTGAAATGTAGATTCAAATATCTCTGTGATTCTCATACACGCGAACTTCGTTCTAACGACTCTCTTGTTCTCTCTATTCCTCTACATCGTTCTGCTTTTGTTTCCAATTCCTTTACTCTTGAGGCCTCACGACTCTGGAATGCGCTACCCATGGACATAAGACAAATTTCTAACAAATTTATTTTTAAGAGAAAAGTCTACGAATATCTTTGGAAAAAACTGTGAAAGCAGTTCACCTTCATTATCATCACTTTGATCTCTATCGTTGTTTATTTGTGTTATCGTATATAATCTATAAGTAGGTATATTTATATATGTATATTTATATTTGTATATATGTATTTTTATTACATATTTGTATATTTATGTAATATTTGTTTAATGTATTCATGTATGTATATTTATATAATCTCTATTGTATGTGTTGTAATTTTTTTTTCACCGCATATTAAAATTTCTGTTTAGCCAAAGGTTGACTGGGAGAGAATGCTATATAGTATTAAGTCCGCCTTTTGTACCAGACATTTTTTTTTGTAATGTGGTCAATAAAGCATAAATAAATAAATAAATATGTTTTAGATGTATAAAAAACGAAATATTGTAACCTCTGTTAAACCCTATTATCTCTTACTTTAAGTACTATTTTCCCTTGTTCTATCTTCATCTTACAGTTTCACTCTCTCCTGTTGTATGTGTGCTTTTAAGTTTGTGTATGTTTATGTATATATTTGTTCATATATAATAGAGCGCCACCTACCCTTTGTTTTTCTCAATGTCCTCTACCCAAAGGTTGTCTGGAAGAGATTGCTTAGCGATAATGCTTTTGTATCATTTCTCATTACAGTTAAATGTATTTACTATTTTATAAATGGTGCAATAAAGTGTAAAATAAAATAAATAAATGAAACATTGCGAATGAATGAATGCGTATTCGAATTATAATTTAAGACAGCACTCTCCTTGGCCGCTATCTGCGAATCGTCCGGTAGCCGGTAGCCGTGGGGAAGGCCCACTTTAATATGGAGTTTGTAATATCCGTTTATGGTGTTTCCCGAGTCGTATTTCGTCAGGTCGTCACGCAAGTGGTTCAGGCCCATGAACTTGCTTTAGGCGTCATTGTTAAGTTACCACCACAAATATATTTTGCTCCACGAAAAAATACAACGTTAATCTTAAAATAAAGTAGTGAGATTTTTCACATTTCCACAAATATATACTACTCATACTCTGTTATGTACATGTCCATGGTACTGCTCGTGTCTATAGGCGACGGTTACCACTCTCCATCAGGTGGGCCGTCAGCTTGTTTGCCATTCTAAGTTGTATAAAAAAAATCTAACATGTTAATATTTTTGAATTAGTATTCGGTATATACATACATACATATATACACACGCACACACACATATACATACATATAGCGACATCTTAGCGACTTTCTTTCTTTTTTTCGACTTTAGATTCTGTCAATGTTTTTTTTTAAAGTATTTCGTTTTTATGAAATTTATTTCGTCTGAATTTTTTACACGATTATAACACGTCGCCAATTCAGACAAAACGAAATGATAACATGAAAATATGTATGTATAAAACAATAAACCATTCCGTTTCAGCAAAATTGGCTGCGGATTTGATTAAAGTATTTTTTTTTTGTTACCATTTGAGCATGTATTTTTACTTGATAACAATCTAAAATATTATGTAAAATATACACAAGGTAGTCGGACAGCTAATCTATCAATGCAAGTATGAAAATATTTCCGCGTGTTTGTAATTTTTTTGTTACGTACAGATTCTTTTTTTGATGACTTTTTTATGTTTGTATTACATAAGCAATTTTTACTCCTACATGTTTTTTTTTTGTACAATCGAAATCGATTATAATTTATGGATGAACAGTTTTTTTTTTTTTTTTTTAATTTTTATTAAACAGCAAAAGAAGTGGTTTTCGAGTGTTCCTTGATAGTAACTTGCTATTTTTATTTTAATGAATGATAATGTAAAGGTAATCCCGCTTGCGGTACGGTATACGCTGGCGGGGTACCAGTGAAGTATGACAGGTGACGAGGAAAGGGTAGGTCAGTTAGCCCATCGTGATGAAAGCACCTGGAATTCAACACGATAGTTTTTTTAATGGGTGAAAATGGCATGGTAACCCCGCCTGCATTATCGGTATACACTGGCGGGATACAAGTGAGAGTTGATAGGTGAGTATGAAAAGGAGGATCAGTTAGCCCGTCGTGACGAATTCAATGATAAATTAGTCACGATAGTTTATAGAGGGAACCGCGTGGAGGTCGACCTGATATTGCTAGGAAAGGGGCTATTAAACTCCAATAAAAACAATCCCTTTCCCCCCAATTTTCAGGGGTAACCACGTGGAGGTTGGCCTGGCAGGGTATATTGCTAGCAATGGGACTAGTAGTCTGCATTACTAAAAATCCTTCCAATGGGTAAGTACCTTGCTGTACTCTATCACTTCAGAGAGTATAGATGAATCTAAGGGCAGCGACCAAGTAGACTGTGCCCACGCCAGGACCAGATTGGAGTTTTCAGCTATATACAAAGTTATGCTTAAAAATATATATGAGGGTTGGCCTCTGCAAAAAGGTGCAGTACAGATCCTCACTCACCAATGTCAGAAAGAGGCTGAAAGTGGGCGCAATTTACGTTAATTTCATAAGAACAAGTTCTTTTTTTGATGGGTGAAAATGGTAACCCCGCCTGCGCTAACGGGATACGCTGGCGGAGCACCAGTGAAGGATGATCGATGAGAATGAAGACAGGCCAGTTAGCTCATTATGATGAATTTATCAGGAATTAACCATGATAGTTTCCAGGGAGAACCACGAGGAGGTCGACCTGGTTGAGTATATTGCTAGTAATGAGATTCTCAGTCTCCATTACTAACAATCCCTTTCCCCCAACATAAGAACAAGTTAGGTCGACCTCTATACAGTTCCCCCTAAAAACCATCGTGGTTAATTCCCAGTACTTCATAATGGAATTACTAATTTGACTTCATTCTCACCTAACACCTATCAATGATACGATCCATTAAAAAACCCCATCTCTCGAAACCAAGAATAGGACCTTTTTTTTGTACAACTTAGAATGGCAAACAAGCTGACGGCCCACTTGATGGAAAGTGGTAACCGTCGCCTATAGACATGAGCAGTACCATGCACATAACAGAGTATACTGTTTCGCCAATGATACCCCCCATGCGTTGCCATTCCCGAGGACTCAGGTGTTATTCCTCTGTACCCTGTAAATTCACGCCATATCCCACCCTTCAAACCGAAACACAGCCATGCAAACACAACTGCTTCACGGTCGAAACACGTAATCTTCATCAAATCTCTATAATTTGTTATTCCATACACGAGCCATAACACGTGTTTTTCAATTCACGCGCAACGAAGTAGCAATCTAGAAGAATTTATAAAATGGTTTTATCAGAAATATCTCTATAATACTTTACAATTATTGGCA
Organism: Galleria mellonella; assembly: GCF_026898425.1. Classification (NCBI taxonomy): domain Eukaryota; kingdom Metazoa; phylum Arthropoda; class Insecta; order Lepidoptera; family Pyralidae; genus Galleria; species Galleria mellonella. The sequence goes on from NW_026442015.1 coordinate 5,731,177, forward strand.
ATTATAAATAAAAACGAATGCATTATGCAACTATTGTCCTTGGTTAGGATTCCTTAGTCGGTGGGTCAAGAACTTGTTGTTTACTGCTTTTTTTTTTAAGAGGCAAAGGGTAACAGTCATACTGCCGGTCTAATGGTAAATTACCATAGGAATACCACTCTATTCCAACTTGGCTACTTTGTTAGTAATGGAGACTGAGAATCCCATTGCTAGCAATATACCCAACCAGGTCGACCTCCTCGCGTTTCTCCCTGGAAACTATCATGGTTAATCCTGATGAATTCATCATGATGGGCTAACTGACCTGTTTTCATTCTCATCTATCACCCTTCACTGGTGCTTCGCCAGCGTATCCCGTTAGCGCAGGCGGGGTTACCATACCATTTTCACCCATCAAAAAAAAAAACTTGGGTAATGTGATGAAGCTAAAATATTATACAATGCTAGGGAATTCTTAATTTACTTATGTTTTTTGAGCGTACGTCTTTTTCATGCAAAGATTTCTTTTTTTTTTTTAATCTGATGATCAATGGCTAAGTAAGTTTGTCTAGTTTGAAATTGTTTTTTTTTTTTTATCTAAATCCCAAATAGTCAAAAGAGTTTTTAGTCCTGTATATTTAATTTCCTTATTTTTTTTATCAAATGTATTAAATAATACAATAAAAAAGTTTTATTGGTTCACAGCAGGGGGTATGCTTAATCTATTCATTCATCCAAGTGCAACATCAGGAAAAAAATACGCTACGCATATTATGGTCCAAATATTAATTTCTCGCTTTATAATCACTATTGTTTTTTTTTATTTTTTTTTTCCTGCTGCTAATGTCATGACCTTTTGTATGAACTATATAAGCTGCCATCTACTATATTGTTCAATAGACTAATAGATTCAATCAACTTTTTTTATTCTATCTTTAAAAACTATACCTACCTATAAAAACTGACTCCCCAACTTATTTAAAAGCTAAGTATACACTACCCGCTTCGATGTTAAAAAAGTATTTATTTAAATCACTCTCTCACAATAAACCACCCAAAAACGTGCTATATATTTAAGAAGTTTAGCAACAACTAAATAACGGTACCATTAGGTGGATCATCGGTGGTTCGTTTACTCCCTACTAATAAAAAAAAAATCTATAATATTTATTTATATCCACAGCTTTTGAATACTACATATAATATTGTTCTGTTATTTTTAATATCCAATTCCGGGTATACAATACTTAATGTATTCCTTATTAAATAATTAAGAAGTACTCAGAATGCTCAGGTATTGTATGTGTGTGCATGCGTGTGCACGCGCCGTGTTGTGTGTGTGTGTGTGTGTGTGTGTTTACGTTGTTTTTAATAGTTGTTCAACTTTCATTTAAATATTCTTATTCTGTACTCCATGATTAGTCATGCCAGAAAATGCCGCATATCCGACAAAGGAACAATGTCCGGTCGATGATTAACAAGAACAATACTTTTAAAATAACCATCATTGAAAAAAATACTCGATTCAACTATAAGTCGTGGCTCATATTTTTAAATTGTTCAGGAAATGTTAGGAACTATCTGACGAAATAATCTAATATTTAGTAATAAAAAGCACGGAACTGATACGTAATACCGGCAAATTAAATGCTCGATTAGATATGGCCCTGGTTGTATTGCACGAAATTCAACAACCTTTTGCTATTGTGCACTCGACCTTTGTTTTGAGGTCGCTAGACGATTATAATTTTGTAGATGAATATTTTTTATCTATCTGATATTCCGGTGACAGCGGCTGTCAAACTTATTGACAGATCGTTTGGCGGGAAAATGTTCCATAGACTTTTGGAGGGAAACCGTTAAATATTTTTATTTCGAATTATGTTTATTGTTCCATATGGTCAAAACAATGCTCTTTAAAGCTATATACACGTCTATCAAAAGGCCAGCAACACTTATTATTGGTTGAGCCGCATGTTCTTTTGCCTCCTATATTATATAAAAAAAAGTTGTTTTAATTTTTAGGGCTACATTATGCGATTACATTGTCAATTCTGAATCAATTTTGTCAATTCCTTTTGAAAGGTTTAGATAATCACTACTACCTCCCAACTGAGTTAGTTGTAAACATTTTTTTTTCTAATTTACATTACTACTCTTAAGTTGCGGATAAAGTAGGGGCGGTCCGTCCCGGTATTTTGGAACGGGGGGGAGGCTCCAAATGCCTCAATTTGCCTCCATTTTCCTTGTCCATATTCTATGTATGTTTATTTAAGTTTAATTTGAATTTCACTTGCAAACTTATAACGAAATAAACATAAACACTTATAGATACAAATGTAAAATGAATAAATACCTTGTAAAATTATGTTAACTGCTTAAATTGATGCTCTCTGGGCTTTGCCACCTCGGGCCTCTGACAGTCTTAGTCCGCTATTGCTTTTTTTCTATGTTACATAAAGAAATAAATTCTATATTAATATATTAAGAGTTTAAACTTCACTTATTAATTTCGTAGTATTTGGAATAAAATCAGAATTATAATTTTTTTTGTGAAACTTGTAAAATTTTGACCATGTTAGAAGCATTGACGGTTAACCGTTATTTTGTAATCTATAGGAATAAATCCTGTGTTTGTCTCGTTTTAATTTATACTTAATTAATATATGTATAATATACGAATAGGCCAGCCCTTCCTTTCCCGTGGACAACCGCGGGAACCGATAAAAGGAGGGCGAGGGATGGGCAGCGTCCCTCTTAAAACATCTCTAAAACCTGATTGCGGTTGCCAATCCGCTTGCCAAGCATGGCAACTACTGGCAAACCTCCAGAGGGGTTTATGTTCAGCAGTGGACAGTTAATAAGTTGATATAATAATGAAAATCCTAAAGTAGGTATAAAGTGGGGCTCTAAATATGAAAGTAATAGCTCAACCGAAGTGGTTTGAGTCTTTGATTTATGTTTACTTGGAACAGGTTTCATTCGAACGCAATAGTTGCTATTCTGGGAGCGGCCATGCCCTAAAGCTAGTGATAACGAAAGCTACTTATTACTAACTGAAGGTTCTTCCTGAAGGTTTTGCGACTTATAGGAAATTATAATTGACAGGCACTCTAGGAAGTTTAACAACATGTAAAATAATTAAAGATCGTGTCCCACAAAAAAAAAACTTTACCCCTTCTTTGCATGAATAAATCAAGGTGATATAATTCATGTTAAAAATTAAAGGAAAAATGCTTAAAAAATAAATTTGTCAGCTATGTTTTTTTTTCTACAATGGACATCAAAAAGGTATCCAGTCACGATCAACTTAAAGTGAACTTGTTCTTTTATATATTTTTTGGGCATTCAATGTTTTTATGGAAATTTCCACCATCATGCAAAAAATGGTCAATTGTGTTAAAACCGGTTATTTTGTTCTAAAAACTAAGCTATTGAACAGATTTTGACAAAATTTCTATGGAACCAATCTACAAATATATCTTTTCAGATAAAAAAAAGATTTTTACAAATCGACTCGCAAATAACAGCCATGCAAACACAACTGTTTCGTGGCAAAAACACAAGTGGGACAGAGGTACCCAATAAGCATTATAAAAACATAATATTAGAAGCATTAACAATAATGGAGAGTAAAATAGTGTACGCATATATCAAATAATAATAATTTTATTTATTCATTTATTAAACTTTACTACACCTAGATAGTGTAAATGGCGGACTTAACACCATATGGCGTTATCTACCAGTCGACTGTAGACAGGAATAATAGAAAATATGATTGACAGTGCAACGTAATGAACAGTATTAAATTTAAACAGTAATTTAAAAATAACATATATATAATACTCATATCACCTACATTATACATATATATATTTTACATTGTACATACATATAGTCCCAGCATAGAATAAGCCTCCCTTCCTTTCTGATGGGTGTCGTAAGAGGCCACTAAGGAAGCTTATGGTGGACGGATGGATAGCTACGCCCCTCTTAAAACATTACCAGAAGTTAAACTACGGTTGCCAAATCGGTTGTCAAGCGTGGCAACTACTGGCAATACCAAGGAAGGTATGGGGTATGCTATGTTCAGCAGTGGACAGTTAACGACTTCTACAACAACACATGTTGTTGTAGCTATTTATAGTAAGTTCATAAAAATAAATAAAGAAATACAATATATATATATATATATATATATATATATATATATATATATATATATATATTATTTTATAATATTAATAGAAAAAAGGGGTTGTTACTTCAGTTCGCAATAAAACAATGTAATAAGATGTGTCATTTGATTTTCTAAAACAGATAAAGCAAAAACATTTTTGAACCTTAAGTGCTTTTACACATAATAAAAAAATCGATGATTCCAATTTATTAATTTCCAGGCGCGCCCTAGCAATACCCCCCAAATCAGACGGACCGTTTCCCCACGACCGGTGTAGTATGTACTCGGCCGACTGGTCGGTTGCGCTTGCGCAGGGCAGGACCACACCGGACGACGAGTGGCCCGTGGTGCCGTGCGCCCACGGCTGGGAGTACAACAAGAGCGATGTTCCGTATGATACCATTGCATCCCAGGTGAGTTTTATGGCTTGTAACACTAGCTGTGAATGTATTTACATCACCATCATCGTCATTTTCTTCCCCTTATCCCATTTCTATAAATTTTGGGTATCGGCGTAATATGTTTTTATCCACCCATGGTTTTGGCTGTTAGTTTTACGATCGGTCACCTGCTTGCATAAGACAGTCTGCTGATATTTTTTTTTTAATGAGTGAAAATGGATTGATAACCCCGCCCGCGCTATTGGTATACACCGAAGAGGCTCCAGTGGAAGATGGTAGGTGAGAATGAAAGCAGGTTAGTTGGCCCACCATGATGAATTCGACATAAATTAAACATGATGGTTTCCAGGGGGAACCGCGTGGAGGTCAACCTGAGAGGATATATTGCCAGTAATGGGGCTATTAGACCCCATTACTAACAATCCCTTTCCCCCCAGTCTGCTGATATTCAACAGTAGTACAAATATTAATTAGTTGACTGAATGTTTCCTTTTGTAACAAAAATTTAAATAAAACTTAAATACCTTTATAAGTTCTCTATAAGTTAATTATTATTAATATTTTTTTGTTGAAAAAAAACAAAAAAACATTCGGTTTATCTTGTATTGGTGACCAAAAATTGGTTGGTGATAAAATAATAAATTTAAAGAGGATTGATAGAAGAAGAATTACGAAAGAGATTTGTCGAGATAGAATAAATGGAGATGTCGGTAGGGACCGCCCTAGACGTATAAATGTCGACCAAATAGGCGACGTGCTACAGAAGGGCCAAATTAACAGTATCCGTAACCAGGGAGCGTGTATGAAGAGATTGATGAATATAGAGGAAGCGAAAGAGATTTGTATGAATCGAAGCAGTTGGCGTTCCATTGTCTCTGCCTTCCCTAATGGGAGACAGGCGTGGCAGATATGTACGTATGTATGTAATATTTTTTTCTTTGATTTCATGATGCAATCAGTTCTGGTTACGAGGACTTGACATATTAGATTTATACTGGTCAAATTATTTCCCATTAGGAATATTTTAATGCGATAAAGTTGATTTAATAAACAGTTATTCTCTCTTTCCCACGTATAGCTGGACTGGGTGTGCGAAAAGGACAACTTGCCGGCTACAGCTCAGGCCATCTTTTTCTGCGGTGCCATAGTTGGGGGGCTGGTGTTCGGCTGGATAGCTGACAAGTATGGAAGGATACCAGCTCTAGTTGGTAAGATATTTACCTATTCTCCTTTCTTGTATATACATAAAAGCTATATACAATACTAAATAAATAAATATACATATATCATTTCTAGGCAAAGGATGGGCAGCAGCGTCCCTCTTAAAACATCTCTAAAAGCCTAACTGTGGTTGCCAACCCGCCCGCTAAGCGGGGCAACTACTGGCAAAACTCTCCTTATGGAGCAGGCTTTATTTTAATGGCTGATAATGGAATAGTAACCCCACCCGCGCTATCGGTATACACCGGCATGGCACCAGTGAAGGATGATAGGTGAGGATGATAGATGAAGCAGGTTAGTTAGCCCATCGTGACGAATTCAACAAGAATTGTTCACGATGGTTTCCAGGGGGAACCACGTGGAGGTCTACATAATAGGACGTATTGCTAGCAAAGGGGCCGTCAAACTCCATTGCTAACAATCCTTTTCCCTCCTATGGGGAAGGCTTATGTATGTCCAGCAGTGGACAGTCAACTGAAACAATAATAACAAATATCACTTCCAGGGACAAATCTGATTGGGTTCGGTGCGGGTATTGGCACAGCGTTTTGCAACAGTTTCTGGTCGTTCGCGTTGTGTCGCTTCCTTGTTGGATTAGCGTTTGATAACTGCTTCACCATGATGTATATACTTGGTAAGTGTAATTTCATTTTTTTTTATACGACTTAGAATGGCAAACAAGCTGACGGCCCACCTGATGGAAAGTGGTAACCGTCGCCTATAGACATGAGCAGTACCATGGACATAACAGAGTATACTGTTTCGCCCATGATACCCCCCATACGTTGCCATTCCTGAGGACTCAGGTGTTATTCCTCTGTACCCTGTAAATTCACTGCCTTATCCCATCCTTCAAACCGAAACACAGCCATGCAAACACAACTGCTTTCTAAAGTGTATCGATTCGCAATGCACTTATACGGCAAATAAGCTGATGTTTGACCTATGTAATGGAAAGTGGTAACCGTCGCCTGTAGACATGAACAAGCACCGTTCATATCAAAGAATACACTGTGACGCCCATAATAACTCTCATTTCCGCTCTTGAGAATATTGTATACAAGTGACCCCGCCCCGACTTTGCATTGTTTTTTAAATAAAATACAGCTCATGTTTCTCGTTTATAATGTAATTTTTGAACCGACTTCAAAAAGAAGAAAGTTTTAATTCGGTTGTATTTTTTATGATTATTACCTCAATCTCCGTCAGTTGGGTAACCGGTTTGGAAAATTTTATCTAAAATAGATTGGTTCCAAAGGAATTTTATCAAAATTTGTTTAGAAAGAAAGAAAGAAGTTTAGCAGCTTAGTATTAATAATAAAATAGGTTTTGTCACATTTGAAGTCAGTTTTTATTGTTTTTTAATTGTTCAAAAGGTAAAAAAAATATTCACTTATTTTTTGGGTTCATATTTAATTACAAACAAAAATTAAATAGGTTAATAGATGTAATTATTGGTACTCGATGGAACTTTGCATACATATTGATACATCTCCCAGAGGGAGAGTTTGTACAAAAGTCGATTGCTTGGGTACCTCTGTCCCATTCATGTTTCAACCGTGAAGCAGTTGTATTTGCATGGCTGTATTTCGGTTTGAAGGGTGGGATATGGCGTGAGATTACAGGGTACAGGAATACAAGTAACACCTCAGTCCTCAGGAATGGCAACGCATGGGGGGTATCATGGGCGAAACAGTATACTCTGTTGTGTCCATGGTACTGCTCATGTCTATAGGCGACAGTTACCACTTTACATCAGGTGGGCCATCAGCTTGTTTGCCATTGTAAGTAATATAAAAAAAAAGAAATTAATAGAAAAATACTTGTAGTCTTCTACAAAAAAAAAAATTATACCGGTTTGATTGGTTTCGTCGTTCAAGGTATTTTACTTTTATTTTTAAATTAATCTTCAAAAATGTCATAAATAGTAAATGTACTGGCGGCGGTAGGCACTAACCAACAGGTGAGCTGCATGTCGTTTCCCCTGTTTCGCTAGCACTTTTTAAAAATATTTAATTGTTCTTGAATATTGACACATAATCGCCACTATGCTACTTCGGTAACTTAAAGTTATAAACTTATGAAATACAATACCCTACCACCTTAGAGCCTAGATCAGTGTTTCCCAACCTTTTTTGTGCCATTTTTTTTAATTTAATTTTTGTTTAATTAGTCACCGATATCTACTCGTAGCATTGCATTTAAATGGCCCGGAACAAGAGGGTTAAAATCGTTTCGAGTCCATTTTTAAATGCCCCACTTAACTATCAAATTGCCCCCCTGTGAGGCATGGGCCCCACGTTCGGAAACACCGACATAGATGGTCGCGTACAGCGCAATTTCAGAAATGTTTCCTCTCACGAACGCTTAGGTTATGGAGTGAGCTCCCTACTGAAGTTTTTCCAAAAGACTAGAGCGTGGGGTTCATAAAAAAAAGGTGTAAAGAGGTTTCTTCAGGGTCGGCAATGTGCGCGTAATGCTCCTGGTATTGCAGGCTACGGTAACCGCTTACCATCAGATGGGCCCTGCTCATTTGCCACCTCAGTGGTATAAAATATTATTTTTTCTATTTTCAGTATTAGAATACGTTGGCCCAAAATGGCGTACCTTCGTGGCGAACATGTCTATAGCATTATTCTTCACGCTCGCCGCGTCCCTGCTGCCCTGGATAGCGTTATGGGCCGATGACTGGAGGAAGTTTGCTGTCGGCACTAGTCTGCCCTTCGTATTAGCTGCGGCGACACCTTGGCTAGTCCCAGAAAGTGCCAGGTAAGTTGAATTTTACATTTTTTAAAAGGGACGGTGATGTTTTAAAAGGGACACTGCTGCCCATCCCTCGACCTTTAAGTTTCCTTAATCGCCTCTTAGGACATCCACAGGAAAGGAAAGAAGGAAATCTTTCATACCTACATGTAAAAATCTCTAGCAACCGAAGGCTGATTAATAGTTTGGCCAAAGCATTTTAATCACCATACAGCCAGGAAATGCAACAAACTTCCTGGGTATGCTGTCCATATGCTCCAGTCCAGGTTAATGACCTTAAGTAAATTTTTTAAAGTTAAAAAGTCTTTTAATGTCTAAAAAATTAAATTTTTTATATTATTATATCATACCAGTCGTTAATTATCCACTTCAGGACATAGACCTCCCCCATAACCCTTTATGGGGGAGGCTAGTCCTGCCTCAAGTCTTCAAGAACTATAAATTAAACTTCAGTGATGTTTTTTTTTTTTTTTATATTGATATATAACATACTTTTTAGATGGTTGGTATCCCAGGGCAAGATCGACAAAGCGCTCACTATCATGAAGAAGTTCGAAAGGATAAATAAGACCAAAATACCCGAGAAAGTTCTCAGCGAGTTCGCGGTTTGTACATTTATTTTAATCTTTGCTTCAAGTCTATATTATAATTTATATTCAGCACGTATTGATCCTCATGAATTGTCATCATGACTATTTATTATTTATTTGAAATAGGCTCACCGGCATAAATAATATTTTTTTTGTATAATGCTTGGTAAATAAAGTCTTATCATTTGTATATGCATTAAACATTTTCGAACGCAATATTCTTTTACCCTCCTTACCTATCCATATTCTCTATCAAATCTGAGATCACATTGGGGGGTAGATCGACAAAGTCAGTCTGTAATCCAACTGTGCGTCGAGCTGATCAAGTTCCGCTAAGATCACGAACAAATCTCCGCCAGTTGCGAATTATTCAATCAGCCGCGATCTCCGCGCAACATACAGTGATACTTAAGTGAACCAACAAAAATGTTGGATAATTTGAAGATAGAACAAAAACGCGTACAAAAGACGTACACGCGAGTACTACGTGAACCAGGTTTGTCCTTTATCCTTCTTTTAATCCAACATGCTGATATGCATAACTACAGCACGGATATACAACGTTGACTATAAACTACATGCACATAAATGTCACAATAAAATTAATATAATAAATTAAATTTACAATGAATATATGTTAGTTATTAAATTCAAATATAAAGCAAGACTAGGCAGTACTATCAAATCTACAGGGTCTTCAGTACTTTACCGCGAAACACTGCCAACGAGACATGGCTTACATCCATATCCGGATCTAAACCGCATATATGATTATATTTATTGTATATTCTCGCAAGTGGAGCACTCAATCCTATATTAGTTCTGCACAGTGGTACATAAAATATCTTATTGACGGGATACCTAGTTATTAAAACCCAACTGTCATCAATGATCAACTAGTTTGCGCCATTCGTTCATAGTATGTTTATTTACGCTAATTTCCAAAACGGCTCAACTGACTTTAATGAAAATTTATAACTGTATAGATATTGTTTTGCTCCAACATGTCACAACCACCACAAACTTGTATCTATAAATGAAAAAAATATATACAAAAATTATTTGAATATTTTTTTACAGGAATCGTCTCTTACAACAATCAAAGATTCGGAAGCTGAATCCAAAACTTATTCCGTATTGGATCTCTTTAAAACTCCACGTTTAAGGAGGAACGCTATTCTTCTCATCATCATATGGATGGCGATATCTTTGGTCTTCGATGGCCATGTCAGGAATGTGGGATCTTTAGGATTGGACATCTTCTTGACCTTCACCATAGCGTCAGCTACAGAATTACCAGCTGATACCTTTTTAACTGCTGTTTTGGATAGGTGAGTATTTTAAAATCCATTTAACACTGACATTTATATCCGCGCTATTGTATTTCCTGATACAATATTCATATACACTTCAGAGGCATCATCATCATCATATCAGTCATTAATGTCCACTGTTAGGTTATTACTCCCTTTATGGCCTTCTCCATAAAGGGAGTTTTGCCAGTAATTACCACACTTGTAAGTAATTACCACTTTTTATTGTGGTAGAGCCACGCTGTAATCCTATATGGTATTGCAGCATGAATGGGCCGGCTCGACCGGGGAAGTACCACACCCTCACAGAATAACGACGCTAAGTGGTTGCACTTTTAGTGCGATCACATTCCGTATGGTGAGTGAGGGAGTCCGGAGGCCCATCCCATACCCATCCCATACCCATCCCTTTCCTATTCCTAAAATCCTTTCCCCAACCCCGTCCCCCTATCTTACAACACGCAACCATGGTAGTGGAATTAAAAAAAAATAACATACCCCAGGGAGGTACCAGTAACCATGTTGCTGGAGAATCCTCTCTCGAGCAACCACGCTCGGGCTGCCCTGCGTATTCTGGGGGGGGGGGGGGGCAAAATTCCGCTCTTTGGAACCAAGGGCAAACGGAGCAAGATTTCTACGGCATCCCCTTCGCTCAATGTGAGCTTCTGCAATATCAGGGGATTACATTCTAACTTAAACGCTGTTCACCACCACCTAGAAACGGCGCGGCCGGCATTGCTCTTTCTAACGGAGACACAGATATCCTCTCCAAACGAAACTTCATACCTGACGTACCCGGGATATAAACTTGAACATTGTTTTGTTTCGCGTGCCGGTGTATGCGCGTATGTCAGAGAGGATATCTGCTGTCGCCGCCTTGGAATTCTTGAAGGTACGGACCTGTCTATTTTATGGCTGCGCGTAGACTGCAATGACCATCCTCGCGTCTATGCATGCCTATACAGGTCCCACAGCGGTAACATCGAAACCGACCAACTCATTGAGCACGTCCAAATGACTACAGATTCCCTGCTCGAACAGATTCCTTCCGCTGAAGTCGTGATTCTTGGCGATTTTAATGCCCACCATACCGAATGGCTTGGTTCACGTACAACCGACTATGCGGGAAGATCTGTTCATGACTTTGCTTTGGCTTATGGTCTGACGCAGCTTGTTTCCTCGCCTACGCGAATACCTGATGTGTTGGACCATTCACCTTCACTGTTGGACCTTTTGCTGACCACCCACCCAGACAACTATGTGATTTCCGTCGAAGCTCCGCTTGGATCGTCGGATCACTGTCTGGTGCGGAGCGAGGTGCCTCTCATGAGTCCGATTCCACCACGTTCCACGGGTAGACGTCGTGTTTGGCACTACAGGTCGGCAGACTGGGATGAGATGCGGATTTTTTTCGCATCTTACCCATGGAGGCAGGTTTGCTTCGCACTGAGGGACCCCGACGCCATCGCCAATTCCATCGCCGATGTTGTGCTTCAGGGAATGGAATTATTTATTCCTAACTCTGTGGTACCTGTCGGTGGGAAATCCCAGCCCTGGTATGGAGCCTCTTGTAGAATAGCATCTCGCCTGAAACAGGAGTGCTTCCTAGCCTGGGCCAAAGGTGTGGCGTCGCGAGATCCTAACATCAGTGCCCTTAAAAAGAAGTATAACTTTGCCTCTAGGTCCTTCAAAAGAGTTTTGGCCACAGCGAAGTCAGAGCATATTGGTGGAATTGGCAAGAGATTGGCTAGTTTACCTTCGGGGTCTCGAGCTTTCTGGTCTCTTGCCAAAGCTGCACAAGGGAATTTCTGTCAGTCATCTTTTCCACCATTGCGCAGGGAGGATAACTCGTTGGCTCTGAACGCCAAAGAGAAGGCCGATCTCCTTGGATCTCTCTTTGCATCAAACTCGACGTTGGATGACGAGGAGAAACCACCGCCGACCATCCCGCGTTGTAAGAGCTCTATGCCGGATGTTAAATTCACGCAAAGATCAGTGCGTAGAGCACTTCTCTCCCTTGAAATCCATAAGTCGAGTAGGCCCGATGGCATTCCTCCAATTGTGCTTAGGACGTGCGCACCAGAGTTGGCTCCGGTTCTTACGCGTCTTTTTCGGCTCTGTTACTCATCAGGTATAGTCCCAAAGTTTTGGAAGACTGCTTTGGTGCATCCGATCCCTAAAAAAGGAGACCGCTCAGATCCAGCTAACTATAGGCCCATAGCTATCACCTTATTCTCGAAAGTCATGGAATCAGTTGTTAACCATCAACTGCTCCGGTACCTAGAGGATCGCCAGCTGATCTCAGATCGCCAGTACGGCTTTCGACGGGGGCGCTCGGCTGGTGATCTTTTAGTTTATTTAACACACCGATGGGCGGTGGCAATCGAGAATAAGGGAGAGGCCTTAGCTGTTAGTCTGGATATTGCGAAAGCCTTTGATCGGGTGTGGCATAGGGCACTAATCTCAAAACTACCTTCGTTTGGGTTGCCTGCGAGATTGTGCAGTTGGGTCGCCAGTTTTCTTAAGGAACGTAGCATTAAGGTCGTAGTCGACGGAGCATGCTCTGACTTAAAACCTGTGAATGCTGGTGTCCCGCAAGGCTGTGTACTATCTCCGACACTGTTTCTTCTGCATATCAATGATATGTTACAGATCAGTGATATTCATTGTTATGCAGACGACAGTACAGGAGATGCATTATACACCGGTCATGCAAAGATCTCGCGGACACATACCGATGAGCTCCGGAACAGACTTGTGTCTGAAATCGAAACTTCGCTCATTCAAAGTCGGGACACAAGTCTGCGCGTTCACCGCAAAAAAGCTCGAATTGTTGTCGATCGGCGTCGATTACTGTCCGACTCGACCCACTGGAACTATATGCGTGAGGCCACACAGAGATGTTGCATCTCTGTGCATTTTCTACCGAATTTATCATGAGGGAGTGAATTTATCTCTGAAGAATTGTTCGGATTGATACCTGCTGCAGATTTTCACCATCGTACAACCCGCCATAAACTAAAATTTCATCCCAACCATCTGGACAAGTGGCGGTCCTCCACCGTGCGTTTTTCAAGGCACTTTCTCCCACGCACAACCACTCTTTGGAATCAACTTCCAGCAGCAGTATTTCCGAACCGATACGACAACATAACCTTCAAGAAAAGAGCATATTCCTTTTTAAAAGGCCGGCAGCACACCTGCAATGCCGTAGGTGTTGTGGGTGATCATGGGCGGCGGTAGTCACTTACCATCAGGTGAGCCGCATGCTCGTTTGCCCCCTGTGTTGTAAAAAAAAAAAAAAAAAAAACTTGGTAGGCGGATTGGCAACCGCAGCCAGCCCTTGGTGATGTTTTAAGAGGGACGTTGTTGCTTATCCCTTGACTATTAAGTTTTCTTAACCACCTCTTACGAGTGGAAAAGTAGGGGTGGCCCATTTTATGCTCGAACTACAGGACAAGAATGATCAGAGGCATATTTACCTATATTTACTAGAGAACCTTAGAAGCGTGCTACAACCATAAAATTACAATAAGATTTCGAAATTCTGCAATGTTCATGCTATATTGATCGACTATTGGTGTCTATAGATAGTGGACAAACAATTCTTTTATCTTGCATTTGCAAATGCATCAAGCATTTCTCAATTTTATATGAACGAAGATTCTTTGTCCCCTGTGTATAGTTTTGGGACGATTATACTACGAGTACATATTTCTATAACTGGAACTCCTATATAGCCAGGGTTTATTGAGATAAACACACTATACACAAAGTCTTCTGAAAATCTTTGCTTCTATCTTACAAAACTAACAACGAAACCAATCATTGCATAAATGGTTTTTTAGTTACGTTTTCATTATAACCTGCTTCACTATTTAAAATACATTTTATCAGTAGTTCAATATTATATGTTCTATCGATCGTGATGGGTCTGACTAGATCTCTCCTAGAGCAGTACCCTAGCGAAATAAAACCTAATATTAACGTTTCCAGATGGGGCAGAAGATGGCTGGCATGTGGATCTATGGTTATTAGTGGCATCTTCAGCCTGTTAGCCACAGCTGTTCCCATAGGTATATATTATTCAGTATATCCACAGCTACTTTTTCTCATCGTACGTTTTGATATTATCAAGAACTAATTTTTTTATCAAGGAACACACGTTACTCGTATGTCATTTAGTGTAAACCATAATTGCAGGCAATCTTTACAAATTTTTTTCAGTTTGTTTCTTGGGAATATGGGCAAATTTTTTTAAGACTGTCCATATTTCCCTAAGTACAGACAAATCTTTCACTATCACTACGACTAGATAGTAGGAAATTACGAAGGTAACTTTTAGTGTTGGTTATATTTCACCTTCTGATTTTTGGGTACAGAGCCTTTAGGTTAGAAAACCTCAAACGTTTGTCAATCTTAAATTAATGATTTAAAGATCCCTATTACGAGAGTTTTCCTGCAACTCCAAAAGATGACTTTATTAGAATATTTCCATGCAACTTTAATAAGAGTGCTTATCTTGGTAACCAAAATGATCTAAAATAAATCCGAATAACGGCGGTAAACGTGCTCCCTGCCACATTGTATTCTAATATGCTCGATGAAATGTGGCTAAAGCCAGTAGAATACCTTTAAGGTTTATAATGTGGCTGAGTATGATTATTTTTTTATTTGACAGGCGGTCCATCAGCGTCCCTGGCCATTCTCGGTCGCTTCGCCGTGAATATATCGTACAACATTGGTCTCCAATACGCGGCTGAGTTACTGCCCACCGTGGTCAGGGCACAGGGCGTTGCCCTCATCCATATAATGGGCTATGTCGCCTCTATAGTGGCACCATTTGTGGTCTACCTAGTAAGTGCTTCTTTTCGATTAAATAAATTAGGGCAAAGTTTCCATGTCTATAGGCGACGGTTACCACATTTCATCAGATGAGGTGTCAGCTTATTTGCCAATAGTTTCCAAAGAGACTGATTTTTTCCAAAGAGTGATGTGGTCAACTGGAGAAGGCATATCGTTGTTATTGAAAAAAATATAGTACCTCTATCAGTTGTCTAGCATCTAATTTTTTTTATAAAATTATGATGGCAAACAAGCATACTGCCCGTTTGATGGTAAGCGGGCTTACCGTAGCCTATAACACCAGGGATGTCACGTGCACGTTGCTGACCTTTAAGAAACCTTAATACGCCCTTTTTAAAGAACCCCGCACTGTAGTCTTTAGGGAAAGCCTTGGCAGGAAAATTATTCCACAACCTGAGTGTTCGCGGAAGGAAGCTCTTTTGAAACCGCACTGTGCGTGATTATTCTGGTTCTTAGGTGTGAGGATGGATTGCCTGCCGATAGCGAGTTATACAATGGTGAAAATCGTATAGACGAACTCCTATATGGGCTGCGTCTATACTATTTCCTTTACTGTTAGGTTACTAACTCTTCGTAGCTTGGGACTTCTGACTGAAATATATCTAGATACTAAATATATATTTATCTCATCATTTAGTTATATACTTTACAATTTTTCAGGCCAACATTTCTCAGGATCTCCCACTCCTCATTCTTGGTATTCTGGGTATTGTTGGTGGTCTTCTGTGCTTGTTCCTGCCCGAGACAATGGACACGGAGATGCCTCAGACCCTACAAGATGGAGAGAATTTCGGCAAGGATCAGAGGTTCTGGGATATGCCTTGCTTCCCCAAGTAAGAATTTTTTCATTTGATAGTATTTTCTTTATAAACTTTTGACATAAGAATGTGCTCCACAGAAAACCGACAACAATTATGGCAGAACCAGTGGTTTTGATTTAAAAACTAAAATACTAAACCGATTTTGATAAAATTTCTAAAAGGTTAGTCTGTAAATATATCCTTTTAGATAAAAAAATATCCAAATCAGTTTACATTACAGCTTCACTAGTAGCTATGTGGTAACAAACAACAAATACAATCGAATTGAGAACCTCCTTCTTTTTGAAGTCGGTTGAAGGAACCAGTCACCTGCTTGGGTTTCTCTGTCCAATTCGTATTTTTGCCGTGAAGCAGTTATGTTTGCATTACTGTACTCGTGTTTCGGTTTGAAGGCTAAGATATGGCAATGAAATTACAGGGTACAGAAACAATAACACCTGAGTCCTCAGGAAAGGCAACGCATATAGGGTATCATGGGCGACACAGTATACTCTATAATGTCCATTTGCCATTCTAAGTTGCATAAAAAAATTATCTGAAAGAACATACTTTTAGGTTGGTCCCATAGAAATTTTAACAAAATCGATTTAATAGTTCAGTTTTTAAATCAAATTAATCAGGTTCTACCACGAGTGATTTCTGGAACATAACCTTATTGGATATTAATATATATACTTACTGTACTTATACAATTGTATCGTTGTGTTTGTAAATTGTCTCGCTTATTTCCTATATTGTATAATTTTATTTTTATTTTATTTTATTTATTAGGCGCACATAACAGAAGTTTATAAATACAAATTTAATTTTAACATGCAAGTACATAATGTATTGATGTAGGTAAACTTGCCACAACATGTGCACACAGCATGATCCAATAATAAATGCGACTGCAACAAAGCCATTAGGTTGCAACTATTAGTGAAAAAATTAAACATAAAAAGAAACATAAATATAAAGAAAGTTAATTAAAAAACAAAACAAAATTATATAAGAAATTTCTAAATATTACATTATTTTATACAATTGTCTGCGAAATTGATTATAACTGAGTCCAAATATGTCAAGATCATTTTGATAATGCAAATAAAGTATACTCATTCATTCATTCATTCATTCATAAATACATTTCCAGAAAAAGAAAAGAAGATGAAGAGAATCCAGGACGGTACATCAAACGCCACTCAATCAGCAGTCGCAATGAATCCGACAACTTCGTCAGGGCTGCACCCAGTGCTATAGGCTCTAGAGCTTCCATCAGAGCCTCGATTAGAGCTTCAGTCAGGACCCGATCAGGATCGAGTAAACGAGAAGGCAGCAAAGAACGGAGGGAAAATATGGTTTGAATGAATAGGTAGGTATATAATGTAAAAACTTATAGAGTTACTCCAATAAATTTATTAGAAGAATAGGTAGGGATTGAAAAGGAAAAATTGAAGATGACAGAAGAAATAAGGACTGTTCATTTGTTTATGCAACTTAGAATGGCAAACAAGCTGACGGCCCGCCTGATGGAAAGTGGTAACCGTCGCCTATAGTCATGAGCAGTACCACGGATATAACAGAGTATACTATTTAGCTCATGGTTCCTTCCATGCGTTGCCATTCCTGAGGATTAAGGTGTTATGCTAAATTGAAAAAGAAATACACATTTGATATTAAATAAATAAATAAATAAATAAATAAACAGCTTATACCTTGATATTATAGTAAACACTTATCATTATGTTACAATGATATTTAATTGATAAATATTTACACCTTTAGTCCTCAGGAATGGCAACGCATATAGGGTATCATGGGCGACACAGTATACTCTGTAATGTCCATAGTACTGCTCATGTCTATAGGCGACAGTTACTACTTCCTATCAGGTGAACCGTCAGCTTGTTTGCCATTAGTTAAGTTAAGTTGCATTAAACTATATATTATATTATAGTACTGTAATTCCTGATAAGGTAGCCAGAGATATTAATTGTCTGTTATGTTATAGTTTCATTACGTTTTCATTCATTTATTTAAAAAAATAAAAGAAAATAAATTACAGATGTGTTAAAGGCATATATTTTAGATACAACTATGTTTTGCCTCTCATAGCATGCAAATTTTGAATTAGACATGCCTAAATTGCAGCATGCACAAATTCTACCATCACTTACATTAATTCGGTCTGGTAATGGTGTTTTTTTTTTCGTTAGAAATTTAGTCGAAAATATTAAATTAATTTAAATAAAATTCATAATTCCAAGTTTTGTTGACGGTCACATTCAAACTTACTTATTACTAATCAGACTTATAGATCTTAAACTCTATAAGTCTGGTTAGTATACAGTACACTACACAGACTTACAATGCAGGCTGCTTGTAGTATAGAAACTTATACCACTAGGCAGTGGCGTAACAGTAGCTTAGGGAACCTCTGATTTGAGAATTCATGAATACAGGAAGAATCTAATTATTCATTACAGAAAATTAATACAAAAAAAATATTTAATTATTCTGAGAATTTGAATATTAAATAATAAAAAAAATTACATGAATTGTACAAATAAACTACGCAAAAAAAGCTACCCACTTGGCTATTCTCTCCATCGAAAGTTGTTTAGGTTATTTTTTTATTTAAATAATGGAAGAACCCTATCTGATGAATTTTCCAAGAGCGCTAGATGGTATTTACGCTACTGCCACTAGGTCATAATGCTTTTTTTTTTCATAACATAATATTGAAATGGTAACCCCACTTGCTTTATCGGTATACCCTGGCGGGGCACCAGTGAGGGATGATAGGTGGGAATGAAAAAGCAAGTCAAGTTAGCCCATCGTGATGAATACATCTGGAATTTAGCACGATGGTTTCCAGGGGGAGCTACGTGGAGGCCGACCTGACAGCGTGCATTGCTAGCAATGGGACTGGTAGTCCGCATTACTAACAATGCATCCCCCCCTATATTCCTGTATTTTTTTTTGATGGGTGAAAATGGTATGGTAACCCCGCCTGCGCTAACGGGATACGCTGGCGGAGCACCAGTGAAGGGTGATAGATGAGAATGAAAACAGGCCAGTTAGCCCATCATGATGAATTCATCAGGAATTAACCATGATAGTTTCCAGGGAAAACCGCGAGGAAGTCGACCTGGTTGGGTATATATATATATATATATATATATATATATATATATATATATATATATATATATATATATATATATATTGCTGTATTAGTTCCTACTAACATTCCTTGGTTTAGTAATTGAAATTCTATCAAGATAATTATGATACATAAACATGTCCACTAAATTAGCATTGAATTGTCATATATATATATATATATATCAATAAAATATTTGAACTTTAGGTTAAATATTTTATTGGTAACACTTGTGAGGGTTAAGGCCGTTTGTGAGTAAATATTACCGCATAGCATTGCATAATGCAAACGTTCAAGTCTTTATTTTCTTTTGCGTCTGAACGAGTCAAATATTATAACGATTATAGCCAAAAACGTTTATAAATAATGTGTATTTACGAAATTTTATTAAGTTCTTTTTTTTTTAATGGATAACTATATAAAATAAATGTATGAATAAAGAATAGATGTACATTTCTAATATTGCTAATAATTTGCACGCCGACATACAGACAGAATGTATATGGGAAATGTAAACCTCAACTGTCTTAAAACTACCTACATTCTACCAAAATAGATTCATTTCAATTTCATATAGAATGGTAACACCCTTCGCGCGGGGGGGAAAGGGATTGTTAGTAACGGGGTCAAATAACCCCATTACTAACAATATACTCTGTCAGGTCGACCTACGCGTGGTTCCCCTGGAAACCATCGTGGTTAATTCTAGTTGAATTCGTCACGATGGACTAACTGACCTGCTTCATCCTCACCTATCATCCTTCACTGGTGCCCCGCCAACGTATACCGATAGCGCAGGCGGGGTTACCATTCCATTATAACCCATTAAAAAAAGTCCCTTCGCGCTAATGGTGTACGGCGGAGCACCAGTGAAGGATATATATAAGGATAGGTGACGATGAGAAGGCAAGTCAATTAGCCCATCGTGATGAATACACCTGGAATTCAGCATGATGGTTTTCAGAGAGGACCGTGTAAGGATCGACCTAAGGTATACTGCTAGCAATAGAGTTGGTTATCCGCATTACTAGCAATCCTTCCTCCATATTTTAATAGGTTGGTATCATTGTCAATTTTGCAAAAAACATTAGAAATCGGTTATAAGCAAATCATACAGGTTCGCCTAGTGGGAGGCCCATTGTACCTTGTGTTTGTAACTTTGTGTTTTTTGTCAAATAAATAAATAATAATTAAAAAAAAATAATAATAATATAGAAAATGGAATTACTAATCAAAACACCAAATTATTCATGCCACTAAAGATTTTTCAATTCTGAGCTAATCATTTTTCTTTTTTATTATTTTGATTGAATTTAACTTTTAATGCGTTATGGGTTTCACTTTTTTTTTTGTATAACATCACGTATATTCACTGGATTCAACTTTCACACAATTTTGATGAATAACTTTTGTGCAGAACGCACCTTTTTAGAGAATATTTTTAAATTTTATATTTTTGTTTTTTGATATCTGACAATGTCACGATTTGATTATTATATTTTTTCTCTACCACTAGCAGCGACCGTTTTATTATTTCATAAAATATGCAGTCCTTTCTCAAGAGCATATCTCTCGTTAAAATATTGGTCCTCTCGCTAATAAAAGAACAATGGTGGTAGAGACACGATCAGTTAAAAAAGCGAATGCAACAAGGTCTTCAACTACTGTAAGGAGTCGTACCTTACAAATAGAAGCGGATTACGCTCAAAAAATTGCGATGCTGGAACGCGCTGCATTGGAGCGTGCCAAAGAGCGCGAGCGTGTGGTAGTGGAACAAGAGCGCGCCGCTTTAGAACTACAAAAACAAGCACGTATCGCCGCCTTGGAGGAGAGAGGTAGTATACGTACCCGTAATAGTCGTTCAAGTCACATCTCTAACAGAGAGGTACGAAAATGGTTAGACACATGTCTAGAGGCTATACCCTCAGTGGAAGTAAATGAGCAACCGCAGAACATTAAAATTAATACGTCCTGTAGTAAACCCACTACTAATAGCAATTGTTCTGTGGCATTAGCGGCACATTTACAAATACCGAACAATAGCTTCAACTCTGTGCCTACCACAGATTCTCAATATCTTCGGCCTATTCTAAAAGAATCTAATGTGGCTAATAATTTCGAAGTTTGCACAAGCCCGGCGAGGGCCAGTTCTAGTGCGACTAAAATTAAACAAATTTCCTCCGCTATTAATAAAACTCCAAGTGATATAGCCTTGTTAGCAGAAGCAATTACATCACTTTCAAAAGAAAGTCAACACAACATAAAATTTGGAGATGGTCGTCTACCTTTTTTTGATGGCAAGCCTTTAGATTGGTTAACCTTCAAACGTGTATATGACAATACAAAATCAAGATATTCTGTCTCGGACAACCTAACACGTATCAATATGGCGCTGCGGGGAGAGGCACATGATACTGTAGCAGTGTTGTTAGTCTCCGCTCAAGATCCTACTCAGGCAACATTACAAGATCACCCACCGATGAAGTATTCACCACTTTACTTTGTGAGTCAGAAGCATTTGGTTAACTCATGGCCCCTAACGCACGTTGCATGTGATCCGCAATATCCTAAAGCCCTAACACCATCTCACTTTATATTGAGCTATTCCTCAGGCCGTCTTATTCCAGTCAACTTAACCGACAGTGACATGTGCAGTAGATCTGGTTGGAGAAAAGCGCTGCGAATGGCTGATCACTTTTGGAAGCGTTGGATTACAGAGTATTTGCCCACACTATCACCACGAAGATTTGTAGGACAAGTGCCGCAAATTTCAGTTGGAGACGTCGTTGTAGTCGTGGACGGAACGTTACCAAGAGGTACTTGGCCTAAAGGCCTAGTTACGACTTTGTACCCAGGTAGGGACGGCGTGACACGGGTCGTAGACATCGATACCCAGGCAGGCGTAATTCGTAGACCTGTTAAAAGGGTTGTTCCCATCTGTTTAAGAGGGGAGCATGTGCAGAACGCACCTTTTTAGAGAATATTTTTAAATTTTATATTTTATTTTGTTTTTTTGATATCTGACAATGTCATTGACTAATTCTTGATTATATTTTTCTCTACCACTAGCAGCGACCGTTTTATTATTTCATAAAATATACAGTCCTTTCTCAAGAGCATATCTCTCGTTAAAAACTTTTGTGGCACAAACTTTTTTTACTTATCTATACATATACTAATTTTTTATATAATACCTTATTTATATATAATACCTTAATACTAAGTATAAACGAGTATATTTAAATAATTAATAAATTTAATGTTACTTTAATAATTTAACATGTGCATCAATGTTTTTGTCCAATTAACAATGATACCTTATATTTATATAAATAAAAATATATTAGTTTAAATAATTAATAATTACGTACATAAAACTGTTAAAGATAACTAAATATTTAATACGTTTTTATATATGTCATATACCTATTAAATAGTACAAAACTATTATTGTGAAACGGTATCGAATAAAAACGAAATTCAATTTTTATAAAAACAATTTTTAGGTCAATTTCGAAATGCATTTCCAAAATTGTAAATCAAGAATAATTATAATTTGTTACGTCAAGATAATATCTCAGTACAGTACGCAATGAGGTCGATTCTGAAGCACCATTTTTCTAAAATTGTCTTAAAATTAAAAAAATTCAATTTGATACCACAGCCAAATCTTTATTTATACTAAGTACCAATATGAACGAAAAGTTCTAATTGTAAATCTATTATAAATGTTGTTTATGATGGTCTATAAAATAGTGATTTCGAGAAATTATTAAATTATTTAAGTTCAGTATCGACCCCAATATTTTTAAATATTAGGTTAGACATTAACAAACAAATGGAAATTTAAGAATAACATAAGAAAACTCAGTATGCTCGTTCCTAACAATACTTACTAGACAGTTCTGTACCATTGACCATAATTATTCAATATATTTTTTTTTTTACTTTTTTTTTAACTTTATAAAGAGAAACGGCTTTCTTTGAAAACTTTCAATTCGCCTAGTTAAATATTTGTGTAGGTACTAGGCATATAAAAAAATCAACAAAATAGTTTTATTTTTTATATGTACTTACTTTACTTTAAATTTTACAAAATGCAGGTACAATTTCTAATATTTATGTTTTCGTATTTCTGCCTGTCTTTCTCTCTCACACTCTCTTTATATTATTTAAATCGTTTAGTGTAAGAAAACATAAAACTGTGACCGTATTTGTCTTGCCAAAATTAAATAAAGAAATATAAAATCAAAATCAATTATTCAATAAATATATGTGTTACATACTATATTCATTGACTCGTGTACGTACTGTATTGTTTAATTGTTCAATAAAATGGTCATGATGTTTTAATCGAGGTTAGAATTTACGTAATATATATTTGCAATTGAAAAATGTGGTATACTTCGAATAAGAAGCAATAACGGCAGATTAAAATATTACATGTATTATCTGTGCAATATGTAGGTAAAATTATCTGTGTTATTACATTTTTGGCGGTAAACTTCTTATATCTACTCTGTACGTTGTGACATGATGCAGGTGATATATAGGTTAGTAAAACTAGAAAAAAAAAAATACTATAACATTACTTACAAATTTTACTATACATTTGATTTTATAAAGAAAGTCTCAGTTATGATTACTTGTTAAATTGACTTCGTCTGTAAAAATATCTTTCAATACACTTAACGGTTAAAAGTGATAAAATGTCAGCTGTCATCAGCACCATAATGTCCAGAACAGGTTTAGAGTATGTTCTTTTACATTAATATAACCTGTAAATGTTATTATGGCACTTATTCATTACATAAAAATAATCTATAAAACGTTATATATAATAATTAAAAACAATTTTTAAAATTTGACAGTGACTTATGGAATTAATTATAACTAATATTTGTTGTATTCAAAAAGACTGCAACATGGAATTCTTCAAAAAGGATCTTTAAAGAGTTTCTCTATCGGTCGACAATATGTGTGTAACAATTCTTTTAATCTATTTACCTAGTTATAGCAAGTAATATCCTCAATCTATGACAGACATGTTGTTTTTAGTGCACACATAAAAAAGTACAAGATACTGGGCATTGTTCTAATGTTCTCTTTTATGCGCATAGTTGCAATTATATCTTTAAATATTAATAGATACGGTTGCCAATAGGGTCGATTTAAAGGTGCCATTTCTTTAAACTTATGTCTTAAATAAAAATTTCAATTTGATATCACTGCAAAATCTTTATTAGCAAATTTTAACACATATTTTAAATGCACAATGAACGTGATGAAAAAGCCTCTGCAGGTAAATATTGTAGTACTTACATAACTGCTTCTTTTTGTGTATTTAAAATAAAACTTTTAGGTATTTACTCTAAGAACCAATTTGAACTACATTTCTAATAAATTTTAGACAAAATCATTATAAATACAGTTCATGATCGTCTATGAAACAGTACTTTCGAAAAACAATCTAATTAAATATTAGTTTAAGAGGAATGGCCACTACAGAATCGACCCCGTGGCATTGGGTGTGCTGGCTTCCCCCAGGCAGAGTCACGGTAACCAACAGGCAGTCCGTATGCTTGGATGACACAACTTTATATAAAAAAAAAATATTCATTAAAGACGAAAGACATTGCAAATAATTTCAGTTCGGCTTTTATTTTTTATTTTTTTTTTTAGACCCACCTTATGAGATTTCGTGAATTCAAATCTCATATTGGAGTAAATATAAAAATTATAAATGCATTTTCTTCATGAGATAAATTTTAATGATGTAAACTCTATTAGGTATTAAATTTAGTTTTGTGTGCAAAATTATGATTATTATAGCGATAGTAAGTTATTATATATTTAAGTTTTACTATAAATAGTCAAGTTAAATATTTGACATGTAATTTATGTACCTATTTACATTAATTTAAAAATTTAAATTTAGCAGTATTTTTTTATGTTGCCATCTACGTATGAGCTAATTTTGAAAACATTGTGATCGTCTCTGAATATTCTGTGATAATTCAATTGATAAATAAATGTGATACATACAATTACTATGAGTTTTCTTGTGTCTTATTTATAAAACCTGAGGGATACTTTGTACAAAAGTCGTTTGCTTGGACACCTCTGTTCCATACGTGTTTCTACCGTGAAGCAGTTGTATTTGCATGGCTGTATTTCAGTTTGAAGGGTGGGATATGGCAGTGAATTTACAGGGTACACAGGAATAACGCCCGAGTCCTCAGGAATGGCAACGCATGGGGGGTGTCATGGGAGAAACAGTATACTCTGTTATGTCCATGGTACTGCTCATGTCTATAGGCGACGGTTACCACTTTCCATCAGGTGGGCCGTCAGCTTGTTTGCCATTCTAAGTTGTATGAAAAAAGTTAGACTACAGTAATATACCTTTTGTACTTTTATGTGTATATTTAAATCTGTATTTATGTTACTGTATTTCACTTGAATTATTCACTTGTCATTGTATATTTTTATTTCTGGTGCAATAAAGAGTTAAATAAATAATATACTAGTTTTGTACACTTATAATACATACATATGCTCTGCCATCCGTCTGGAATTTCCCGGATTTGTTTTAGTTTGAGGGGCGTCCAGGGAGCCGTCCGCCAGGGGTTTTTTAATAGTGCCCGGGTGTAACCCGGACATTTGTTGTCAGAGGAAATACAATTTTTTATAGATAGGCGATCAATTGGAATAAATCTTATTTACAAATCCATAATAATAATAAAGGTTCGGCCAAATAGTGTCCGGGGAAAAACCATATTTCGCTCAAATGTCCGGGATTTTTGCCGTGTTTATCCGGTGTCGGCAATTTAGGCGATGGCAGCCCTACTGTTATTAAGCCGATTAAACAAAACTAAAAAAGTTATAAGTGTAACAAAAATTCATCCATTATTTGATATCAATTTGATTTTGTACAAGTGGTTGCACACAACCATTTTGCATATTTTGTTTTGTAGTAATAGGTGGCCAACGTCGTTGGTGACACTAAAATTATTGATATTTAGATACATATGTATATATATATATATATATTTTTGATGGGTGAAAATGGTATGGTAACCCCGCCTGCGCTAACGGGATACGCTGGCGGAGCACCAGTGAAGGGTGATAGATGAGAATGAAAACAGGCCAGTTAGCCTATCATGATGAATTCGTCAGGAATTAACCATGATAGTTTCCAGGCGGAACCGCGAGGAGGTCGACCTGGTTAGGTATATTGCTAGCAATGGGATTCTCAGTCTCTATCACTAGCAGTCCCTTTCCCCCCTATCTATATATATTGTTATACATATGTATCTACTGTTTGTTGATCTAAATAAAGAGAGAGAAAAAAATCTTTACAAACTTTCCTGTTTGTAAAATCCAAAGGCGATAATATATAAATAAATTGATGCGGCCAAAGTCGACAGCATAATCCAGGCTTATAATATCGTGCGCTTTTCAATTTATCCCGCGTCTTTGACTTAGCAACGGCCATTGAGGGCAAGCTTCAATTGATCATTATTGCTGTAATATCTAAACTATTACGTCATAGTCTCAAGCTATATTTATCAGAGGATTGGCTACGTGTGTGTAAATAAAACCTGACTAGCTGTTAATGCGGTTTTGTCCGTGCAGAATCCTTATTATGTACCTAATTCTACAACTTTTATAAATGTGATTTTGTGAGGATATTTGGATGTATCGATGTTTGTTACTCCTTCACGCAAAAACTGCTGAATGGATTTAAATGGAATTTGGTATATGGATAGATTATATAGGATAGGATAGAACATAGGATAGTTTTGGTATTGATTCACGCGATTATTATGAAAGAAGAAAGAAAGAAAGAAATAATTTAATCGAAAAAGCATGCGGCCCACACAGTAGCGCACAAAACAAGAACAAAAGAAACCAAAACAAAACAAACAAAAGAAAATAATAATTGTATACAAATAGAAAGCAATTAAATTATAATAATAATTAATAAACAAACAAACAAACAAACAAACAGTAGGATAACTCTTGAATCCGACATGGATCTCAATCCAAATCTATTGCTAATGACAATTTAATCCTGCACTCGTGTAACAACAGTTCGGAATTAGCTACAATTAGGATCGGTTTACAATAGTTTGCATTGGGGGGAAAGGGATTGTTAGCAATGGAGTTTGACAGCCCCATTGCTAGCAATATGCCCTATTAGGTCGACCTCCACGTGGTTCCCCCTGGAAACCATCGTGAACAATTCTTGTTGAATTCGTCACGATGGGCCAACTGACCTGCTTCATCCTCACCTATCATTCTTCACTGATGCTCCGCCAGTGTATACCGATAGCGCAGGCGGGGCTACCATTCCATTATCACCCATTAAAAAAAAATAGTTTGCATTGGCAAGTTGCACTAATATGCATCTATCAGAACAGTATGGAACCGTTATGTCGCTAGTGACAAGTGACGCAGTTCAAGAGTGTGAGTTCTCAATTCCAATATCGATCTATTTAAAATTATTTCAAGAGCGACCCTACAGGCATATACGAATGTGTACGTGTGCGCGTGTGTGTGTCGCAATGTATGACAATAAAAATGTGTATTTTTTTATGGGTGAAAATGGTATGGTAACCCCGCCTGCGCTAACGGGATACGCCGGCGGAGCACCAGTGAAGGGTGATAGGTGAAAATGAAAACAGGCCAGTTAGCCCATCATGATAAATTCATCAGGAATTAACCATGATAGTTTCCAGGGAGAACCGCGAGGAGGTCGGCCTGGTTGGGTATATTGCTAGCAATGGGATTTTCAATCTCCATTACTAACAATCCCTTTCCCCCCAATAAAAATGTGTTTGTTTGTTAAATTTTATATATATGTACATGCTCGTATCTACTCTCTGGGATAAAGAGGTCGCGTCACCGCCACACACGGGCGAAGTCATAGGTAAAGACTAGTATTAAGTACATGCAAAACATATTCGGAACTATAATATTTAAGTAATATAATAATAATGAGTTTTCCATTATTATTTTAAAAGATTGCAATAATTTTAATACAAAAACATCAAAACAGTTCCGATCTCCCGAGATCGACATTTCTAGTAACGCGATTTAGAGAGGAAAGCGTCTTCCACTGTATGTTTTTCAAGGCACTTTCTCCCACGCACAACCACTCTTTGGAATCAACTTCCAGCAACCATTATTTCCGAACCGATACAACAACATAACCTTCAAGAAACGAGTATATTCCTTTTTAAAAGGCCGGCAGCACACCTGCAATGCCTTTGATGTTGTAGGTGACCAAGAGTGGCGGTAGTCACTTACCATCAGATGAGCTGCATGCTCGTTTGCCCCTGTGTTATAAAAAAAAATAGAATAGGGCATAAGCCCATATTTAGCATGACTACTATCATAATTGGGCGTTTACTTGATCATTATTGCACTGGTTAATTTTAAACTTTCGCCTTGTTTACACATATTTTAAATAAACAATCGGGACTTAAAGTCAAAAGTATATATTAATATATAATAAATATTTACCTGAAAACTTTTCTCATCTCGTTAAATCCCGATAGTGTATTTAAAATTGCTGCATTGTATTTTTTTTTTGATGGGTGAAAATGGTATGGTAACTCCGCCTGCGCTAATGGGATACGCCGGCGGAGCACCAGTGAAGGGTGATAGATGAGAATGAAAACAGGCCAGTTAGCCTATTAAAAAAAAAGTAGGGGACAAATAATGACTGAAATGATGATGATGATTGCAGAAATATTAAATGAGTAGTAATAAATTGAAACATTCAAACCATTAATTAATTTTTAACAACAATAAAAAGAGAAAAAAAAAACAATTAATTTTGCTGGTTGCTGGAGCCGCCTTAGCTGTTGCTATATATGTACAACTCCAGCGAGATGTATCTATATAGTGCTGATTTTCAGGCGGCCCATTAATTCATTTAACTTTAGCTTTCGTGCGGATATATACATATATATATATATATATATATATAATATATCAGAAAAGACGAAGAAAGAATACCACGCCTCATGTTATGTTACTATGGCCGTTACTATATTGTCCATGGTGCCGTTCATTTCCATAGAGGACAGATACAACCTTTTAACAGGTGGGTTGTAAAGTTAATAATAAAAACATTTTATACTTACAACTTTTCGACCGACTTAAGAAAAGGAGGTCCTACTCAGTTCAGTTCGGTTCTATTTTCTTTATATATTTGTTTGCCACTTCATAACTCCATCATTTATAGCCGATTTGAAAAGTTCTTCTTTGGAAACGGTATACCTTTATATTTGCCCCGTAGAAATTGTATCGGTTCAGTGGTTTAATTTGGGGTGAAAGGGATTGTCAGTAATGGGGTCTAATGAACCCATTGCCAACAATACACCCTATCAGGTCGACCTCCACGAGGTTTCCCCTGAAAACCATCGTGGTTAATTCAAATGGAATTCTTTATGATGGGCCAACTGACCTGCTCCATCATCACTTTTCACCACTAAGCTGGTGCCCCGTCAGCGTATACCGATAGAGCAGGCGGGGCAACTATTCCATTATCACCCATAAATAAAAAAAAGGTTTAATTTTTTAATCCAAATAACTGCTTCTACCACAATTGAAGTTGTTCCTTTTGTGTAACAAACTTAATCATAAGATGAATTCGGGCCAGCAGATTTGACTACATCCTCAACTATTCCATCAGCGTATACCAGTTGGACATGCGTACTGGCCATACTGTTTTCATTTCATTAAAAAAAAAATCTCTTCTAGTAATTTCATCAATCGCTCGTTTGCGGCCGCCTTTATCCTGAATCTGTCCTTATTGGTGACAATTAACATGGTACAAGGCGGTTCAATCAAACTAAACGATCAGTACTCGACAGTATTGGCGGACAGACACACGAACCGTTATTTGCTATACATATATTTATAAATAAACTCGTTCAGACAGTATCGAAAAAGGAAAAAGTGGTAAGTTTCATATAGTAGAATGGAATTAAGACTATTTTGTTCCATATAAATCTACTTTTTCATGCAACTTAGAATGGCAAACAAGCATACGGCCGACCTGATGATAAAATGGTAACCATTACCTAAATAACCAACATTATAGACTCATTAGTGTGATGGTGAGGGTGGTAGCTTCACGATTACCATTGGGGAAAAAGGCATTGTTAGCAATGGGATGTAACAATCTTATTGCTAGCAATATCAGATCGATCTCCACGCGGTTCCCCCTGGAAACCATAGTGGTTAATTCTTAAATTCCTCACGATGGGTTTTTCGCTTGCTTTCACCTGCTTTTGGTGGGGCACCAATGAGGATCAATACCATTCCATTTCAACCATAAAAAAGGGCACAAGTATCCATCGTGACGAATTCAACGATAAATTAGTCACGATAGTTTTCAGGGGGAACCGCGTGGAGGTCGATCTGATAGGGTATATTGATTGCAATGCTTAGATAATATAGATGAGGATCGAGTCTCAAAAATGGGTCAACTTTTTGTCAGCTAATTGTCAAATTAGCTGACTCGTTTTTTATCAGTCTTCTATATACTTACGCACACAATGTATCTTGACGTATCTATATTTAATTATATAATAAATAAAATGAAGTTTTACATATTGAAAAGATGTAAAAATTATAAAACAAAATAAATATAGAAGTTATAAAGGGAACATTCATAACTATTTATCACGCAAAATTGTAAGAAAAAATTAAGTCGCTTTTCTCGAAGCACTTATATGGAGAAACTCTATCTATATAATCTAAGCATCAATGTTTACTTACATACATACATATCTGTCACGCCTGTCTCCCATTAGGGTAGGTAGACACAATGGAACGCCAAATGCTTCGATTCAAACAAACCTCTTTCGCTTCTTCCACATTCATCAATCTTGTCATACACGCTCGCCGGTTACGAGTACTTTTAATTTGGCCCTTCTTCAGCACGTCGCCTATTTGGTTGACATACGTCCGTCTAGGACAGCCCCTGCCGACATCTCCATTCATTCTTGCTCGATAAATATCTTTCGTAATTCTTCTTTCATACATCCTCTCCAAATGGCCAAACCAACGCAACATCAGTATTTATTTTCCATGAAATCGGTATAATTGCTTAAAAAACACCTGCACCGCGATTTTATTTTTGTTTTCCCTTCACTTCAGGTGTCCCGTCGCCTGTATCGAGTCGGGCCACCTAGTTCCACTAAGTGTACTAAAGCCAAGAAATAAAAATATCCACGTAATCTATTACCAAACAATTCTTTGCGCCTTTTTATTTACACTCATTTGCGTCATTCCAGTTTGAGCCGGTTATCGCTGGAAAACACCGGTATTAAAGAATTAATGTTTTATTATTAACTTTGTATGACAATTCTTTTTTTTTTTCACTATTTACTTTTCCTAGTTCAGAAACAATTTTCATTGCTTTTTAATATATACGGAAAGAAATTAAAATACTTAAACGTGTATATTTAATTTTTTTTTTATACAACTTAGAATGGCAAACAAGCTAACGGTCCACCTGATGGAAAGTGGTAACCGTCGCCTATAGACATGAGCCTGAGCGTGAGTACCATGGACATAACAGAGTATACTGTTTCGCCCATGATACCCCCCATGCGTTGCCATTCCTTAGAACTCAGGTGTTATTCCTCCGTACCCAGTAAATTCATGCCATGTCCCACCCTTCAAACCGAAACACAGCCATGCAAACACAACTGCTTCACGGTAGAAACACGAATAGGACAGAGATACCCAAGTAATCGACTTTTGTACAGTCTCCCTCTGGTAAAATAAAATAAAAATAAAAAAATAATATAAAACAAACTGTCATATAAAAAAATCGCGTTTTTAAAATCGTGTTCAAGAGAATATTATCTATGACTAAGTATGTAAATTTACAATTTATTACAGTACATTTATATTACATATTGTTGTTATATAAAATTATTTTAACAATATATGACTGTCTATATTTGTATTAACTTTACGCAGTCTTAACTAATTTGCATGTATTATCTTATAGTGAATATCTTTGTACATAATAGTCATATATATATATATATATAAATCTTTTTTTCTCTTTTTTTTTGTTAACTCCTATTTTTGTTTCTTTGTGTATATATATATATATATATATATGTATATATATATACAGTGTATATATATATATATAAATATATATATATATATATATATATATATATATATATATATATATATATATATATATATATATATATATATATATATATATATATATATATTGTAATTGTGTATATGTCACACTCATAAAGTTGTAAACCGATTTGGATAATTCTTTTTTTATCTGAAAGGATATACTTACAGGTTGCTTCTGTAAAAATTTTATCAAAATCAGTTCAGTAATTTTTAGATCAAAATAACTAGTGTTGCCACAATTAACGTTAGTTTTTTTTTTGGTGCACGATTTTTTTTTTATTATTTGTAGATGATAATGGAATACACTAACGGGGCACCAGTGAGGGATGAAAGCAGGTTAGTTGATCCATTGTGACGAATTTACTAGGAATTAACCACGATTGTATCTAAGGGGTACTGGGGGTTTGGGCAGCTAGGATCCATTGCCAACCATCTCCCCCCTTTCCAATTTTTTTTTAATGGATGATAATAGAATAGTATATACCCGCGCTATCGGTATACACCGGCGGGGCACCAGTGAAGGATGATAGGTGAGGATGAAGTAGGTCAGTTAGCCCATCGTGACGAATGCAATAAGAATTGTTCATGATGGTTTCCAGGGGGTACCACGTGGAGGTCGACCTAATAAGGTATATTGCTAGCAATGGGGCTGTCAAACTCCATTGCTAACAATCCTTCCCCCCCCCCCTTTCGAATTAATAATATTATTGACAGTAATGTTGAAACGTCGTGCTCGTAGGTACATCCTACTAACTAGTTTTGTCACATCTGAAGTCGGTTTTTTTTGTGGCGCACATTTTTTTAAATTGTACTCATAATATTAGATATTTACCGCAATTTTAACAAATCCGTTTTACCGTGTGATTAACAAGTAAAGATGCAGGAGACCGTAAGCCCATCGTGACGAAATCACTAAGATTTAACCACGATAGTTTCCAAAGGAAACCGCGTGGAGGCCGACCTGACATTTAACTGTCAATAGGTCCGTTAAATTTAATCAGGAACGACACCCCAACAACGAGGGGAAAGGTATTGGTAATAATGAGATTTAGCAACCCCATTGCTAGCAATATACCCTATCAGGTCAACCTCCACGCGGGTCCCCCTGGAAACCACAGTGGTTAAATCTAGTTCAATTCATCACTACGGGCCAACTGACCTGTCTTCATCCTCACCTGTCACCCTTCACTGGTGCCCTGCCAGCGTATACCGATAGCGCAGACGGGACTACCATTTTATCATTCACCCATAAAAAAAAAAACACCCCAACAACCGAAAGCGGGATTGGACGGTCTCAGAGCTGTAGATTCAGTTATAGACACTTATCTGAATGGGGCAATTGAGTTAAATATACAGCTTATATAAATATATAAATATAAATATATAACGCCTGTATTACATAAAAGTATACTACATTTTACAATGTGATCAGTGTGTGATAAACTTTCCTAGTGATAACACTGTCTCCGTATTAATACAATTGTTTTATTTGATATTGTCAACTCTATATACTAGTGAAAAGGTAAATATTTTTTTTTATACCACTGAGGTGGCAAACAAGCATACGGCCCACCTGATGGTAAGTGGTTACTGTAGTCTATGAACACCTGCAATACCAGAGGTATTACGCGTGCGTTGCCGACCCTGAAGAAACCTCTTTACCCCTCTTTTGAAGAACCCCATGCTGTAGTCTCTTGGGAAAACCTTGGCAGGGAGCTCATTCCACAACCTATTGTTAATTTATATTAAACATTTATTATTATTTAAATAATTAAAAAAAACTGCCTGCAACAAAGTGGTAACTGTCGCCTATAGACATGTACAACACAAACAAATTTAAATACACTATTGGGATTTAATGCGATCAAAAATTTTTGCAGGTAAATACATAGTACCGGGGGGAAAGGGATTGTTAGTAGTGGAGACTGAGAATCCCATTGCTAGCAATATACCCAACCAGGTCGACCTCCTCGCGGTTCCCCCTGGAAACTATCATGGTTAATTCCTGATGGATTCATCATGATGGGCTAACTGGCCTGTTTTCATTCTCATCTATCACCCTTCACTGGTGCTCCGCCAGCGTATCCCGTTAGCGCAGGCCGTTACCATTCCATTTTCACCCATCAAAAAAAAAACCATCGCCTATGACATGAACAAAACAAATAAATCCCCATAGTAATGTTTAGTTATGCTCTAGTTATCAGGAAGTTAGTTTTGATAACTAGAGGGTTTTTAATGGGTGATAGTGGTATGGTAACCCCGCCTGCTCTATCAGTATACGCTGGCGGGGAACCAGTGAGGGTTGATAGGTGAGGATGAAAGCAGGTCAGGTACGCCATCATGACGATTTTCACAAGAATTAACCACAATAGTTTGAACTGAGGGAGACTTTATACAAAAGTCATATACGTAGGTTAGGTTAGATAGGTTAGGTTCTGTCCTTTTCGAATTTCGGCCGTAAAGCAGTTGCGTTTTCATGGCTGTGTTTTGGTTTGGATGATGAGATATGCCAATGAAATTAAAGGGTACAATGGCATAATACCTTAGTCCTCAGAAATAGCAACGTATTAGGGATATTATGGGCACAGTATGTTTTGTAATGTCCATGGTACTGCTCATGTCTATAGGCGACGGTTACCACTTTCCATCAGGTGAACCGTTAGCTTGTTTGCAATTCTAGGTTGTATAAAAAAAAGTTGTAGAAAAAAACCTAAACGATGTAGTCTAAACAAGTAACAAACAAACTGTGTATAATTATTCCTCTCCATCCAAAGATTGCCTGAAAGAGATCACTTTTTTTTTTTTAATACTATTTTAAGGGCTTTTACCTTTTTCAGGTATATCAGTCCTATTGTACCCTGAACTGATTTCTCAAACAAAACTTTATGTACTTTCCCTAGACGCGGAAAAAGAAGAATTAATGGGCATTAATAATTTACAGAGATGTTAAAAAATTTCTGGTTTAAGTTCAGCTAACATAGATTGAATAAGACCAACATTCAATTTCACTTGTAGCGATAAAACCGCCTTGTTTTCTCAGTACGATCATTTCTTTGTTTAATGATAAGTTTACTATTGTAATCTTTTGGAGGATACAATAAAGAATATCTAAATATATATAAAAATATCTCTTTTAAATATTCACTTTATCTGATTTACATTTATTATACTTATATTTTACATTTATTATTTTATTATACTTATATTATAATTATATATCGTCGTGTGTGCCCCGACATAGAATAGGCCATATACACAGAACATATACACTATTATCTGCTTTACATTTATTATACTTATATTTTACATTTATTATTTTATTATAATCATATTATAATTATATATCGTCGTGTGTGCCCCGACATAGAATAGGCCACCCCTTCCTTTCTCATGGATGTCGTAAAAGGCGACTAAGGGAGAGCGAGGGATGGGCAGCAGCGTCCCTCTTAAAACATCTCTAAAAGCCTAACTGCGGTTGCCAACCTGCCTGCCTAGTGTGGCAACTACTGGCAAAACTCCCCTTATGAAGAAGGCTTATGTTCAGCAGTGGACAGTTAAATGGTGAAATAATAGGAAAAAATAGTTATATTGTTATACATACATACCCCACTGTTACAAACTCCTTTGCAATTTGTGTTTCAAATATTGTATTCTTTTAATCACTCATTTTTTTATATAAACTGGCAGTATAACTTTTCAACTCGAACCGGCGTTTTCTTTCTTACAATCAGTTCACAATATTATTGGTCCTTCGAGCCGGATCAATAATATTTCAGTTTCTATAAAAAAATGAGCAATTAAAAGAATACAATATTTGAAACACAAATTACAAAGGAGTTTGTAACATCCACTATAGTGGATGTTACAAACTGGTGGTATACCGATGTGATTTCTGGGACTACAGCAAATACGAGTATTTTTTTTTTCTTCTTGCAGATAAAATCCTTCGTTAAAGTTTGCGGTAAACGTAATCACGTCCCGAAAAGTGTCTTACAAGGCAAAAAAGGACTTGGAGAATGGAATCACATGAGAAAAACGAAAAGGTTACTGGACCGGTTTTCAATGGCCTGAGTAATGTGGACTCGAAGCACCAGGATGGGAGTGGTGAAGGTAAAAGTACTGGTATATATTTTACTGAGATAGATGTTTTTTTTTAATGGGTGATAATAGAATGGTATCCCCACCCGCGCTCTCGGTATACACCGGCGGAGCACCAGTGAAGAATGATAGATGAGGATGAAGCAGGTCAGTTAGCCCATCGTGACGAATTCAACAAGAATTGTTCACGATGGTTTCCAGGGGAACCACGTGGAGGTCGACCTAATAGCGCATATTGCTAGCAATGGGGCTGTCAAACTCCATTGCTAACAATCCCTTTCCCCCCTGAGTTAGATGTTAGGAAGTCTCAAAATGTTTATTGCCCTTCCGTTCTTATAAGTATGTGTTAACCATGAACATTTGGACGCGCAATTGTGGTCTGTACTATTATTAGTTGATGCTTTATGACCCTCCCAATTAGCCATCAATCTCTGATCACAATTACGTTTTCAATGTGACACATGTTTCGCCTCTAAACAAGGCATCTTCAGACAATTAATGGTTCGGATAGAAAATCTATCAAGTTCAGTTACAAATAAGATTTGTAACTTTGGAAAATTTTCACTTTACAAATGTAAACTGGCATACTAGTTGTTACTAGAAGAAGACTGTGTATAGACTAATCTGCTGGGATAATCTCTATTTTTAAACGATTTCAAAAATAGGTTCCCGATTCGGTTGTACTTTTTCTTTATTTAACGTCAGTTCTGAACCGATTCAGAAAATTTTTTTTTACATGAAAGGATATACTTATAGATTGGTCCCACAGAAATATTATCAAAATTTATTCAATAGTTTTTAGATCAAAATAATTAGTTTTGTTATAACTAAAGTCGGTTTTTGTTAGTGGGACACGATTTTTAATTATTAAATGGTGTAATCAGAATTTCGGTAATGTTTTTCAAAATTTCGTGGACTAACGAAACATAAATGTGATAAAAATTACATGATATATACTGTTTAAAAATATTAAAATATCGTCCCTTGGATTATTATGGTAGAATTTATGACAAACGAAATGTTAAGCTCCATTTACTGGGTCGATTTCGGAATGAGTGAAAATAAGAAATTGAAACTGAAAATATGTAACTACAGTCCATGGTAGACCCCCTGGTCATATTGGAATGACAATACTGATTCCTGTAACTGCGACGCTACCTTGATATAAAAATGGATGCAGAATGAAAAGTTTAGTAGAAGTTTAGAAAAATAAGAATAGGTATTTACGACTTTGTCCTAAACTACATTCATCACTCAGGTTTTGCCTAAGTGTCGTTTTATTTACAAATTTAGCTCTATTATATGTTGCTATTGAAAAACCTTAATATTTCAGCAAATGGCGCATCCAAAATGCTAGCGTTGAAGGATTTGGATGATCTGTTCCCCTATATCGGGGGCTTCGGGTGGTACCAGCGTCTGCTATTCCTCCTCATGATACCCTATTCGTTCTTCTTCGCCTTTGTGTACTTTGCGCAAATATTTATGACGGTGGTGCCTTCCGAACATTGGTGCTATGTGCCGGAGTTGGGAAATATGACAATAGCAGATCGGTAAATACTTGTCAGTTGTCTATTTTTTTTGGTAACTTAGAATGACAAACAAGCTGATGGTCCACTTGATAGAAAGTAGTAACCGACGCCTATAGACATGAGCAGTACCATGAACATAACAGAGTATTGTTTCGCCCATGAAACCCCCATGCGTTGCCATTCCTGAGGACTCAATTGTTATTCCTCTGTACCCTGTAAATTCACTGCCATATCCCACCCTTCAAACTGAAACACAGCCATGCAAACACAACTGGTTCACGGTTGAAACACCAATAAGACAGAGGTGTCCAAGCAAACGACTTTTGTACAAAGTCTCCATCTCTCATTGTAGTAATTTCTGAAATTTTTTTATCAGCGATTATACGCCATAATTTTTAATTTAAAATAAGTATATTTAAATATGGCGTTGGCTTTTATTTTATCATGTTGAAAATGTTCACAAAAATATCCCATCTGAGAAAGAGAAGGCAGTATGGGGTATATAGGAACCTTACATACTAAAAGATTTTACCGACTGGCTGAGCACCTACCACTTGCAACTTGCAATGGTCAATCTGGAAATCCCTTAATAAACTGCTGGTGCAACCTGGTGAAATGAGGTGTTCATGTCTCTCCTCCTGTTCTGTCCTTTATGTTCTTAATCCTGCATAAAGAAGGACCTGAATAAGACAACCAACACTACGATCAATTTCATTGTTCCAAAATCATCTATATTTTTATTTTATGTTCCAGACGCCATCTTTCTATTCCCATAACTGAGAATGGTTACGAAAAGTGCTTTGTCTATGACGTAGATTGGAAGAAAGTTCTAAAATATGGCATCACTGAACCAGACGCCACGTGGCCAGTGAAGAAGTGCGACAATCATTGGGAATACAACTTCACTGACGTACCATACGAGACTATAGCCACGCAGGTACAAACCTTATCAAGTTTTGTAAAGTCATTTTCTCAGATACGAAATGAAACACTGCCAAGCGCGACAACTATTGGAGAAACCTCCCGAGGGAGAGATCTATATTCAGCAGTGTACAGTTAATGGCTGATTTGATGATGATGATGAAACGAGACACAATGTGATCTATTGTTAGGGTTCCATTCAAAAAAAAAAGGAAAAGAAACCCGTAAATTTCGAATACACTCTTCGGAAACTAAACTACGAAATCGGGAAAGAGGCTATTAGTTATGTGAACTATTATTAGATAGACCTCCATGCAGTCTCCCCTGGAAACCATCGTTATTAACTGGTGATGACATCGCGACGGACCAACTAACTTGACTTCATCCTCACCTATCATCCTTCACTAATAATTTCTCCAGCATGTGTAAGCAGTTGGTTTGCGCGGATTCTGGCTCACTCGGCGGCGGACTCCCAAAAAGATCCTCAATCCAAAAGGCCTCCCTCATTTGACAAAATTCGTTCCTAGTTGGTTTAGTTAATCTTCAACTTTTATATGAGCATCATGTTGCGGCTTAGGGGTGGCCTTTGGCCATCCCAGCTGAACCTTAACCTACTGTCACTATGTGTGGGTACTTCATAAGACTCGTTTGCATCTTGCAGATGTTTTCAGATGGTGTTATGCATTAAATATGCTTAAAACCACTTTATCTCTAAAAAACAAAAAAAAAAAAAAACAAAAAATGGCATCCAATATTTATAAAAAAAGAACGCGACGTTACAGAGATTTTTTTCTACCCGAATCGTTGAAATTTCTAACGACTAATATCACCACAAAAAAAGGGATATGTCAATAAGGAATGTTAATTTTCACATAAAAATAAAAACCGACCATATTCGTGTTTTAACCTGTTCGTCCAGCCGACTCGATAAAAGCCGTTTCACCATCTTTTCTACCTGAATCGTTGGAATTTCTAACGATTAATATAGTCTAGTGTCTGAATGTCTGAGTGTCTAGTGTCTGAGTGTCTAGTGTCCGAGTGTCTAGTGTCCGAGTGTCCGAGTGTCTAGTGTCAGAGTATCTGGTGTCCGAGTGTCTAGCGTCCGAGTGTCTAGTGTCTGAGTGTCTAGTGTCAGAGGGTCTAGTGTCTAGTGTCTGAGTGTCTAGTCTCTGAGTGTCTGAGTGTCTAGTGTCCGAGTGTCTACTGTCCGAGTATCTAGTGTCTGAGTGTCTAGTGTCCAGTGTCCAGTGTCCAGTGTCCAGTGTCCAGTGTCCAGTGTCCAGTGTCCAGTGTCCAGTGTCCAGTGTCCAGTGTCCAGTGTCCAGTGTCCAGTGTCCAGTGTCCAGTGTCCAGTGTCCAGTGTCCAGTGTCCAGTGTCCAGTGTCCAGTGTCCAGTGTCCAGTGTCCAGTGTCCAGTGTCCAGTGTCCAGTGTCCAGTGTCCAGTGTCCAGTGTCCAGTGTCCAGTGTCCAGTGTCCAGTGTCCAGTGTCCAGTGTCCAGTGTCCAGTGTCCAGTGTCCAGTGTCCAGTGTCCAGTGTCCAGTGTCCAGTGTCCAGTGTCCAGTGTCCAGTGTCCAGTGTCCAGTGTCCAGTGTCCAGTGTCCAGTGTCCAGTGTCCAGTGTCCAGTGTCCAGTGTCCAGTGTCCAGTGTCCAGTGTCCAGTGTCCAGTGTCCAGTGTCCAGTGTCCAGTGTCCAGTGTCCAGTGTCCAGTGTCCAGTGTCCAGTGTCCAGTGTCCAGTGTCCAGTGTCCAGTGTCCAGTGTCCAGTGTCCAGTGTCCAGTGTCCAGTGTCCAGTGTCCAGTGTCTAGTGTCCAGTGTCCAGTGTCCAGTGTCCAGTGTAGACACTGCACAAGGGAATTTCTGTAAGTCATCTTTTCCACCATTGCGCAGGGAGGATGACTCGTTGGCCCAGAACGCTAAGGAAAAGGCCGATCTTCTTGGATCCATCTTTGCGTCAAACTCGACATTGGATGACGGGGAGAAATCACCACCGACCATCACGTGTTGTAGGAGCTCTATGCCTGACATTAAATTCACGCATAGCTCAGTGCGTAGAGCACTTTTCTCCCTCGAAATCCATAAGTCGAGTGGGCCCGATGGTATTCCTCCAATTGTGCTTAGGACGTGCGCACCAGAGTTGGCTCCGGTTCTTACGCGTCTTTTTCGGCTTAGCTACTCATCGGGCATAGTCCCAAAGTTTTGGAAGACTGCTCTGGTGCATCCGATCCCTAAAAAGGGAGATCGCTCAGATCCAGCTAACTATAGGCCCATAGCTATCACTTCCTTATTCTCGAAGGTTATGGAATCCATCATTAACCGTCAACTGCTCCGGTACCTAGGAGCACCGGCTGATCTGTGATCGCCAGTACGGCTTTCGACAGGGACGTTCGGCCGGTGATCTTTTAGCTTACTTAACACACCGATGGGCAGTGGCAATCGAGAGTAAGGGAGAGGCCTTAGCAGTTAGTCTGGATATCGCGAAGGCCTTTGATCGGGTGTGGCATAGAGCGCTGCTTTCAAAGCTACCTTCATTTGGGTTGCCTGCGAGACTGTGCATTTGGGTCGCCAGTTTTCTCAAGGAACGTAGCATTAAGGTCGTAGTCGACGGAGCATGCTCTGATTTAAAACCTTTGAATGCTGGTGTCCCGCAAGGCTGTGTACTATCTCCGACTCTGTTTCTTCTGCATATCAATGATATGTTACAGATAAGTAATATTCATTGCTATGCAGACGACAGTACAGGAGATACATTATATACCGGTCATGCAAAGATCTCGCGGGCACATACCGATGAGTGCCGGAATAGACTTGTGTCTGAAATCGAAACTTCACTCCATCAAGTTTCGATCTGGGGTGAACAAAATCTTGTCCAATTTAACCCCAAAAAGACACAAGTCTGCGCGTTTACCGCAAAAAAGACGCCGTTTGTCGTATCTCCTCACTTTCAGGGCACTTCCCTTGATAAAAAGTCGAGTCTAGGAATTCTGGGCGTTGATATATCTTGCGACGTCCAGTTTTGCGGTCATCTGGAGGAGAAGGCTAAGATAGCTTCCAAAAAGTTAGGAGTGCTCAATAGGGTGAGACGATATTTCATGCCAGAACACCGCCTGAAATTATATAAAGCCCAAGTCAGGCCGCATATGGAATACTGTTCTCACCTGTGGGCAGGAGCGCCACAGTACCAACTCCTTCCGTTAGACCGCATTCAGAGTCGGGCGACTCGAATTATCGATAGTCAACGCCTTACTGTCCGACTTGATCCACTGAAACTGCGCAGAGATGTTGCATCTCTGTGCATCTTCTACCGAATTTATCATGGGGAGTGTTCTGAGGAATTGTTCGGATTGATACCTGCTGCTGATTTTCACCACCGTACAACCCGCCACAAACTAAAGTTTCATCCCAATCATCTGGACGAGTGGCGGTCTTCCACCGTGCGTTTTTCAAGGCACTTTCTTCCACGCACAACCATTCTTTGGAATCAACTTCCAGCAGCAGTATTTCCGAACCGATACGACAACATAACCTTCAAGAAAAGAGTATATTCCTTTTTAAAAGGCCGGCAGCACACCTGCAATGCCGCTGGTGTTGTGGGTGATCATGGGCGGCGGTAGTCACTTACCATCAGGTGAGCCGCATGCTCGTTTGCCCCCTGTGTTGTAAAAAAAAAAAAAAAAAAAAAAAAAAGATACTCGGGCACTAGACACTCAGATACTAGACACTCGGACACTCAGATACTCAGACACTAGACACTAGACACTCAGACACTAGACACTCAGACACTAGACACTCAGACACTAGACACTCAGACACTAGACCCTCTGACACTAGACACTCAGACACTAGACACTCGAACATCAGATACTCTGACACTATACACTCGGACACTCGGACACTAGACACTAGACACTAGGCCACTAGACACTCGGACACTAGACACTAGACACTAGACACTCAGACACTAGACACAGACACTCAGACAGACACTAGACACTCAGACACTAGACACTCGGACCACTAGACACTAGACATTCAGACACTAGACACTCAGACACTAGACACTCGGACACTAGACACTCGGACACCAGACATTCAGACCTAGACACTAGACACTAGACACTCAGACACTCAAACACTCAGACACTAGACCCTCTGACACTAGACACTCAGACACTAGACACTCAGACACTAGACACTCGGACGCTAGACACTCGGACACCAGATACTCTGACACTAGACACTCGGACACTCGGACACTAGACACTAGACACTCAGACACTCAGACACTCAGACATTCAGACACTAGACACTCAGACACTAGACACTAGACACTCAGACACTAGACACTCAGACACTAGACAATCAGACACTAGACACTCAGACACTAGACACTCAGACACTAGACACTCGGACGCTAGACACTCGGACACCAGATACTCTGACACTAGACACTCGGACACTCGGACACTAGACACTAGACACTCGGACACTAGACACTCAGACACTCAGACACTCAGACATTCAGACACTAGACACTCAGACACTAGACACTAGACACTCAGACACTAGACACTCAGACACTAGACAATCAGATACTAGACACTCAGACACTAGACACTAGACACTCAGACACTCGGAAACTAGACACTCTGGCACTAGATACTCGGACACTAGACACTCAGATACTAGACACTCGGACACTAGACACTCAGATACTCAGACACTCAGACACTCAGACACTCAGACACTAGACACTAGACACTCAGACACTAGACACTCAGACACTAGACACTCAGACACTAGACACTCAGACACTAGACACTCAGACCTAGACACTAGACACTCAGACACTCAAACACTCAGACCTAGACACTAGACACTCAGACACTCAAACACTCAGACACTAGACCCTCTGACACTAGACACTCAGACACTAGACACTCGGACACTAGACACTCGGACACCAGATACTCTGACACTAGACACTCGGACACTCGGACACTAGACACTAGACACTCAGACACTCAGACACTCAGACACTCAGACACTCAGACACTAGACACAAGACACTAGACACTAGACACTCAGACACTAGACACTCAGACACAAGACACTCAGACACTTAGACACTAGACACTAGACACTCAGACACTAGACACTCAGACACTCAGACACTCGGACATTAGACACTCGGACACTGGACACTCAGACACTAGACACCTATATTAGTCGTTAGAAATTCCAACGAGTAGAAAAGATGGTGAAACGGATTTTGTAGAGTCGGCTGGACGAACAAGTTAGAACACGAATATGGTCGGTTTTTATTTTTATGTGAAAATTAACATTCCTTATTGACATATCCCTTTTTTTTGTGGTGATATTAGTCGTTAGAAATTTCAACGATTCGGGTAGAAAAAAAATCTCTGTAACGTCGCGTTCTTTTTTATAAATATTGGATACCATTTTTTGTTTTTTTTTTGTTTTTTAGAGATAAAGTGGTTTTAAGCATATTTAATGCATAACACCATCTGAAAACATCTGCAAGATGCAAACGAGTCTTATGAAGTACCCACACATAGTGACAGTAGGTTAAGGTTCAGCTGGGATGGCCAAAGGCCACCCCTAAGCCGCAACATGATGCACATATAAAAGTTGAAGATTAACTGAACCAACTAGGAACGAGTCTTGTCGAATAAGCTTTTTTTTGGGAGCCAGCCGTCGAGTGAGCCAGAATCCGTCCAAACCTACTACTACCCGTATTCCAATACAATCCGCCTTCAATTGGAACGAATCTTGTCGAATGAGCTTTTTTCGGGAGGCAGCCGCCGAGTGAGCCAGAATCCACGCAAATCAACTACTTGTGTATACCAAGAAATTCCCGCCTGAGTTATCATTC
Source organism: Galleria mellonella (assembly GCF_026898425.1). Classification (NCBI taxonomy): domain Eukaryota; kingdom Metazoa; phylum Arthropoda; class Insecta; order Lepidoptera; family Pyralidae; genus Galleria; species Galleria mellonella. Next base: position 5,776,103 of record NW_026442015.1, read on the forward strand.
TATGCATAAAAAAATATTTATTCAGTTATTTTGATCATTGTCCTCAGTTGGATTGGGTGTGTGACAGAGACAACTACGCAGCGACCACTCAGTCTGTCTTCTTCTGTGGTTCTATAGTAGGAGGACTGATATTCGGATGGATTGCGGACAAATATGGGAGAGTTCCCGCGCTTTTAGGTAAGAAAAGTGTATCATAAAGGTTAATGATAAAGGAACAATCGTAATGAAAGTGGGGAAGAAGATAAGCTTCATCCCCATATTTCAGAGCTTAGATGGCCATGTACAGCACAGTTTTAGAGATTTCCTCCTACGAACGCTTAGGTTATGCAGTGAGCTATTTGAGGATTTTCCAAAAGACAATAGCATGAGGTTCTTAAAAAAATGGGTAGAGAGGATTCTTTAGGGTAAGCAACGCTCGCGTAATGCTCCTAATATTGCGGTCGTACATAGGCTACGGTAATCAAGCGACTTACACTTGACTCATACGAAATTCAGTCAAAAATTATAAACAACTGCATAATCTTATTAAATGACTTAGGTAGCAAAAATAATATTACATTAAGATAGATCCTTGGTTATGGTCATATTCATGGAAATGAAATGGGGGGGGGGGGAGGACTTTAACAGTAGTCACCACGCTTACTGTCCACTGTACTGCTCATGTCTATAGGCGACGGTTACCACTTTCGATCAGGTGGGCCGTCAGCTTGTTTGCCATTCTAAGTTGTATAAAAAAAAATATGAACCAACTGACCTTGTACCATAATCGATCTCTATCATATTTCACTTCCACGCCAATTTTATGTATTAAAAAATCCTTAAACGCATTACTTCCAGGCACAAACCTGGTTGGTTTCGTAGCTGGAGTGGGCACTGCTTTCACCTACAGCTTCTGGTCGTTCTGCGTTTGCCGGTTCCTGGTTGGCATGGCTTACGACAACTGTTTCGTTGTCATGTATATTATTGGTACGTTACTCTTACTTCATATCATCGTTATCGTATCAGCTTTTAACTGTCCACAATATAAGCCTCCCCCTAGCGGAGTTTTGCCAGTAGGTGCCACTCTTTGCAGGCGGATTGGCAACCGCAGTTAGGCTTTGGAGATGTTTTAAAAGGGACGCTGCTGCCCATCCCTAGCCTTCACTTATTCGCCTCTTACGACACCCACGGGAAAAGAAGGGACCACACGGCAAATTTATTATAGGAACAAAAAGTTAAATTGAATTTAATATTTATAATTTTTATGACTATTGATAACGCCGCACAAAACCATGCTTTCTTCAGTGTTGCCTTAAACGTACTCAATTTTTAACATTACATTCCAGTTTTAGAGTATGTCGGCCCAAAATGGCGGACTTTCGTGGCCAACATGTCGATAGCTGTATACTTCACGTTCGCCGCCTGTCTCCTGCCCTGGATAGCTCTAGGAGTGTCCAATTGGAGGGTCTACACGTTGATCACGAGCGTGCCGATAGGATTGTCCATATTAACACCTTGGATAGTTCCCGAGAGTGCTAGGTAAGTTGAGTTATTTTCGATACTACATAATATTTGGAAGCAAAACTAATCCATATATTGGCATATATTCGTAAAACATGTCCAATTAACGTTTCTTATATAATAGTATTTATATTATTAATTTTATAAATGCGAAAGTTTGTAACGATAGATGAATGTTTGTTACTCGTTCACGCAAAATCTACTGAACGGTTTTGAATGAAATTTAGTACACGTGTGAGTTAACTAACTTAGTTGTAGTCATCCAATGAATGAATGACCCGCACGAATGCAAAAATTAAACGAGTTAAGGGGCCGCCTGAAAATCAGCGCTGTATAGGCACATCTCGCTGGAGCTGTACATATATACTCGTAGCAACAGCTGAGGCGGCTCCAGCAATCAGCAAAATGAATTGTTTTTTTCTTTCTTTATTATTCTTTATATTTACTATTGTTAATTATTGTTGTTGGTGATAAAGAATCTATCTATCTATCTATCTATGTAATGAAACAGGAAAATGAAGAAGATAGTGCCTGCCTGCGACGTGGAGGCCCCGGTTTCGATCCCCGGCCAGGTCATGATGGAAAACGATCTTTTCCTGATTGGCCTGGGTCTTGGATGTTTATCTATATATGTATCTATTATAAATATAGTATCGTTGAGTTAGTATCCCATAACACAAGTCTCAAACTTACTTGAGAGCTAGCTCAATCTGTGTGATTTGTCCGTATATATTTATATTTATTTATATTTATATAGACGAACAAAAAAATCAACAAAAATTCTATGCATATTGAAATGTATGTACAGGATTGGGGAGATGCAGTATAATATATTATTAGTCTTCCCAATCCTTTCTTCTTTAAAGTTAAAATTAATGTGCACAGTATGTCTTGACGTAAAAGGTTGTATACTCATAGTTTGTCTTTGTATGTTACTCAATCAAGCTGAAGGAATTTGCATGAAATTTATTACACAGCTTGACTATATTCTGCGTTAACCCTTTGCACTCCAACCTAATGGAGTTTGACAGCCCCATTGCTAGCAATATACCTTATTAGGTCGACCTCCACGTGGTTCCCCCTGGAAACCATCGTGAACAATTCTCGTTGAATTCGTCACGATGGGCTAATTGACCTACTTCATCCTCACCTATCACCCTTCACTGGTGCCCCGCCGGTGTATACCGATAGTGCAGGTGGGGTTACCATTCCATTATCATACATTTAAAAAAAAAACTCCATCCTAATAACTCATAGAGGATACCAATAAATGCAGAACTATATTAGTTACATGTACATACACATTTGTGATGTAAAAGAAAAAAAAGTCGTTTTAAAACAAAACATTTGTTTTTACTATTTTATAAAGAGGTGAATCATTAAAACAAGCGTGTCGTTGTAGCTGCGACAGTGGATTGAATGTTAGCATTTTAATGTCGCAAATACGACGACAACGGGTTATTAAAATATGACGTACTTCAGTTGTAGCACTTCAGCTGCCCCGTCGTAGCATTTTTTTATCTCATTTATGTCCCCCAAATGCTGGAAGTAGATTCTGTTTTTCAAGAAGAAGTCACACTTGCTCACAATATTTATAAATGCATTAGCAATGTTTTTTTTTTATACGACTTAAAATGGCAAACAAGTTGATGGCCCACCTGATGGAAAGTGGTAACGTCAAAAACTCATGACAACAAGAGACATAACAGAATATGTCGTTTGATGATAACCCCCTCTCGCGTTGCCATTCCTGACGACTCGTGCCACACGAGCTTTGAACCTGTAAATTCGACGTAGAATATTCCATCCTGTCAAACTGAAACACAGCCATGCAAACACAATTGCTTCGAACATCGAAAAAAACAATGGAACATTGTCTTGACAAGCAATCGATTTTTTTTACGTGGTTCCCCGGATATATATATATATATATGCTTTGGGATTTTACTGTTCTTGATCGGCAAAAATTTCACAACATTCTTAAAGTTTATATTTATTTCGACGCGCTGCTCTTCAACGGAAGGGCGTCCATAGAAAAGTTTCGTTGGAAATCCTTCAAGATGGCGGAAAGAGTCAATAAGAAAAGAACTGAAGCATTGTTATGGACATAAGGAAGGGGTCCTTTTTACAAACTTCTATTTAATAGATTAGTTTTTTTTTTTTATTCAACTTTAGAATGACAAACAAGGTGACACATACCTGTGATGTAAAAGAAAAATGGAGTCGTTGTAATAAAACAAAACATTTGTTTCTTAGCTATTTTATAAAGAGCGCTGAGTCAGTAAAACAAGCGTGTCGTTGTCTGCGACAGTGGATTTTTAGCATTTTAATGTCGCACAATCATCAATTTTGATTTAATTATTAAAATATGACGTATTCAAATTCATCTTTATTCAAACTGCTTGTTAACGACATTTTTAACTGTATTTTTTTGACTGGAAGAGATCTCTGTCAGAGATAAGTCCACCCTTGCTCACAATATTTATAAATGCATTAGCAATGTTTTTTTTTTATACGACTTAAAATGGCAAACAAGTTGATGGCCCACCTGATGGAAAGTGGTAACCGTCACCTAATGCGAGCAGTACCATGGACATAACAGAGTATACTGTTTCCCCATGTCCCTAACAATGCTTGCCATTCTGGACTCAGGTGTTATTCCTCTGTACCCAGTAAATTCACGCCATATCCCACCTTTCACACGGAAACATAGCCATGCAAACACAACTGCTTCACGGTAGAAACACGAGTACACAAGCAATCGACTTTTACAAGTGCAATATATATATATATATATACTTTTTAACCTAATTTTGTGTAATAGTATCACAACATGCACTAAACGTTATATTTATTCCTAGGTGGTTAATATCCCAAGGGCGTATAGAAAAAGCCATGGAAATCCTTAAAAAGGTGGAAAGAGTCAATAAGAAAAAGATTCCTGAAGCAGTTATAATGGAATTCAAGGCGGGTACTTTTTATTACAAACTTCTATTGTAATTGATTAGTTTTTTTTTTTATACAACTTAAATGAAAAACAATTTGACGCCCACCTGATGGAAAGTTTTTGGTAACCGTCGCCTATAGACATGAGCAGTACCATGGACATAACAGTGTATACGTTTGTTTGAATATTATTATTGCTTTCAATCATCTATCTCATTCTACTGATTTTTTTTTTATATCCTCTGTACAATCATCAATTTTGATTTAATTTTCAAAATTATTGTACCGTCTATTCAAATTCATCTTTATTCAAACAGGCTTGTTTACGAGCATTTTTAAATGAGTCATTTTTTTATCAAAATTGATTTCTTATCTGTTGAGAAAAGCCCGCAAAAACTCGGCAGTTACACTTTAAATCTCTGCTAACATTATTTGTATTTATTAAAATATACTATGTCTGTAATTACTTGGTCATGAAATTAATTATTGTCACATTTATTAATTTTTTTTTATAAATAGGACACTGCTTTAGAAATAGCAAAGGCAGACCAAGAAGCCCAAAATTATTCATTTGTGGACCTCTTCAAGAGCCCCCGGCTGCGGCGGCACAGCATCCTGTTACTCTTCATATGGATGTCGACAGCCATGGTGTTCGATGGCCACGTCAGGAACGTGGGGTCCTTGGGTCTGGATATGTTCCTGACCTTTACTATAGCTACTGCCACGGAGTTCCCTGCTGATGTACTTTTGATATTAACTCTAGACAGGTATGCAGGTTTTATGCATTTTAAACTATTAATGTCTAATTATTATGTATATATGTATATATATAATAATAAATAATATAATAACGTAATGGGCAAGAATCGGGAAATCCAAATATTTGAACCAGAATGGTTACGCGTAATGCAGTTTCAGAGGAACTTCCTCCCGTGAACACTCAAGTTATGGTATGACTTTCCTGCCGAGACTTTCTCTAGGAACTACAGCATGGGTTACTTCAAAAATGGCGTATTTGGGTTTCATAAGGGTCGGCAACGCGTGTGTGACATCCCTGGTGTTACAGGCGTCCATAGGCTACGGTAACCCCGTTTACCATCACACGGGCCGTATGCTTGTTTACCACCATGGTAAAAAAAATATAAAAAATATTATGTGTTGAGTCAATGGTTAAGTAAAATTCTATTTTTGACAAACAAAAAAATAATATTAGCTATATATAACCTATAAACCATTTTCAAAATAGATGACAGTCTGTTGTTTTATTATTTGAAAACATTATCTGGAAATGTCTGAATGGGTTCAACAAAACTGGTGCAGTACAGAGCGTTTAATTAATTAGTGAATTAAACCTGACAGTATTATGAATTAAATTAACCTGTGCCACAAAACGGCACTAAAGGTCATAGATGAAACAATGCATTTTTTAATGACGTGATAGAGAAGTGTAAAAAACGGGACAACTTTTAGTTTGGCTGACGTAAAGTTCAAAATGGCTGACACTAGTTTTTTTTTTAACCAAAACAAATGTCGCTGCATTTATTTTTATTTAAAAAGATACTTATTGATCCTTATTGATAAATTAATGGACATCTAACACTTAGTAATACATGTATATTAGTGTAACTCAATTTACGCAGCATAGATAAAAAAAATAACCAGAGGGCCCACCATGAAATGTTTTCTGAAATTTCGGTGCTTAACGAAACACAAATTTGATGTTAAAATTACATAATACATGCCGTTTGGAAATATTAAAAATGTTAAAATATCGTTCCTTTGCAGTTTTATGATAGCATGTATGACGAACGAAATGTTAAACTCCATTTATTGGTCCGATTTTGGTATAAACAAAAACAAGAAATTGAGTCCGAAAATTCGGACTTTCATTTCATGGTAAACCCGCTGTTTTTAGCAAAACATCTATATGGAAACTCTTTATCTATGTAATCTACGTCTAAACCTGAGAAGATTTTAAAGTTAGTGTTAAAATAGGAATAGGAAGATTAACAATGAATTAACTTTTTATTTTAACTTTTATAAATAATGCCATCTTGCGGACCAAAATATATGTATAGTTACATAATGCTAGTTGCTAGAATTGTTTAAATCAAATTTTTTATGTCATTTTTTATAATATATTTTTTTTTTATATTTATCTACAGTGCTGGTCGACGCTGGGTTGCATTTGGGTCCATGGTTACCAGTGGCGTTTTCAGTCTTCTAGCTACAACTGTGCCCATCGGTGAATTTTTATTTATTTTTTTAAATACAATAGAAATAATCTCAATTCAAATAGTTTTTTTACACACTTTTTTAATTTGTCAATTTTATCTGATTGTACAGCTGGCTTCGGGATGTTGTTAGATAAGCAGGAGCTTAGAAGAACCCGCGAGAAACTCAACAGTTACACTTTTTTTTTATACAACTAGAATGGCAAACAAACTGACGGTAGACCTGATGGAAAGTGGTAACCGTCGCCTATAGACATGAGCAGTACCATGGACATAACAGAGTATACTGTTTCGCCCATGATATTTTCAAATTATTATGTTGAATTTATATTGTTAATATATTTTTATTATTAATACCTTTCTATAATCAAGAATACTTCATCATCACCATCCCAGTCTGTATCTATCGACAGTTAAACGCTTGATCCACAAATTTCTACCTTAATATCTTCTATAGCATGGAGAGATTCTTAATTTAAAATAAGTATTGCTAATGACTTCAATTTCACTATGTATATGCCGGGGGGAAGGGATTGTTAGTAACGGGGAGGTTAGTCCCCTTTGTTATCAATGTACCCTATCAGGTCGACCTCCACGCGGTTCCCCCTGGAAACTATCGCGACTAATTTATCGTTGATTTCGTCATGATAGACTAACTGACCTGTTTTTTCATCCTCACCTATCATCTCTCACTGGTGCCCCGCTAGTGTATACCGATAGCGCAGGCGAAGTTACCATTCCATTATCATCCATTAAAAAAAACTATATATATGTATGTATACTTGTTTACATCTCCCCGTTTTAGAACTACCTGTGCTCGCCAGAGGATGAGGAGGAGAGCCATACACTGTTGATTAAATTCTTCATCATCATATCAGCCTTCAAATGTCCACTGCTGGACATAAGCCTCCCCCTTGGGGGGTTTTACCAGTAGTCGCCACGCTTGCCAGGCAGATTGGCAACGACAGTTAGACTTTAGAGATGTTTTAACAGGGACGCTGCTGCCCATCCCACGCCCTCCCTTAGTCGCCTCTTACGACACCCACGGGAAAGTAAGGGGTGGTCTGTTCTTCGCCTGGACCATACGGCTATTCAGATGAGATTCATACTAGGACCAAAAATCTTGGCAGCTCCTACATTTATCGAGTCATCAAATTATGGAACTCCCTTCTGGGATCTGTGTTACCTGATTCATAGTCCATGATTTGACAGTGACATTTCTTTCTTTTTTATTGTTGACAAGTGTTTGACATTTTTGATGTATTTTTTTTATATAACATTTCGAATTTTAATGACTTATTTAACATTTACAAGTTTTAATATTTGAGCCGTGACTTAAAAATGTTTATATAAGCCGGAATAGTGTAGGCCGCAGATTAGAGGCAATCTTGCGTTGGACATGCGACCCACATAGATACCTTATTACGATTAATCACTTACCATCACGTAGTTATAGAGTCAATGGGCCGTGCCAGTATAAAAAATATCTATTCTCCAGGTATACCATCAGCATCGCTCGCCATCGTGGGCCGTTTTGCGGTAAACATTTCTTACAACATTGGCATGCAATACGCAGCCGAACTATTGCCTACCGTGGTGCGTGCGCAGGGTCTGTGCCTTATCCACATAGCGGGCTATATAGCCACTGTTCTGGTGCCTTACATCGTCTACCTGGTGAGTTAATATTATTATTTCAGCCGTTAACTCTCTACTGCTGAAAGCCTTCCTCTTAAGGGGAGTTTTGCTAGAAGTTGGTACGCGGTTTGGCAACCGCAGTTAGGCTTTTAGAGATGTTTTAAGAGGGACGCTGCTGTTTATCCCTCGCCTTATCTTAGTTGCCTCTTAAGACACTCACGGGAAAGGAAGGGGTGGTCCTTTCATTGCTGAGGCACACACGGAGGAGTGATGGGGAGTTAATACCAGAGGGAAATCTTTGTATGTACAAAAATTACTTTTTTCAACTTAGTATGGCAAACAAGCTGACGGCCCATCTGATGGAAAGTGGTAACCGTCGCCTTTAGACATGAGCAGTACTATGGACATAATAGTGTATACTGTTTCACCCATGATACCTAAGGACTCAGATGTTATTCCTCTGTACCCAGTAAATTCACGCCATATCCCACCCTTCAAATTGAAACACAGCCATACAAACACAACTGCTTCACGGTTGAAACACGAATGGGACAGAGGTACCCAAGCAATCGACTTTTGTACAAAGTCTCATTCTGGTATAGTTGTGTATTGATCAAAGAATAAGATATAACAATGTTAATTTTTTATACACAATACTATATTACACAGCCCTACTGAAAGAATGCAGTAGCTGTTGCCTGTAGTAATAATAGGCATCACAGATCATACTGTGTCGCCCATGACACACTTCATGCGCTGCATCACTGAGGAATAGTGTTACGCCTTCTAAAATTTGTATGAAAATCAATCTGACAGTATATCCTTTCAGGTAAAAAATGGATTTTCCAAATCGGTTTACAAATTACTGAGTTATGAATTTACAAACATAGAAAAAGAATACAACCAATTTAAGAGTTTCCTTTTTTGAAGTCGGTTGAAAAATTTAGTTTTTTTTTTGTTTCAGGCCACAATAAATGCAATGATACCATTATTGATCCTGGGAGTGCTTGGTATTTTAGGGGGATCACTGTGCCTGTTCCTACCGGAGTCAACCGGGAAAGCAATGCCCCAAACAATCCAAGATGGCGAGGAATTTGGCAAAGGGCAAAAATTCTGGGAAATACATGGTCGTGATAAGTAAATTATTATTTTAGGGTATAATTGCTTATTTATTTTTAATATTTATGTAATTGCCTTATTTTAAATCTATTTAAATGTTGTTACCATACATAAAACAATATCATTATAAATAAAAATATTGTTTGAAATGAACATGATGAAATAAAGAGATTACAGATTATAAAATATGTATTTTTTACTGCCATTTTACCTATTTAAAATTGCGAATTAAGGTTACCAGACCAATATCACAGAACAAATAAGTACTTAATATACTTATTAAGGAAACCTAATGGTAGAGGGATGGGCAGCATCGTCCCTCATAAAAAAAATCACCAAAGTTGTCAACCCGCCTGCCAAGCGTGGCAACTACTGACAAAAGTCCACTTCTGGGGAAGGCTTATGTGCAGCAAGGGACAGTTAATAGATATGTTGAAGCAAGTAACTTTAGTGAGTTCTTGGGGGTACGGGCCAAAGAAAACGTTTTTTATTGTGGGAATATACTTTTACTGGAGGTAAACATATAACCCGTATTAAATATTGTACTACATAGAAAAACATGGACAGTCTTACAATAATCTTACAGACAGTACAGACTAATTAACAAGCAGAGACAACTCGCTAATCTAGAGTATACAATCATGGAATCGAGCTGGGAGGCGGTGCTGGCGGCCTCTGCTCTCTCGATTACCGAGAGTAGGTAATCGAGTGATGGCTACATAACATATAATTAACGGTTCAGGTGGATGCAAAGAACAAATATTGTTCCAACCAAGATTATTTGTTTACAACAACAATAAAAAATAAAAACAATTACAAGCCACAAAATAAAGTTTCATCCCAATCATCTGGACGAGTGGCGGTCTTCCACCGTGCGTTTTTCAAGGCACTTTCTTCCACGCACAACCACTCTTTGGAATGAACTTCCAGCAGCAGTATTTCCGAATCGATACGACATCATAATCTTCAAGAAATAGCATATTCCTTTTTAAAAGGCCGACAGCACACCTGCTCCCTGCTCCCTGTTTGCTCCCTGTGTTGTAAAAAAAAGTACCAAAAACGCAGTAGTAAAAGTAGTTTGTTTTTTTTTATGAATGAAGTTGGAATGGTGCTCCCGTCTATGCTAACTGTATAAAATGGCGAGGCATTTGTGGAGGATGAAATGAAAAGAATGAAGCCAGGACAGTTAGTCCATCCTGGCAAACTTACCACAAATTCACCACGATAGTAGAGAAGAGAGAGAGAGAGAGAAAAGAGATCGTGTGGAGGTCGACCTGAAAGTATATCACTAGATGGGGATTAACATCCCGATTACTAATATGACGTCATTTATTCCTCCCCCTAAGTTTGGTTGTTACTTCTTGGCTCCTTAGAGAAGTATCTGGTAGAAACTTATTCCGGTCACTATATCTAAAAGAAGAAGACGAAGTCACGGGTGCTGATAGTACTTATTAGTTTAGTACCTACTGTACATGGAATTTTGAAAATAAACCTAATTATTGCAACTTCTTAGCTCGTTAAAATATACAAGAAATTGTAAACAAAGTTATCATTCGGAAAAAGGAGGTCAAGATTCAATCGATGGTTCAAACACGAAGCTGTGTATAAATAGAGAAATTTAACTGAAATGTAAACAATAACACTCTCTTACTAATGAATAGAGCTACTAGTGCTGAACTACTGTCGATAAAAAATGCTATCGACAAGGTTGAATAAAAAATTAAAAATATAAAATTCAATTCAATTTTTGTTCCTATAATAAATTGTCAAAAAGCATCCTATCTATGTGTGTGGTCCCATCATAGAATAAGCCATTCTTTCCTTTCCCATGAGTGTCGTAAGCGAGAGATGGACAGCGGCGACCCTCTTAAAACATCTCAAAAGCCTAACAGCGGTTGCCAATCCACCTGCCAAACATGGTAACTACTGGCAAACCCTCTCAAGGAGGAGGCTTATGTTCAGCTGTGAGCAATTAAAGGCTGATATGATGAACTATGACGATCCCAGGTAAATTTTATAGGAGGCAACCATTGATCCATTAATCTTACGATCTGTCTTTCACCACTGTATTAAAATAGGGTCACTAACTTTTAACAAACGAAGCCCACCTACCTATGAGTACTACGACGAAAACTTTTTTTTATACAACTTAGAATGGCAAATAAGCTGACGGGCCACCTGATGGAAAGTGGTAACCGTCGCCTATAGACATGAGCAGTACCATGGACATAACAGAGTATACTGTTTCGCCCATGATACCCCCATGCGTTGCCATACCTGTGGAGTCAGATGTTATTCCTCTGTACCCTGTAAATTCACGCCATATCCCACCCTTCAAACCAAAACACAGCCATGCAAACACAACCGCTTTACGGTTGAAACACGAAAACTTGTTTGAATTTGTTACAAAACACAACAAAACAAACTTACAGAACATGAATTCACAAAAGGAATACTATTATAATTAAAGATTGTGCTCCACAAAAAACCTACTTCAGTTGAGAAAAAAACCAGTTATTTTTTATCTAAAAACTAAACAACTGAATCGATTTTGATAAAATATCTGAGACCAATCTATAAGTATATCCCTTTAGATAAAAGGAGAATTTTTCTAATTAATTTAGAACTGGTGAAGTTAGGAGCTGACAAACATAAATAAATACAACCATATTAAGAATCTCTTTCCTTTTAAAGTCGGTCGAAAATGGTATAAATACGATGAATCAAATACTTCACGGTAGTATTTGCGAAGAATAGAGTTACTATTAGTATAGTATTATAATACATGTGTATCAAGTGAACATATGCAATCACAACTACTTCACGGCATAAACACGAATAGGACAGAGGTACCCAAGCAAACGACTATTGAACAAAATCTCCTTCTGGTAATATTGTAAATACAATTTGATTTTTATGTTTATTTGTAACGGATAAACTAATAAACTTTTATATATAATTGGTTTTTAGATCTTTCATGTATAGAAAGCTATTATATCAACGATGTATTAAAAAAACCGTACAAAACCGAGGCGAATTGATAGTTCAAAAGTGAGTTAAAAAAAAACATCGATATCATTGAAAAACTTAAATCACCACATCACTAATCCATATAAATTTTATTTATAAACAAAGCAAAAACTCATCCGATTACAGATTGCACTTGATTACAATTGAAATACCTTCAAATTCTACGCATTCGAGCCTCATTGGCACAGGACATGCCACAACTGTAGTGATGTGTAATAAAATAAAAATATCGATATTTTTATTAAAAATAGTCATAACTTCGTCGAGCATTTTGAAATCAGAACCGAATTATATAAAGCCCGCATTGGATAGAAATAATATAGTCAATAAAGGTATTTGGATAAGAAATAGAAATAATAATGAGTTCGAGAGGCCAACCATCGGTGAATTTATTTATCGACCGAATTCACTAAATCTGGACGATTTATTAGACAATAATTTTTATGCGTCTGGTAACAATTATGTGGCAGATTCACCGATTATATCGAATTACGTGGAGAGATCGAAGAGGGCATCAAATTGTAAGTGAATTTCAATATTAAACTTTTTTTTATATCTACAAATACAACTAAACCTCCAACTAACATCTACAAATATGAACAGGTATCGTGCCACAACTATAAACTATATTAACCCATTCCAAGGTATAGGTTTTCTCCCATAAAAAACAGAAGGGAGAAACATCCTGAATATAAGTTCACTCCCACGTGCTTGCACTTCTGAGGTATTTATTTATTTATTATTTATTGCACAATAAAACTTTGTACAAGTGGCCAGCATAATGCCGTATGGCATTCTCTACCAGGTACTATGAGGGATTTAGGTTTTAAATCACTGGTATTTATGAATGGCGACGCGTAAAGGTTCTTTAATGTATTCAGTCCATAGTCTCAAATATTTTATTTCCTTGCTCTGTTAATTTTTCTAACTTCTTACTCTGAGACATGAAAGGAAGTGATAATATAATGAAATGAAATTCCATCTTATCACCTTTCACCATCACCTTTATTGCTATTCCCAATATTATAAAGATATCATAAATGAGAATAAAACTATTATAATTACAGATGATAAGACAAAAACTAATAGAAAAAATATAAAAGCCTGTGATGGTCAACCTGATTGCCCCATAAAAATGTTTACCGAGGAAAACACGTTAGGTAAATCTGAATTAATAACGAAATTGAGACCCGCATCTGTATTTAATGACTATCCGTATGAAGTAGCCATATTGTTAGGTAAAACGCAAGACGTAAAATCGGATTCTGCGGACAATTTGCAAATATTAGATGAAAATAAGTCTGATATTACAAATTTAACTGAAGCTAAAAATTTATCAGAAAACATTGTACCTATTAGGAACCCTAACATTAAAATCAATGACAAAATTACAAGTAACAGTTCTAACATAACAATACCAAAGCGAAGCATGAAAAGTGATTATGAATCTAAGCTTATTAAAAAAATTGAATACGATGAAATAATAAATGACCCTGTTGAGCCTATAAAATATGGTCAAAATGTGTTTGATAAAGATTCAGGAATTTGGCAAAAGTATACACAAAAAGTTGAGAAAGGTGGTATAAATGAAAGAGGATTGATTAAAGTATTATCAATGCTCACTAAAACATTTAAAAAAACAACTAAACAACATAACGATATCAAAAATATTCATAATAAGATACAGACAACAAAAGTGGAAATGGATAAAAATTTAGAGGGCTTAACAGAAAAATTCCGAGACTTTAATGTCAAATACACTTATTTACTAAATTTTAATGAAAAAATAAAACAATTAGAAGCTAAAGAAGAATATTTAAAAAAGAAACACGACGAAATATCTCAGAACTTGATAGAATTTGAAAACCAGCAGAAAAAGTTTTTAGCGCAACAAAGACAATTCTATAACATTCAAAAACTAATGTTGGCTCAAAATGAGAAAATTAGTATAAAACAAAATCTAATAGCAAAGACTCAAAGTGAAATTTCTCACAGACAAAACAATTTTGTTCGGATATTGAAAAAGGCTAAACAAATATACATAGACAGCAAAAAAGTTACTAAATTAAATAACAAAGAGGATAACGGAAAAGTTAATCCTACAAAAGTTACACACACGACGACTTCATCACCACTTACAACGGAATCGATAAAAATAGATTTGTTTTCCATTCCCACTTATACTGAACTTTTTAATCAAGATACACTTATTCTGAAAGACAAGGATGAACATACTGTAGACGATTTGATTTATAAATATTATTTTAACAATACATTTATAGATAATTTAATGAAAAGCAAAGTACTAACAAATTTTGTAACCAAAAATAAAAATACAGATTTAACTAGAAATATAAAAATTAAGAGAAATAAATTTAAGGAACCTAAAAAATTTAATACAACAATATTAATACCAGTTAATAATTCAAAAATAAATCTTGGAGAATCCAGTCAGAGGCATAGAGAGAAAAGATGGATCCGCAAACATTCCGCGGCCAAATTTAAAAGACACAATCGAGGCAAATCAAGTGTTGTTACAGTTAATCATATTGATGACGCGAAACTAAACAATATTGTTGTGAAACCAACAAATGTTATGCCTAATATAAACGAAGATGTTAATGACCCATTTAGGGTTATGGCTATAAACTTCTGTAATGAAATAGGTCAGAATGTAAATGAACAGGTACTTAGTTGGTGCATAGAAAAATCCTTGCGCAGATTAAAGAGTATTGGTATGTTTAACCTATTATTTATTTATTATTATTATATTATTATCTCTATGTCTATGTGTTGGTAATAATATTTTATAATTTTCTAGATATGAAATTTCCTTATTCACCTGTTCCTGAACGAAAACCGACTAGAGGCATAACAAACAAACCAACTGTTGAACAAATTAAAATAACAAAAGATCTAAAAAGATCCACGTTGTATCCATCAAGTAAGAATGAAACCGATATGATTTTTCTAATAGTTTGGATAAAAAATCTTGAGTTAAAGATGTAATCCTAATGTTTTTATTTTAGCTACTTCCTCCAGCTTGGCACAGTCATCTTCTACATCGCCACCGTCTTCATTGAGTACAAATCCAGTGTATACATTAATTACCAAAACAATGCAAACCAACGTATTTTTTCCAGGTTTTGTATTCTTTTTTATATTTTTATTTTGTCTTATCATATAATTTTTGTTTTTTTTTTTTAAAGAGTGATAATGGAATGGTAACCCCGCGCTATCGGTATATATCTGCGAGGCACTAGTAAAGGATGATAGGTGAGTATTAAGCAGATCAATTAGCCCATCATGACGAATTCATCAAGAATTGTTCACAATGATTTCCAGAGGCAACCACGTGGAGGTCGACCTAATAGGGCATATTGCTAGCAATGGGGCTGTCAAACTCCATTGCTAACAATCCCTTTCCCCCTATAATTTTTATATACATACAGTATCGAGTGTCAAAAACTATACAAGTCAGCTAAATTGATATTTGACTGACTCAATTTAACATATTTAAACCAAAACAAAACGCGGCATTTGTTCGAATTCTTAAAAAATAAATTTAATATATAACTAGAATCTATATTTTGTGATATAATATATAAATATGTACGTGTTACTTAAAAATTAATATTCATGCATTAATTAAAATGGCGGCCATTTTAAATGATTTTAAAACGAAAACATATTATAAATCTATAATTCGAAATAAAGTAATCGATAAAGATAATCTTGATCTTTTAAAATATTGTTCATATGTTTGTATCATTTTTATTTATCAATTTCACCATACAATATAATTTCTTCCATATACTCAGTAATAAATTTGCATTATGGCAACCCTATTCACGCACACACGGATGAAAAGATTGACCTGTTTTGGCAAAGCACTTGTATGATACTCTATTTCTATAATCGAAGTATTTTTTTTTTATTTACTAGCTAAATGAAAAAGGAAAAAATATTCTATGTTCAGAGAACTCACGACGACAATCTTTTAATTAAAACGGTTTATTCTCTTGTTAATTTAATAGTCGATTCCTTTTTTAAAAAACAAAATTTTAAATTAGACAACTTAAAATTACTTTATTTTTTATAACTAAATACTCATACATATTTTTTTTTTTAGATAATGAAGAACTAGAGTCGAATCTGAAACAATACGGTAAATATTTTCGGTTAATTTACGAAAACTAATAAAATGAACACATAATAAATTTATATTGTAATTTTTTTAATAATTCTACATTCCTTAGTTAAATTTATATTAGTTTTAATTTGCAAATTACCTACTGTACAACAAACCCAGCTTGGTTCCACCGAGCCGACTGAAAATTGAAAATCACATGTCAACAGAGTCGTAGTTGGGTCTAGCCCAAGTTTAAGGTAGGGCAAAAGAACTTTTAGGTAGAGCAGAAGTCACAATTACGTGACATCGAAAGCGAATCTGACTAATTTTATTTTATTTTATTTTATCTTTATTTGGTCTCCCAGCAATTGTTACACTGATAAGATTTAATATTAAAATTACTGTCTATTTATACTTAGTGTACAATCATTTTAAAGGAAACACAGCGTGCTAATTAACAAAAACAATAATATGGTATAACAATCTCTTGAGGTATTTGACATTGGTATAGTTTTTTTAGATTCAATAGGTGATTTTCTTGAGACCTTTCATTTTAAGGCAGGGCATTGGGCCTTCTTAGGTAGGGCATTGCCCCTCAATGTACCCCTCCCTCCCCCTAGCTACGACCATGTATTTTAAATATAAGTACACATAGATAAATAAATATAAATACACGAGTAATTATTTGCAGAGATTAGACCTGACACTGAAGGCAATTTCTACTATGATGGTAGTTTGCATGCCAGCGATATTGGTAATATATTTTTTTTTGTTATTTTACTTTTAAATAAATAATTATTATGTCAACCGTTAACTGTCCACTGCTGGGCATAGGCATAGGCCCATCCCATAAGGAGGGTGTTGCTAATAGTTACCACGCTTGGCAGGCGAGTTTGGGAGTCAGGCTTTGGTGATATTTTAAAAGAAACGTTGTTGCCCATCCCTCTACTTTAAAATTTTCTTAGTCGCCTCTTACAATATCCATTACAATATTCAGAAAAGGAAAATATGCACATAAATATACTTTATTAAAAAAAAACATCTCAAGCGCAATACAACAAGTTTGTTCCTAAATTGGCCTGATCGAGAATCAAATCTGAGACCTCATACGCATAGCAACATGCCCACCACTGCGTCATGGGAGTCTGTATATAATTTTTTTATCTCAAATTAATTTTTTTTTGATGGGTTAAAATGGTATGGTAACCCCGCCTGCGCTAACGGGATAGCGTGCACTAAATATCGGATATGATAAAGTTTTTATACATTTATACACCTAGTTTATAGAAATTTATATATATAAAAAAAAACCTCAGTTCTACACACTGATATATTAATACAGATAAAAAAAGGATGTCGCATAAAACATAGCGACAGAAAACACAGCTTAAATAAAAAGAAAAAAAAACACACATACCTACGACGAATTGATACCGAAATTAGTCGAGCTTTCTCTATGTTAAAATGGTAGTAATGGTAGTAATATTAAAAAAAATCTATTGTTAATATAATTAATATATATCAATAATTAATTAACTATATATTCAAATGTCAAAATGTAAATAAATCTATTGTTTATTTTCCCGTTAGTTCCTACCGATAGTGATGGATTCTCCGAGCTGATGCCAGGCTTAGACAGCAACTCTCATGTAGATCTGGACCCTTTGGCCTTCGACCTTCAATCTAGAAGACGGGCTTCAGTACGAAGGTCAGATTTTTTTTTAATTATCCCATAAGATTAAAAATAAGTAAATTAATCCTTTGCTACTTACTGTATATTAATTTGTTGGCTGTATTATTTTTAAATAATTATAATTTGAAAAAAAAATATTAACATTCCGTTATTGGTCGAAGTAGATAAAAGTTTTCTTTTTTTAATGCAACTTAGAATGGCAAACATGATGACATCCCACCTAATTGAAAGTGGTAACCATCGCCTATAGACATGAGCAGTACCGTGGACATAACAGAGTATACTGTTTCGCCCATGATACCCCCCATGCGTTGGGGGAATCATGGGCGAAAGAGTATAGGGAAAGGGAAATACAGCTACTTGAAAATCCTCAAAAATTTGGAATTTTTTTTGTTTCCCTAATTTTTTCCTCTAGTTGTATATATATATAATTTATGTTTACTTTTTCAGAATCAACGAAAACATATTAAGAAAAATGGCGGGTAAATGATGCAAGCAAACCAAATTGTTTCAAATATACAAGTATATAATCATATCATCTATTAACTGTCTACTGCTAAATACAAAGTTCCCCCTATGGGGGGCTTTGCCAGTAGTTGCCATAATTGGCAGGTGAATTAGCGACCGCAGTTAGGTCTTAGTGATGTTTAAAGACGTAGGCTGCTGCCCATCGAACATTCAATTCCCTTAGTCGCTTTTACGATATCCACAGGAAAAGAAGGGGTAGCCCATTCTAAGTCGGGACCATAAAATGTAGAATATAATATACAAGTATATATACTTGCAAAAAAGAAGCAACTACAATGGTGAATGCATTGATAAACTACTATGAAATTACGGGGTAGGGAAGCATAGCGAACATTTTCAATTATCCATGGTTCTATTCATATCCATAGAAGACCACCGGACCACCGGAGGGAGACTTTGTACAAAAGTCGATTGCTTGGGCACTTCTGTCCCAATCGTGTTTCAACCGTGAAGCAGTTGTGTTTGCATGGCTGTGTTTCGGTTCGAAGGGTGGGATATGGCGTGAATTTACTGGGTACAAAGGAATAACACCTGAGTCCTCAGAAATGGCAACGCATGGGATGTATCATGGGCGAAACAGTATACTCTGTTATGTCCATGGTACTGCTCATGTCTATAGGCGACGGTTATCACTTTCCATTAGGTGGACCGTCAGCTTGTTTGCCATTCTAAGTTGTATAAAAAAAAGACATTTATTAATTCCCTTCAGATAAATAGCTTCTTTACTATTCTGAATTGTATATTTGGTAGTAAATATTTAATAAAAAAAAATGCACATACTTATGTAAGCCCTTGATAACTTTTTTTTAATGAAAAATAAACCTAATTACGTCTATGCTAAAGATCTATGGTTGTTTATTACTTTTTTTTATTATTTGGCGTCAAAAAGTGTTGCCACATCTAATAAAATAATTAAGTAGATATTTCAATAAAAATAATTTTAATTAAGTATGAACAAAATGGAATGTGTTGCCCATTTAAAAGTAATAATAGTTAATTTTTTTAAGGATTTAATAAAATATTATAATATTTATTTGTGTTGTTTGTTCTCCTTTTAACACCTCAATTTCGTACGCCGATTATGATAGCTTTAAGAGATCTCTCTATACGATAAGTCCGCCATTGTATTATTTTTTTTTTCTTTTCATTTTTTGTGTTCAATGTAAATTATGTACAATAAAGATTTTATAAAAACAACATGATCTAAGGGACATGGATTACAATTTTTTTTTTATCTGATAGTAAAGGAATAGGATACGTTTGTACACCAATAAAAAATTTAAAAAATATATTTTATAGTTTAGAAGAGAGATTCGTATCCATCAATAGATAGAAAATACTAATCGCCCGACGTCACTGTCTCGTTCTATTTCATGCATGCGGTAGCGATAGCGTATCTATCGATAAAATTAGCCATTTGTGGCTATTTAGTATTCTACAAATAGACAGAAGTCTCTAGAATTAAAATGTTACGTAGGAAACCAGTTTCAGCTGATAAAAATGGACCAGTAAATGGCCTATTACCTGTGGCCTGGCATTTTCAAAGAAAAATCAAATCAGTAAGCCCATTGCGCTGAGGGCGTATTATTAATCTATTGGAAGAAAAAGAATTGTTAGAAGTGGGCTCTAACAGCTCTACTACAGGCAGTATACCCTCCCGACTCGACCTCCACGCGGTTCCCCTGGAAACTATCATGATTAATATCTGATGATTCGTCACGATGGGCCAACTGACATTATGAATTAGCATTGCTTTCGAACGTAAATTTGACCCTACAAAATTAATATAACAGTCCTCGATACAGTTATTTAAGGGATTAATAAAGGGATTTTAATAAAAGATAATCATTAAAATAGATTCACAATTAACAAAATAGATTATTACAATATATATATATATATATATATATATATATATATATATATATATAAACCTCTTTACCCCCCTTTTGAAGAACCCCATACTTGGAAAGCTTGATGTCTGTTGTTATATCATGTATATATATATATATATATATATATATATATATATATATATATATATATATATATATATATATATATATATATATATATATATATATTATTTTTGAAATCGATTTAAAATAAGCTCACAGTTAATACAACATATGTGCAAACAATATGAACAATTTAACCCTTCTTTGCATAATGGTGGAAATTTCCATCATCAACATTGAATGCCCCAAAAATTATATAAAAGAACAAGTTCACTTGAAGTTGATCGTGTGTGAATACCTTTTTAATGTCCATTGCAAAAAAAAAAACATATCTGTCAAATTTATTTTTTTAACCATTTTTCCTTTAATTTTGAACATTAATTATTTCACCAATAAAAAAATCATGCAAACAAAGGTTAAAATATTCACACGGTAATCTTTAAAAAAAAATAGATTTTAAATTAGCAAAAAAACACACGTTCACAAAAAAAAACTATACGAATAGGCGAATTGAAAATTCCCTCCATTTTGTATTCGTTTAAAAATAAAGTTCTGGTACGAGTATTAAAAAAAAAACACACACAAAAACCTTATCAATGTTTTGTAAATATCCTAGTTTCGTGAAGTTAGAACCTTCTCACGAACACTTCAATATGTTTAGTTCATTAAAATCTACAGTTTGAGACATTTGTAATTGTTAATTGACTGTTTATTAGTTTTTCCATTAAATATTGGTGATAAATATTATTTTTATTATAATAAAAACAAATTAAGTTTAATCTCGTGACTGCCTGTCATTGATAATTGTTTTTTTCTACGCGAAAACCAAGGTGATGAAGGTGAAACTACAATAGTTTTACAATCGCAAGTTTATACTATGTATGGTTTTAATGGGTGAAAAAATGGTATATAATGGAGGCGAACGAAACAGAAATTTGATGTTAAAACTCCGTTTAAAATTATTAAAAATGTCTATTAGGATAGAATTTGTGATGTGCTACAAACAAAAAACTGTATATAAGCTGGTGGGGCATCATAGTTGAGGTGAGGGTTCATAGTTGAGGATGAAAGCATGGCAGTTGGCCAATCATAATGAATTCGACAACAATTAACGGTTTCAAGGAGGAACAGTGTGAAAGTCGACCTGATAAGTCGGCCGTTAAATCCCCATTACTTACAATCATTACATATTTTTTTGAATGGATGATAATGGAATGGTAACCCGCTTGCGCTAACGGTATTCGCTGGCGGGGCACCAGTGAGGGATGATAGGCGTAAATGAAAAGACAGGTCGGTTTGCCCCTCGTGATGAATACACCTGGAATTTAGCACGATGATATCCAGGGGGACCACGTAGAGATCGACCTGCTAGGGTATATTGCTAACAAAGGGATTGGTATTCCGCATTACTAACAATCCCGTCCCCCCGAACCTACCTATTATGACAGTATTATTTAATTAACAAATTTTTAAATAATCTAAATAGACCTGGTGTAATCTTTACGTTGACGTTAGGATATAATTTTAAGTATTTGTAACACAAATACTAAAAATTATACCTATTATATTATATTTTTACAACAAAAAAAAAGCAATAAATTGAATATTACAAGTATTGAATAACAATAATAAATATATTTTACAAACAACAATGTCAACGTTATCCATGATTTTTTTTTTAGTACGTTTATTCCGTTGTGGAACAGGCTAAGGTCGGAGACCATGCTGTCTAGTCTTCAATATGATAATTTGTCTGGAATGTTATCCATGATATATTATGTCAAATTTATTTTTTAATTCTGGTATTTACGTCAATCACCAGTACTAAAGTCATTAACGATGTAACAGCATTTTATTACGATTAACTAACAATACACAGCTAAAATTACTTAGTCTAATAAGTTGAAATTTAGGTATGCATACGATAATAAAGGTTATTTTGATTTTTTAAAATTTCAACCTAAAAAGGAAACGCTGCACCACACGTGCAAACTCATAGAAAATATCTAGTATTTAATATAGTCTTCATATTTCTATTTAATTTCAGGTATCTCCGTTTATTTAATTCAAATAAACACATCTATGTCACGGTGCGATTACGACGTTTTATTCTATAGAGTGTTTTGTCTCGCTCTTTTAATAATCGCTTTCATTTTTACTGTAATATTGACAAATGTGTTTATCGATATTGATGGTTTGTTATCGAGAAAAGGTAAAGGTAATTAAAATAATAAATATACTTATTAGGTAACTGAATAAATATCATACAGCAAATCAAAAGTTCCAACATTTAAATTGTCCTAATTTAATGGTAAAATGACAAACTGGTTCTATGATTAATTAACAATTTGTTACTAACTTCATGTGTCTAATTTCGACGTACAATATTTTGTAACATAAATACCATAAATAATAATTGAAATCTTCATAAAATTTTATTGGATTTTAACGATTACTTCCATACAATATGGTCATTTAATAAAGATTGTGTTCCAATAAAAAATCGGCTTTAATTATGAGTAACCTATTTTAATTTAACAAATAAACTACTGAACCGATTTTAAAAAAAATTCTATGGAACCAATCTGTAAATATATTTACTTTAGATAAAAAAAATCCAAATCGGTTTATAACTGACGAAGTTATGAGGTAACAAACATTAAAAAAAGAAAACAAAACACAACCGAATTAAGAATCTTCTTCTTTTTAAATTCAAATAATTAAAATTAATAGTGCTTGAAAATGGTGGAGCAAATATATAAAATAATGGATCACAATTTGTTTTAGGAAAACTTCCTAACACAAACCCTCTGACAGAGAAAACTGACATCAGTGCGGTACCAGATGAAATAAAATCGGAGATACTGTACAATGATGACAACCACTATGAGGACAATGAATATTCCGACAGGACGAAAAGATCTTCGGGTGAATTATTGTTTTTTTTTTTTATACTACTTAGAATGGCAAACAAGCTGACGGCCCACCTGATGGAAAGTGGTAACCGTCGCCTATAGACATGAGCAGTACCATGGACATAACAGAGTATACTGTTTCGCCCATGATACCCCCATGCATTGCCATTCCTGAAGACTCAGGTGTTATTTCTCTGTACCCAGTAAATTAGTACATTGAATTTATTAAAACTCCCGCTTCCATTTCATATTAAGCTTTATGATGATACATACATATCCGTCACATCTGTCTCTCAATAAAATATTATCATGATAGCTAGATAATAGACAAATATCTTTTTTTTTAATTCATTCGCTAGACACCATTACTTTTATACTCTTTCGTATTTATTTATTTAACTTTAATACAATACAATACCTAAAACATTTAAATATTAAATACAGTAAAAACATATATCAGAGAAGCTTTCACAATAAACTTACACATTTTATCGAGAACAGATGATTTTTTTTTTTTAATTAACAAAAAATAAATATAACAGTAATAGTTTTAAAATGATTTTTCCCTCTTCAATTATGCGGAGTTTGCGCTCCTCTCTCATATACTTTATATATATATAAGTTTAGATCTTCACTGAATATGTAAAAAGAGAGAAACCGCTGATTATTGTCATTACAGACTCTTAGAAGAAAAGTATTACTCATGCAATTCGTAAGTGAAAAATGTATACTAAATAGCTTATTATTTCTAGAATTTATTATTTTATACAGATTCTGAAGACTATCTATTACACATAAAAAATCCAAATGTAAAGAGCGTACTTAAAAATCGTCTCACAATGCTTTTAGAAGAATTAGACACAGAAGAAACTGCGACGGATACAAATAAAAAGGAACGTGTTAATGAAAATACTTCAAAATCGAAAGACAATACCGTGAATTTATTAAAAGAAAACAAAGACATTAGAGAAATTGATGAAAATACACATGGAAATATGAAAATAGCAGAAAGTGTGAATGGCAAGGCGAACCAAGCTAAAAAACCAGATGAAGATATACAAATAAAAATTGATAAAGTTGAGAAAACAACAAAGGAGTTTTTAAGAAATGTACAAAATGATGATTTATTACATTTAGCAATGCACAACATGCTATTACAAGGTATAATTGAACATATGGATCTCAACAATGTATTTAAAAAAGTTCATTCTTTGATTAACAATTTCAATAAATTGAACAGTTTAAATAAAGGTAACTCTAATGTTATATTCTTTTTATATTTTTAAATTCTTACCGTTTATAATACATAGTATTATAAAGCACTATAGAGTGCGAATACTTTTATCGACTTTTATTAACGTACTAGATTACAATAGTAAATCAAAATGTAGGTGATCTTGATATTTTATCTGTGAGGTGATAAAGTAAATAATTTGGCACCAGTGATCTTACCCAATTTCGAACGAACAAATAGAATTTTTAAAAATAAAATACAGCCTATATTACTTGCCGATAACGTAACTGTTCATAATTTAAAGAATTTTGAAAATCGAATAAATAATTTTTATGTTTATCCATTATAAATAAATAAAAAATCAAACCTTTTCTCTTTATAATATTAGTACAGATTAATACTTTCACAACCAGGATATAATAGAAAACAAATAGGGGATCAGTCAAAAATCTAATACAAATAAAAGATACAATAAAGCAGCGAGACAATAATAGGTTGTTACGTATAGGCACTATTTTTAAAAAATTATAAAACTGTCTATTTGTATGTACTTCTATTTATCTGTAAAGAGATAATTATAATATTTTTTTTGTTTTTTATAATCTAAATACTCAAATATTATTGTTAGAAAAACTTATAAAAACACAAGTGAAGAAAACTGTAACACCAAATTCCAAACGACAAATGAATCCAGGCGAGGAGAATAACTATTTGAAAGAAATGGTAAACTGTAGCAAAGTACACAATGAAATAACTGAAACAATAGAAGGAAAGAATAAAGAAGCAGTAGAAGAAAGAAAAAATATTCCAAAGAAAGGTACAGTAATTTAGTAATATTCTTGAAATTAAACGGTTTAGAAGTAGCAGTATAGGTGAAACAGATTTTATGACATCAATCCCGTGTAAAAAATAACTGACAACTATATGCAGTTTAGAATTAGTGAAAACATGACGTAAAATAAACAAAGATGA
Source organism: Galleria mellonella (assembly GCF_026898425.1). Lineage (NCBI taxonomy): Eukaryota > Metazoa > Arthropoda > Insecta > Lepidoptera > Pyralidae > Galleria > Galleria mellonella. Next base: position 5,801,999 of record NW_026442015.1, read on the forward strand.
CTGATATATATATATATATATATATATATATATATATATATATATATATATATATATATATATATATATATATATATATATATATATATATATATATATATATTCAATCGCTAATGAAATTGAATTCAAATATTTTTCATTATGATTATCTATTTTTATACATTTTTAGGTTCAGAACTATTAATTAAGACTATTATAGATATAACATCTATGAACTTCGATAAAAACGATAAGGAAAATCAGTCGTAAGTAACTAAATTTGCATATTTATACATGTTTCCTTGTGTTCACTATTAATATTGAAAAATATACTAATTAAAATTACTACTTTGTTTAACAGAAATTCCAAAGACGTCAAAGGCATCGTCAAAGTAATTTACAATGGAAAACCAATAAAATTAAGTAAATTAAATAGTGATGAAGAAAAACATTTTGATTTTGAAAGAAAGAAAATAAAAAGAAATCTTGAAACTTCGACAATTAGACTAAATAAAATTCAAAATAATGTTACCAAATCAACTCCATCAAAAGCAACAATTGACAATACAAAAAATACAAAATTTTATTTAAATAAAGTTATAGACGCATATTTTAGAAGATATATAGACAAATCTAGCTCAAAAAGTATTGAAGCTGAACATTTTTTTATTCCTAAACGCATTAAAAGACGTGCCAAAATGCAATATGAAGATAAAAACATGAGTAATAAACAAAATTCGAAAAAAAAGGCCGATAAAAAAGATGTCGATGAGCTATATGTAGAAATCGAAACACATTTTGATAGTAAAGGTATGAAAGGTGAAAAAAAGAAAAAATTAATAAAAAATTTAATTGATAAAATTCAAAAGGCCATACATTCAGATGTGAATCAGGATACCGAGAAAAAGAAAAAACATAAACATTTACATATTAAAAAAAGACTACAAAATCCATTAGATAATAAATATGAATCAATTCTCATAAACAAAGCTATTGGGCCTCTTGAAGCCATTGTACATAGACAGTTAGATCCCATTAGTAAAACTGCTCAAGCTGAAGGTATTGTATCTAAAATTTACGATAAATCTGGCAAAAGTTGGAAGAAATCTTATATAGGACCTGGATTTCTAACAAGAACTAAATCTCTGAACTCAGCCGAAATGGGGCAAGTTGATATAGACTATAATAAAGTAATGGATAGGAACGGTATCCCTCAAAGAATACAAAAACCCTTAAACACAGACGTAGATAAAGATATGTTAAATGCCAATTATTTCGATGCGGGTAATATGAAGTTTTTCATAAAAGACATAGATGGATCAGGATTCTCAATTGGCTTTAATCAATATACTGACGAAGCGCCCGATACAGAAGCTATGAAACTATTTACTGGTATAGAAGAGTTGATAAAGATTTATCACCAAAATTACGATCAAACACAGATAACAACTGAATATATTAATCAAAACGCTGATCAACATTATGATAATAAATATGAATATAGAAATAACGAACTAATTACAAGTAAAATTAATAATGAAAATAACGATAGACACAATATTGTACGGCGTTCAACTAAAAATAATTATCAGCACTCAAATGAATATAAAATAATTTTTGATGGCAACTTTCTCCCATACAGTAACTATCAAGAAATATTCGGTGACCAAAAAAGAACTATAAAGACGTCTTTTAACAAAAATTATAATGTAGAAAATCACAATGATAATCTTCAAAACATAAAAATTATGAAAAATAATAACCAAATAAAACCATCGTCCATATTACTTGACGAAGAGATAGTTGATAGAAATTTAAAACTAACTGAAATTTTAACATTAGCAAACTTGTTTGAAAGAAAAAAACGAGCCATTCTTCTCAAAAAAATATCGAATATTAAAAGCAAAATTAAATTTTTCAATACTAAAGCAATACCTAAGCGAATTATTTTAAACGCTAAAAGAAATAAACGACAAATAAATAAAATAAGAATCATAGCTCAAGACGATTCATCTAAACTGAAGCAATCAGCAGAAAATATTTTCGTTTTGTCAGATGAAAATATGCTAGCTGATAGAGCTGTTGTTACAGACGTAGAAACACCGGAAGAATTAGAAGTACCGAGTAAGGTAAAAGAACATTTAGATTATATTCCTTATATAAATGATCAAACCAATTTAGATTCTTCATATGGTGCTAACGAATTTTATGGTAAACACAGACATAACCTTTTAATGTCAAAATATCCACACATATTTATGGAAGAAATTAATAGACCTAAAGAAAATATTGAAGAACCATCATTTATTGAAAAACTTGCTGAAAATATTCCTCGAGTTACCAAATATAATACAAAAAATATAGAAGTTCAATCAATAACTGAAAATTATATCCCAACTGCATTAGAATTCCCTATGTCAAATATAGAACAACATAATACTGTCAATCCCAACGATCCGAAAACAAATTACAAATTCACAGTTAAAATTATGCCCAAAAATCAGACAGGTGTGCCTTCTACATTTAAAGAAATACATACGAGCATTAATAAAAGCTATAACAAAAATGGATTGCATTATTCTACATTAGTAAATGTATCTGAAATATCTAAAATAGAAAAATTAATAAAAAAGACGAAGGAAAATTTTTTAAATACGTCATCTGGGTTACCAGATGAAAAAGATATGAAACAAAAAGAGGAAAAAATTAAACTCATACTAAAAAAGCACAAGCAAAGAATAGATGAACAACTAGATCGTTTGCAAAAAGAAAAGGAGCATTTAGAATCTTTAATTTTTAAAAATGACAATAATTCTAGTGAATTAGTCAATCTGATATTACCACTAACTCCTCCTGAAACGGCACGTATGAGGAAAGATGATGTTAATGAGTTTGCTGCTTCTACATTTTTAAATATAAAAGATTTACAAAATGACAGTAAATCAACCACAGAAATTACAACAACAATCCTGCCTGTAACGACTACAACTACAACAATAGCAACAACAAAAGAGCCGGAGAATACTACCGTTGTCTATCCAGACAAGAACAACAATCTAACTCAAGAGATATTAAAAAAAATAGACCGAAACACAGTAATGTTACAAGTGTTCTTACAGAAATTAACTGAAAAGCTCAGTCTAGTTACTCAAGCGACTACAATAAGAACTGACAAAGAAGTGCTAAATGTTCCTAAAGATTGGAAACATTATCAACCGATTCACGAGCCTTTTTTCGGTCAAGCTATGCCAGAGATCGAAGTACGGAAAAATGGTACGCATGTCTCAATACCGTTCGTGTACGCGTACCAACAACCATTCCCAAGTGTGAATAAACCAGATGGAGCAAACCCACCGGTCGCCAGCGTGGTTTACCACGGCCACATACATACAAATGCTGTTAGCAAAAACAGAGAAACTTGGAAATCAAATTCGAGAGATGTTAATACGAGAAAATACGCGAATACAGTTGCAAATAGATCGAGATTTTTTATAGACGATTTGGATAATGAATACAAAGTTGTAGCACCAAAATCTGTGTCAAAAAACGACGGTGTTTACTCTAAGTTGCCCATACCTATAAACTTCAATAATACAATTATTTCATAAGTTGTATTAATTAAATTATATTTCTACCTACCTGCATATTTTAATATTTTTTATTTCTAATTTTATATTTATAACAATTAAATCTATCAAATTTTGTAATTTTAATCATTTTACACTGAGAATCTATATGAAATCCCATCAACTTTACTGTTCACTGCTGAACATAAGCCTTTCGGGGTTTTGCCAGTGTTACCACAATGCCAGGCGGATTGGCAACTGCAGTCAGACTTTAGATATTTTAAGGACACTACCGCCCATCTCTCGCCATCCTTTATTCGACTCTTACGACACCCACGAGAAAGAAAGGAGTGGCCTATTCTATACCGAGACCAAACGGCCATATAAGATAATTTCAGTCGACCTAAAAATTTCAAAATTCTATTGAATAATGAAAAAGATATGACAACAGGATTCAAGATGGAAGTTTAATAAAAGAACAGTTGAGCCTAAAAAGTATTTATTGACTAGCAAAATATTATGCCGTTATAGGTACATATAGTATACTCAACGAGAATGACTTAATACTACCGAAGCATTGATTTTATACCTATAGTATACTATAACTGGACAATTTTCACTAAACCTAAGTTATGTAGCTTGGAATAAGAAAAAGTAAAACATCCCCGGAGCAAAAAAGCAATTATGATATTACGACAAAAAGACTAAATTAATTTTAAAACTAAATTATTTTTACAAGGGTGTAATAGAAAATAAATTAAAATAATTCAGTCTAAAAATTAAGTTAATTATATATTATTGCGTAGCAACATTATTTAATTAAAAAACGTATTAGTTGCAAATAAATAGTTTTAAAAAGTTTTTATAATGCATTTTACGACTGAAAAGACCTGAAACTTATTAAAAAAATTTTTACAAAATGTTTTAAAAATAATAACCAAAGGTTGTCTGTAAGAGATTGCCTTAGCGATAAGACCGCCTTTTGTACCTTTATACTCGTATTTTGATCTGTACTCCATGCTACTGTATTTCAGTTGAATTATTTATATGTCATTGTTTATTTTTATGTTTTGGTGTAATAAAGAGTTAAATAAATAAATATTTTTACTGTCGTGCAAAAAGACCGCCAATTTCATGGTCAAAACACGTAATTTATTGTTTGTCCCACGCATGTCTAAAATATTTTAAATTGTCTTACATCGTATACAATATTTTGACAATTGACAAAGACAACGGTTTGTTTAATTAGAACAAGTTAATATTATTATAGTAAACAATACAATACTTTTATATAAAAAAAACCTACGTTTAAACTTGACACGTTTTAAATAACACTTTCATTTTCGTATACAATATTTGTCGTGTAAAGTGTATACATAATCCTTCCTTGTCCGGGACTAACATGCAACAGAACACCTAACAATAGTGGCATTTTATCATTCCAAGTTACAACGTTAAAATACTTTAAAAATACATTTTTATCACTACGACGGTATAATTACAGTAATATTATAAAAAAAAAAATCTTCATTATTTATTTATTTATTCACCATACATTACGTATATCCGTTGCGTCATTATCAAGCTAAATCACTGAATTTTCTTACGTAATTTACGTGTTGAATAGGTACAATATTTAAGCGCATTAATACATATAAAAATAAAGGTATAACAAGATCCTGGTTTGTATTCTTGGTGGAAAGTGGAAAGGGACCTGATGGAAAGTGGTAACCGTCGCCTACAGACATGAGCAGTATTATGGACATAACAGAGTATACTGTTTCGCCCATGATACCCCCCATGCGTTGCCATTCATAACAAATTGTATATATAGTTATAGATTTAGGTATCAAAATACCTTTTTAAATTTTTATGCCTCCACAAGTCAAGAGAGACACAACTGGAGAGATTTGATTAATTTTGCTGATGATAACTTGATACGTATATCAAAATACACGATATTTCAGGACCTAAATAATTATTATATTTTTGATAACGCAACACTGCAGTGTTTTGACAGATTTAAATATGATTTACAAATATTTTTTCGAAATATAGCCCCATTCAACACATACGCTAATCATTAAATACGCAGTCATATCACAAATCTTTAATTTTGTACATATTTCTGTATATTTAAGAGCAAGACTTGGGGAAAAGGCTTTCAATAACATTATTACATTATTAAATCGTATTATTATATTTTATATTTAGTGATAAAATTATATACATATAAATGACAAATAGAATAATAAACTCATTATAAAAAATATGTAAATTAAAAACACGTAGTATACTAGACCATTTCGTTTTAGGCAGCCATTTTATATTATGAAAGCCAACTCTATCTTCACCTTTTAGCCATCTCAAAACATGGTAACACTTTTCCCCAAATCCACATACATAATACTCGAACACGCGTCCTTCGCACTGATTAAAAAGTTTACACTTAAATTTAGAACGAAAATTACATTTTTTTTTATCTGCGTATACAATTTTGAATCGAACTGTTGTCTCTTACATGGAATCGTATATTTATGTCGTATATCGTTTTAGAAGACAAAAAGAATGCAGAGACAGGCTTTTTTTTTTTATAAAACACTTATTTTTTTTATAACGAATACTAATGTGTTTTGCTTTATACTTTATGCCTGCCTTTGCATTCTCTTTGGGAATATACCTAACGTATCTAACTACTAGTATGGCTGCACATTAAAATGAATTTTTAAAATAATTACAATGAGTATATTAAAACTTATTTATTACAATTTAAATAAATACAACTCTTGTCTATGGACGGTATTATAGTTTTTTTCGTGGTAGAAAATATTCTTATACTATTTCTTTATGGTTCAGTCAGCAGAAAGGAATAAAAATTAAAAAGAAAATTATTTTTATTCACAACCGGCGTAAAAATTGACGAACTCGCTTTATGGAATAATTATTAAAATAATACAATATAACCACGAGAATAATTACTGTTATATATATGTCATATAGTATATAGTTTTATGAGATTATTTATTATAGATATAGTGAGCATTCAAATCCATAATTTTTATCGTCATTTTATAAAGAAAAAAAAACATGTCACATAAGGTCATGTCACTTTCTTGAGCTAATGTACTGCCGCCATGTTTAAATTGTGAGTCCAAGCTTATTTTTTTTTTAGAAATCGGTCTAAGGAGCATTGCCAATTTTGACCGAACTTTGAAGATTCATTTGGCATTATCTTAAATTATAATTATATATATTTTATATATATTATCAATTAATGTAACATGACAGTACCACATTCCCTCAAGATAGTAACTTGAAACGTTTTATAAATCAACTATTTTGTTTATTTACATTTGCTTCTATTTATTTTCTATTTGACAGCTTTAGTGATGTATTTTTTAATGGTTTAATTGTGTACTATAAATATTGAAATTATAATAAAAACCGCATTATAATTGTAATAATATTAAATTAAACTGAATGTATTTATGTATTATAAAATAAATAAATAAAATAAAAGATCATTTACGTAATCTATATGATAATTTACCTGAATTATTTCGACGTTTCGACCAAGGAGTCTACCATGAAATGAAATTCCGAATTTTCGAACTCAATTTCATATTTTTGTTCCTATCGAAATCGGTCCAGTAAATGAATAAAGAAAGATAAACATTTCGTTCGTCATAAATCCTACCATAAAATACTAAGGGAACGATATTTTAACATTTTTAATATTTTTAAACGATATGTATCATGTAATTTTAACATGAATTTTTTTGTTTCGAGCCCAAAATTTCGGAAATTTTTTCTCGGTAGATCCTAAATTTACATCGGCTGTGGTCACGAGTAGACGCTGTTATGTCGAAACATCAAGATAAATCAGGTAAATTATCATTGTTCACCTAAATAAAAGCGTTAATTAGAGATGATGCATATAACGTGTGTGGATGTGAGTGTATGTATGTACAAATATGTCAAATAGAATATAAAATAAAGTCTTCTAGTATATAGTAACTTTACACTGATACTGTCACAAAATTCTAACTGCCATAAACGAAAATATGAACACACAAATGAATCGATCATATCCTTATGGATATATCCATATCTACAAACAGTCGGCGAGTCGAAAGAAAAAAACATCTTGAATTAAAACAATTTGGCATATAATTAGTTTAGTTTTAAGTAAATATACTAAAAACTAAATTACTTTTTTTTATTGATTGAGAAATACGAATTTATAACCAGTTAGTTAAAATAGTGAGGTACAGTTTACGTATACTCGGTTCTATTAGACTGAATAGTGACTACTAATTTTTTTTTTAATCCCATACTTTTTAAACACAATTATCTTCATGTTTTGGCCTTTTCTATATTTGGCTGAGTATTGTTAACCGTCTAACAGTAATCAGCTTTCTTTTATTTCTAAAATAATAAACAGTAATCGAAAATAATTAATATAAATTGTTTTTTTTATTCAACTCTTTAGAACAAGGCAAAGGGACCTTAAAATTTTTTAACAGATTCCTTTTTTTGGCATCGTCTTTTAAGCATAAAATCAGTCTAAAGACATTCACGTTAAAAGTCTGAATAAAAAAAAAAACAAAGTTTACTTAATTTTCGACAAAAAATCAAAAAGAAAATTATGAGCACCTTGAATTTAATTAAAAACAATAAATCAGCAGTTACTATTCAGTTGCTTCTATATAACTACAACTACTCTATGGTATACTGATATTATTATTACTGTCTTTTTTTTTTAATAAAAAATAATTTTGTGACAGCTGTCGTGAAATACTTCTCTTTAATACTTGCTTTTTTAGAATATATCGTAACTTTTATCATGTTATTTGGCATTTTTCACTTAAGGCTGCATTTTATAAAAGGAATCCCTTTGGATTGAAAATTTGAATTGTGGTTCTTTTTCTAGAACAAACAAATTTTAGTTGACCTTCAAAAGAGAGCCTAATTTTAAAGGGAATTAGGTACAATTTGCTTAGTCCAAACGCACGTTATTGTATTTATAATTATGTATGTTAATATATGATTTGAAACTTTATTGCTATTTATAAAGTGATTTTTAACCATATTTTATGAGTGTGCTTCAGATGACATGTGTGATTTGATAAAATTTATTTATAACATTTTCCCGGTGCCAAATAAATAAATTATATTAAAAAAAATAGCCGTTATTAAACTTACTGATATTAAAATGTGTTTTTTACGTTTGTTAAATTTTGGCGCCTTCATCGCTCAATCAATTATTATAAAATTTTACCAATTGTCATCCTGACAGATAAACATATCTCATGCGAATGGAGTGGAAACCAAAAACTAGTCTTTTAATTTGAATTTTAAAAAATTATAATTCATATATTTATGTCTGATAATTTTATTAATATTAATAATAGTCATTCTTAGTCGGTATATTTTCTTTTATTTTAAAATTTCTAACTGTTTAAATATGTTATTTCCTTCAGTATATTTGATAAATTGCAAACTTGTACAAACAATGCTATGATCGTATATGTACCTATTCCTCAGATATTTCAGAGCCGATTTCCAGGATTCATTTTAATAACAAAAAATTCTTTCGGGATGATTCCATGCTATTTGATAAAATTTAAAGATTGATTAGTGAAAAAAAAAAAAATTAAAACAATACTTAGCCATAAATAATTATCATTTCCGCGTTATTCCAAAACAATAGAGGCCCATCGAGAATCGAAAATTACTTTTTATTTGTATATCAGCTTGTAAGAAATTAAACTTTGTCATCATGTCTCTATATTCAATCAAGGAACCAATAACTGGCACAATAGGCCGCCATTTTATTAACAATAGTTATACAAAATGGCCGCCCACATATTTTAAATAATAACGGCTATTTTGTATATAAATAAGTATTATTTTTTACTAGTTTCGATTCAGATAAAATATACAATGTCTGGATTCGTAAATATAATACAGAAATATTGGCGGGAAATTACCGCATTCCTCTTGTATGTGCAGAATATCTTAGGTGGCCATTTTGTAAATAAGAAAATTTATTGTTTATATACTTATTACTGCATAGTTTGCTGTATTGGCGGGAAATTGCTGTGTTCGCTTGAATGTTCTTCCGTCTGTGACTCGTGCTCGTCAGCGGATTGCTCACCTTCTTGATCTTCATCTTCGGATGATGACAGAAGACCTGAGGATTAAATATTACATATAAAGTTCACAGGTTAAACTTGAAATTGTTTAAAGGGATTGTTCTGCTAATGATACTAAACATTTTCTCTTGTAGTAAGTGTGGAAAATAACAAAAAATATGACCATTTTTTTCGTTTATGGATGAAAATAGAATGATGCACCACTAATGCTAATGGTATATATACAATGGCGTGACGAAGCAATACAGTGGAATATAAAACGCGGACTACGATAGACGTCCAAGGAGGACCGCGTGGAGATTGACTCGAGAGTACAATGCCTGGGATTAATGTTTTCATCACTAATACACCCCCCGTCCACTACCACCAATGCTGACACCTTAATATGATTAAGGGTATTACCGCTTCGTATTGAGTCGACGCGCCGAGCTGTCAATTCAGTACGAGAGCCTCAAAACTATGTTGCTAGCTATGGAGCAGTTAAACCCCATTATTTACAGTCCCCCCAACCCAAATTATATTTTTTTAATGGATGATAATAAAATACCAATCCCGACCGCTCAAACAGTATACAATAGCGGGGCGCCAGTGAGGACAGCTGAGAATGAAGAGGCAGGTAAGTTAACCCATCGTAACGAACACACCTGGGATTCAGCACGATGGTTTCCACGGGGGACCACGTGGAGGTCAACTTGATAAATTTGCTAGCATGGGGCTGGTAGCCCGCATTACTAACAATCTCGTCCCCCCACCAAAGTTATATTAGTAAGAGATACCATAGACGTAATGCATATCCATGAGCTGGTCATTTCTATAGCCGACGTTTACCACTTATCACCAGATGGGTTATTAATTTGCCACTGCAATCGCATAAAAATGTATTCAATATCAAATAAATAAATATAAAGCATAAAATGTCAAGTACCTGCTGTAAACTGTGGGTTGGAGAGTGCGTCGGGCCAGTACCTCTTGCTTATAGATGAACCATTTTTACTCTTCTTTCCACCTGATAACAAAAAAAAGCTAATTAAATGTTTGACTCTTCAAGTTATATCAGGAACTTTATAATCGCTTAGCAACTAGAGGGTTTTTCACTAAATATTATGAAAAGGACTTTTTTTTTCTAAATATATAAAAAAATACTACCAAAATATACTAATATATTTTGCACCTTATGGGAAAGGAAGGGGTGGCTATTTTATGTTGGGACCACACGGGACACTGTAAGACTATGGCGTGATGATGACTTCACCTGGCTTGTCAGCGCAGTCGAGCATCGGCTGCAGGATGCGGCGGCGCGCGTTTATGAACCAGTTGTTGACCTGCAAGAGCGTCAGCCGCGTCTGCGCCGCCAGGGTGCGCTTCTCCTCCTCAGTTGGGTACGGGTGCTGAGAAAGAAAGGTTGAGTAGTCAGTAATGAATACAGCTGTTGCTTTGTATTATACAATATTGAACATTTTTAGTCATTAAAAATAAAAAGTCATTAAAAGTAAAATGCTGAATATTTTTTTTATTTAATAATATTATTTTAAATTAGGTTGGGCTAAAAATATGTTTAATACCCAGACGGTAACCACACCTTAAATAATGAATTATATTAGATGTAATAACGACTGAGTATTCATTATATATATTTTCTCAAACATGCTTGGAAATGTGAGTATTATTTTGACAATCTTCTTCGAAATAAATCAAAATTGCCATACTGGCCAGATACATGTGGGCAGTGGTCGGCAAAAGTTGTATGAAAATCCATATCTGTCGTGTTTTGCGGCCAGATAAATTAATATGTAAACTCATATCTGTCCTGTAATTTAAAAATAGAATGACCTTTTACTTCGAAACATGGCTACCAAGGAGGTAACTAATAAAAGGTTTTATTTAAATTTCAAACTGGCTTGCAAATAGAAAGCTGTTTATTGAAAAAAGAAAACAAAGGAACATTATGGCGCGTGAAAAATTATTATTGTTCGTTATTCGTCATTGAACTTAAAAAGTAAAATTGTGTTTTTGATTTCCGCGCATTGTTTGAGAAAAGTACTATACAAGCCTTGGCCACAACTAGGTATTGATAGACTCACGTATGTGTGCCTCGACTACGCCTCGGCCCACATTTGCACGTTCGTCCATCAACGCCTAAGTTGCTGGCCACTGCAGTAATGTACTATAACATATTTTTAGTATAATATAAAAAAAATACTTGCGGCCAACAGCTTTTCTCTCGTATGTGGGGATAAATAAACTATGCATTACTTGCGTGGTGTCGGCGAGGGTATGTACGTACAGACAGGCGTGGTACTCACGACCAGGTGCTGGAACAGCCAGGCGCGCATGACCTGCGTGGCGTGTCGCGGCAGCACGCCGCGCTTGCCGCCCGCCTCGTCGCACTCGTCCTCGGGCGGCGGCGAGCCAGACACAGACGAACACGAGTTGTTCGAGTTTGTGCCTGTTTACAATTAAATTTATATCAATATTTGTAATAAACAAATCTCTTTTAAATGACATTTGCATAAGATAACTGCCAGTTTGCATGCAAAAGCTTTAAAGTACTCAGCAAGCTATTTATTTATTTAAACTTTAATGCACAGTAAAATTCTATGTACATTTGACAGACTTAACACCGAACGGTGTTCTCTACCAGTCAACCATTGGGAAAACAGAGAAATACGTAGGCGGTGCATTTTTGAATAGAGGAAAAATAAAACAACACTTGTTAAATTCATACATACAATATATTAATAAATACATACATACAATAAGCATATACATACATAAAATATTACTATATAAAACAATTAAATAAAACAACTGCAATAGAAGAGCAAATAGTAATGTATGACTCAAACAGAGTAACCAGCAGGAGAAGAAGCAAAGGGAAAGTGATTTTTCTAAGAAATAGGTATGGTATGGTGAGGTATAGGTATGGCATAGTATAATATAGCCATGGTGAGGACAATGCTTAGAGTTTCTTTGCATGACAGAATCCGAAATGAAGATATCCGCAAAGGAACCAAAGTCACTGACATAGCCCGAAGGATAACCAAGCTAAAGTGGCAATGGGCTGGTCACATAGCTCGAAAAATCGACAACCGATAGAGAAGAAAATTCGGTTTTTCCAAAGGTCGTTCAACTACAGACGCAGGTGCAGAGTTGCTTAGACACGTATTTGCTGCATGGGAAACTAAAATGGATGTGATAGGTGTTTTTTGTGACCTTTCTAAGGCTTTTGATTGCGTTGATCATAATACATTGCTAAAAAAACTTGCTTTTTATGGCGTCAAAGACAATGCTTTAAATTTAATAAAATCTTATCTATCTGATAGAATACAGAAAGTGAAGATTAGCAACGCTACGTCTGACGGGTCACTTGTGCAAATGGGTGTACCTCAAGGATCTATTCTCGGTCCATTTTTATTCCTAGTTTACATTAATGATCTCCCATATGCCATGCAGGATAGATGCGGCATAGTATTGTTTGCAGACGATACTTCATTGATTTTTAAAGTTAATAGAATGACTAATAATTATGACGATGTAAATAGTGCTTTGCGGCGTCTCCTGCACTGGTTTACAACTAACAATCTTATGTTAAACGCTAAAAAAACAAAATGTGTTAATTTCTCTCTATCTAAAAGTTTTAATACTAATTGCAATATTAAATTAAATGACGAATCTCTCGAATTTATAGAATCTACTGTCTTTCTAGGAATCACACTAGATAATAAAACACAATGGGGTGCACAAATTCAAAGCCTTGCAGCGAAACTAAGTTCAGCAGCTTTTGCCGTGCGTAAAGTTAGACAGTACACTGATACTGATACTGCTAGATTAGTCTATTTTAGTTATTTTCATAGTTTACTCTCTTATGGAATATTACTATGGGGAAAAGCGGCAGATATTAAGAATATATTCATATTACAAAAACGTGCCGTTCGAGCGATCTACTGTATGAAGAGTCGTGACTCATTAAGAGAGAAATTCAAAGAGGCAAATATTCTCACCGTTGCTTCTCAATTTATATATTCAAATATTCTATATGTTCATAAAAATCTTGACTTATTTCCAAAAAACAGCAATATTCATAATATTAATACTAGATTTAAAGACAAACTTGCTGTCCCCAAGTATCGTTTAGAAAAAGTTAATAGGTCTTTTATGGGAATAGGTATAAAAATTTACAATAAGATACCAAAGGATATGTTGGAATTACCCTTAAATAAATTCAAAACATCTGTTAAATCATATTTACTGAGCAAAGCCTATTACTCACTAAACGATTACTTGAATGACGAGTGTGCATGGCAATAGTTGTTCATGCACTGAATTTTCATTTAATGTTAGACATAGACACCTATATAAATATACATTGTAAATAAACTGGCTTTAAAAAAAAAGTAATTCAATTGAGTTTCTTGCCAGTTCTTCTCAATTGGATCTATATACCGAACTGGACGGTAGGGTAAATATAAAATTATAATGTACAAATTTGACGTTCATAAGCGGCTAAAATGTCCTACATGAATAAATGATTTTTGAATTTGAATTTGAATTTGAAAGTTTCTTGAGTGACGACCGCCATTAGATGGAGTGACGACCTCAAATGCATTGCAGAGTCAGTGGATGCAGGTGGCTCAGGGCCGTTCTTTATGGCAGTTTATTGGGGGGTATAGGGGGGCCGTGATAATGGCTAAGATGATGATGATGATGGTGATTCAGAGTTTAGGTGAAAAAAATAATACAATTATACTATGGTACTCACCAGTGAAGGAGTCAGTGGACAGCAAACCAGCACCTATTTGACTGATCGGCGTCGAACCTTGAACAACCAACGATGCTGGAATTATAACAAATAATTTAATTATAAACAAATCATAGATCTAATCCTAGGATCACGAATTGATTCTCCGAAACTAGTCGAGCTTTTTCGATCTAATTACACCTAAATTATACTGGTAGTTATTACATTAAGATCCTGATTAAATTATTTATTATTTATTTCTTTCTTTATTGCACCATAAACAAAAATATACAATGACAAGTGAATAATTCAAGTGATATACAGTAACATAAATACAGATTGAAATATACACGTAAAGGTACAAAAGGCGGTCTTACTGCTAGGGCAATCTCCTACAGACAACCTTTGGTTAAAGGAGAACAGATAGAAGTGGATAGATGGCGCAAGAGTGAATTAATAATTCTTTGTGCATAATATACAAAAACCTGTAATGCACAAAAACATCAAATAAATATAATTTATTAAACTACTTACTATAATAATATACATAAACATATACATATAAATACATACATAGCACACACAAGGAAATATGACAAATCTAGTCAAAAAATTACAGAGGATTAATCCACAAAAAGATTTCCCACCAGGTGGCAAATTTCCAATATCTTTGAACATAAATAAGGCGTAAGCGCCATCTAGCAGCATGTTACATAAATCATCGATGATAATAATTTCCTTTAGGTCGAGTTGACGTTTAAAAAAATTGCAAAATATTAATTTCTGGTGAATTCATCACGATGTACTAACTGATCTAATTTCATCCTCACCTATCATCTCTTAGCTTGGTAACATATACCAATAGTACAGGTGGAGGGAAGAAATGGATTGTTAGTAATGGAGATTGAGAATCCCATTGCTAGCAATATACCCAACCAGGTCAACCTCCTCGCGGTTTCCCCTGGAAACTATCATGGTGAATTCCTGATAAATTCATCATGATGGGCTAACTGGCCTGTTTTCATTCTCACCTATCACCCTTCACTGGTGCTCCGCCAGCGTATCCCGTTAGCGCAGGCGGGGTTACCATATCATTTTCACCCACCAAAAAAAAAATTTACAGGTGTAGATATGATCAACTTCAATGACAAAAAAGTGTGTATTCACCCTGATCCCGTATAGAGGGCGGCGCGGGCGCCGGGTAGGGCAGGTCCCCGTGCGGGAACACCGCGCCCGCGAACGGCGCCGGGGGGGCTCCCGTCGCCGCCGTTGGCTGCAACAAAACGATCACTCTTGTACCACCATTGTCTTCTGTTTTCACCCCACAATTTTATCGGTACTTTAGGGGTAACTTCTTTTTTATTTACTTATCGAAACAAATTTTTGATATGAGTACAGTTAAAAATATGTTTATTTTCGTGTCTCAATATAGAAAATATCGTGTCACGACACTCGTTAACGTTTTAAATTCATTGTAATTAAATTTAGTATAATTAATTTTAAACCTAACATAGAAAGAATAAAACATTGTCAATTCATAGTGGAGTAGTGTACAGAAAATGTTATGCAGCCGTATAACCCTACCAAATGGAGGGAAAAAGATTGTTAGTAATGGAGACTGAGAATCCCATTGCTAGCAATATATGGTACCCAACCAGGTCGACCTCTTCGCGGTTCCCCCTGGAAACTATCATGGTTAATTCTTGATGAATTCATCATGATGGGCCAACTGGCCTGTTTTCATTCTCATCTATCATCTATCACTGGTGCTCCGCCAGCGTATCCCGTTAGCGCAGGCGGGTTACCATTCCATTTCACATTAAAAAAAAAGTTTATTTTCGTGTCTCAATATATAATAAAAATTTCACTCGTTCATCATTGTAATTAAGTTGAATATAATTAAAAACAAAAACCCTACCAAATTCAGACACAACCTGCTTGAATACTTTCTGTGTCGAATATTTAATTAAGTAATATAAAATTTGTCATTGACAAATAATTGACATATCAAACATTTTCTATACACTAGCCTGATATGAATTGAGAAAAATGGCAACTGATGTTGTATCTTTCGTCTTCTTTTTACTAATTATATATTTGCATAAGAAGAAAGGAGGCAACCATATGATTCACAGTTTATTTTATCATTCCTTCTATTTAATCCCTTGTTATTAGTTTTAAACTTTCGCTTTATTGACACAGTTTAAAATACACTATCAGAAGTTAACGGAACAAAAAAATTTTGTAGGTATTTACCTACCTACATATTAAGTACCTACATGAAAACCCTGGCGGAGAACTCATTCCATAACCTGAGTGTTTGTAGGAGAAAATATCTCATTTAGCCAGTAGTTGCCACGCTTGACAAGTAGATTGACAACCAGAGTTAGGCTTCGGTGACATTTTAAGAGAGACGCTGCTGCCAATCTCTCGAGCATTAAATTCCCTTAGTTGCCTCTTACGACACCCACGGGAAAGGAAGGGGTGGTCCTATCTACGCCGGGACCATACAGAGAACTCTAGGTCGAAAAGATATAATATTGAATGTAACATACATTTCATACCTGATATTGTGGTGAGTTGGAGGTGCTGGAGTGGTCCTCCAGCGACCCGGACAAGTTGTTGTTACTCTCCACGCCGCCTGCAAGTGAACGACAAATTATATGACATTAGAAACTAACAATTGAAGCTTTTATTGTACATAAAATGAAGCTATTATCACAGTATAAGTAGTACTACAGTTGTTTGCTTGGGCACCTCTGTCCCATTCGTGTTTCTACCGTCAAGCAGTTGTTTGCGCTTGAAGTTTGTGTTTCCGTTTGAAGGCTTGGATATGGCAGCAAATTTATAGGGTACAGAGGAACACTATTTTAATTTAATTAACGTAAATTTGACAATTAGCTGATGAAAAGTTTACCTGTTCTTGAAGCTCGATGCTCTATCTATATAATCTATGTATATATCTCGTACTGTTTAGATACCTTCTATCCTCACCTACCATGTTTCCGTGGTACCTGCCAGCGTATACCGATAGCGCAGGCGGGGTTACCATTCCCTATTTTACCCAGTAAAAAAGATCCCACCAGGTTGGCAAAAAATATTCATTTCAAAAGGGGGGTAAAGAGGTTTCTTTAGGATCGGCAACGCTCGCGTAATACCTCTGGTATTGCACGTGTTCATAGGCAACGGCAACCACTTGCCATCAGGTGGGCCGTATGCTTGTTTGCCACCTTAGTGGTATATGTATATATATGATAAAGTTTACCTCCTGTGTAGTCAGTCCGTAGCAGATTCTCACTCTGCATCTTTGTTTTGAGGCAGGCGATGTACCGACCGCAGAAGTCGCGGCATAGTTCTTGCACTTTCTCTAACTCTAGAAGGTGGATCCTGAGCACCTGGAAATAGAATGTAGAAATTTGTTCATTGTGAAAATTGTATAAATGGAACAATCTCGAATGGAATATTCCCTAGATGGAAGTAACGAAATATATAAAACTAGCGGCTTGCGTCGACTACGCACAAGTTATTCGAGATATATATGTTATTCGAGAATAATATAGTGATAAAAGGCTGGAAAGAAGCTATATAATATATTTGAAAAAAGAAAAAGTATTATTTGATTTTTTTTTATACCATTCTTGTATCTCTTGATGTAATGTTTAATAAATATACATTTAATACGTAAATAAATATTTCTCACACATGCTTGGAAATGTGAGCATTATTTTGACAATCTTCTTAGAGATAATTCAAAATTGCCGTACTGGCCAAGATACATGCGGGCAGCGGCCGGCAAAAGTTGTATGAAAATCCATATCTGTCGTGTTTTGCGGAGCTAATAATGCATTAATACCTTACTAATGACATTTGTTATTTTTTTAATTTTTGGAGAAAACTATTATTGATTATTTTATTACTACATACTTTTCAGGTTTCTATATTAAAATCTAATATATAAAACTCTCGTGTCGCGGTGTTTGTTACCAAACTCCTCCGAAACAGCTTTACCAATTTTTATGGCTAATATATGGCTTTATACGGCTAACGTCTATTTTTCATACCCCTTAGGGATAAAGGCGACCTACCTCTTTTTTTTTTGACATTTTTTTTTATATTTATTTTATAATTTGATTTTACATCGAAAATACATTTAAATACAAATTTTAACGCTTTTACGATCAACGCCTGTTTTTCAATAGCGATTTTTATATGCCTCAATAGGGTTGCAAGATGGCGATCGAATATAATAATTGTAGTACGATACATTTTCATGTATAGTTCATGAAATAATGTATATGGTAAAACGACGTTTGCCGAGTCAACTAGTTATTTTATAATATCTTCTTATGACTTATAGAAAATATTTAACACAATGTAATATTGTTACGTATAAATTGAATTGAAAATTAAAAAAAATGCAATTAAAGATTGTTGAAACTTGATTGAAGAAACTTTACAATTAAAGATTTTGTGTCACAAATAAAAACCGACTTCGATTGAATAATAAAAAAAAAAAAATATTTTTATTCAAGAAAGATACAGTTGCATAAGGTACAATTTTCAATTTTTACAATTTATATTCAACGAGGAAATATCTGCATTACCATCAGTCCCCAAACTGGGCCACACCTGTATCTTGGGGACTATAAAATTTTGGGATTGTGAAAAAACCAGTTATTTTGATCTACCTGAATGCTCTTAATCATGAGTCCGTCTATCTCAGGATCGTCGACCAGGAAGGGCCTACGGTCGCGGCGCTGGTGCTGCACGAAGGCCTGCAGGTCGGCGCCGAACGCGTCCGCCGCGGGGGGCTCCGCGCCAGCAGTCGCCTGCTCGCATCTCTCGAGCAGTAGCGCCAACAGTGGGAATAAGGGGTGCCTGTAATTTTTTTTTATATAATTTAGAATGGCAAACAAACTGACGGCCAAGCTTAAGGATAATATCTAGTAATATCTTTTACCAGAGGGAGACTTTGTAGAAAAGTCGATTGCATGGGTACCTCTGTCCCATTCGTGTTTCAACCGTGAAGAAGTTGTGTTTGCATAGCTGTATTTCGGTTTGAAGGGTGGGATATGGCGTGAATATACAGGGTACAGAGGAATAACATCTGAGTCCTCAGGAATGGCAACGCATGGGGGGGTATCATGGGCGAAAGAGTATACTCTGTTATGTCCATGGTACTGCTCATGTCTATAGGCGACGGTTACCACTTTCCATCAGGTGGGCCGTCAGCTTGTTTGCCATTCTAAGTTGTATAAAAAAAAATCTATATATTTCAGATACAATATCTATACATATATTGGCTGTTCAGCTCCTTGCTGGTCGCTGGTTTTATTGCAGTTAAATCATGCAGGAACTTGTATCGGAAGAATAAAATAAAAATTAAAATGCCGTGTACAGACGTGCATGTATATTGAATAAAACGACAGAGAAGAACAAAAGAAACATTTTATAAAACAAAAGAAACACAAAAAAGCATTTTACAATTATAATATAGTTTGCATTATAGTATTTTTGTTCGTATTGAACATTGGCCCAACTTTAGATATCGGTTATTCAATATACAATATTGAAAAGAAGAATCCGCTGGTAATAAATATAGATGTCGGACTGGTATGGGTGATATCGCAATGGGTGGTCATTATCGTCCAAAAGAATTTAATATATAACATGTATAAAGCTAGTAGTAAACATAATACTAGACCGAAAATGATGGTTTTTGAAGAAGAAGAAGAAGACACTCACAGCATCCGCTGATCCAGTTCCTTTTGCCTAATATGATACACTGGGAGGAAAGGGATTGTTAGCGATAGGGTCTAACAGCCCCATTGCCAGCAATATTACTAATCAGGTCGACCTCCACGTGGTCCCCCCTAGAAACCATCGTGGTTACTGCTCTTGGAATTCTTCAGGATGGGCTAACTGACCTGGTGGTCTACCATGAAATGAAATTCGAAATTATCGGGCTTAATTTCGTGTTTTTGTTCGCACCGAAATCGACCCAGTAAATGGAGCTTAATATTTCGTTCATCATAAATCCTATCCTAATAGTCCAGAGGAACGATATTTTAACATTTTTAATAATTATAAACGGCATGTATTATGTAAATTTAACATTAAATTTCTGTTTCAGTCGTTCCCGAAATTTCGGAAACTATTTCATGGTAGGCCCTCTGTTTTCATCCTCATTAATCATCTCTCACTGGTGCCCCGCCAGCGTATACCGTTAGCGCAGGTCATTATCACTCTTTAAAAAAACATGAGACACCCTTATATATGTAATATTTTTGTATTTCCATTGAACTTGTGTTTTTCTGGCAATAAATATTTTCTATTCTATTCTATCTAATAGTACAGGCCGGGAGGACCATTCCGTCTAGATCTATTAAAAAAAAAAAAGCTAACGCGACGCTCTTACTTGTAGACGGCTCGCTTGTCGGCCTCGAATTGCGCCTGGTCGGCATCGGCTGCGGGCGCGGCCCCGCCTTGCATACCGACGCAATCACCAACTTCGACGCCTCATCTGAAACAAACAGACAATTGGGTGACAATTCAAGCATATTCCAACCCTGAACAAGCGGGGGAAAGGGATTGTTAGTAATGGAGACTGAGAATCCCATTGCTAGCAATATACCCAACTAGGTCGACTTCCTTGCGGTTCTCCCTGGAAATTATCATGGTTAATTCCTGGTGAATTCATCATGATGGGCTAACTAGCCTATTTTCATTCTCATCTGCTTCCCTTCACTGATGCTCCGCCAGCGTATCCCGTTAGCGAAGGCTACCATTCCATTTTCACCCATCAAAAAAAATTGAGACACTGGGAGGGAAAGGGATTGTGAATAATGCTAGCAATACACCTTATCAGGTCAACCTCCACACGGTTCCCTTGGAAACCATCGTGGTTAATTCTAGTGGAATTCGTCACGATGGGCTACCTGGCCTGCTTTCATCCTCATTGGTGCTCCGCCAGCGTATACCGATAGCGCAGGCGGGGTTACCATTCCATTATCATACATTAAAAAAAAACCCTGTACAAGCGGAGGGAATGGAAAAAATGTTAAGTGGAGAAAACCGCAACGCATTAGTGATAAGCGCATTTAAATCGGTTAAGCCATTTTTAAGATTAGCGTGCACGAACGTACTGACAAACAGTCAAAACTTCTAAAAAACATTATTTTGGGTTCTATAAACTAAATATAATCGATTATACTGCGTTCGTAAAGCCCCCTGTTTTTCTTATATATCTTCCATGTACAGACAGCAACCAGTTACGATTTTATTATAAGTATTGATTGATTAAAAACAATTGTAATTTAAATAACATAAAATTGTGTCGTAATTTTTTTTCGCTATATATATATATATATATATATATATATATATATATATATATATATATATATATATATATATAACAAATAACACATTTGTGATTTGTTATTCTTTTTCTGGTGCCCACGATACAGGTTCGCCTAGTGTGGGGCCCATTGTATCTTGTGTTTGTAACTTTTATATATATATATATATATATATATATATATATATATATATATATATATATATAAAATATATTTGCATGCCTACATCGCATAAGGCAGTTAAACTGGTGCCAAACTTAACAC
Source organism: Galleria mellonella (assembly GCF_026898425.1). Lineage (NCBI taxonomy): Eukaryota > Metazoa > Arthropoda > Insecta > Lepidoptera > Pyralidae > Galleria > Galleria mellonella. Next base: position 5,824,065 of record NW_026442015.1, read on the forward strand.
GACGTGACCTTTGTTAATAATTGTGACTGTTTAATACAAATAAATTCATTTCATTTCATAAAATTACAGTCCATTTAGGCTCAAATACATTCAACATTTTTTTTTTTATATTTAATACATTTCATAATTACCTCACACATATTTATAAATCATATACCGAGCCACCTGGCTACTGTAGAAATAACAATATTTCTTCTCCAAACAAGAGAGACACGTACCGTGTAATGGGGCATTAAAGTAACATATTATTACGGCAAGTTTAAATAACAATATTTATATTATAGCTCACGACAATCCAATAAACACTAAAACTTGTGCAAAACAAGCGAAATCACCGCGAAACAAGGGTAAATAACTTGGCAACACAGTCATAACTCGCGCACAACTCCGAGGGGCAATAAAAAGAGATATTAAAAGCCAAACGCGCCGAGAAAGGGCATTCATCACAAGTGTTGCCAGTAGATTGATATAAGATACCCTGTTTCCTTTGGTTCACTAGCATTTAAGGTTTTTATGTTCGAATTAATTTTGTGTGTGATGCATTTAAAAGAGGGCTAATGTGGGGAACAGATGTTTTGAGATAGGCCGTTTGGATCCGTGGCAATTGAATATTACGTTTTCAAACGACTTTAAAACGAAGGACGTTCTCATTTCTCCTTGTTTTTTTTTTTACGCATATCAGTTTTGTGGAACGAAATCAAAAATTATTAAAAAACTAGTTTTTTCAGAAGTGATTTCAAAAGTGAGGAAACGCATGAAATAATCACTTCTAGATGTCGTATCAAGATAAAGCATACACCAATTTATAAGTTACACCTTCTGGGATCCGAGTGTAAAAATGGCAAACAATTTGATACAATAGTTATTGCGTGATAACGGAACAAAGCTACAGACAGACAAATTTTCTAAATAATATTATTTTGGTATTTATTAATTTTGTTAAAAAACCTCACATTTTTTTTTAATATCATCCACGTACAGTCATCCCCTAAATACAATTTCATTATATTATGATAATAGTAAGGTAAGTTACGTGACATTTTCGCTAATTGTGAACCGATTTTGATGATTCTTATTTTACTCGACAATTTATTCTTTTACTCCTATGTTATTCCCATATTAAGTGAACTCTATCTCTGTGAAACAACTGCTCGAATTAATCAGATCCGATAGAACATTATCACTGTAACGGTTCTCACAGAGACACCACAGTGCCACTAGGTGTAAACACACTGGCAACAAAAACGCGCTGCCAACAAAGAAATTCGAAATTCGAAACGGGAAAATACTTTTTTTTTCCTCGTCCGGCTAAATCGTGCGGGAGTAATTACGCACTGATTATCTTATAACAAAAGGAAAGCAAACAATTTCCTTATTTGTATTCACTTAATAAGGTGCACGGGTTATTATTTTTAACCGACTTCATAGAATGAGAAGAGTAGGTATACGGTCAGCGCCACAGATATCAAAATACAAATAATATAGTATATATTATTTGTATTTTGATATCTGTGGTGCAGGTATCTTCTTTTTAACCGACTTCAATAAAATGGAGATTCTCATCTCGTTTGTTTTATTTCATTTTTTTTTATACAACTTAGAATGGCAAACAAGCTGACGGCCCACCTGATGGAAAGTGGTAACCGTCGCCTATACATATGAACAGTACCATGGATATAACAGAGTATACTGTTTCGCCCATGATACCCCCCATGCGTTACCATTCCTGAGGAATCAGGTGTTATTCCTCTGTACCCAGTTAATTCACGCCATATCCCACCCTTCAAACCGAAACACAGCCATGCAAACACAATTGCTTCACGGAAGAAACACGAATGGGACAGAGGTACCCAAGCAATCGACTTTTGTACAACATCTCCCTCTGGTAATCTAGATGGTAGGTACATCTAGATGGGAGCATCGAGTGTCAAAAAATATTAAACCAACTGCAGACTGACGCATTATTTTTACATTGTACAGAAGTATGAATATATAGTATTACAATAAAAATAAATAAAGTTACAGTATGTTTCATAAAAATCGCGAATTAAAAGATTAATAAACTTTTGTTACTTCCAAAAAGGCCGCTAATTTAAAAAAAACGGGCCTTTTTTTTAAACATTTCTGAGAAGACAAAAGTAAAAAAAAAACTGACTAAATATTATACAAAGTGAAAATAAACTGAGGAAACCTTTTAAGAGAATGTTCTATGAATGTTTTTCTCCCAAATTTTTAAACATTCCGATTATATTTTGTGAATTTAAAAAAGTAACACATAAAATATATCCATTTGGCAACCACCTCATTTTTTAAGTCCGTTGATAAATGTTACCTCTTCGTACAGTTTTCAAAAAACCTGACTACTTAGTATTTCAAGCTTACAATACTTTTTAGTCACAGTGACATCATCAGACACAAAATTAAGACTAACTCTGTTAACAGAATACAAATGTATGATGACTCGCCTTTCCAAAATAGGTGCCGAATTCGCATAATTATAGACAAAAAGAAATATAAAAAGCAGTACAAGGCTGAGCACACCCGTGTATTAATAGGTTCGTACAATATCGATAATTTAATCCTGAATAAAGACTAATACGATAACATATTATTACCTTTTTTCGACTTCCAAAAGTAGAATCTTCTCAACTTATCTAATTATTGTTTATGAAACTGGCAATGTACAGTTTTGAATCGATTTTTACAAATCGAATGAGTTGATCTCGTCTTGATACCATGTTGATTTTGTGATGTATAAATCTGCTGTTTTTATTTGAAAATCATAATTGACTAAATACCAATATTAAATAAACCATTTTAAGACAGGATTTTAAGAGAACAAAAAATTAATATTCCCGCCAACACGCAGTATTACCAACATAATAAAACAAACTACGTTTCAATAAATCGCGCAGCAACTTTTCAGCGCTCCGCGTGTCTATGGGTACGTGTATTGTAAATATTCAAAATTCGAACGCGCAGGCCGGATCGAACGCGGGTCGCATTCAAATGGCCGTCTTATCTGCGTTTACCGCGATATAGTGCTGTTGTATTTGTCGATGAGGGTTTACTTTTTACTTCTTATTTTCGTTGAGGATGAGTTTAACATTCTACTTCCGTCTTATATTGGATTATTATATACACGAATTAAATATTAAACTGAATATAACTAGGACCCTATGGGGTCCAACCCGATTCGTTCCAACATTTGCTCCCTTTTTCACAGATCCAGTCGAGCTCGAGCTAACCAGTTATGCTTATCATAGTAGTCAGTGTAATAATTACAATGCCTAGACAAAATTTGTACATATTTTTATGACAGAATAACATAAACAAACAAACTGACAGACTGACAACACCATAGATATCATAGAATGTCCTGTAATTTCACTACCCTCTATCCTATCCCACCCTTCTAACTGACGCCACGCGCCATGCATACACAGCTGTTTCAGATTCAGAAACCCGGGAAGGAATTCCTCGATAAAAGAAAACATCGACAAATTCCACCCCTAGAAAGGGTAACAACACTTCCTCTAAGAAAATAGACATTTCTAGATCCCACCGCAGTGCAATGTGAATTATGCAACAGATGATACTATCCTTTTTTTTATTGTAAATAAAACATATCATCTCTTTTCGTCGACACGAGACACTAAAGATTACCTGTTCATTACCTTAATCTTGTTGACGGGTCTGATTTGGACATAAAATATTTCATCTTAGGCATTAAAATATACCCCCATAAAATTTGAGGTTGGCAACTCGATAACTAGTGGACACAGAATGCTAGCAAAGAGCCCTTGTCATTACATAATTAACGGAATAGACAATATAAGTACGTTGCGCATTTAAGTCTTTGTCATCATCATATTATTTTACAGATATTATTTTTAAAACTTATGTTGACAATAACACAGCGAGTTCGTTAATTTTCCGTTACTTATAAACACAGATAATATTAACGGAGATTTGTATTGATATTTTATTATATTATATTTATTGATATTTGATTAAAGAGTATGTTCGATCTTATCATAGCAGAGCGCAATAAATAAACTATTTGATTGTAAACTGTGTTTAATTTTATATACATACAGACACACTGAAAAAGCAATTATAACTTGTTTAAAACCGTAGTCGAATTGAACACACGTAAGTGACATGACATTGAAAAAGAAATTAGCAGCGGAGCAAAGTGTTGCTAGTACAATAAAAAACTAGAGAAGGGATGTGCTGATTATTTCCAACAGAGTAACTGTTTCATTTCTCGTGGGTTCTTCTCAGCAGATAACAACATTCCGAACCCATCATAAAAACATATTCAAAAGTAATAAATTCGTAAACAAATCTATTTAAATAAAGATAATTTGAATTTAATACCAGAAGCTATCGTATTCAGTTCTGATATAAGGCAATAATTGCCGCCCGATAGTTTTTAAAAATCTTTGATAATCATAGTTTTTTTTTTACTCACTAACTGGTATTCACCGTAAATATTTTTTAAATAGCTTATTTTTAAAGCGATGATGAGCACAACCTTCCCTTTTATCTTGCCAAATATTTTTATCCCCGGTCTAAATTTGCCATGCCTTTTCGAAGGCATCGAAGTCACTCGAACGACATAGTGGTCTCCCACGTACTGCAGACATAAGAAATATAAAATAATAATACTTGCTCGACATCTCGGTGATTAAATAACGTTATTTCCAAAAAACACTCCAGTGAACACTCGTCTAAAGTGATAATTAAAACGAAAACTCCTGTTTTACCTTTTTAGTCAACACGTCCCGCTGTTCGAGTGCTCGCTTTGCCCCTCTCAATTAGTTCAATTTCTCAAAACGGTGTTGCCAGCGTGGAAAAGATTTTTTTTTTGTCTCTGAATTGTGCATTAGGGGCATAGACACGTTTTAACTTTTAATTTGTCATCTGCATTGAAGAATATTCTGAGATTTCATATAAATATTAGGTATTATGAGCTATGTAAACCAATTAAATAAAAAAAAAAAATATATTATCCTAAATGCATAACTGACAATACTAACATCAAATGAATTTTGCACAGATTTTCAAGCTTACTGCGTTCAGTGCACACCCATTAGGAGTGTTAATACTAGTGCTGTCTACAAAATGAAACGATATCGATAAAAAAATATCAAGACTATGGAACTTTCTTCCACTGCAAATTAGTGAAAGTCAATCACTGAATATATTCAAGAGTAGGGGGCCTACCATGAAATGAAATTCCGAATTTTCGGGGTTAATTTCGTGTTTTTGTTCGTACCTAAATCGACCCAGTAAATGGGGCTTAACCTTTCATTCATCTTAAATCCTATCTTAATAGTCCAGAGGAACGATATTTTAATATTTTTAATAATTTTAAACGGCATGTATTTTGTAATTTTAACATTAAATTTCTATTTCGTTCGTCCCCGAAATTTCGGAAAAAATTTCATAGTAGGCCCTCTGATTAAAAGAGCATCTTCTGTCCTCATTAAGTTATTATGTCTATGTATGTATATGTACATATTTTGTATGTGAAGAGATATTTTTATGTTTATGTATATATGTATATGTATTATTAAAAACAGATATGTATGTATTTTGATTTTAAATATATGAGTTATTTTGTATATATGTCAACATATTTATTATTTCTTAATAAAAACAACTATACTGTTTCCTCCTATTATTGTACGCACACTGCCCGCTGGTAATTAATGCTCCTTTCCAGGAGTTTTTCCTTTCAGGGTTTGCTGGAAGAGAACTCTTACAGAGTTAAGCTCGCCTTAACTCTGTAATCTTTATTTAATATAAAATATGCTTGTAATTTTTTTTAATACAATAAATAATAAAAAAATATGTTTTCATATTTTGTCTGCTTTAACGGTATACGCTGGCGGAGCGCCAGTGAGGTATAGTAGGTGAAAAAGCCAAGGTAATTAGCCCATCGTGATGAATACACCTAGAATTCAGCACGACTCTTTCCTGACAGACCCGAGTGGAGGTCGACCTGACCTGAATATACCCTATATTGCTAATAGAACTATAGTTATGCCTCTATATTATTATTTAGTAGAATAAAAAATATATGCATATTATTGTATGCTTCTACACTGAAAATCAGAATGTTACATAGTTACTGATACAAAATATTTAAAGAAGATGTAAATTTAAATAAAACAGTACTTTAGTACTACCTGCTACTAAGTCCTGAACATTGTATCGTTAATTATTTATATTCTTTACTGCACTTGTAAATTACATTGTTAATACATTTATAAATATTGTGAGCAAGGGTGGACTTATCTCTGACAGAGATCTCTTCCAGTCAACCCAATGCAGTTAGAAAACATGTTGTTAGCAGACAGCTGAAGTGCTACAACTATTAATATTTAGTGTACATAAACAAATATACAGTTAAATAAAATATTAAGATACATAATAAAATATTACATAAATACATATACTATGAATAAATATAATACCTACTTACAATAGATGTTAAAATAAATGAATATACTACCTACAATAGAAATTTAGTTGAATGATTTTAAGGTTTGACAGTTCAATTATAAAAATGAAAAATTAAGATTATGACTCAAGGGAAAGAAAATGTAACTTCAACCTTTGAAAGAGCTAATTGAAGGGCTCTCTTGTATATGGGAAGAGAGTTTGTTCCATAATTGGGCAGCACGATACGAGAAAGAGTTGCCCATAAAATGTGTTCTACACAAATAGTTAAGTAAAATTCTTAGTAGGTACAATAATTCTCAAATTGTAAGTCTATCGGACTTGGAGACCCCGATTAGGGGTGTGCAACTCTAATTTATTCCATGCTCGTATCTGGCGTGAACTAAATTAGTTATGAACGTATAGTTATATAAGTTAGTCATCGAAGTTTCAGCAATATGTAATTATAATTAGGTACGCCACTATAAAAATTATTTATATTTAAAATTTATTAAATATTTTGAAATGTTACCACGTGTTTTGTTGACAACCCTAAGGACGCCAGCCATAGACTATAGAAATCAACCGGGAACAACTTTACCATAGATATAGGAATAAAGCGGTGAACTAGTATGTTAGTAACGTACACGTTTACAAATCAAATATTTTGCATAAATCGGCAATAACTGAGTAGCGTGGAAAGGTCGTGCGTGATTCAAATACAGTTTGGATGCTTAAGTCGATATATTGTCTATTCCCGACTTAAAAACAGCGGCAGCTCATTTTTTTTTTTTTTTTTTTGTATAATAGTTCTTTCCCAAAATAATGTACTCAATTTCCATTCAGAGGAAGATATGTCATAAAGTTAGCGTTTACGTGATAAAATTAGTATGGCATTAATATGAGCCATGGGGTGATAAGGAAGGGGGGGGGTGTTAATAATGGGGATTAACAAATACATCGCAAGCAATATAAGATATATTGCTATCAGGTCGATCTCCATCAATTATATAATTATTAAGTGAGGACTAAAGGCAAAGGAACTATTTCTATACAACTATGTATACTGATCAAATCATACTTCAATAAAACAATGTAATATGTTCTGTTCAATTTGTCAATCGATAAATCTCGAGTAAACTTATTTGCTTATTTGGTATTCAGTGGCCGTTTTGTTTTCTTCTTCTTTTTTTTCTTTTTTAAGTTTTTTTTTAATACTACTTAGAATGGCAAACAAGCAGACGGCCCGCCTGGATAGACGTTTTACAATTTTTTTTTAATTATACATGACCACGGATACAGGTCCTTCAATTGCCAACATTTTATAATTCTTTTTACCAGGGTTACCATATGTGATTTTTTATTTTTACCCAAATGTTAAATATTTTTCTCCGAATTAAAACGTTTTTACCTAATTTCTTCTCTATAACTTCCAATTTTACCTAATCACAAAATTGTATCTGTTTTCAACTACATTTCGCCATGTACTACAAAGTAAATAAAAAAAAAAGCGTTCTTTCCTACGTTTCTACGTTAACCTTCTCTTACTATCTCCTTCTTTTATTTCATCGCCTGTTTTGTTACCTTTATTGATATATTTGATATATATTATTGTATTTATATACTATTATATAGTTCACAAATTCGAAAACTATAAAAAACACCCACATTTCTTCAAGCCCATTTCACTTTTCTCCAAGAGTTTCATTTCTCCAAAATTTTGCGAACGGAAATTCTTTATTCAAATTTACGAAAATATTTATTGTTACCCTATTCCCTTTGGCCGCAACAGAATATCAGTGCTTTGCTATTTTGAGAGCGAAGCAATAAACTGAGTTGTGACCATTTTGTATTGTTATGGCACACGCATGAAAGAAAATTGTGCTTGGCTTTATGTATTTTTTTTATTTAATCATTTATGTTATCTCGTTTTTATGTATATGTTATAATTTGTGCTGTAAGTAATGCAAATAAATTATCTATCTATCTGTCAAAGCTGGCCATTATAGGCTTTATGCCGGTAAAGGGCCAGTAGCTGGGATACAGTTTTTTTTTAAACTGCCGGTTACGAAGCCAAATTTAAAATGTGCATAAAACATCTCTTCGTTTATTGTTATGTGTGTACAAATGAAGTCGTTTCTTCAATCGACTTCAAAAAGAAGGAGGATCTTAATTCGGTTATATTTTTTATGTTTCTCACCCCATAACTCTGTAAGTTTGTAAATCAAATTGAAAAATTGTTTTCCTATCTCAAAAGATATAGTTTAGTCCCAAAAAATCTATCAAAATCGATCCTATAGTTAAGTTTTTAAATCAAAATAACTAGTTATAATAATAATAATAATAATATTTATTTAATTAGACTACATAAGGCCCATTTTGTTAGTTACAAATTGACTTAACCTATGTTAGTAAATGAGCGGTCATAACGCTCTTACATTGATAACCTGTCCCACCCAATATTTTATATGTTATACCACAGTTATTAGTTTCAAGCTACGGTGCAGGATCTATTGCCGTCCCGGCCAGTGACGTATGTGGTCGCACTTACTGTTTGCTGTAACAGAACGTATTTACAAAACTTCCGCTCATGAAACTGGTTAGTACAAACATTAACTAGTTCATACTGGCATAGTTGCGTTAATCAATAAGTAAAATCAAATTGTTGTGGTCCAAGAGTGGTGGTTTTTTGGAAGTTTAAAATACAAAAACACTAATAAATATGCAGACGAATTGAGAACTTTCTACTCTATGACATTTTTTAAAAAATAAAATGAGAATGTATCTTTTTTTTAAATTCATACAACTTAGAATGGCAAACAAGCTGACGACCCACCTGATGGAAAGTGGTAACTGTCGCCTATAGACATGAGCAGTACCATAGACATAACAGAGTGTACTGTTTCGCCCATGATACCCCCCATGCGTTGCCATTCATGAGGACTCAGGTGTTATTCCTCTGTACCCTGTAAATTCACGCCATATACCACTCTTCAGACCGAAACACACTCATGCAAACACAACTGCTTCACGGTTGAAACACGAATCGGACAGAGGTACCCAAGCAATCGACTTTTGTACAAAGTCTCCCTCTTATCTTATAATTGAACTATTACTTGACTTTATTCATTTATTTAACGTTTTATTGCCTAAAAAACATAATAATAAACAATTCAAGTAAAATACAGTAGTATAAAGTACAGATTCAAATATATACCTAAAGGTGCAAAAAGGCGGTCTTATCGCTAGGGCAATCTCTTACATTTATAACGTCTTTCATCTTATAACCTCTGGTTAAAAGAACATATAGAAGTGAGTAGGTGGTGCAAGAGCGAATTAATAAATTTTACGTACACAAAACATAAAAACCTGTAATGCACAATAACGTCAAATACATATTGTTCACTAAACTACTTATTATAACAAATAATTTATTCATTATGTCTTCATTATGTTAATTATGTATTGAGTGCTTGAAACTAATAGAAATTGACTTCTGACTACCCTTCTTCTAAATAGCGAATATAACGAACGCAAACAATGTATTTGATCTATACTTCTTTCTTTTTTTTTTATTATTTTTTTTTTTACCACCTTTGGCCACAACAGAATATCAGTGTTTTGCTCTTTTAAGGGCAAAGCAAAAAGCTGAGTTGTGGCCATTTTGTATTACTGTGGCACGCGCATGAAGAAAAAAAAATTGTTACTAATTTTATGCATTCTGATTTTTTTTTTTAATTTTTTGTACATGTATCTTTTTTTTATCTTTTTTCCTTTGCATTTGTGTATTTTGCTGTTTGTATGCTGTAAGTGATACAAATAAATTATTTATTTATCTATCTATCTATCTATCTATCTATTTATACAGAAATATATATAGTACAAGGAAATATACCGAATCTTTACTAGATTGGTAAAAAGACTAATGGTAAAAAGACAAAGCAAGAAAGGAAAAGAGTAACTACAGTGAAAGAAAATAAGATTTGACTTGTTCTTTAAACGAAGCCAAGAACTAGGCACTCCGTATACAGAAATAATAAGGTTCATTGTGATGTGAAAAAATTTTTGCAGGTTAATAGTGCCTGCATGGGGGGAAAGGGATTGTTAGCACTAGAGTTCGACATTGCTAGCAATATGCCATATCAGGTCGACCTCCACGTGGTTCCTCCTGAAAACCATCGTGAACAATTCTTGTTGAATTCGTCACGATGGGTTAACTGACCTGCTTCATCCTCATCTATCATCACTCACTGGTGTCCCGCCGGTGTATACCGATAGCGCGGGTGGGGTTACCATTCCATTATCACCCATTAAAAAAAAATAGTGCCTGCATACCTGATATTAAATATTTTATTATGTATATATTAATAATAATAATAAATGTCGAGTCTTAAATGGTTACGCTCACTAAAACCGTAACAGTCCACCAGTCTACGACTACCCCAATAGAGATTACAGTCGTGAGTGTATTACGTCAAATCCACTAATGATATTAATGCTGACAAAATAACTGTTATTTGAGATATATTTATTAATCTTTACTACATCTAGATAGTGAAAATGGCGGACTTAACACCATATGGCGTTATCTACCAGTCGACTGTAGACAGGAATAATAGAAAATTATTAAAATATTACAGTGAACGCTCTATATAATATAACCAATTTCAATAAAAAAAAATCTTATTGGGAAAAGTTGCTTATAGGAAAAAAAGTAGTATAAAAATACTTACCGTCTAAAAAATATTTTTACTCATTCTTTTACTAACAAAGCTGAGTAGAATAAATAAAATATAAAGAATGTTGCTTATAGAGAACTATGCTTATATATACATATACATATATACATATATACATATATACACATATATATATATATATCCATTTGGTCATAAATTGCTAATGTAATTTTTGAAGCTTCATAATAACTTAGTAATCGCTAACGCTTGTACTTTGGACCGTTCAATTAACTCAACTGTTTTGGAATCCATTACGGGCACTTAGTAGTTTAAAACGAAAGATATTTAAAAGGTGTTAAACTATATAATTGTGTTAATAATGTGTGTTTGAATAACAACCCGTTGCGTTTGTCTTCGGTATGGAAACGATGACGCGTAAATCAGCGGGTCTACCATGAAATGAAATTCCTAATTTTCGGACTCAATTTCGTGTTTTTGTTTATACCAAAATCCGACCAATAAATGGAGTTTAACATTTCGTTCGTCATACATCCTATCGTAAAAGTCCAAAGGAACGATATTTTAACATTTTTAATATTTCCATCGGCATGTATTATGTATATTTTTTTATACAACTTAAAATGCCAAACAAGCTGACGGTCCACCTGATGGAAAGTGATAACCGTCGCCTATAGACATAAGCAGTTCCATGGACATAACAGTATACTGTTTCGCCACACACAACTGCTTTACGGTTGAAACACGAATTGGGCAGAGGTGCCCAAGCAAATGACTTTTATACAAAATCTCCCTCTTGATGTTAAAAGAGGGAGACTTTGTACAAAAGTCGATCAGTTGGGCCTTCAGCTTATATGCCATTCTAAGTTGCATAAAAAAAGGTCCGTGCGGCAATTAGCAGAATGGCGCCTTAGAAACGACCACATTATTTTTAAGTCAGTTACAGCTGTAATTTTTGAGAATTAAAAGCTACTTCCGTAAACAGACTTTTTGAATCTTACTGATTTATTATAGTACTCGTTCTTACCCGTGACTTTGTCCTCATCGCCGGCATATATTGATAAACCGGGTAAAAAACAAGAATTTTCTCCCGCGAACGCTCAGGCTGTGGAATGAGCTCCCTGCCGCGGTTTTCTCTAAAGACTACAGTATGAGGTTCTTCAAAAAGGGTGTATTAAGGTTTCTTCTGGGTTGGCAACGCGCACGTGACATCTCTAGTATTGCAGGCGTCCATAGACTACAGTGACCGTTTACCTCAACAGATAAGCTGTTTGCTTGCTTGCCATTTTTTTAGTATAATATAAAAAAAAACAACATATTTCATACCGACCAGTTTAAATGATAACAAACAAACTCACATTCACATTTATATAACATATTAGTAAGAAAAGGAAGTAAGGATAGACAGTATGACCCGACTGGACCTTAATTACATTAAAAATAAACCTTTCCGCGCCGTGCCCAATCGACTGTAACATTACGGTTCCGAAAACTCAGCACCCGAACGGATCAAACCCAAGGAATTCTCTTCAGCATCTGCAGTCTGACCCTTTGGAATTTATGGTAATATTTGTTAAATAATTGAGGAGCTCTGTATTAAGAAACAAAATTTTGTATCCGGCGAAATGGTTGTTATGTAGGGAGTGGAAAAGTCGATGTTTTCGGGGTGCGTATTATCGATAATTATAGATGCTTATAACTATAACCAGCGGCATCTCGTACTAACAAAACAAGTAAATTTGGTTAAAAAAAAACCAGTAAATTATTTAAATTTAGAACGCGGCACGATGTCAAGTAAATTATATATATATATGTACATCGCAACAAGCAAGATTTTTCTCAACAAAAAAAAGCTTCAATCAGAACAAAAATTATCTGTAACTAAACCAAGATCGCAAAAAGGATTATCAAAATTAAATCAAAATTGACGACGTGATTGCATTACGTACAAATACAAAAAAAAGAATTTAAGAATGCCTCTTTTTGCAAGTCTCTTATAAAGAATAATTAATACTAAAATTTAAAACTTTAAATTCATAAATAGCACACTTACACTTAACACAATAGTAGCTAACTACTTTCTATGTGAAGTCTTAAATAAACACAAAGACAATGAGTTTTTATGTCAACAAACGACGACCTAAGATTTACACAAGTGTTCTGTTAAATAGTCAAACGGGTTAATACCAAAAAACAAATTTCTGTATTGTACAGCATCAGATGCATAGGGTTCGATGTAGATAGACAAGTGACAGTGTCGATGTTTTTTATCGACACTTGAAAATATTTATCATAAATATAAACCGTAAAGCAGTTGTGTTTGCATGGCTGTGTTTCGGTTTGAAGGGTGGGATATGGCGTGAATTTACAGGGTACAGAGGAATAACACCTGAGTCCGCAGGAATGGCAACGCATGGTGGATATCATGGGCGAAACAGTATACTCTGTTATGTCTATTGTACTGCTCATGTATATAGGCGACGGTTACCACTTTCCATTAGATGGGCCGTCAGCTTGTTTGCCATTATAAGTTATATAAAAAAAAATCATTCAAAAAATTATATAATAAAGTATATAGGAATATGCAATGTTAAAAATAAATGTATAATTATAACAAATGTAAAATACTAAAGTACATTACATAGTTACTAGCTTAGCTGTCATAAAAATATTTCGTTTATCGAAACAAAGCTTGATTTGACAATTTTAACATAGTATAACTTCTTCATGGATCTTTAGTTTGTCATAATATTTATAGTAAATTTAAATAGTAAATAAATGTAGTAATTTCTCAGTTTCACGAAGAAATAAATCTGGATAATACCAATAATTGTTCAGAAGGATACTACTTAGCTACTTCGAACAACTAACATATAAATAATGCACTACGTCTGAACAGTAAGTGAATAAACACGAAAGTCCTTTGTGATAGTAGAATTAAAATTTACAATCGATAGTCGAAAATATCGACATAAGTACTGCTCTAGTCCCAACATTTCCATGTAGGTCGCATAAAAACAACATTTTCGCTCTCCACCCCGAAGCACATCTGCTCAAATATTGAGTTGCCACCCCGAATAACATATCGGGGAGCACGATCGCTTCTTGTCATATTTATGTTAAACTAGCCATTTCTAGTGACTGTGCTCGTTGGTACATGCTTTTTTGTAACGAATAATACAGCATGCGGATTTGATAATAGCATATCACTAAAATGGTATGCTATTATCAAAGCCAAAAAACGCTTGCAACTACGTTGCCAGTATCGAGTTCCTAATCTAAAATAACAGGCTTATGCTTTACAAATGTAGTGTTTAAATGTTTTAGGTAATCGATTAATCATTTCATCATCATATCAGCCATTAACTGTCCACTGCTGAACACAGGCCTCCCCCATAAAGGGGGGTTTTGCCAGTAGTTGTCACGTTTGGCAGCCGGGTTGGCAACCGCAGTTTGGATTTGGTGATGTTTCAAGATGAACTTCCTTTATTTGCGTAAACCTGTAATTAGGTTTTAGTCTTAAATGTTTTTTTTTTTATTATGAAATTTTCCAGCTTTTGGTTTTTCTTTAATAAAAAATAAAATAAATATTACAATTAATTTTTTTACCTGTAACTTTGTCCCGACCGGGATATCTTCATTAACTGAGATAAAAGTAGCCGATTTCTTTCTACATTCTATACAGTACGTGTATACCAAATTTCATAATGACTAGTTACAACGCCGTTAGTTACAACGCCGTTAGTTACAACGCCGTTAGTTACAACGCCGTTAGTTACAACGCCGTTAGTTACAACGCCGTTAGTTACAACGCCGTTAGTTACAACGCCGTTAGTTACAACGCCGTTAGTTACAACGCCGTTAGTTACAACGCCGTTAGTTACAACGCCGTTAGTTACAACGCCGTTAGTTACAACGCCGTTAGTTACAACGCCGTTAGTTACAACGCCGTTAAGGCGCTATATAGTAACAAACAAATAAACAAACACACTTTCACAATTATAATATTAGTAAGGATTATATGAAAATAGGTAATAAGTCTCCACAAGTAAAATATTTGCCTTAACAGAAGCCATATAAATATTTTTACGTTTTATATATATATATATATATATATATATATATATATATATATATATATATATATATATATATATATAGTAATTTTTATCTGTGAGGTTACTCACATTATTGTATGAAGGTGCCATCCTGATACTAGAGGTTGGTAATATATAGCAATATCTATATATATTAGTTACAGTATCTATATTTTGACCAAACAACGGATGTATTAAATATTCGTTACCTAATATATGTTAGTTCATTTCATAAATTGGCATTCTTTATTTATGTATTTATATAATTATTTATTTCATGATAGTTTGTTTTCCTTGTGCTTATAATTATTTATATATGTCCTAGTATTACGTATATATTTAACATATATGCATGGGATTATATATTGAAGTATGGTTAATGATTATGTGTATATTTTTTATTTGATAAGGGTACTTTTTTAATTATACAGTATTATCACACCTACTTGTACAACAATTAGTCCATTAACTTAAGGTTGTCTTAAAAAGATTGCTCTTAGCAATAAAACCGCCTTACTGTACTTATACAAATGTATCGTTGTGATTGTAAATTTTTCCTGCTTATTTTCTATATTGTATAATACAAATAAAGTATACTCATTCATTCATTCATATATTTCTATTATATAGATAAATATTTAATTTATTAAAACTTTCACATTCTGTATTAATACTTCGTTATTGAGAAAAAGAAAACCTCATTTACAGCATTTCCTCAGTTCCAAATTCGAAAAGTTATTATTGGCTACTTAAATCTATAGTACATAAAAAGCCAAGCATTCACAAACAAAGCGTCGCCCGCCCTCGAAGAGCCGCGTCAGCATCCCGATCCAATTTCAAATTTGAATTTCGAAACTGTGGGACGCTTCCGGGATAGGTGTACGGGATTTTGGCAGAATTGAGCAAAGGAGACACCATTGGGTTCTGTATATGAAACAAAGGACTGATACACATACAGCTATTTGTTGCTCTTTATATTTTAAACACCCTAAGACACACAACACACAAAAATCACCCGCCTTTCATTTTAAATTTTATCATGGAAGACTGGATATCGTCTGGAACTCCAATTTCAACATAAACTTTTCAATTGTTAAGCCTGACTTGCCTTTTCGTTTTTATTAAAATTGGAAGGAACAATTTATGCATATTCATTGGCGATTTTTATGACATCCAATAAGGATTATCGGTATGGTTGGGTATAATTGAGGAACTGAGATTTTCTGTATATATCACTTTTAATGCAAATAATAAATAAGTACAGAGTGATTTAACATCAGTCATCAACAACATGACATAACAACAAAGTGACGTAACGTATGAAAAGATTGAATGTGAAAGAAGCGAAAGAGGTTTGTTTGAATCGAAGCATTTGGCGTTCCATTGTTTCTGCCTACCCTAATGGGAGACAGGCGTGACAGATATGTATGACTTAACATCATTGCTGAGCCGAAACTATTAAAATTATAAAACTTGACAATGGTGTCAATTCTGAATACCATTTTCTATCTCTATTAAAACTTTAATCATATCGAAATGATCATTCTAACAACCAGTATCAACAATTTTTTAATAAAATTGAGTCAGAATTGCTTTACATTTAATTCTTGACGGTCCATATAATAGTTTTGCTAAACTATCAAATTAAAATTGGAATTTTAGAGTCGTCAAGAATCGAACGCGATATATTATTCTTTGTATGACGAAATGAAAAAAAAAAGAAAAATTTTCATGTCAATTTTTAAAAGACTATTATAACAAGTAAAAAGAACACATTTTAAAACAAAAATCCAAAAACTTGCACCATACGGTCATTACATTATATCTGCTATAATAATCATAGAAGGAAAGCCTTAACAACAGAAAAATACAAAACGAGGAAAAGAACTGATAGTTAATAAATAATGCACAATATTGTACGGAACCCTAAACAGCCACCTTCCCCACCCCCGCTTGTCTTTTGTTCGTTGGGAAAAGTTTTAATTTCACCGTAACGCAACCTCTACTCCTGGTCTGGTAGCCTGGTACTTTATTCTTTCAACTTCTGGTTTGATCGATGGTTCAATCAAACTTCATGAGCATCTTGGTCAAATGTTTACACTATTTAGAAGTCTTTTTTATAACGGATTTCGAAAATCGCCTTGAATTTATGGACAAATCAATTAGTTAAATGTAACTTTGACTACAATTACTACAACAGTCGAGAAAATAACTTTGAGGCTTGAGTACATCTGGGATCTGCCCCTTAATCTAGTAAATATCAAATTTGGGCGAATATAAAAACAAGGAAATATCCTCCTCTCTTTATTGTTTCACAGCCCACGCAGCAACGTGTTTTCATAATAGTATCAGGTCAATAATAAATCAAGACTGTTGTCTCTGCCCGAAACCCATAACTTGTGGTTTAACGTTATTAAAATCTGTCCATAACTCTGGTACGCCAATTATTCGGCCGGCCAAGGCGTCACTTGTCCGTAATGGCCACCGTTCCCGCCTTTTTCGCTGTCAAAGCACTTTTTTCGCGGGAAAGCAGAGTAGAAATATTCTTGAGACTGCAATCTGGATGGAATGTGTAATAATTTCTTGTCTTTACAGTTAGCAAATACTTCTAGAGATGGAAATATTAAAAGATTATTTATTCACTTTAAGTACGTTCTTAGCTAAATAACTAAGTAATTGCTTATCTACTGATTCTTTAGCGATAACTTAACTATAAATACTAGTATCTTAAATTATTTAGATAGTGTCTGCATACAAATGCTTCATCAAAAACAGGTGAACTTTTTTATTCATGTGTGTGTGAATAGGGTTACCATAACGTATATGGAAAAAAATATATTGTAAGGTTCAGTTGGCAGAATAATTGCGTTACTTTGCAAAAGCGTCTACTTTTTTAAATTTAACTCCTACTCGAAATTGACGACGATAAAAATAAAAAAGTGTACAGAGATGGGCCGTCTCAATATATACCCATTTTTTTCAATTTAAAAAGTACATTTTACTTCGCGAACATCAGGCTTGAACCATGGTAAAACGCACCATGATACTGATAAACAATGTTCTATAGACATATTAAATTGAAAATAATTAAATTTAAAACGCGGAATTGTGTTTTGTAAATGTAGTTTCGTAACAAACAGGATTTTTCTCCACAAAAAAGAAACAACCGTCACAAAATTTCGAGAAATTACTCTGATACGTTCGTGTTTCTATCATTAAGCAGTTGGGTTTACATGGCTGTTTCGTTTGAAGGGTGGTACCATGATCATCATATCAGCTTCTAACTATCAACTGCTGCACATAGCCTCCCCCATAAGGGGAGATTTGCCAGGCGGGCTGGTTGGCAGGCGGGTTGACAACCACAGTTTGGCTTTTGATGGTGTTTTAAGAGGAACGCTGCTGCCCATCGCTCGCCTTCTTTAGTCGCCTCTTACGACACCCACGGGGAAGGAAGAAGTGGCCTATTCTATACCAGGACCGCATCTACCAGAGGGAGACTTTGTATAAAAGTCGATTTTGCTTGGGTACCTCTGTCCCATTCGTGTTTCAACCGTGAAGCAGCTGTATTTGCACGGCTGTGTTTCGGTTTAAAGGATGGGATATGGCGTGAATTTACGGGGTACAGAGGAATAACACCCGAGTCCTCAGGAATGGCATGGGGGGTATCATGGGCGAAACAGTATACTCTGTTGTGTCCAGGGCCTGCTCATGTCTATAGGCGACGGTTACCACTTTACATCAGGTGGGCAGTCAGCTTGTTTGCCATTCTAAATTGTATAAATATATATATAATTCTAATATAAATAAAAACTATACACATATAATGCTAGAATTCCTTCGAGATTTTATTGTACTAAATAGACAATGGATGAATATATTCTTGGAGGTTAGTAGGCTAATGCAATTAAAATAACATATCAATCACAATTTGAACTTAATAAATTTATTAACGGCCATAATTTGATGCATAAATTATGTCCAAAGGTGATAGACAAGCTATAAATTAGAAAGTTCGCATATTAATAAATTCATACGTTTATAGCCTCTGGGCATTTTTTCACAAGAGTATCATAATCGCGTCCTAGATTAGTGTCTTGATAAATGCTGACAAGTGTGAGTTTTAGCCGCATAATAAGGGTTCCGTACTAAATTATATTCATATTATATATGGGAAATAGAAATAGAAAAAGCTGGTCAGAAAAACTAACGAATGAAAAAGTCCTGAAAAGAGTGAATGAGAAACGAACATTAATTAAAACAATAGAGAATAGAAGAGGCAAAATGCTGGGCCACCTTATACGACATGACGATTTTTTAAGAGCATAGTAGAAGAAAAAATAGAGGGCAAAAGAGGAAGAGAAAAAGCAAGGAATAACTACATGGGACAGATAAAAGAAACACTAGGTGTCATGTCGTAAGTCATAGGGAGGTCAAGGATATGGCCTGGGATAGAGCTGGCTGGAAGAAGATGCATGAATTACTTGCACCGACAAGAGGAAACTCTTAAATGAAACGCTATACAATAAAACCCGAGTAAAAATGAAAAATTCGAAATAAAAGGCCTATATATTTGTATATAAAACAGTTACATCTCATCGCATTAGAAACATATTAAATTATCAGTGTTTCTCTACTATATTATGCATGCATTATACATATTAACCTTCCTCTTGAATCACTCTATTTATTAAAAAAAAACCTCATCAAAATCGGTTGCGTAGTTTTAAAGATCTAAGCATACATAGGGACAGACAGACGGGATGTGACTTTGTTTTATACTATGTAGTGATGATAAAATCGAAGAACCGACAACCGATACGGAAGAAAGGTTCTTGAATGACACAACCCCATACGGGCAAACGCAATGTAGGACGATCCCCCCCCCCCCCCCCCACCCATTAGATGGAGTGACGACCTCAAATACATTGCAGGAAGTCAATGAATGCAGGTAGCTCAGGGCCGTTCCCTATGGCAGTCTATGAAGGAGGCCTGTGTCCAAAAGTGGACAAATAATAGCTGAAATGACGATGACGACGACACGATGATGACGACGCCACGATTGGCAGACGAGTTGGCAACCGCAGTTAGGTTTTCATGATGTTTTAAGAAGGACAACATAACCTTCAAGAAATGAGCATATTCCTTTTTAAAAGGCCGGTAGCACACCTGCAATGCCGCTGGTGTTGTGGGTGACCATGGGCGGCGGTAGTCACTTACCACCAGGTGAGCCGCATGCTCGTTTGCCCCCTGTGTTGTAAAAAAAAAGGATACTGCTGCCCATCCCTCGACCATTGAATTTTTATATTTATATTGTTTAAATTTATATTTCTTTAAAATGTAAATTTCTATTTATATATTTATATACATATAATAAAACTGTAACTAAATATTTGTAGTACAAACTACCGTACCTACAAAAAAAAAAAGTTTTTTGTCAGCCTTGGCACCTTAATGACACAATTAAATTAAATACACTTGAAATTTGTTCTGTACATAATGAGTCTTTGGGATGGAGAAGGACATAGGCTTATTTTTAACCCATCCTGCTCATGTAGACGAAGTCGCAAGTGATAATTATTATAATAAAATTAGTTATAACGCGCGACTTCTTCCGCGTGAATATATATATTTTTTTAATAATAAATAAATAATATAATAAATATTATTCAAGTAATTTCAATAATGTTTAAGTTAAGCCGTGTGATCCCAGCATAGAATACCCCCCCCCCCTCCTCCTTCCTATCCTGTGGGTGTCGTAAGAGCCAACTAAGGAGGGCGAGGGACGGACAGCGGCATCCCTCATAAAACATCTCTAAAGCCTGACTACGGTTTCCAATCCGCCTGCCAAGCGTGGCGACTACTGGCAAAGCTCCCCAAGGAGGAGGCTTATATAAAGCCGTGGACTTAATTTGTGGCTGTAGCCACTCATACACTTTTTTTTTGATGGGTGAAAATGGCATGGTAACCCCGCCTGCGCTAACGGGATACGCTGGCGGAGCACCAGTGCAGGGTGATAGATGAGAATGAAAACAGGTCAGTTAGCCCATCATGATGAATTCATCAGGAATTAACCATGACAGTTTCCAGGGAGAACCGCGAGGAAGTCGACCTGGTTGGGTATATTGCTAGCAATGGGATTCTCAGTCTCCATTACTAACAATCCCTTTTCCCCCTGCCACTCATACATTAAAGAATTCCTTTTGAAAATACACTTCAGATCCTGAGGGGATAAAAAACATCACTACAAAAAATATCTTAAAATTCCTATCATTGAAAGGAATTAGCAGCAAACTTTAAAAAAGGAGGAGCACAATAGATTGACAAATAAACTGGCAATCCATCTGATAAAAAATGATCACTGTTGCCTATAGACATAAACAGCATCATGGGCAACACAGAATGCTTATGGTACCCCTTATAGTATTTAATAATGATAGGGACAATAACGGGTCATTGTCCATTAAACGAACATTTATACACAATAGGAGCCACAGACAGCCCTCTATGTCGAGGCTGTTTCGACGCCGAAGAAACGGCTGCTCACGTAATCCTGGAATGTGAGGCTGTGGCCCATCAACGTTTAGAAATCCTCGGAACGATGAGGTCGCTCCGTGAGGCCTGTGAAGAACCCAGGAAGCTTCTGCGCTTCTGGGCGGAACTAGGTTGGCTGCACTAGCCACGACTCATACGCACAATAATATAATGAGAAGCTAAGCGCGGAAAATAGTCTTTTTCACATTCACATTTCACATTCACCCTTTATAGTATTGCCATTCCAGAAGACTAATAATGAAATGAGAAGACATTTTTTATTTTTATTTTACATGAGCTTTTTTTTTTTAAAGCAGTACTATTTTTAAATGTAACTATTTACATGCACAAGTAAATAGATATATTTCCAAGATTTTGAAAATATGCCAAGTCGATAGACAAATAAAGCCCATTATGGACAGAACTGTAATATATAATAATATACTAAGCTATATATATTACAGCCAGCTGCCATAGACAGCAGCTGCTTTTTTTTTCATAGTTATGTTGGTCTCTGGGAGTTTAATTCTTGTTATTGGATATGGACAGTGAGGTACCTAAAGTGAGAGAGCACATTCTTTTTACATTTAAGGAATTTACATAACTTATTGTATTATAATAAAGTGTGGTTATCAAATTTATAATTTTTTCTTTATACAACTTAGAATGGCAAAAAAGCTGACGGCCCACCTGATGGAAAGTGGTAACGGTCGCCTATAGACATGAGCAGTACCATGGACATAACAGAGTATACTGTTTCGCCCATGATACCTCCCATGCGTTGCCATTCCTGAGGACTCAGGTGTCATTCCAGTTCCACTATTTGATTGACAGCAGCAATAATTTAATATAACATATTTGTACTCATTAGCTCTCTTAGCATCAGCTCTGCAGTCTTATTATACCATAACATATAGCAGCTAAAGTGGGTGCCGCAGAATCTACGGGTTCCATAAAATAGTCACCTGGGTTCCTCAAATTGATTTATACAGTGAAACAATTTCATATTTCACAATAAAAGTTAAAGGAAACTATAAAGTGCTATACTTTTAAAATATTGCTAATAAAAGCTTTTGTTATTATTTAAATTACAGTGTTTTTTTATTTATAATCATTTGATATAGAGTTCCATAAAATAAATGGTATATTTGCTGGGCATTCCATTATCTTAAAAGTTAAGGAACCCCTGGCAGATAGTGCTATGTTAGTCTGTATATTTTGGTCATTTAACAAAAGTATTTCTTCATTATATCAGCCATATTTAAATTACCCAGTACTGAATGATAATATATAATATATTATAGCTAATTGTGATCACTCAAAAATTACTAAAGAAATATGCATAATATGCCTTTCTGATTCAAATCAAATCATATTTATTCGCTTGCTACATGGTACAATAAGATGTTACATACATATACAGGCACATAACATGCAGCACCCCATGATTAACCATTTATATTAATACTATAAGTTTTAAACACCAGTTTAGGACACCAGAGGTAACAGATAAACTTTCATATTTATAATATTAGTAAGAATATATCATATGAAGCTATAATATATTCAAGAAATATTTAAAAACAAACAAATTAATATTTATATAAGGAAAAAATTAATTAGACAGACATGAAATGTAACAAAGATTCTAATAATAAGTGACTATATTATTTTTTTTTAAGTTTTTACAAATGGTTTACAATCACACTGCTCCCATATTAAATTTTATATTATAAAATTATCTGCCATTTATTGCAAAGCAACATCTTATAGCATTAAGCTATGAAATCACATGGTTGTTATTTTAACAATTTTCAACCAATTTCAAAAGATTACAATTTTAATGAGAGACTAATTTTTATGTTTTAAAATTATTTTATATTTCAGATATAGGTATTTTTTTTTATAATTAGCATTTTTAGAATTGTAAAGATGATGGTCATAATATTGATTCCAACAAATTTCATTTATGATCATTTAACATTAATCATATGCTCACAATTTTAAAGTATCATTGTATATTCTGCTTTCTGAACAACACTTAAAAATAAAAAAAAAATAAAATAAAACCTAAAAACCAATTATTAAATAAAATCACACTAAAACCCTTAACTCAAAGTAGATAATGTTAACGCTTACCAAAAAAATATTTTTTTTAGTTAATCAGATAAAATTATTTATAAAATAAAAGAAAAAAAAGCAAAGACGTCATTAATAGATATTAGAAAGAAGCATAATTTATTATTGCATGTTTTTTCTTATTCTATTTTAATTTTTTTTATGGAGTTTATATTTCATAGTGCTGCCAGAATCCAAAAAAAATTACAAACTAGCCGATAATCGATTATGATCTTAATATAATAAGTTAGAAAGAAGAAAGCGCAATAACTAAACCACGTGGAGCGCCAAGGTCGAATTTATGTTTTCAACTTGTCAAGCGCGGCGTGTGATAAATTAATTCTACGGGCCGTTATCGTTGTATATGCTGAATGAATTCCGACCTTAATCCCTGCCGACAAGGAAACATTTTCAACGCGCAACAAGCCCACGCATAGTCGCCAACCCAGGCAATATATCTTGAGCCGTGTACTGCCCGTGACAGTTCGTAAACAAACTGGAGCTACCGCAACAAAGGGCGACTGTCATTTTGCACAGTAAATATCATCGTCAAGCTAAATTTAAACCAGCTTACGTTCTTTCGTCATCTCAAAATAATATAGTTATTTATATTGTAGATTCACCCCTGTATCACATTCATGTTAATATTAGTTTATTCTAACTAGTCTATTAACTTACCAGAAGAAAACAACACAAGGTTGGATAATGTTGCAGAGTCATCTGTAGTACATCTTGCACATATCGATCACAATCAGATTGCAGTCTCTCAAAAACACTAGTAAAAAAAAGGAAGAGGTTAGCACCAAAAATCTATGATATTCGTATATATATGTATCATTTAACACTTCTAAACGTTCAGTTTATATAAATTTGATCAGAGATTAATACACAACGCGTTAGTTGATGATGTCTGCTCGTAAAATGAATCACAATCAAAATAAAAATAGTCTTACAGACGCTGCGTCGACCGCCGCGCCGCTGTCTGTCTGCCGTGCTGTCAATATTCGTCAAAACGAAAATGGCGACACCCTCGACAGAATACGATCAGCGCCGGCCTGCTAGCCAGTGACCTCTCTATCAAAAACCGAGTGTGAAACAAGGATAGCGAATCATCGTGTTGTCTTCAACCCGTCCGGACTGATTTGTGATGTCACGCCCAACAGCGTAACGTTTTGCGTAATTACATGTTCTTGATGGTCTGTAAACTTGTTTTAATAACGTTAATTTACGATCGTTTCGTATGTGAATTCATCAGATGAAAGTGTCGGTCATGGCATAGGTTAATTATAGTATAACGTAACATTATTTCTGTGTAATACGTCTTTGCGCATGTTAAGCCCATCCCACTACTCAATATCTGTCGTGAGGTCACCTCCTACTTCTTCTTATTTTATTCAGTACTATTTTTTTCAGATGTTCATCTCAGCTGCATTAATTCGATGACTCCAACAGTCGCAATGCAGTTTGATTAATAATGAAGTCAGACAGGAAATATTCACGTTCTAGTTAATTATTGCAATGTCCTTTCAATAACTACGTTGTTCAATAATTGTTAGTTTAAATTCTAATATTATACAGAAAGCTCAAGAAACAATATATATTTATTATAGTAAATTATAAAATATAATGTAATAATTATATGAGCAAACTCAAAAATAATCTACTTATGCACTCTTAAAAAAAGCAATTATTTTAATTATTATAATACTTCGGTAACATTTATAAAATATGAATAAATACATAGTTAAAGGTTTTTAATATATACTTAATTAAATATAATGCATCAATAATAGTAATAAAAAAATATGTTCTATAATTATTTGCTTGAAGAATTTAAACATTTATTTATGTAAAACATATAAATTTAGAATAATTCTTGATAAAAGTTTTGATATTATTAATGTATAATCTGATGAATTATAAAATTATTTAACAATAGAAATTCTCTTATATGCAAATAAAGTTATTCATAAATAGCTAATTAATACTTAATCGATTATGTAATCAATTCGTTATTTCACGTCAATTAGAATTAATATTTGACAGTGGGTAACATTTGCAAAAGCATTTATTGCCTTTATAAAAAATCTCATGTAGTTATTTGAAATTAAAACTTAAACTCTGTCCACTTCATAATTCATAAGTAAATGTAATTCAAATAATATTTATAATATTTTTATAAATGAAATGTGTTCTAGTTATTTATTAACTAAATATTATTTCAGTTAATTCGTTTTGCATTCAGAACTTAAATTTAGGCAAATATCCAAAGCCGTAAAAGCTATTAGAAAAATACACTGTTTCTGGTCAACATTGCCATAATAGATATTCTGTTCTCAATTATGGGTAAAATATTTGGCCCTGTGAGAGGTAAAAATATATTAACAAATCAATTCTTAATATCAAAATAAACATACGTCCCTATTATTGATTTGCATTAATCAATTACTTGAAATAAAATACAAAATTTTGTTTTTTTGTGGAATATCGCTCCAAATGCATTGGCGAGAAATAAAAAATTTAGTTGGCAATGGTAACTCTACTTCATCTATGTACTTTTTGTTCATATCACAATCCGTTACGCATTTGAAAATTAAATTGCATTGAAAATTACTATTTTTCTTTACATTTATTTTTCGTGTTTGAAAATATAATTTATTTATTCGTAATGGCAGAAACGAACCACAATTCAAGATTGTTATCTTACAAAAATGCTGGCCAAGGGACAACAGTGAGTATAGTTTATGAAATTTCTTTGTTCAAAATTCAAAATTGTTCGTAGATGAAATATGTACTTATTGGATTTATTTTTTTTATTCTTAAGCTTAATAATCAAGGAAACTTTATGTTTCCGCACAATTATCTAAATAAATGACCTAATTTAAAATAATAGGATAGTCAAATCAAAATTTTTTGCGACACCGTCATTATGAAATTATAATATTTATGTACTTAAAATTTTATAAACTTATTTACTTATTGTTTAGACATTAGAAAATTTGCCGTTTGATCTAATCGAAAATTATAATCACGCTTGTGGATAGGTCATGCATGACCTTATGACCACCTGCTTGTCGAAAGTGTTTCTTTCATAAATAAAGTTCAGAGTTAGATTTTCGATTGATTAAAAAGCTGTTTTCTGGCTTGTATTTAATATCTTGTATCCTGAGTATATGAAATATTTTGCTCCAAAAAAAAAGAGGACTTAGACTTCAGTAGTAACAAAACTGAATTTAATAATATTAATATTGACTTCCATAGGCATATTTAGAGGGGTCAGATGGGCTGTGCCCATATACCAAAATTGTGTATTTTTTAATTGGTGATAATGAAATGGTAATCACACCTATGCTATGTGTATTAACGAAAAGCACCAATAAGGGATCATACATGAGAATGAAATAGGTAAATTCGCCCATTGTGATAAATTCTACAAGAATTAACCAAACTAGTTTTCAGGGTGAATTATGTGGAAATTGAATTGATAGGCTATATTGCTAGCAATAAGGTTGTTAAATCCCCATTATTAGCAATGTGATCACTGAAATTCCCTTCTAATTCTTTATATTTTTAATACAGGATCTTCGACGCAAACGGGCAGAGCTCAGTGTTGCATTGCGGAAGCAAGCTCGTGATGAGCAGTTGCTTAAGCGCAGGGCCTTGTCTCCGGAGACAGAAGATGTACCTGATGAAGGAGAGAAGCAAATGTCTCCAGCAGAGATTGTACAGGGTGATTACAATAATAATTAATTGAAAAAATAATGTAATTTATCTAGACTGGTATAGTGGAATGCAGAAATATGTTACATTAATCCCAAATGGTTGTGTGGTCCCTGTATAAAATGGGCCACCTCTCTCTTTCCCATGGGTGTCGTAAGAAGTGACTAAGGGAATTTATTGGTTGAGGGATGGTCAGCAGCATTCCTCTTCAAACATCAGGTGATGGGGGGGAAAGGGATTGTTAGTAATGGAAACTAAAAATCCCATTGCTAGCAATATACCCAACTAGGTTGACCTCCTCGCGGTTCCCCCTGGAAACTATTATATACTTCATTCTCATATATCACCCTTCACTGGTGCTCCGCCAGCATATCCCGTTAGCACAGGCGGGGTTACCATACCATTTTCATCCACCAAAAAAAAACATCAGGTGATGTTTATATAGGAATGCTGTTAGACTTATGTAAGCCAAACTGCAGTTGCCAATCCCCCTGCCAAGCGTGGCAACTACTAGCAAAACCCCCCAAGGGGGAGGTCTATATTCAACAGCGAACAGTTAGTCTGATATGGTATAGTAATCCCAATTAACATATTCTATTAATTCAAATTTTAGTTATTGAATTGTTTTATTTAGAGTTATTTTCCTATTTTAAAAAAAAGCAATAAAACAGCCAAAAAATATTCATATGTTATAGTTTTCTACTAGTTTTTACCCGTGACTTCGTCTGTGAGACTTGGATAAGTTTATTAACTGGAATAAACAATAACCTATGTCCTTTTCCATCTGAAATAGTATTTGTAATTTTGAGACGATTGGTTGAGCCCTTAAAAAAAGGTAACAAACAAATAAACATCTATACAAATGTT
This sequence comes from Galleria mellonella, assembly GCF_026898425.1. Classification (NCBI taxonomy): domain Eukaryota; kingdom Metazoa; phylum Arthropoda; class Insecta; order Lepidoptera; family Pyralidae; genus Galleria; species Galleria mellonella. The sequence goes on from NW_026442015.1 coordinate 5,852,548, forward strand.
ACAAAAAGGAAAGGTGATTGTTTATAATGTAAAATTTATTAGATACACATTTTAAAGCAAATCATACAAAGTCGGGCTAAATTGCTAGTTTATAATATTAATAGGGATTAATAAGATATATTTATTATTAATTCTTCATTTTCTTTTGTTTGTGTGTGCTAATATGTGTATGTATATATTAGTATCTATGTAATAGTGCACTAGCTTTACCAAAGTTTGAAAGAGATTAGCTTAGCAATAAGGCGCCTTTTGTATCACTTCCCAATATATTTTTTTTATGCAACTTAAAACTGCAAACAAGTTGACAGCCCACCTAATGGAAAGTGGTAACCATCGCCTATAGACATGAGCAGTACAATGGACTAAACAGAGTATACTGTTTCGCCCATGATATGTGTTGTGTGGCGCCATGTGTTACCATTCCTGAGGACTCAGGTGTTATTCCTCTATACCCTGTAAATTCACTGCCATATCCTTCCCTTAAAACTTTTCAAACTGAAATACAGCCATGCAAACACAACTACTTCACGGTAGAAACACAAATGGGACAGAAGTGCCCAAACTAATGTAATTTTTGTACAAAGTCTTCTTCCTTTGGTTTATTTATTTACTGTATTTATTATTTTTATAAATGATGCAATAGTGTAAATAAATAAACATTTATATACGTTGTTACCAGGCCTGAAGTCTCAGGATTTGTCGGTGAAGACAGCGAGTGCTCGCGCCGCCCGCCGCATGCTGTCAAAGGAGCAAAACCCACCCATTTCAATAATGGTGAACGCTGGAATCATAAAACCCTTAATTGATGTATTGGACAGAGATGATTGGTAACTATTTATTATATGTGTATATATATATTTTTTTTAAATAAATAAAAATGTTGGGACACGACACGACGAACTTATGAACTTTATAATAGAAGGTAAGATAGAGGGAAGAGGGAGAATGAGGCATAGTTACATCAGGCAGATCAAGGAAGCAGTTGGTGTCGTGTCGTATCAAGAGGTGAAGAGACTCACTGAAAATCGTAGTGAGTGGCAAGAGCTCCACCGACAAGAGCGCAGCTTTTAAATAGGATAGATAGATATATTTTATATAAGCCACTTTTTTATTTAATGACGAATATTAATAATTCATCACGACCCATCGTGATATAATTAATTCAATGATAAATTAGTCACTATAGTTTCCAGCGGGAACCGTGTGGAGGTCGATCTGATAGGGTATATTGATAGCAAAGAGGACTAATCGCCCCATTACTAACGATATCAGTTTAAGGTAGGGCAAAAGAACTTTTTTGTTATGGCAGAAGCCTTAACAAAAAAGCATTGAGGGGCAATGTCCTATTTAAGTCACTTAGACTTAAATAGGACATTGCCCCTCAATGCTACCTAAGCTCTGGCCATGGTTGAATGAGATCGAAAGTGTTGCAGGTGAATTGTGACTTAGGACAGCAAGGGATAGGAAAAAATGGAAGTCTATGGAGAAAGCATTTGTGTCAAAAGAACATGTTGACACAGCCACTGTTGTGCAACATAGCTATTCATTAATAAAGGTTTTGAAATTGAACTATAAAATAAATGTATTAATTTATTTTACAGTAGCGACCTACAGTTTGAGGCTGCATGGGCTCTGACCAACATAGCATCGGGCACCCACGACCACACTATGGCTGTTATTGATGTAAGATCCATTTATATTTATTAGCTTTAAAAAAAAGAGATTTTTGTTTACACATAAATGTGTTAATTTTGTTTTACATTTTTTAATTATGTCAAATTTATTTTAGTGATTACAATGATAACGAATCTTCCGAAAGATATCTGTCTATTTGTGCATACATGATAAAGAACAAGACGTCAGACTTTGTCTTAATATAAATGTGGATAGTTTCTTTTTATGACAACACTTATCTATGATATTAGTTATTGAAATCGCTGGCGGAAGACCCAAAAAAAAAAAACAATTTTATAAATATAACTAAATTTAATTCTAAAATTAATTATTACAATAACATGTGTCTTCAGATCGATGTGTGATCCGTAAGTGAAGTCATATTTAATCAAACATAAAGGAAATGGGTATAAAGAATTGAAATGCTGACTGGACGCAGGTGTGTTTCTCGGTAGCGCACCTTCTTGCGCCATGCTAGGTGGTCCGATCCGATCGCCGTTGAGGGTGTGTCGTAATACTTGATAGGTATCTACTATAACATATTCAACAACTTTATTGTTGGGAAATAAACATCACCTCATAAGAACGGGACTCAGGGTTAGGTTTGCGAACATGTGGCACGTGCTCTAGCCAGTGGTAACGTGCAGGCGGGCGCGATCCCGCCGCTGGTGTCGCTGCTGGGCCGCGGCGGCACGGTGGGCGAGCAGAGCGCGTGGGCGCTGGGCAACATCGCGGGCGACGGCGCCGCGCCGCGCGACGCCGTGCTGGCGCACGCCGCGCTGCCCGCGCTGCTGCCGCTGCTGCGCCCGCGCACGCCGCCCGCGCAGCTGCGCACCGCCGTCTGGACCTACAGCAACCTCTGCAGGTGACCTCGCGCTCTATCCGTACTTTCCTCTTTTACGTGTAGACACCAGGCGTCACTAATATACATACCGATCCCATATCTATATATATATATATATATTTTTTTTTTTTGATAGGTAAAATGGTATGGTAACCCCGCCAGCGCTAACGGGATACGCTGGCGGAGCACCAGTGAACGGTGATAGATGAGAATGAAAACAGGCCAGTAACTCAGTCTCCATTACTAACAATCCCTTTCCTCCCAATATCTATATATTGGGTTTCTCTGAAGATTGTTAGCTGAAAAAAGGTCATCACCCATTTTTTTTAATAACAGACTAACATATACTTTATTGGACCAGTGTATAGATATTGTAACTAAAATATATAAGATATTGATATATATTACTCATCCTTAGTAGAAACGTTTTTTGATTTATCCTTGACCACAATACTAAAAAGTATTGTAAAATTTTTATTGTACATAACTCAGATTAAACACTGGTAAATGATTTAATATACAATGGCGGACTTATCCCATAAAGGGATCTCTTACAGTCAACCCAAAGTAATATAATAAAGGACTAAGACAGCATAAACCTTGAGAGTAAAGCTATTTTAGTTTGCAAAGAAATCTGTACAGGTAACAACTGATATAAAATACCGATTTACTTTTTCAGAAATAAGAATCCTCTTGTAAAATTCGAATTGGTCTCGCCAGCACTCATATACATCTCAGATCTTCTCGAAGTAAGCGACCAAGATATCCTAGGTATGTATTATATATTATTATGTACTGTACAAGGTGTAAGGGACAAGGTTTTTTTTTTTAATGAGTAATAATGGTGTGGTAACCCCGTCTGCGCTATCGGTATACACTGGCGGGGCAGTAATAGATGACTGATGAGGATGAAAGCAGGTCAGTTAGCCCATCCTGACGAATTCGACTAGAATTAGCCACGATGGTTTCCAGGGGGAACCGCGTGGAGGTCGACCTGACAGGGTATATTGCTAGTAATGGAGTTATTTGACCCCATTACTAACAATCCCTTTCCCCCCATAAGGGACAGGTTGGCAAAAACAATTTTTTTTTTATGGATGAAAATGGTATTGTAACTCCGCCTGCGCTAACGGGATATGCTGGCGGAGCACCGGTGAAGGGTGATAGATGAGAATGAACATACATCTGAGTTAGCATTAACATTAGAGTTATTTTTGTTTTGGCCTACCTGTTCCTTTTACCCAGTATATTAAAAATAATATAATTTTATAAGTACATAGAAAACGCTGAGGCAAAGTTTGTGATATTCATTTTATCCATTCAGATTTTTTTTATGTTGTGTTAACTTATCTTTTATTTGAAAAAAAGCAACAGCTCTGTTTTTTACCCGTTCATCTCAATTGAAATTGTATTCCGAACTAGACGGCAGATTTATAAAAAATGACAATTCAAAAATGCTTGCTATTGACTTTATTTGAATAAAAATATTATTATTGTAACGGTTGCAGCTGACGCGTGCTGGGCTATGTCGTACCTGACGGATGGGCCCAACGATAGAATCGAGGGCGTTCAGACCACTGTGGGCATGCTTCCGCGTCTCATTGCCCTGCTGGGACACAAGTCGCCTACAGTTAGAACGCCAGCGCTCAGGACCATTGGAAATATGCTGACTGGATCTGATGAGCAGGTATTGACTTTATAAGGTTATTTTGTATGCAAAAATGTGGTGTTAAAGCCATAGCACGAGTAAAGTTGCAGACGACATCTGCCAGACCTCATTTTCGTATTTCTACCGTGAAGCAGTTGTGTTTCGGTTTGAAGAGTGGGATAGGGCAGTGAATTTACAGGATACAGAGGGATGACACCCGAGACCTCAAGATTGGCAATGCATGGAATTGGTTTTTTTATGGGTAAAAATGGTATGGTAACCCAGCCTGCGCTAACGGGATACCCTGGCGGAGCACCAGTGAAGGGTGATAGATGAGATGAAAACAGGCCAGTTAGCCCACCATGATGAATTCATCAGGAATTAACCATGATAGTTTCCAGGGGGAACCGCGAGGAGGTCGACCTGGTTGGGTATATATTGCTAGCAATGGGATTCTCAGTCTCCATTACTAATAATCCCTTTCCCCTCTATGGAATTGGTTACCCCACCTTAGTTAACAGTAGATCGTGTGGAGATTACCTTAGCAGGGTATATTGATAATAATGGAGCTGTTTGTTCTCCTGTCAGTAAAAACCCTCCCTCACACAATATTTAGAATGGAGGGCACAGGCTGTCTGGCAGTCAATATGTACTAGTCATGCAAAGTCACGATTTAAAAACTAGTCCATATGTATTTCAGACGGATCGCTGCCTAGAAGCGGGCTGCCTAGACCACATCGTTACACTGCTGCGCTGCGGGAAGCCGTCCCTCATGAAGGAGGCGGCCTGGGCCGTCTCCAACATTCTGGCCGGCACTACTAGCCAAATACAACAGGCCATCGACAAGGGCATACTGATTCATCTACTAGAAGTGTTGTCCTTCCAAGATATTAAGTGAGTAATGATAGTGAAAGATTGATTAGAAAGCAGTCTATATCAAACCTATGCCTATAGGCGACGGTTACTATTTTCCATCAGGTGGGCCGTCAGCTTGTTTGCCATTCTAAGTTACAAAAAAAAAACACTTCCCCAGTGTACTATGGTAAAAGTTTTTTAATATGGAGAAAGATCCGTTTCAAGCAATGAAATATTTGATAATATCTTAAAAGTGTTGATTATTGCTGCGTGCACAAAAGATATATATATATATATATATACAGAATGTACATATGCAAAAGGCGGCTTGATCGCTAAAAGTAGTCGCTTACAGACAACATAAATAGGTAAGTACAGAGAGAAAGTTAGGTGGCGCAAGTCAATACAATAGTAAATACAAAAAAAAAGTAACCAAATAAAATGCACATATTTTTAAATATTATTTATATAAAAATAAGACTTAATTAAATATCTATATAAACATTATATATATATGTATATATATATATATAAATATATATAAATTCATCCTTGCCTGGTATTGTTTACTGGTATTCTGCCAATGTATATCAATACCACAGTCAAGGTTGCCATTTTAAATTTATTAATCGAAAAATATCTTCATGCCAACATAACTGCTTTGCAGCAAATACATGTTGATAAAGATTTCTTTGCAGTCTCCTTGGCAAAACAAACTAAAACCGAGTGATGATCCTTACAGATTATATTACTGGCAACAGAGACTCTAGTCTCCATTACAAATAATTGCCTTGCCAGGTGCCAGAAGGAGGCAGCGTGGGCCATCACGAACTTGTGCCTGGGCGGCACTCCGATGCAGCTGGACGCGCTACTGGCGGCGGGCTTCCTGCAGCCGTACTGCAACCTGCTGGCCTCGCCCGACCACCGCGCAATTACCGTCGTGCTCGACGGCCTCACCAACCTACTGCAGGTATTTTACCATGTAATCATGCTAACTTCACCGGGCATTGGACCCGGTATTTATATGTCGGATTCTCAAATAAAGTTATCATTTACACTGTATCTCCGCCTCTTTTACTCGGCGCCGACATCAGATGTTATGTCCATGGTACTATACATGTCTATAATAAGCGACGGTTACCGCTTTCCATCAGATGGGCCGTCAGTTTATTTGCCATTCTAAGTTGTATAGAAAAGAGAAACATCCAAGTCGTAAATCGATTAGAATTAACGACGTAATTCTGTAATGTATAACGTATCCTTTTAGAAGTGACTTAAAAAAGACGTATTTTTTTTAAAACCAAATGGCTTAGGTTACATGTTTATTTTTATTTAATTTTCTTACACTGTATAAATGTTAATATTCATGCGTGTGCATTAATATTGTATTATATTTAATGTTTGTTATACCTATATGTTATAATGCAATATGCTATTAGTGTTCCTTAAATAAATAAATAAATTATTGTTACAGGCCGCCGCGAAATTTGGCCAAGTGGAGCCTCTCTGTATAAAGTTAGAGGAGATCGGCGCCCTGGACCAACTAGAAGCTTTGCAGCAACACGAAAACGATTCGGTAAATAAGTTTGATTGATACAGTTTGCTTTATCTCCGTCTTGTACTAATGTAAATCTGTAATTCACCAAAATAATATCTCGCGTCCTGTAAAAAAGCATTTGTTAGTAACAAGAACTAGGGGCCGGCATTGCTAGCAATATCAAGTTACTGGATATAGTTTTCCTGGAATCCATCATCGTCAATTCACCATCACCAATTCATCATCGTCATTAACCCTTTTAGTGCCATCGATTTTTACTCATATCTACTTAAAAATGCCCAAGAAATCTTTGTCGTGTTGATGTCATTTACCCTTGTCTCTAAAAAAAACTGTATCTCCTCCAAAAATTATCCAATTTTAATATTTTTTTTTAGCAAGCTAAACAGCGACTGATTTCACGAGCGCTATGACGCTCGTGACACTTTTAGTTGCAATGCGCACGAGCGCGATGGCGCTCGTCGGCACTCAAAGGGTTAACTCCTGATGAAATCGCTCACTAGTTTCTCGCCAGCTTCTGTTTGTTCATTGTGTTTTCAAAACTTTAAAAAACACTCAGGGAATTAGTAAAATTCATGCTTTGCCGTGTCGGTCCCGGCATAGAATAGGTCACCCTCTTCCCTTCCAGTGGGTGTCTTAAGGAGCGATTGACGACTTAATGGTCGAGGGATGGGCAGCCGCGTCCCTCTTAAAACATCACTCAAGCCTAACTGCTGTTGCCAACCAGTCTGCCAATCGTGGCAAGGGTTAGGTAACCCCCTTCCCCCTGGCTAGGGTTTTTTTAATGAATGAAAACATGGCAACTCCGCCTGCTTTACAGTTATTAAAAATATATTAATATTATAGGTATATAAGAAAACTCTACACATCTTGGATACGTACTTTGCGGAACAAGACGATGTGGTCGCAATGCCAGCGGAAACGAACAACGAGTACCAATTTGGAACTTCGGAAACCCCAAACATGAACTTCTAAATAGTAGACTGTAGTCTAAGAACAATTTTGAAAATTGATTAATAAGAACTTATTTACGGAAAGGCGGGGTTTAGCGCGAGGTATTAGTGCGAGGCACAAAGCAAACAGAAAAAAACATTCCCTGTATATGCATTCCTGTGAAAATTTATAAATATGCATAATTTTGTGTGTGTAGGTAACTATACTACACACATCAATAAACTAAGCTGTAATTTCTACTGCAATAATGCATAATGGGACACAATTTGCACAAACCCGCTATGTAAATTCTGCCTATCCCTAAACAAAGTATAGGTAAGTAGATCTGTCAATATTTAAGCAATTGTGCCTTTATATCATGAATTAATAAACATTTTTTAGCTATCTTAGGTGTATATAAAACATCACATTGAATACTGCATATCATTTGTTATACCAATAGTCATCTTTCACTTTCCCATTGTTAAGTGTGATGCCTTGTATGCCTTTTATTCTCCATCTGGATTATGTAAGTCATTTTCTAAAAATACTACATTTAGAAGTACACCAATGAAATAATCTTAGTAATGGAGTCGATTGTGAGGAATTATTTTCTAAATTAATCACTAAAATTTATATTTTTTTCCAAAACTATATATATTTTATATATATATATATATATATATATATATATATATATATATATATATATATATATATATATATATATATATATATATATATAAGTTGAAAGTTATGGAATTTCCTTTGAAATTAAACATGTAAAATATGAAATTTAGGCTCATGGTTCAAAACAAATACAAAATATAATGGTTCAACTTTATAATAATTTTCACTTAATTTCTTTTTACAGAAAACTTAAATTTTAATGATTCGTTTAGAGAATAACTCTTCAAAATATACTCCATTGGCAATCCATCCTTTTTAGGTCTTCCTTTTCCGATATATCCAGTTTCAAATTCATTCTATTAGTAACTGTGTTATATTGTTAATATTAAGTCTACAATCAAGCTGGTCTTGATTTACTTGAATAAACTGTATATCTATGTAGGTAATATTGTTTAATACACTTTGCGCAGGGGATTTGACTTAATAGACAAGTAACAAAGGAATATATCAATAGATGCACTTTTTTCTACCACATGCATGCCAAAAAACAAGACTCCAACGTTCAGTTTGATTTGTAGTAACGATAATGTATCTACAGGTATGTTCGCCACTTGTCTAAGAATGTTTTCCTTAGCCAAAGTAAAAAATCAATTAACGATATAGACTAAGTAGTAGAAAACTTTAAAGGCGTGATACAATATCGCCAATCTGTTATTATAGTATACTTGTAATTGTGATGGTATTCATGTATTTAATAAACTTTTTATAATGGTATGCTCAAATAAAAATCCTGAGACTGATTTTGGTATTGATTAATAATAGTAAGATAATAAATATTTGTACAAGTTATTGTTTTATTATTATTTAACAAATGACAACCTTTACAATTGGAGGCAGGGGGGGGATTGATAACAATGGAGACTAAGGGCCACATAGCTAGCAATATACCCAACCAGTTCGACCTCCATGAGAAACCATCGTGGTGATTTCCAGGTGTATTCATCACGATGGGCTAACTGAATTGTCTTTTCATTCTCACCTATTTTCACTCACTGGTGGCCCGCCAGTGTATACCGATAGCGCATGTGGGGTTACTATTTCATCATGACCCATTAATGAAAAAAATTTAATTCGGCATTAGCGCGATGGTGCTGTTGATGATATTTTTTTTCTTTTTAATAGATAATAGATTTGTAAGCCTTGCCTGCACTGTCGATATATACTGGCAGAATACCAGTAAGAGTTGATCAGGCAAAATAAAATTAGATCAGTTGGTTGATCATAAAAAACTATCAGGAATTAATCACAAATGAGAAATAAGCTGACAAAATATGGAAAAGTGAAAATTTTGTGTTAAAAATCTTCATATATAAAAGAGAATGAAAGAGTGACGCAAAAGACGGGAGATTTAAAAAAATATTAGTACACCCATGCAAATCCAGAGCCAGAAGCCGGTAATATATATATATATATATATATATATATATATATATATATATATATATATATATCTCAAAATAAAAAGTAATTTTAAGATCTAGATGTTTATTTGTAATTAAATGTTTTGGTAATACAACATCCTGTTTGTTACAAAATGTTAACAAATATACAATTTGTAAGAGGAAACAATAAGAAATGTACTTGTGTTAAAAATTGAAAAAAAATCCATCTAGATTTTTATTATAAAATCTTATTACTAAAACTTAAACTAATTGCAGTTATGCTTTATTTTGCTCCTTCAATTTTTCGAGTTGTTGCCTGAAATAAAGAAGTGTTTAATTTAAAAACTGGCACATTGGAAAGTTTTTATAAATACATTTTGAAATGGCAAACACATTTTAGAAAATGGTACCAATGGTAAATCATCTAAAGACAGACACTGCAGAATAATGATATCCAGGGCATAAGGGTATTTTGCTTTGAAGGTTGGAATATGGGAAATTACAGGATATAGAAACAAAACGCCAGAGAATATCCTATTCTGTAAACTACCAAAAGTAATGGTGCTGATTCAGCTGTAACATATTTAGAGTGGCCCTAGTTGTATCTAGTGAAAGAGTTAGTGATACCCTAATATTGTCTGCTCATACGTGAACGTTACTTGAGAAGAATGATTACAACAAATATCTAACCTCAATTGTTGGTTGAAGTCATCTTGAACAATATCATCCTCCCAGTTGTCTTCCCATACGGATACATCCTCATCATCAGCGTCTTCTGTACCCCAATCTGCACAGTAATTATTAATAAATATACAATTAAAAGAAAAAAAAAAATAACAATTCGTAAATCGACACATTCGACTTTTTTCGATAACTTACTTTCAGCAGGGAATTCTTCGAATTCGTCGTCCTCTTCTAATAAACCGAGGTCTACTTTCTGTTTATCTGCCATTTTTAGGGTCAAATTAACAAAATTTCAGAAGATGATTATTAAAATTAGAAAATCTCAAAACAAGCTCAATAATAGAAACAATGACATGACAAGAATAATCTCATCTGACATTTGTTTGACAATTACTACCAGTGTTACCAGACTACTATTTTACTTTACCTCAATATCTTGTCCATTTTCCAACATTTTATCAAATTCAACAAATACAATAACTACCTGATACGTCACACGAGCCCTCGGCCTGCATATCGGTATTAACAATTAAAACTTTTTTCGCTTCGGTATTTAGGCCCGATTTTTAACGAAAGTGCGACATTACTCTGTTGTAGGTGACGTTTATACTAACCTACTTTGTAATTTTTTAGATAAATACATTTAATATGGCCAAAAATTAAATTCAGCTCATTTCACAGATACGTTTTCAATATACTTAAAGGTCGTGGCAGACACGAGATCTATGAATTTTTTATTCGCTTTAACCACAGTTCCTCCTCTGTATTGATTGTAAAAAAAAGGCAACCTGTGATATCAAAAGTTTCTGGTTTCATCGTCTTTAATTTTTTTTAATGGATGATAATGGAATGGTAACCCCGTCTGCGCTAGCGGTATATGCCTGCAGGGTATCAGTGATCGGTGAGAATGGGCACCAGGAAGGGATAATTGATGAGGATAAAAAGGCAGGTCAGTTAGTCCATCGTGACGAATTCAACGATAAATTAGTCACGATGGTATGCAGGGGGATTCGCGTTGAGGTCGACCTGATAGGATATATTGATATCAATGGGTACAAACTTCTTCATTAATAACAATCCTTTCCCACTTTCAATGTATATTAATTATATCCGCCGTATATTTCTAGCATAGAATAAGCCATTCCTTCTTTTCCCAAAAATGTCTCCCAAAGGTGTCTTAAAAGGCAATTAAGAGGGGACGAAGGATGGGCAGCAGCGTTCCTCTTAAAACATCTCTAAAGTCTAACTGCGGTTGCCAATCCGCCTGCCAAGTGTAACAACTACTGGCAAAATCTCCTAAGGGGAAAGCTTATGATCAGTAGTGGACAATTATGGGCTGATATTATGATGGTGATGACATTAACTAGAACTGTCAAGTTAAAACTAAGTTGTCAGCTTTATTTAGGTGCACAAATTGGAAAATTTCATTATTTTAGACTGTTATTTGTTCTTAGTATTCCGAGACAATAATCAAGCGTAGTCTAATTGAGATATTATCGTTTACCCTCATTAAATTTTATGAAAATATTTCAGTATATAAATGTTTTTTTGCTCAATGGCACTTATACAATTTTACCAATTTGAATAAAAATTTGTACACAGATAGATATAGCCAACATTAACAGATTATTTTTACTCTAATTCAAAGGGACAATGCTGCGTAATATAGCTATAAATGTAAAAGTTTAGGAATTAGCGCATTGGGATACCGCAAAAAATAATAAAGGAAAAACTAGTGATTGACGCATATCCGAAGTTGCTAAAAAAAAAAATTAAATTTTGCACAGGATTTTTTTATAGAACAAAGTAGACACTAAGAAGTGATTGGATAAAGTAATTATACAAACAGAGTAGTAAATAATACATCTGTTACTTTTCACACATTTATTTAAATTATAAAATATAATACGATCTCATGATTATTACAATAGATTTGCATAAGAAAAAGTCTAATATTTAATACTATAAGTAAATATATCACAACGTATCACATAATTATCAGACAATATCAGAGTAATACGAGCTGCGATACATAATTAATCGGTAACAGTGAAAAATTGGCACTTAACATTACATCAGTTGTCTGTATATTAAATATTTATTGTGTTATAAAAAACCAGACAATAATTTTTTTTTGAAAAAATCATACTATAAATTACCCCGATAGAAAATTGAACCCAGGACATTAATAATCCAAAGAAACATATTTATATATTTCGCCATAAAAAACATTACTTGAAGTTCTTAATAAATATGTAATAGTGCATTTGATTTCTGTGTCTACGCAAATGTCCGAGTAGACAATATATAATGAATAATACTAAATTAAGCAACGCCTAAGGAAACTAACTAGACAGTTATATTATTATAAATATTTGTGTAAGGCGTAGACTAAGTTTAAATTAGAATCTTTTATATCTCGGGATAAGTAGAATAAACTTTGACATAATTAAAAATAGATATTAATTATTATATGTATATAAAGTATTACATATCACCTCTTAGCATAGTTTTATGTTTTATAGTAATAATAATTTGACGACATAGTTTACAAAACTTTAAAAATAGTCATGCAAGGCAACAGACAGAATAATCTTATAAATTTTTCACAAAATATTCACATAGATACAGTTTACAGATTAAATGTCGTTTTCGAAAATTCAATCGTGATTTTATAAAAAAAAAATGAGCGTCGTCAATATGAATTATTAAACTCATAAAATAAACAGTTCTTTCCTCATAATAGGAGGATATTTGTATAATATATAAGTATCTTCATATTCAAGATATGCATTTATAAATACAAACTAAAATACTAAATCTAATTCGTTTACTACATGTAATGAGACCAAATTTTCTCATTGAGTTCATAAAAATACAATTCATACAAACAGGTATTATTTGACCTTTCAAATAACATTGCATAATATAAAACAATCATTTTACATAAATTTTGACTGGACTATAATCTTTCCAGTCGCGTATTTGTAATGAACAGAAACAAGACATTTTAAAACGTACTGCACTCCTTAGTTCACAGATCTTCCATAAAAATAGAAGATTGCTTGGAACTAGTAACACCGTTTTCTTTTCCTTTTTTTAATGCCGAAGCAAAGGAACTACATTCTGCCAATTGATTAATCCAATGAAATTGATTGAATAATCTTAACTACATTCAAAGAGAAGATAACGGTGAAGTGTTTTAGGTACTTCTAATTTCTCAACAAGATCAATGAGGGAAGTACTAAAATACTTGCGAAGGAATATCCTACACTGTGCAATCAAAGGAATGGGCATCTTAGCTCGTTCAGTCAGGATTTGTTTTTGAGCAGGAGTTAAGACATTATTTCTTTTTATCATGCACAGGTCGAAGGCTTCTGCTGCTTCTAGAAGGAGGTAGAAAATGTGCTGGTATTCTGCAGCGGTGACGTTCTGGAGATGATTCAAAATGCCATCCGGGTCACGAAATTGAGTTTTCATGATAACCTGGAATATTAAATCGATTGAGTTTTTTTTACCACTATATTATATTAACAATATAAATTAAGGAAACCTACTAGTTGGTATTTTAACTACTTTTTTCATACGTCATTACCTCTAACGTTCGCCTCCCTTTATGGTAGCACGTGCCCAGCAGTGAAATTTTAAGAAATTCTCACTTACCCTAGCTCCATATCTCAGCAGCAAGGTCACTATCTCCGCGCTGGGTTCCGGGTTGCTGGCTAGGTACTCAGCGAGCGCTGGTCGCAGCTGTGTCGCGTCTTCATCATTGTACACCTTCAGATTAGGGTCAGCTCCGCTTTCTAGAAGGATCTGAAATTACAGGGTAAGATGAGGAAGTTGTAGGGAGTTTTATTTTAGTAGACATTGATGCTATTGTCTCCAGGCTGTATCAGTGTACCACCATTATCATATCAGCCATTATAAGTCCATTGCTGAACATAGGCCTCTCCTATTTTACCATATTTATATGCCATAATTGCCATAAGGAACGCTCTCGAGCCACCTTCATCCGCTGGCTCCCTGCAATGCATTTGGGGTCATCATCTAGTGGGAAGTTGTCCAATACTGTGTCTGTCTATACGGGATTGCCACTCAAGAACCTTTTTTCCAGTTATCATCAGATCAGTGTATGCGGAAGGTTTACATATAATAATAGGCGATAAAAGTCTATTAAGAATATCAATAATCGGCTCTAGGTAACGTTTTCTACTAATTAATCTTGGCCATAACATAGGGCAAAAAGTAAGTCTTTAATATGTTTTAAGAGAGTATTCTAACAGTAGAACTAAACATTTTGCCAGATCCCAAGTCATTATGAAATTTTTTTTGTCTCGGTATCTTTCTACCTATATATCTTAATAATAATTTATTTAATACAAAAATGCTAAACCTCTTATAAATACAGCCATAAATAATAAATTTATTTGCTTCAAATAGGGTAGGTATCCCGATACCTATCCTACTTAAAGCAATTAAATTACCCCCGGATTTTATGTTTATTAAAGTTTCTGAAACCTATTTAGCAATTTACAGAAAAGCAAGCAAATGTCACATTAGATTAAAAAAAAGTTTGATTTCTCTAACAGAATGCTTTAATGGCCAATATGCTTGGATTTCATCATATATTTTCTATAAATTTTTCAGTCTTTTTTTTTTAATGGGTGATAATGAAATGGTAGCCCCGTCTGCGCTATCGGTATACGCTGGCGATGACCAATGATAGATGTTAGATGAGAATGAAAAGGTAGGCCAGTTAGCCCATCGTGACGAATACATCTGGAATTCAGCACGATGATTTCCAGGAGGAACCGCGTGGAGGTCGACCTGATTTGGTATATTGCTAGCAATAGGACTGGCAGTCCGCATTTGTAACAATCCCTTCCCCCCTCAATTTTTCAGGCAATATGACCAACTTCGACGGTGGACTTGACAATTACGTGCTGATGATAATACATTGAGGAGAGGATCCTATATGTTCAAGGAGAAGTAGAAGCAATTGAACTCACTTGAACGATTTCCTTCCTGCAAGAGATGTTGTCGGAGCACGCCACATGCAGAGGCGATCCTATCACTGAACTGGATGCGTTCACTTGCGCACCTGTAGTCGTAAAAAAATCGGTATAATTAAAATTGTGTTCCGCAAACAAAGTCGACGTCCATTGTGGCAAAAATTAGTTATTCTGATTTCAAAACTATACAATTAGACCGATTTTGATAAGACTTCTATTGGACCAATCTGTATATAATTTTAAATAAAAAAGAGTTTTTCGAATCGGTTTACAACTGACAGAGTTAAGAGGTAACAAATATAAAAAAAAAAGTATAACTAAATTGAAAATCTTCTTCTTTTTGAAATCGCTTGAAAATAGAAAACTACAGCTGAACTGAAACTGAGAAAACTCATTAAATGTTTACAGTTCTATTTTAAACACCTTATTCTGTAATCATTCATCATCATCATGTCACTGCTGAATATAGGCGTCTCCGTAAGGGGATTTTGCCAATAGTTGCCACGCTTGGCAGACGGATTTGGCAATCGCAGTTAGGCTTTGGTAATGTTTGTTTGTTTTGGACGCTGTTTATATATATATATATATATATATATATATATATATATATATATATAGACAAAGATTATTCTTCTGTTAGAGACTCATTTGCACTGGTCTTTCTCTTAGCTTTCAGATCAAACAGATGTACCAGATATAGAGGTATAACAAGAAAATCTTCAGGGAAGAGAAAAACCATGGACACATTGATTTCATGATTCTGTAATGTCCAAGAGCCTATTAATATCATTATCACATAGTATTGTTTTTTAAGTAAGTTCATAAGCTTGTTTGTGACTTCATATGCTAAAAAGTTCCCAGGAGACTCATACAGCTCGTTTCCATTGGCAAACTTACCAGCTGCTAACAGCATCTGCACCATAGGCACGTCTCCCTTGAGTATAGCCAGGTCTAGAGGACTGGGCTTGCTCAGTTCTGGACACTCGTAGTTGACGCGAGCACCTTGTTTGATCATCAAATTCACCACTTCTGTATTACCTGAAATAAATATTTCAAATAAGTAGAATTACCCAGAATATTTGTTTACATTATGGATTTAACATATCCTCATAAAGTACTCAGAAAATTATCGGAACCTACACAAGTAAATCTGATGCTTATGAATATAAATATTTTATTATACGAAAATCGAACCTGGGATCATTAGGTGATAAAGCAATATGTCAAGGGTTACTTTAGCTTACCAAAGTATAGCAATGTCGCAATTATCTGTCAACTTTCAAAAACAATTTATCATTTGTTTCAGTTTCTAATTGATTATTTAAAAGGCAGTTTTCATACGTTGCATATAATTTACCTCTAAAAGCTTTACACCAACTTCATGCATTGCTTCAGAATTTGGAATAGGCATATGACGCTACGGCTTCTAGAACTTACCACTGAGTACAGCGTAGTGCATCACAGTTCTGTAGTCGTTCCTGGCATCCGCCATCGCGTTTACATCGGCACCGTAGCTGATCAGCAGGAGAACAGCATCCATTCCCTGGGTGAACGACTACGAAATAATCATAATGCTCTTACCAATTACAATAAATTACAATAATAATATCATCAACATATATTTAATATAAAACAGATACACTTTTTATAATCCCACGGCAAAAATTGAATCGATGAACACTTCTTAAATTGACCCAACCGAAACTCGTATTCCAGGACCATTCTAGGTCCGCAAAGTAAGATATCTATTTTGTTCCTTCAAAATCATTAGGAAATAATCATGGTTCACCTCATAGAAAAGGTGGTTTTCGGCTTTTGGTATGAACTATCATGGGTGTTTTAATATATACTGCACCACTATTGTAGCGACATTCTGGCGTTCTCATGCCTGGAGATTAAATTAATGTCTTTTCCCTCAGTTACCTTTCGTTGTCTGGCTGCCTTCATTAATGGGGTTAAACCAGCACGATCTCTAGAGTCAGGATTAGCTCCGAACGTCAGCAATAGCTCCAAATACTCAGGATCTGAGACCAGATTGATCTCGGAGCCGAAGAAGTACCGCTTGTTGGGATCAGCACCATGTTCTAATAGAAGACGAGCCACATCCTGAAAAAATTTAATAATTAATTTCTCTCGTCTATAAATTACTTATTCGTAGATAATAAACGCTTAAGTGATAAGAGTAGGATTTTATAGACTTCCAGTGAACTATATAGCTTGAAGTGCTAAGATGGAAGCGAATATTTCTCGAGTGAAGACATTAGCAAACGTATTGTGTAAGACATCCTTCTTACAAGATAGAATTAGAACTACAAATATTGCAAAAAGTGGCTGAGAACTGTTTTTTGTGGCACTTTTGGGAAAGCAACCTTTTCGCCGTTGAACCATTCAAAAGTTGAGAAATCGGGCTTTGCTATGTGCCTCATTAAAATGATATGGATAGAAGAACGTACATAATGTTTGTTCCTTATAGCCAATCTGAGGGGCTCGTCGCAAAGCGTAGTCCGCGGGAACTCCTCACCAGTGTCAGGTCTGTAATCGACCGCTGCTCCGCTCTCCAGGAGCAACTTGACCAGTTCTGTATAGCTGAAGGAAAGCAAAGATAAAATAAGTGCCACAGAATCACTTCAATTTTTTGCTTGGTCTTAAATCTAAAATATCCTGACTCATGAGAAACTAGATAACTAATACCTGGGAGGATAACCCAGCATATCCAGACCTGAGTGAATACAGAATAGGTAGTTAGTTTCATGAATTGACACGACTTGACTGTAGTCGAACCCGCGAGATAATTAATGCAAAGCAATGTGCCTACTTCTGAACCACAGACGTCGTCAATATATTTTTTTCTGCAACTTATAGAAATGGAAAACAAGCTGACGGTCTAACTATTAGATCTAATATTGGTCCCAAAACTAATTGAGCTTTTTCAACTAATATACATGAAAGTTAAACCGGTGGTTATTACATTAAAAAAAAAAAAAACTGTAACTATTCACCTAAAGACATAAAAAATAAGACGGAAATCATAGATCATACAATAGTAAGTAAGTTCTTATGCTTAAAAATAACTTTCCTTCTGCATGTGTTATGATAAGAAACTTAGGTCCAAAATTTTCGTCTCCTAGCTCTAGTAACATGGGATGTCAATTGATCATTGTTCTGGTCTTGGAGGGTCACCAAACACCTCTATTTTCCTCATCCATATCCACATTTTATGTGTGTTAATTTTAGTTCAATCTAATATGTACAAATGTGAACTAAATAAAAAGCTTATAAAATTACATTAACTTCTTAAACTGGAGGTCTCATTCAGATTTGCGTTCCGGGCCTTTGATGGGTTTAGTCCACCACTGCCCTACTAGAATGGAGTTGATAGTTACTAAATGAATCAGCTTCTTTTTGTACAGATACTGACCCGTGTTCGGCGGACAGATGGAGTGCGCTGTACCCGCAGTCGTCCCTGGCGTTGACGTCACATCCTCTGACCAGCAACAGCCTGGTCGCTTCCAAGTATCGCTGCCAGATCGCGTAGTGCAGCGGCCTGAGACCTTGAGTGACTGGCTCATTTACCTGGAACACGTTGTGTAATTAGATTGATTATAGTCAAAATTTATTACATTTTTTCCCTAAAAATCCAAATTTTCAGTGGTAGCTTCATAAGAATATTATTGCATGGTTAACGTTTTAATTCGCTAACAGATCATTTTTTAAGTAAACAATCAGAAACATTGAAAATAATTAAATTGTTTTTGAAAATTCACAGACATTTGTGACGGTGCCACACTTTGATCAGCTAAAGTAGTTATTATTATTACCATTACCATATTAGTCGTTAAATGTCCACTGCTGAACATAGACCTCGCCCATAGACTGTCTCTAGTACTTCCCATTCCCATACTTGGCATTAGGGTGTTTTACCAGTGGTTACAACCACTGTTAGGCTTTGATGATGTTTTACCAGGGATGCTGCTGCCCATCCCTCAACTATTCATTTCCTTTAAGTTCCTTTAGACGCCTTTTATGACATATCGCCTCATATGAAGGGAAGGGGAGAAAAAACCCATTCTTGGCTGCGACCCTGTGGCTAACTAACGGATTGTTGGTTTATAATGGATAAGCTAAAAAAGTACTCAATCGATTTTAAAAAGGTTTTCACCTATAAAAAGCTACGAAAATTTTATCTACTCAAGCGAACCCGGGCCGGTTCACTAGTCTCTGATAAGGTGCAATATAACAATAATATTAGATCAGATTATTATTATTACTATCCACAATTCTTATACAGTAGGCAGAATTACCTTGGCTCCACAAGCCAGGAGTATTCTTATCTCGTCCAGTGGCACCATGCGTATGATGGAATCAGCCAGCTCCCTCTGGAGGGACTTTTCCGAGATCACTTCAGAAGGCATTGTACCTGGAAAAAAATGTTAAAAGTCTTTAAACATACTAATTCCATAAAAAAGATGTGGTCAAAATCCACTTCTAAATAACTTTGACTTGATCTTGTACCAATTTACTCTGTTTTGGAAAATTTAATATTTTCATAATTTTGGTAAGTTATCCTTTTAAAGGAGAGGCCTATATTTAGCGGTGGGCAGTTAACAGCTGATATGAATCATCATCAGATGATGATGATGACCTTTTTAAGAATTTACTGTTGAATATACATAATCCAGCCACCAGTTAAAAAATTTCAAAATTAGGTAAAGAGCAACCTATTAGGTAAGTGAGGTAAAAACTTGTAAACGCCAGATTTCTTTGCCAAATCGTTACAGATGACTGCGGTCTTGGATAAATGACTAATCCGTGTAGGTTTTCTGAACTAATCCTCTTAAATAGTACGTCTAATTAGAGGAGTCATTCACCTTCATTTTCAGTGTCATACACTTTTTTACTTCATGCGATTCACCTCTATTTCTGTATTAAAGTTGGAGTTCGTTAGTTGTTTCTGAGTATCTTTGTATAAAGTTTTTTTTTTTTATTTTTTTTTTATGGCAGTTAAAAAGACAAACTGCAATAGAAAATAGATGAGGCAAAATGTTGGGCCACTTTATAATGAATGAATGAATATTTATGTATATAGAACGTTACGATTATTTAAAGAGCATACTAGTAGGAAAAATAGAAGACAAAAGAGGGATGGGAAGACCGAGAAATAACTACATGGGACAGATAAAGGAAACATTTAGTGTCATGCTGTATAGGGAGGTCAAAGATATGGCCTGGGATATGGCTGGAAGAGAATACATGAATTAGTTGCACCGATAAGAGGAAACTTTTAAATAAGAAGAAGAAAATGGCAAACAAGCTGACGGCCCGCCTGATGGAAAGTGGTAACCGTCGCCTATAGACATGAGCAGTGTTTCAGATATTACAGAATACACCATCTTGCCCATAGAATCCCTCATGCGTTTTTAATGGATGATAATGGAATGGTAACCCCACCCGTGCTATCGGTATACACCGGCGGGGCACCAGTGAAGGATGCTAGGTGAGGATGAAATAGGTCAGTTAGCCCATCGTGACGAATTCAACAAGAACTGTTCACGATGGTTTCCAGGAGGAACCGCGGGGAGATCGACCTAATAGGGCATATTGCTAGCAATGGGGCTGTCAACCTCCATTGCTAACAATCCCTTTCCCCCCCTCCCTCATGCGTTACCATTATTGAGAAATTGTACATAGTCATTATACCTACTAATCGAATTAGTTTAATATAAAAACTAAATCTGCCCCTCCATCGCCATCCCTTAGTCGCCTCTTACGACAGCCACGAGAAAGGAAGGGGTGGCCTATTCTATGCGGGGACCACACGGCCAATATAATAACGTATAATATAATATAAAGAGACTCCAGCGCAATTACGTCTTTTGCAAATATTTTTCGCCACGAAACAAATCAAAAGCGAATTTAGAAATAAACGTAATTGCTACGTTTGCTATTACGCAAAAGAAAATATTAAGAAAAAATCTACGCATTAAATTTGAATATGATGTAGATTGCCCATTGAGGTCATGTTGTGTCGGGCAATTTGCCCAATACTGTTATAGATGTCGCTTCGCCATTAGATAAAACTAATGTTTATATAATAAATCAAAAAGTGTCTGGTACATAAAATCTTTGATTAATTTTAATTGAAGGAACTTTGTTTCTTTGGCAGACTTACAACGTTTTTTTTTGGTATTTTATGGTAATTTTTAGATCGGTCGTGAAGCTTTTGATAACATATAAAATCCCTATTGTATTTTTGCTCAATACAAAATGTTGGCCGCCACAAGTGGGGAAATTCATGTTTCTTTACTGTAAATCGTTTTGTTTGAAAACTTAATGTAAAGGTTACCAAGTTTTTGTCAACTTTTTATAGAGATACTTTCTAAATTAAATTAATAACGAATCGATGCATTCAAACATTACATTTCAACTTATCCCTTTGTTCATAAAAACATCAAATCTCTCATAAACTTATTTTAGTTATTGCAATGTTTTGTCTCTTTCTGCTGAGCTAAATTTCCAATTTCAAAGAATGTGATAAAACAGTATTATAATTAAAATATGCTTGTAGAAGGGGATTAGTTGATATTTTAATTGGACATGAGCAAACTGTCTAATAGTTTGGTTAATTTAATACAATTATTCGCTTATTTACATGAACATAAGAGAGATCGATAGATAGATACTCTTTATTGTTTCCTCCATAAGATTACAATAGTAAACTTATTATAAATATAAACAATTACAAGAAAATATTACACTAAGAAAACAATGGGCGGCCTTATCATTAAGAGCGATCTTTTCCATGCAATCTTTGTATGGAGAAGAGTAATTATAAACAGTTTGACTGGAGGCACGAAACTATGTTAGGTATGTTATGTTAGTTGAACTACAAATAAAATATTAATAGTTGAACATATATAAGTACATAATATTCAGGGCCCTAGCTAGACCCATGTTTAAGGTAGGGCAAAAGAAGTTTTAGGTAGGGCAGAAGTCATAATAACGTGACATCGAAAAAGCGAATCTGCCTCAATTTCTTGGGGCCTTTCATTTTAAGGTAGGGCATTGGGTCTTTTAAGGTAGGGCATTGGCCCTTTATGCCCCTCTCCTCTCCTATCTACGGCCATGATGACATTTCATGTGAAAGTGATACCGTTTGTTTCCTGTTGGCGCCTTCACGTCTCGACTACAATCGTCGCGAAATAATTTGGCATAAACATTGTGGTTGACGTATCCCGGACCATCGATAATATCCTCACGTCACGCCAGTTAGATTAGTATTAATGTGATACAAATGGCGAGGAAATGCGTCAAAGGTACGATCGTAATAAATAAAAAAAATCGGCCAACTGCGAAAGGACTCGTGTACCGCCATTTTGCCATTGTGTACTATAGAAATATTATACAGTATATATATATATATATATATATATATATATATATATATATATATATATATATATATATATATATATATATATATATTTCGTTTATAATATAATACAATATTTTTCGTTTCGTGATGTAAGTACAAATTTACGGTTTCGGATTTTCCCGTTTGCTCGTGCTGTACGACATTGTCTCTTGTCGCATTTTCGCATGATTCTAGGTTATCAGAAAGTACGCTATAGATTTTGATTCCCTTACAAATGTCCAAATATACGTTAACCACTGCCGTATATTTAGATTGTCATGATTTAGAAGTTAGATTAGATTTATTGTTTCATAGATCCTATAACGAAATTACTATGAGAATAATTCTCTTAAAAGATAGATATGCCTGCAAGTCGCCAATTTCAAGTAATTGTTTCATTAAAGTTTCGTAATAAACTTTTCTTTCTATTAAACAAAAAGTGACCGTGAACAAAGAAAGCAATTTTTTCCTTTACGTACTTCTAAGAAACACGATTGCCGCGTGGCAATGACACGCGTTGGACGGACGCCATTTTTGTGTGTTCTTTTTACGAATTGGATAATGAGCGAACGTCTTCAGATCACAAGTCATCACAATCACGGGACTTTTATTGATTGCGTGGACTTTGGTAGTTTGTTAACCTTATAATAACAACCCATTATCGTCCCACTGTTGGGCATAGTTCGTTACCCATTACGACGGTTAACCACCTATTGATGTTCCTGACATTTACGAGAATAGATAGCATTAAAAAATATGTTCAGTTTTAATACTGGTATATATATATATATATATATATATATATATATATATATATATATATATATATATATATATATATATATATATATATATCATACATAGACAATACCTGTTCGAGCCTGCTATTTTTTTATTGGGTGATAATGGAATGGTAACCCCGCCTGCTCTCTGCTCTATCGGTATACGCTGGCAGTTAGGGATGATAATGACGATGAAAGCATAGCCCATGTTAGCCCATCGTGACGAATTCCACTAGGATTAACCACGATAGTTTCCAGGGAAAACCGCGTGGAGGTAGACCTGTTAGGGTATATTGCCTGCAATGGGGCCGTTAGATCCCTATTACTAACAAAACTTTTCTCCCTGGAAACTATCTTGACTAATTCTTGTCGAATTCGTCACAATGGGTTAACTGACCTGCTTTAATCCTTACTTATCATCTTTTCATGGATGAGTTGGTGCTTCTCTTGCCATTTGCGTTGCAGTTTTATTATCATCCATTAAAAAAAGCCTTATCTACCAAACCGGTTAGATTCCGGGAAACTCACTAGATTCTTAGTTTTACACTATATTTTTCTACAATATTACCTCTCATAATAGCGGCACTCTTTTATTAAGTAAGTAATCAATATTGTCAAATAACGTTTGTGATCGAAGTCAAGACAATTACACACTAAAATGTTTGTAAACAATAAAGCCACGTGGCGACCTCTATACAATTTGAATCGATCAAGGTCAACGGCCTATTTAAACAGCCAACTCGTAAAGATCCGCTCAATTCATTATTTGACACAAAAAACCGTTTTGTCATCGGATCTCTATACACTGGCGCGCTATTTGGATGTTTTCCAAAAGAGAAAACCCGAGTATACTCGTATGTTGCTTTATTAGCTTTTCAGTGGAGAAAGGATGTAAATATTTTGTAGCGTCTAGATTTTTCGGTGGAATTGACCTTGCTAAAGACGCAAAAACATTAAATATGTTATCGAATCGATTGAACTAGTTCTATATTTAATTCGATTAGGTGTTCTTAATTCAAAAACAGGAAAGGGTGTTAGGGGGCCTATTACAAAGTTCGCAATAAAATTTACATGTCACTTTTAACCCTAGTACATTTTTTTAACGGGTGATAATGAAATAGCAACTCCACCTGCGCTAACAGTACTCGCTAACGGAATACCAGTGAGAGATGAATGTTGAGGATGAAAAAGCAGATCATTTAGCCTAGGGAGGATCTTATTAGTAGCAATCTCTTCCCTCCTTCCTCAGTATATTGCTAGAGACAAAGCACAAATGAGGAGAGATATATGCCCAGGAGTAGGTGGGACGTTAACAGGTTATTATAATGATGAGGCCCTAAGAGAAGTCATTGACATTTTTAGCTTCACCCACATACGTAAATAGTCTCATGCGGGTTCGCCGGTTCCGGAAATTGTTGAGATTTCTCTTCTATACTTAGGTATACGTATACGATCTCTTTGACAAGTCAATCTATATCATTCCCGGTGCCGACATCCTTTCACATTCCCCCATTTTAAAATTTCGTCATACTTTCGTCCAATGTTCTATCTAATTAACAACTAACTCGCTTTTGTCTTGTACTTTTGTATTGCGAATGCAATTTGCTAGTCAGGCAGGCAAAGATATTTTATCACTAAAGACTACTCTCATTTACATCTCTAACTTTAATCTCTTTCATAACCATTTGTGGTGTGCTTGCACGTGAGTTCCAGTGACGTGCATGCACACTACAACTTTCTTCTTCTTCTTCTTTCTTTTGCTTCTTATTCTTTTCCTCAGATGATCATGTTCTAACTTAGGTCTCATCATCTTGTTAGCAGCAACCCTTCAGCGCTGCATAAATGTCTATCAGGTATATTTACTATATGTCTACAATTGACAGTTACTATTTCGATCTGGGGCTGTCATTCTCAGTGAAACAAAAAAATATAGTACGCAATACTCTAACAATTAGGTCAAGATTCGAAACGACTTGCGCCTGCCAGTACTCCGCCTCGGTAACTCCAAGGCATCTCCATATATGTCCCGCCTCAGTTTATGTATTACAAAAGGAAATTGGCAAATGCAACGGTTATCCAACATGTATGGCGACTGTGTTTTATATTTCGAACCTCAGTGATTTTCCATCGGATGTCATAGATATTTTCTAATTTCTTTTCATGTGTTATTGTTGGCATGAAAATACTGGTGAGGATTTTATATTATATAATATTTCCGCGCCTTTTGATGCAATTATATATGGATGAGGAGAAATCTACCTTTAAATTATCAATTAAAAAAATATTCAAAGCTAGAATAAGGTTAGTTAGACGTTGTTGACTGGTTTTTTTTTTAATGAATGATAATGGAATGGTAACCCCACCCGCGCTATCGGTATACACCGGCGGGGCACCAGTGAAGGATGATAGGTGAGGATGAAGTAGGTCAGTTAGCTTATCGTGACGAATTTAACAAGAATTGTTCACGATGATTTCCAGGGGGAATCACGTGGAGGTCGACCCTATAAGGCATATTGCTAGCAATGGGGCTGTCAAATTCTATTGCTAACAATCCCTTTCCCCCCGTTGTTGACTGGTTGACTGACAGTTTTAAGTTGAATGTAACACTCAATTTGTCCAAACTTGGTGGCAAAATCTTAGAGTTCATTATAGATATATAGTATATAAATTTGTAATTTTATTTGGCTCTTTTGTTGGCTGTTCCTATTGTTGGCCAGTGCAATATCTTCCTGATGCATTGCAATGTTTTGAATTTTTTCACGACTATCAAATAGTATGTCTCTAGAATATTTGATGTGTTTGACAAAGATAGATTATATGTATTGGCAAGATTCTATTATTTTTCTATTTGAAAATGTTAAAAAATTATGAGCACTCTAGTGGACTAGTGAAACAAAGCTGATCAAATCAAGTTGAAGTACGAAATTTCTGTATATTTTTAATAGATAATTATGTTTTTGTACGTTTATTTACATTTGTACTCTATACTCTACTATTATTGTACTACAACTAGTCAGTGTGTGTGACTGTTAAGTGAGTTTTCTCGAATATATACGATGTGAAAGGGGATGCATTTATTAATTCCATAAAATAATCATTCTATCTAATATATAAAATTCTCGTGTCGCGGTGTTTGTTACCAAACTCCTCCGAAATGGCTTTACCGATTTTCATGAAATTTTGTATGCAAATTGGGTAGGTCTGAGAATCGGCCAGCATCTATTTTTCATACCCGTCAATGATAAGGGTGACCCACCCCAAAATATTTTTTTTTATATTTTTGACTAATTTTTTATTTTTATTTTATTATAATTTAGCATTGAAAAATACATACAATTTTAAATTTTCATATGTTCAATGATTTCTAATTTTCATTATAAAGGTGGTATTATTTCACCGGAAACACAATTAAGAATCATATAAATCAATCATGTTACTTTTAATGTCTGTAATTTACTGACGTCAATGCAAGGTTATAGCGGTCGCCGTCTACGCAATATGCCAATCAGATACGTGTTGCTATAGCAACGTATAAAGTAGAGCGTCGACAGGTGCTGTATGTAATGACATTGTAGAGACGTTAAGTTGCCATTAATACTACTGTATTATTTATTTATTCTATTTCTATTATTAGTATAATATTATAAGTTATATCTGATTGTTGACAAGAGTTAGAATTGATAACCGGAGCGTTACGTTAGTTATAAATTAAATATAGTTTCCATTTTAAAGTACATACAGGTTCACAGAGATGTATAATAATAAACTGTCTCTATTAATAAAATCAAAACCCGAGGTGAAACACCAGACGCGCAAAATGGCGTCGGTGAAACAAAATGGCCGAAAATAGATCAGTTCTCTGACCTCGTCCTTGACTCAGAACTGAAACGTCAAATAAATACGAGGAAATCTATTGTACATAAATCATCAGAATGCTCCTTCTATCTCCAGTTTTTAAATGATTTGTCTTCTTCTAATATTCTCTTTTTTTTTGAGCCATTTGTATCATAATTTATGTCTACAAATAGTAAATATTCTGAATTAGATGGACATCGTGAGTGTTAACTATTTCCTCTCGCAAGAGACAAGGACAGATTACGTGAGCTGATAGCCAACCAGTAGTTGAAGAGGCACTATAAGAAAAAAATAATAACAATAAACCATTTTAAAATACGTATGCCTTGATTTACTAGAAAATACCTACTGATAGTTGCTGCCCATCAAGCGTTACCATTCCATAAAACTAAGATGCTATGATTCCACCATTTAAACCGAAACACAGCCTTGCAATTCCCCTTCCTTTCCCATGGATGTCGTAAGACTATGAGAATTTAATGGTTAAGGAATGGGCAGCATTGTCTCTTTTAAAACATCAAAACCTAACTGCAGTAGTCAACCCGCCTGCCAAGCATGGGAGAGGCCTATGTTCAGCAGTGAAGAGTAACGGCGAATATCATGATGATGATGATGATGATGACAGCCACACAAGTGCACTAGCTTAATGGCAAGAACACGGGGTATAGGTAACCATGGCCATATAACTTTTTTTATTATTATTTTAAGGACTACCTTTTACAGGTATATCAGCCCGAGCCTGAACTGCTTTCTCAAATAAAGCTTTATCTACTTTCCTTAGATACGGAAAAAGACGAATTAATGGGCATCAATAATTTACAGAGTTGTTAAAAAAATTCTGGTTTAGATTCAGCTAACATAGATTGAATAAGACCAACATTAAATTTATTTAAGTTAAAGTGGCGCATGAGTTCTTCTCTTTCCTTCGTGTTTATACGATACTCTAATAGAATATGATGCACATCATCGATGGTATCACAAGTTTGACAATGGGGTGACCAGGATTAATAACTTTGTACGAACTCTTTGAAGTAAAAAAATGTTTGCGCTTCATACAAGAGGAATAACACCTGAGTCCTCAGGAACGCATGGGGAGTATCATGGGTGAAACAATATACTCTGTTATGTCCATGGTACTGCTCATGTCTATAGGCGACGGTTACCACTTTCCATCAGAGGGCCTGTCAGCTTGTAAGTTGTATAAAAAAATATCTATCCTTACTCTTCATGCAGTATTAGAAACCTACGTGAAACTGATGAAGAGCGTCAGGGGCGTCACAAAAGGTGTTGCAGTGATAAATGGCCGCCGTCAGCGATAGCGTGTTTTCAGTTGCCAATAGTGTAGTACTTTAAATACACGTGAAGATTTCCATTACGTACTTTTATATTCGAAAAAAAATAATTAATCGAACACGGCTCATTGATGCGTATAAAACAAATTGTAAACATTGTGTTATTTTCGTTCTTCATTATGCGCATTTCCGTCGGTCATGCGCCTACGCATCAAATGTTGACGACCGGTGGCGCCATGCGTCCGAATCAGGTCTACAGGTTATACGTAAGCATGGAATCCCCGTACAAAGCTTTATAGATAATAAAAATGGCTTTTAAATGTTTTAATGGCAAAATTTACAAGTGTCAAAGGTATTGAAAGATATTTTTTTATTAGACACCTAAGAAAAAGAACATGACGCCGGACGTTACTATCGCGTTGCATGCGGTAGCGATAACGTGTCTATTCATAGATTTACTTGCAACTAAAAGGGTTGGATTAGTCCTGACCAAAGTCGATAGCATGACAATGGATCGCAACTAATTTCACTAGTCTTAAATGTCGTGGCAGTTGCTCGCCCTCGGAAGATTGTTCGGATAATGAGAAAGCCTCGAGGCCTTGTACCCTAACCTTTGTGGTTGAAAACATATTTTATAAATAGTCTGAAATTAAATAACTACAGATATCACCTAGTTCTTTAGTATTAAAAGCTTCCTAATACCGTAACAATAATATTTACTTGGATATTTTTATTCTTCTATGCCAATAGTTTATGGATTTTTGTTTCTGGA
Source organism: Galleria mellonella (assembly GCF_026898425.1). NCBI lineage: Eukaryota > Metazoa > Arthropoda > Insecta > Lepidoptera > Pyralidae > Galleria > Galleria mellonella. Next base: position 5,881,937 of record NW_026442015.1, read on the forward strand.
AAATGGTCCTCTAAGATAAAAAATCTGTGATAAATATGTCAAAAACATATAATCCAATAGAAACTAGGATTTACTAGAAAATATTTTTATACTCGTGGTAATGGGAGAGACAGCTTTCAATAATTGGAAATAGCAGTCCCGTATATCGGCTCAAGTCGACCTCCGCGTGGTCGCTCCTACAAACTATTGTGGTTAATTCGTGGTGAATCGGTCACGGTGGCCTTCACCTCTCATCCCTGATTGCTAAAAAGGTATACGACCTAATTGGTAAACGACCCTTCTTTTCAATAATAGTCCGCCGAATAATATCAAGAAAGAAAGAAGGGGAAAGGGATTGTTAGTAATAGAGTTTAACTGACGCATTGCCATACAGCTTATCAGGTAGATCTCCACGCGGTTGCTCCTGGAAACCATTGTGATTAATTTTAGTGGAATTTATCATGACGGGCTAACTGATCTGCTTTCATCGTCACCTATCATCCCTCACTGGTGCCCCGCCAGCGTAATACCAATGGCGACAGCAGGGTTATCATTCCATTATCACACATTAATAAAATAGTATCAAGAGCTATCTGTGCTTGAATATTGTTATCATAAAATCAACGTCTTGTAATAGTATATCACTAATTAGAAATGTCTAGTGTATATCCTGGATACGTACCTATATATCCTATACTAACTATCGATGTGACGTCATCAAAATTCAATATGGCGGATTAAGTCACGGGTATTTTTTGAAACGCATCTAGTTTGTCAATAAACCATAGATAACTCGCAAGAAAATCGTCATAATATCTACGTCTCTAAGACAAAACATGTACCTAATCATTATTTTTAGATCTGTTTTTAATTTCTGTTTTCTTGGTCGACTTCATAAAGGAGTTATATCTCAAAACGATTATTTATTGTATTTATGTATGTTAAGCGATATCTTCGCTCATTTGGATTATTTTTATTTCTAATGAGTATATCCCCGTGTTATTACCACGCTTATTTTAAAGTCGGTTTTTAACAACACCTATTTGTTTTATTAAGAGAATTTTTTAATTGGTTTTTTATTATATATTTTTATGAAAAGCACTATAATATTGACTGAGATATTATAGAGTAAATAAAACAATTTAAATCATTAAATAAAATATTATTGGTACTTTATATCTGAAAATATTGAGTACGTAAGAATAACAAACGAAATAATTTCATTTATTTTATGCTTTTAATAATAATAATTTACTAAATAAAAGCGTATTTTGAAAAAATATCTTGTTTAGCCGCATACATGACTCACGTCCTGTTGCGAAATATAGTAAACTCAAAAAAATATAATAATTATCAATCATCGATGAAGTTTTCTTAATCTATTTGATGATTTTATTAAAACCATTATAAAACTCACCTTTTCAGCTGACCAAGTTTCACTGTAAACACCAAACTGTATAACACAATGCCTTTGTTTTAAAAAATAAAAACAATTACTTTATGAATCTATGACCTTTCCCGCGCGTTACTTTTATAATCAAGTATAACCTCAATTTTCATAAAACTAGCGTGAAATATTAAAGAATTTGTTAAAAAAATCAATTGTTTTGTATATCTCAGTCTGCAAAACTAACGAGCGTTCAGTTTTCTAGCGAAGAGTGAACTGTTTTCAAGCAGCGTTGGAAAATCAAAAGTACTGGAGGGAAGCCAATGTGGCGTCGTGCCAAGTACGAAGTTCGTTGCATGTGTCCAGTTGTAGGGTACTTGTGCCTATTACTAAATAGTTACTTTTTTATACAGTACTGATAGAACAGCCTGCTGTCCAATCAATGACGAATTTGATTCAACCACTTAATGATATACGTTTCCTAGATGAGTTTCCTAGATGGAGCGGTTAGACGGTGCTCCTCCGAGTACCGTCTGACCGCTCAATCTCCTAAGGTAAATATTTAAATATTGTTAAAAGTCTTTAAAAGCAAACACCACAAAGTTTAAAAAAAATATGTTGGTAAAGGGGTCAGGTCATTCTCCATACGATCTCGAAACAATGAGTCTAACAGTCCCATTGCTAGCAATTTTAGGCCCACCTCCACGGGGTCCCCCTGGAAATCATCGTGGTTAATTCTTGTGAAATTCGTCAGGATGAGATAACTGACCTGCATATATCTTCACCTATCATCTCTTACTGTTGCCTCGCCAGCATTACCGATAGCGTAGGCGGGGTTACCATTCCATTACTATTCGTTAAAAAAAAATAGTGTCCTGCGAGCGTATGACGATAGCACAAGCGGGGTTACCATTTCATTTTCACTCATTATAAGTACCCGTATACCTTCAGGTGTTCTTTAACAAATTCGCAATTTTGATTACCGCAAGCACGCTCGCTTACCCTACGTGATCGAGACATAATAAGATAGAGTAAGTATTCACAGTCTGTATATCTCCTTCGGCGGACAAAGATTTCAGCGCAACGAACTCTCATCTCATTATGGAACGATTCCTGAAGATGCTTAACAAAACTTTTATGTCGTAGGTATACAAATTATATTAAATTTTTTTTTTATGTAACTCAGAATGGTAAGCAAGCTGATGTCCTACCGGATGGAAAGGAGTAACCGTCGCCGTAGATATGAACAGTACCATTGACAACAAAGTATGCCGTTTCCTTCATGATGTCCTCCATACGTTGTCAATCGTGAGTTCTAAGGTGTTTTTTTTTTTACCATACCATTGGTATACGCTGGTATTCGCTGGCGGGGTACCAATGAAGGATGATAGGTGAGGATGAAGTAGGTCAGTTAGCCCATCGTGACGAATTCAACAAGAATTGTTCACGATGGTTTCCTTGGGGAACCACATGGAGCTATCAAACTCCATTGCTAACAATCCCTTTCCCCCCAGTTCTAAGGTGTTATGCCTCTGTACCTTGTAAATTCACTGCCATACCCCACCCTTCAAACCGAAACATAGCTATGCAAACACAACTGTTTCACGGTAGAAACACGAATGGGATAGAGGTACCCAAGCAAATGACTTAACCATTCCATTATCATCAATTAAAAAAAAACATTTTGACCTAAAGCACAGTGTGAAAACGACACGTCATTAATGTTAATATTAATTCAGTATACCTTTTTGTTTAATGGGGGGAAAGGAATTGTTAGTAATGGAGACTGAGAATTCCATTGCTAGCAACATACCCAACCAGGTCGACCTCCTCGCGGTTCCCCCTGGAAACTATCATGGTTAATTCCTGATGAATTCATCGTGATGGGCTAACTGGTCTGTTTTCATTCTCATCTATCACCCTTCACTGGTGCTCCGCCAGCGTATCCCGTTAACGCAGGCGGGGTTACCATATCATTTTCACCCATAAAAAAAATCCAGTATACCCAGACATAATAAATAGGTAGGTCCATACATCGATACATACTAAACACGAATAACGAACACCACGCGGACACAGTTGCGGGCATCAGCTAGTTGTATATAAAGAGGGTGAAGGATGATGATGATGCAGTGGACGGTAGGAGTTGATGAATAGACTGACATAGGCCAGCGATCCGCGACGAGACTGGACGAGCGTCGCGTCGCCACCGAGTTAAATTTCATAAAGTTACGTCATTAAGTAACGAGGAACGGATTAGTCCGTGACGATATCTTTTTAAGACGTGAACACACTGGGTGCAAATAAATAATTTATTCTTATTTATTTATTTATTTAACCCTTTATTGCACCGTAAATAAAAATATACAATGACAAGTGAATAATTCAAGTGAAATACAGTAACATAAATACAGATTGAAATATACACATAAAGGTACAAAAGGCGGTCTTATCGCTAGGGCAATCTTTCTTCTTTAACCAAAGGTTGTCTGTACAACCTTTGGTTAAAGGAGAACAGACAGAAAAGGGCAGGTGGCGCAAGAGTACACTCAGTACATTCACTTACATGTCTTACTTTTATGTTACCAGAGGGAAACTTTGTACAAAAATCATCTGAACCTCTGTTCTATTCGTATTTCTGCCGTTGTGTTACTCAAATGAACAAGAAATTATATGACATTAGAAACTATCAATTGAAGCTTTTATTGTACAGAAAATGATATATTATTTCATTATAAGTAATAGTACTACAATCGTTTGCTTGGGCACCTCTGTCCCATTTGTGTTTCTACCGTGAAGCAGTTTTGTTTGCATGGTTGTGTTTCAATTTGAATAGTGGGATATGGCAATGAAATTACAGGGTAGAGAGGCATAACTACTTAGTCCTTAGGAATGGCAACGCATGGGGGGTTTCATGGGCGAAACAGTGTACTTTGTTATGTCCACGGTACTGCTCATATCTATAGGCAAAAGTTAGTACTTTTTATCAGGTGCGCCGTCAGCTTGTTTGCCATCCTCAGTCCCATAAATAAAAGTATTTTAAAAGGAAGAGGGGAATCAATTAGTTTTAACTTCTTCTAGCTGTGTTATACGATTCCATTTTTAAATTGTAAACTGATTTATTACAATTCCTTTTTGCAATAGGCAACGCATGAAACAATATGGGACCAATACGAAAGTAACCTGTACAGTCTCCCTCTGGACTTATGAACTTTACAAGACAGTCTATGTACAGATTTAGAAATAACTTGTTTGTAGCTACTAGTATATTATAATCTTGCGTGTAGTGTGGTACTCGCTTATAAACGTCGATTTGTGAATTCCACAGATGCCGTTAGGAAATGCCACCCCTACAGCGAGCCCAGTGTGCCCCCAGCACGATCCACCCTGATAGTATTCACTCAGATCGCGTCTTCGGCGGCGACAGGACAGTTATCTGTCTATTTGTATATCCGGATCTACGGGAACCGAGGTCAGTTGTAAAAGTAATTGTTTAATTAAATTGTATAGTTGTTTTTAACCGATTTATAAAAAAGATATTATCAATTTTAGTGCAGTAATTTTTTTTTATACAAACTTAGAATGCCAAACAAGCTGACGGCCCACCTGATGTAAAGTGGTAACCGTCGCCTATAGACATGAGCAGTACCATGGATATAACAGAGTATACTCTTGCGCCCATGATACCCCCCATGCGTTGCCATTCCTGAGGACTCAGGTGTTATTCCTCTGTACCCAGTATCGTATGTTTATCTATAAATATCATTTTTTATTTATTTATTCAAACTTTATGGCTTCATTTTAGAGGATTTAATGCTATAGGCATTCTCTACTAGTCAATCTTTAAGATGTGCAGAGATACTAGATGGCGGTTTAAATAATAAAATAGTTTATATTTTAATATAATTACATACATACAAACAATCAAAAAATAAACATACATGTTAATATAGTATTTATGTATATACTTTGCCACCTCAGTGGTATAAAGAAAACTAAATTTAAAACATTTATAACTTAATCTATTTTAAATTTAGTTCATATTGATTCCTAACACTAAAATTTCGAGAAGGGATTGTTAGTAATGGGGAGGTAAGTCTTCATTGGTATCTATATACCCTATCAGGTCGACCTCCACGCGGTTCTCCCTGGAAACTATCGTGACTAATTTATTATTAAATTCGTCACGATGGGCGCTAACTAACCCACCTTTTTATCCTCATCTATCATACCTAATTGATGCCCCTCCAGCGTATACCGTTAGCGTAGGGTTACTATTCCATTAAAAAAACATAAGTTTAAGGAAATTGCGACTCAGAATTCTATCCCACTATCTGCGGTAATTCTGAACTAACTTCGGTAATTCTTTAAGCAATCGATATTGTTTACTCCTGTCCTGTACTTCGATTGCCCTCAAAAATACATTATCTTCTTCCTTAGGCTATGGTATTCACTCGTCCATCGACAATTCCGTATCCGACCGTATGGCGTCGCTTCACCGTCCAACGAGGAGCTACCGCCATTAACTTTCGCATCCAGGACCTGACCGAGGACATGTTCGAGCCAGCTGTGGCATTGCTGGTCAAGTACTTCACTAAAGATGAACCACCTTGCAAGTACATAGGTATTTATTTATTTATTAGTACAAATATGTGTACATGGCGGACTTAATGCTAAAAGCTTTATCTCCCAGTCAACCATAGGGAAGTGTCGGAATACTCGAATGCGGTACTACTAATTATTGATATACATACATACTAAAATTACATATATAAACGAATATAGGTATGTAAATAACTGAAGAAAGAAGTTAATATATTTTGAAAAATTAAAATGGATATTTGTGTTATGGTGTTACCGTTTTTTTTTTTTTTTTTGCAATTTAGAATGGCAAACATGCTGACGGTCCACCTGATGGAATTTGGTAATCTTCGCCTATAGACATGAGCATTTCTATAAGCCCCCATGCGTTGTCATTCCTGAGGACTAACGTGTTATTCCTCTGTACTCGTTTGTTTTTAAATTCTCGGGAATTTGGCTCTGGATATAAAGTCCTTCGTCTCACCAGGTTTTAAAACAAAACAATTTTTCAGGTATCCATAACCATCCGATCGCGATGGCTGAACTTGAGAAGCTATGGCGAACTACGATCAAAGACAAAATGTCTCTGGTCTGCGTGGAGGACAATGACTGTGCTGCTATCGTCGGGGTGAACGCCCTGACCGTGGTCTGCAAGGATGACAAGGATAAGCCGTTCAAGGTTATATATCTCGAAATCGCTTTTTTTTTAACACAGGAGGCAAACGAGAATGCCACTCACCTGATGATAAGTGACTACCGCCACCTATAATCAACCACAACACCAAAACAAAAAAAGGAATATGCTGATTACATTAACAATTCTTTTTTTTTTATTTTTTTTTTTATACAGCTTAGAATGGCAAACAAGCTGACGGACCACCTGATGGAAAGTGGTAACCGTCGCCTATAGACATGAGCAGTACCATGGACATAACAGAGTATACTGTTTCGCCCATGACACCCCCCATGCGTTGCCATTCCTGAGGACTCAGATGTTATTCCACTGTACCCTGTAAATTTACGCCATATCCCACCCTTTAAACCGAAACACAGCCATGCAAACATAACTGCTTCACGGTAGAAACACGAATGGGACAGAGGTACCCAAGCAATCGACTAGAATTAATTAGACTAAGTTTTATCGAGGGTTTTTTTTTAAGTTTTCTCCCAAAAAAAGACTGATTTCAGATGCCGTATGTTTCTCCCGATAATACGTAAGGACCTGTATGTGTCTCACTCATGTCATTGCCACCAAGGAACTCCTCTCGCATGGTTCTTTTGATTTCAACTTTCTCAAATAGCTCATTCTTTTTTAGATATATTATAGAAAATATAATTTTAGACAGAAGACAAAGTGTGGGCAGCTCTCTTCGGTGCTGTGGATCTGGTGACGCGTAGCGTGGACGTCTTCACCACTTACAATGTGGACAAATATCTGACCGCGTACGGCCTGGTCGTGGCGCCCGAGTGGAGGGGCTGCAACGTCGGTAAAGAGCTGTTGCAGGCCAGGTGAGTTTCTACATGGAATGACCACCTAATGCTGAGAGGTGAAGGGAATATTATTAATGGGTAATAGGTGTAATATGGTCCCATTGCTAGCATTATACCTCCACGTGATTCCCTCTGGAAAACATAATTGTTTTTTTCTGATGGGTGAAAATGGTATGGTAACCCCGCCTGCGCTAACGGGTTACGCTGGCGGAGCACCAGTGAAGGGTGATAGATGAGAATGAAAACAGGCCAGTTAGCCCATCATGATGAATTCATCAGGAATTAACCTTGATAGTTTCTAGGGAGAACCGCGAGGAGGTCGATCTGGTTGGGTATATTGCTAGCAATGGGATTCTCAGTCTCAATTACTAACAATCCATTTCCCCCAAACATAATTTGTGACGATGGGCCAACTGACCTACTTTCATTCTCACCTATCATCCCTCACTATTGTCTTGTTAGTGTAATACAAAAACGCGGGCGGGATCACCATTCGATTGTCAACTATTAAAAAAAAACAATAGCAAAATAATTTTGTTTAATTCCGCTACCATTAATACGTGTGTGGCTGCCAACACTCGAAGATTGACCACCACTATTACTATCGGAAGTTACATAAACATTCATATTAGCCATCGATCTCCGACTGCCATTCTGTACCCGCACGTTTTGCGATACGTGTTTCACCTCTAAACGAGGCATCGTCTTTTAAATTAAATAACCAGTGATATGGATTTCCACAAGATTTCATTCATTAAAAAGAAATCGTGTACTGGTCCACGGCGAAAACAGAGATCCGTCCGACCTGATACCCACACAGCGGATCGTATAAAACTCTATCACTAATAAATATAGTATTAAGTCCGCCTTTTGTACCAGACATTTTTTTGTAATGTGGTCAATAAAGCATAAATAAAATAAAAAAAAAAAATATAGAATAGATCGGAAAAATCTATCCCGCCTCTTTTCCGACGCGGGCAACATTCCCCGCATTCCATTACGATACCTCTCCGCTATTCACGACCCTGTCATGCCAACCGCAGGCGTTCCTTTATTTCCACGTAATTGAATACGCTTAGGTATTATTTGATGAGATCGAATTTTATATTTTCTTACTTACTAACGCGTTAAAATTTAAGACTTACAATTTTAGCGAAAAAAATTATATTGTATGAAATCATCTGCAAGTAGAGATTTTTTAAGCAGCTTAGAATGGAAAACAAGCTGTCACCCCACTTGATGGAAAGTGGTAACCGTCGCCTATAGACATGAGCAGTACCATGGACATAACAGAGTATGCTGTTTTGCCCGTGATGACTGAAATCACTGATCTTATAAAGCATCAACATCAGTCTGTAGCACAATTTTTCATAAATACGCTGCGCTTAGTAAAAAAGCACAATTTTTTTAACGTCACGAAAAACTCTTAATTATTTTTTTAATCTTATCAAATCTAACTTTGTTTCAAATTTAATTTCTCAATTCATAAACTTTTCATAAATAAGTAAACATTAAAAATTTTGTTTAGATTCAGAGATTCATCATCAATAAAAACTTTTTCTTCGCATGAAAAAAGGTAACCTATTAACTTGTCAAAAAACGTTGCCATAGTTTTCTTGTCATGGTGAAATTACTTCATAGTGCTTAATAGTTCCCATTATTTTTAATATTTTTTTAATTAATGTTTTGTGATATAGTTAAAAACTTTCGTTAAAAAAAATGGTTCACGTATTGCCAAGAAGAAAACAGAAAAAATGTATTTGCGATACAGAAGGATTGCTAAAGAAAATAATAGGATCACCAACGAGTTTACCATGTACAGAATTAAACTTAATTCGATTAAATTTATTCACAGAAAGAAATTCAGATGGAACTGGCTTTTTAATATTGAAAGGAAATGATTTGTATGATAGATACAATGCAAGAATTAACGATAGAGACATTAGAGCTATTTGTCTATTCATAAAACAGTCTTCAAGAAGAATTACCAAGTTAGATTTATGTTACAATGAAATTACTGACAAAGGATTTTTTAAATTGCTCAGAAATTTACTAATCAAAGGACGTTCTAGTATAATAAATTTGAACATTATGCATAATCGCATTACCGAGGAATCTTTGTTGAGTCTCGCTAACACAGCCTCTTTGATGAAATTAAAATATTTAAGACTTAATGGCAATGACTTTGGAGTGAATGGCGCCGAATATTTCGCCAGGTTTCTGAGAGATAACAAAAGCCTGGAATATTGTGATTTAGCTGAAACCAACATAACTTTGACTGGCCTCGCTCATGTTATTACAGCTCTCAGAATTGATCATGGAGCGAATACAACACTAAAAGTGTTGGATTTAAGTAGAGTCGTTCCTTTATACGATCGCTACGCTTATGAAACGAAGTGGCTTGCATATCACATAGAATATCTCTTGGAAAGGAACGATTCCATAATAGAACTGCATTTACAGAAGAACCAATTGATTTCACACGACGTAGAGTATTTTACGAGAGGATTGCGAAATAATAAGACATTATTATATCTAGATTTGGGGTATAATAAAATAGGCGATCATGGCATCGAATTACTAGCTAAATATTTGGCAGAATCACCGCAATTATTGTTGTTAAATGTAGCCGGTAACTCGATAAAAGACATAGGAGCCAGAGCATTGAGTTTGGGAATGCCATACTCGAAGATACGTGCTTTGGATATTTCACAAAACAACATAACCGATCGTGGTGTTCTTGATTTATTGAACACATTGAAGAAGCCTTATTACTTGAGGTTTCTAAATATTTGGGGGAATAAATTTGGCCATGTGGCGTGTGGGGTGATCCAAAGAATGCTTCTAAGTGGAGCGTTATTTCAGCACACGATTGACGTGCAAATTTACGAAGTCGATGATGTATTGTACGCGGCGTATTATCCAAATCCAGCGGACAGGAGTAAACATTTGTATTACAGCGAGTTGGATTACGGGTATGCGCTCCCAATTGAACATGTAAAAAGGAATGTCGTTGTTGAAAAAAGGAAAGTCAAAGTCGATTGCAAACACCGGCGTAAATTGGACAAGATGAACAGGGACAGATTTTGAAGTCTTTAAGATTTTGTTTACAGTTTGTTTTTTTTTTTTAATAAATGCTTAATATTTGAATATTTATTTATAACTGTTAGTGAAAATAAATTTTATAAGACTGATTTTCAATTTCCGTTACCTAATAAATAGAAAGAAACAATGCGAATATGATATGTACTGTATTTTTTTAATAAAATGATTAATTTAGAAATAGATGAAAATGCAAATAATTTTGCCCACGCTATCTATATATGATTCCTTTATCATTTCATATCACTATTATTTAAAAAAGTGAGGGTATACACTTTTTTTCAATGGATGATAATGGACTAGTAACCTCGCCTGCGCTAACGGTATACGTTAGCAAGGCACCAGTGAAGGATTATAGGTGAGAATGAAAAAGCAAGTCTATTAGCCCGTCATAACAAATACACTAGAAATTCAGCACGATGTTTTCCCGGGGGGGATTAAGTGGAAATCGACCTGATAAGGTATTGCTAGCAATAGGACTGGTAGTCCGCATTACTAACAATCTCTTTCCCCCTTTACCTTTACTGGTGTCCACCAGTGAGGGTATATGAATTGATAAAGTGAAGTTGAAATCGAATCAGTTGACCTATTGTGATCAATTTACCAGGGATTAACTACGATGGCTCGCAAAGGACCTCGTAAACGTAGTCCTGACATTGGTATTTATTAAACTCCTTATAAAAATTCATGCATAAACACTTACTTTTCAGGGTCCCACTGTGCAAAGCACTAGGTCTCAAGGTAACGGCCACGGTGTTCACAGCAGCAGCGTCTCAGACCGTGGCCAAGAAGGCGGGCTTTGTGGACCTGAGCGAGATCACATACGAAGAACTTGCGAAGAAAGGGATGGTATTCCCTGGCATCGAGGAGGATACAAAATCGTCCAAACTAATGGCGTTGCTGATTGAGTAGATTATGCAAATTTATATGTAATCACTAGCTTTTTCCTGCAGCTTCGCATGCCTGGAATATTATCTTCCGTTCTGGTCGGAATTCCAAGTAATTCCTTCTTTGTGCTTGTTCATATTGAAGTTATGTTTTGTGTAGGAATGCAGTTCTATGGATGACCAGGTTGGTCTAATTTTGTTAATAGATGATAATGGAATGGTAACCCCGCCTGTGCTAACGGTATATGCTGGCGGGGCACCAGTGAGGGATGATTAGTGAAGGTGAAAAGGCAGGTCAGTTAGCCCATCGTGACGAATTCAACGATAAATTAGTCACGATGGTTTCCAGGGGGAACCGCGTGTAGGTCGACCTGATAAGATATATTGATAGCGATGGGGACCATTACTAACAATCCCTTCCCCCCAGGTAAGTCATACCTACCTATAGTTAAGAAGTAAGAATGTAATGTTACCCCAACCTGCGCCATTAGTATAATCTGGCTGAATTCCTTAAGAATTAACGACTATCTTTCTGGGATGGGTTTTTTATACCTCATTCCTGACAATCCCTTTTTCCCCAACCTCCATATATGAGGTAGAAAATGAAACTTTTATATTTTAATGGATGATAATGCAATTGTAACCCCGCCTGCGCCGCCAGACTACGTACGGGTAAACACAGTCTAGGACGACCCTCCGCTAGATGGAGTTACGACGTGAAATGCGTTGCAGGGAGTCAGTGGATGCAAGTGGTTTAGGACCGTTCTTTATGGCAGTCTTTTTTTTATACAACTTAGAATGGCCAACAAGCTGACGGCCCACCTGATGGAAAGTGGTAACCGTCGCCTATAGAATGAGCAGTAGCATGGACATAACAGAGTATACTGTTTCGCCCATGATACCCCCATGCGTTGCCATTCCTGAGGACTCAGGTGTTATTCCTCTGTACCCTGTAAATTCACGCCATATCCCACCCTTCAAACCGAAACACAGCCATGCAAACACAGTTGCTTCACAGTTGAAACACGAATGGGACAGAGGTACCCAAGCAATCGACTTTTGTACAAAGTCTCCCTCTGGTGAAAGTCTATGGGGGAGGTTTATGTCCAGCAGTGGACGATGATGATGGCTGTTTAATGTTTTATTATTATTATTATAATTATTGCAATTGTGTTACTGTGATATTATTGTTATGTATAATTAAAAAAAAAATATTAATTATTAAGCTATAATTATTTTGTAATCAACTTTCTAGTTATATCTATGTATATAAGCACCTGTTGCATTAATATCTTATTGAATTTAATTCTTTGGAATTGGATATAATTTATGAATTTACATTTTATAAAGAAAGGTTCTTGAGTGGCGACCGCGTACGGGTAAACGTAGTGTAGGACGACCCCCCCACTAAATAGAGTAACGACGATGAAATGCATTTTTTTTATGGGTGAAAATGGTATGGTAACCCCGCCTGCGCTAACGGGATACGCTGGCGGAGCACCAGTGAAGGGTGATAGGTGAGAATGAAAACAGGCCAGATAGCCCATCATGATGAATTCATCAGGAATTAACCATGATAGTTTCCAGGGAGAACAGCATGGAGGTCGACCTGGTTGGGTATATTGCTAGCAATGGGATTCACAGTCTCCATTACTAACAATCCCTTTTCCCCCCACAAATACTTGGGTTAATATCATTTAGATGAATATTTTGCATTTCTTTTTTAGTCATAAGTACAACCAATACATGTTATACCACTATTTATTTTTAAAATTAAAAATAATATTGTAATATATTGCATTTATTCTATAAATGGTGTCTTAAAAATTGTATTGTACCTATTTATCTCGTTACAAACAATATTAAAATTATAAGAAAATTAAACATTTAAGAGTTTCTATCATTGTGCGGCTCGCCATCGACAGGGAGTTCACCCTCACACCTTACAGCCTAAATGGTACAACGTACGAACACTCAGGTTATGGAATGAGCTCCCTGCCGAGGTTTTCCCAAGAGACTACAGCATGGGGTTCTTCAAAAGGGGGGTAAAGAAGTTTCTTCAGGGTCGGCAACATGCGTGTAATACCTCTGGTATTGCAGGCGTTCATAGGCTACGGTAACCGCTTACCATCAGGTGGGCCGTACGCTTGTTTGCCACCTCAGTGGTATAAAAAAAAGTGTCCGGATTTTATTTCTCTTCTACTTTTTTTTTAAAGCATGGAACATACGAGCATAAAGCCAGTAGGGGACGATGGGGGAATTGCGGATGCTAAAAAGAAATAACGTACAAAATCTGTAGGCAATATTAGAATTAATCAATCTGACTTTATTCGCAATGAAATTTTAGTTTTACATTTACAAAATCAACATGAATTAGATCGAGATTAATAAATTATTATATTTTTTTTTTTTTATGAAAAACAAAACCTTGTCTGTCCGTAATTACCTATAGCCCTTGGAATAAATACGGACGAATGTTGGGTTTATTTATTTATTTAACACTTTATAGCACCAACATAACATGATTTGTTAAACAATTTTCAATACGTATAGTGTAGTACAAAAGGCGGTCTTATTGCTAATTTTTTTTTTTATTTTTACGCATTTTAATAGATTTTCTTTATTGTTTTTTTTGGTTTCCTTTTTTTTTTGTTATTTGTAATAACATATTATATAACAATACTGAAACTTGCGAAAGTGCCATTAATTTTTTTTTATATCTACTGGGTAAGTTCCAGCAGACATGAAACCATTTATAGCTTTGTCTATATTTATTGATCTATTAAAAGCTTTTGTGTAAAGACCTACTACATCACAAGTTGTAATTATAGCTCCCGAGTTGTTGTCCATTAAGAATTCACATTCCTTGTTATATGCATTTTTAGTAGCCCATAGAATGTTAAGTCCAAAGGCTGCATTTTATGCGATATGTGAGACAAAGTTAAAACTTGGATAAAATTCTTGCGACAAAACTCTTAAGCTTTCAGACTTACGTGACCCAGTACTAGTAAAATGGGATTATTCTTAGTGTGGATTATAATAAGTATTTATTATTTTAAATTACTTTAAAACGGAGAAGATTCTTAATTGGTCTGTATTTTTTATGTATCTCTACCAATTTAGACGACCTTTATGCGATTCATATAGTTTACTTACCCAATTCCATCGACTGGGAATAAAACGAGAGTAAACTCTATTAATTTTAAGTATATTTTTTTCAATAAATTTTAAATTATGATCGGACATGTCTTATTAAAAATAATTACAATTTTTTTATTACTGTCGTTGGCTCTATCAACGTCATCTACATAAAAAATAATGAAATATTTCAAAACTTGCTCAATTTGAAGTAAATAGTTCTTACTTACACTAATAGATGGAAATACTTTACAAGTACACTAAAGTTTTTAGCACTGGTAAGTTTAACTAAAATAGAAAAAAAATTATTTGGTACTTCACATAGTGAATGAATAAAAGAAATAGTCTTTTTAACTTCATTTTTAACTGTATAATAATTAAAGACGTCTTATTTAAGGGACAATCTAAAATTTATTTCGGCAACACTGTACGACTGTGGCGTTGCCCCCTCCTCCTCCTTCCCACACAGTTCTTCCTTTCCCCTCACCACATAAACCTGTCAAACGGTTGTTGACTCGGTTCTTTCTGTCGTTTGTTCTCTCTCTACAAATTGGATTATTTTATCGAATTAAATTTAAATAGTTACGAAATAACTATTTCTATATAAATATATTGTTGTTTTAGTGTTTATTTAGCTTCTGTGTTGTGGAAAAGGCTTAGAAAATATGGCTTTAAGTTAAAAAGTGCAAAAAGTGAATTTGATTAATCGTATGCTCGTTTTGTTGTTTAATACCGCATCCTGTTTACTAATTCCTTCTATGGGTTTTCCTCGATTTCCTGCGATTATAATCGAGTAATCACTGTTATTATATTTGCTTCCAATTATTCGGAGAAAAAAAAATAAAAAAAAATGTGTTCAGTGTTCGTGTTTCAAAATGTATGAAATACTTATTTAAATTTTTTGGTAATTGTATTGTGGATGCATGATTTAGACTTCTCGCATTGAATGAAGGTATGTTAATTTATTATATATCTTTTGCTGTATTTGAAACCCTTTATGGGGTAGTATCCTTTATGGAGCTACCCCCATTAAGGATACTGACCTGCATCAGTGGTCAATGGATACCTTTATTATCAAGTTTCAAATACTGTTATACTAGTGATCCACTCTGGGTCTGTGTGAACCCAATTGAAAAAAAAAAATAGTATTTTATATTAGCTTGAATAGGCAAATTTTTGATATCATGGTTTATTTATTATATATAAAATATAATAAATAAACCATGTAACCATATATAGTTATTTTTACTAAAATAATATATAGTGTATATTACAAATTAAATCTGTTTAAATTTTTTTAAGTTTATCCATTATAAATAAATATATGTAAAATAAAAATCCTATTTTAAAACTTTATTTTTTTATAATGCTAAATACTTACTATATTTTACATGTATATTTTTCTTTAACAATGTATATTAAGTACTTATATATAAAACCTATAAACAGTTATAGGATATAAAGAGGTATAATTTAATGACAAATGTGCACAGTTGATCACACATAGACTTTTCAATAACCATAATAACATAGTAACAATTAAATACAATATGTGTGTACTTAAAATGTATGTTAGCAGAGATTTAAAAATGTAACTGTTGTTTTTATTGTGGGTCTTCTCAGCAGATAATAACTTTTTTTTATACAACTTAGAATGGCAAACAAGCTGACGGCTCACCTGATGGAAAGTGGTAACCATCGCCTATAGACATGAGTAGTACCATGGACATAACAGAGTACACTGTTTCGCCCATGATACCCCCCATGCGTTGCCATTCCTGAGGACTCGGTTGTTATTCCTCTGTACCTTGTAAATTCATGTCATATCCCACCCTTCAAACCGAAACACAGCCATGCAAGCACAATTGCTTTACAGTTGAAATACGAATGGGACAGAGGTACCGAAGCAAATGACTTTTGTAAAAAGTCTCCCTCTAATTCCTGAACCCTGTAGTAGATTAAAAAAAAAAAGATATTGTAGTGCTTGTAAACTAGTCTACTTGAATAAAGATACAACTTATGTTCTGCAAGACTGATCTTTCTATGCAAGTTAATGGAACATAAAAGAAACAGGTATTATATAGAAGAGAATGGATAAAATTAATTCTCTTTTTATTTTTATTACTTATTTTCCCATATTCATAATGGAGTAATAAAATGCAATAAACCAAGTTATACCTTTTTATCTCTAAGATCTCATAAGTGGTGACTAAATGTTTTATTATTATTACTTGCTTTTACCTATGTCTTTGTCTGCGTGGGATATGTTCACTGACCTGAATGAAAAGTAGCCTATAACCTTCTCTGTGCCTTATGGTTTGTGTGTATAAAATAGTAATTGGTTAAGCTGTTAAAGTATTAACAAACAAACTTGCTTTCACATATAAAATACATACATACATACATATCTGTCATGCCTGATGCATCGAAGCATTTGTTATTCCATTGTTTCTGCCTACCCTAATGGGAGACATTTAAAATATTATAGCAATAATAATAATAATTATTATTAATAATTTTTAATTCGGACTTTTTTGGTCCATTAAATATTTATTAGTAACAATATTCTTAAAATTAATGTTAGTAAATTTACATACACAATACACACACACATAATATATTAAATAATATACAGATAATCACCGCTGCACAATTCCATTGGAAATTGTGCAGCAGTGATTAACGTATACATAGTCCAGCCTGCGTGCTATCATACTCAGGATGCTGTTGGCGCTGGCACATACTGTGCACACCAGAGATGCACACCTTTTTCGCATTGTGGCATAAAAACAAATATAGCCTGTAACAGTATAAAAACTTAAAATAAAACTATATACCAAGCTGCTTGGCTGTCAGCATGTTTTAATTAAGTATAGTGTCAATCATAGGCAGCAGTTTCACTCTTAAAACATCACCAAAGCTAAACAGTGATTGCTGACCCACCTGACAAGCGTGGCAACTACTGGCAAAAGCCCACCAAGGGGGAGGCTTATGTTAAGCAGTGGACAGTTATAGATAGCATTAAATACGCCTTGCACAAATACATGTCATCATCATTATCATATCACCCTTAATATCCACTGATGAACACAAGCCTCCCCCTTGGGGGTTTTGCCAGTAGTTGCCATGCTTGGCAGGCGGATTGGCAACCGAAGTTAGGCTTTAAAGTTGTTTTAAGAGGGACAATGCTGCCCATCCCTCGCCCTATCTTAGTCGTCTATTACAACTCCCATGAGAAAGGAAGCGGTGGCCTATTCTATGCCGGGACCATATGTCCAATTTATTAGTACACATTACTACATTTTACCAGAGGGAGACTTTAGACAAAAGTCGATTGCTTGGGTACCTCTGTCCCATTCGTGCTTCAACCGTGAAGCAGTTGTGTTTTGCATGGCTGTGTTTCGATTTGAAGGGTGGGATATGGCGTGAATTTACTGGCTACAAAGGAATAACATCTGAGTCCTTAGGAATGGCAACGCGTGGGGGGTATCATGGGCGAAACAGTATACTCTGTTATATCCATGGTACTGCTCATGTCTATAGGCGACGGTTACCACTTTCCATCAGATGGGCCGTCAGCTTGTTTGCCATTCTAAGTTGTATAAAAAAAAATGAACTACTTAATTAAGTAGTTATTAATTAATAAATGAATAAATAAATACATAATGATATGATGATCTTTTAATTATATATTTTCGTATGGTGTACTCTTATAGACCTGTGCCCAATAAGGGGCACTTAATGGGCTGTTACCATAATACTTCTGGTATTGCAGGCGTTCATAGGCTACGGTAACCGCTTACCATCAGGTGGGCCGTATGCTTGTTTGACACCTCAGTGGTATAAAAACCATAAGCTAATTAGAACTTATTTGCCTTTTTCAAATAGAAAATGTAAAGAAAGTTGCTAAATTGTGGAGCAAATGCAAAACTGTATGCTTGCTAATTCATTTTGCGAATTTATTAAGTTCACTGGAACATTATACTTGTAATTCGCGATTCAGTATAATTCTTGGCGCTAATTATGGACTAATTGCTTTCGAACTAACACCTCATGTTCAATAGCGTTTGTTTAATGGGTGAAAATTGAAATGGTGTCATTATATCTAAAGCTTAAACTGTGGTTTAAATTAACAATGAGTGTGTATGTGCCTTTTTTTTTAAGGGGTGATAAAGCAATAGTAACCCCGCCTGCGCTAATGGTATACGCTGGCGGGGCCCCAGTGATAGATAATGATGAAAATAGGTCAGTTAGCCCATCGTGAAGAATTCCACGAGAAGTAACCACGATGGTTTTCAGGGAAAACCACGTGGGGATCGACCTAATTAGAAACATTGGGGCTGCTAGACCCCATCGTTAACAACCCCTTTCCCCCTATGTACTTGTTATTGCCTGCGTCTTTACACGTTTGTTGTCGTATATCTCCTATGACTTGATTTTTTTTAAATCCTCTCTTAATGAATACATGCTTAATTTTTTTAATGGATGATAAAGGAATAGTAACCACGCCTGCGCTGACGATATACGCTAACGGAGCACCAGTGAGAGGCTTTGCCAGAGGGAGACTGTGTACAAAAATCGTTTGCTTGAGCACCTCTCTCCCATTCGTATTTCTACCGTGAAGCAGTTGTGTTTGCATGGCTGTTTTTCGGTTTGAAGGGTAGGATATGGCAGTGAATTTACAGGGTACAGAGAAATAGGAAACACTTAAGTCTTCAGGAATGGTCACATGGGGGGTATCGTGGGCGACACAGTATGAACCTCTGTTATGTCCATGGTACTTGTTTGTAAAATATGCTGGTTCTTGTTATGTATATATTATTATTTATTAATTATATTATTTATATAGCAGTATTTCCGAACCGATACGACAACATAACCTTCAAGAAAAGAGCATATTCCTTTTTAAAAGGCCGGCAGCACACCTGCAATGCCGTAGGTGTTGTGGGTGACCATGGGCGGCGGTAGTCACTTACTATCAGGTGAGCCGCAAGCTCGTTTGCCCCGTGTTGTAAAAAAAAAAAAATATTAGTTGTAAAATAAAATTACCGTCTGTTGACTTGAATGTATGTATATTTTTGTTCTTTTTCAATTGTTTATAAATATTCTTTTTTATAAAAAACTACAATTGTCAATATATAAAAAGGTTAATTTTGAACCGTACTGCTCATGTCTATAGGCGACGGTTACCACTTTCCATCAGGTGGGCCGTCAGCTTGTATGTCATTCCAAGTTGCATAAAAAACAGTGAGGGATGATAGGTAAGAATGAAAAAGCAGGTCAGTTAGCCTATCGTGATGAATTTACTTGCAATGGAACACGATAGTTTCAAGGGGGAACCGCGAGGAGATCAACCTGGCAGGGTGTATTGTTAACGATGGCGCTACAAATCACCATATTTTTTTTATGTTATAAGGTAGCAAACAAACAACATACTCACTTTCACATGTATAATATCAATAAGAAGGGAGAGAAGGGATTGTTAATAATGGTGATTAGGGGGAAAGGGATTGTTAGTAATGGAGACTGAGGATCCCATTGCTAGCATTGTACTCAACCAAATCGACCTCCTTGCGGTTCCCCCTGGAAACTATTATGGTTAATTCCTGATGAATTCATCATGATGGGCTAACTGGCCAGTTTTCATTCTCATCTATCACCCTTCACTTGTACTCCGCCAGCGTATCCCGTTAGCGCAGGCGGGATTACCATACCATTTTAACCCATCAAATAACCTTATAGCGCCTTAATGGCTTAATCAATTGCTATGAATTTTTGTATATTTGTAGTATGTGGGATGGAGAAGGATACATAGGCTACTATTAATCCTGGCCACACGGACGAAGTCGCGGCTAAAAGCTACTTATAAAATAACCTACGTTCCAATTTTCAGTTTTCTAGAGTCGGTAGTTTTGGCTGTGTCTTGATTTAATAGTCAATCAGGAGTAACGATTTTATAAGTACATAGCTTGGTTAGTGTAATATATACTGATTAAATATAAGTTTGAATTAAATTAATTAAAATGTAATAATTTCAACCGACTTCTAATTAAAGATTGTCACAAAAAAAACAGACTTAATTGATGGTAAAACCAGTTATTTCAATTTAAAAATCAAACTGTTGAACCGATTTTGATAACATTTCTATGAGATCATCCTGAACGTGTATATTTTTGGTTAAAAAAAGAACTGTCTAAATCGATTTATAAATGATGGAGTTCTGAAGCGACAACCATAAAAAAAAATACAACTAAATTTTAAAACTGTTCCTTTTTTAAAATCTGTAGAATAGCTTTGTTTTCCAAATAAATTGTGAACAGACCAAGAGGGTTGGTCTTAATATAGATTTTAACAGATGTATGTCAGTAGGGACGTTTACATTGGTCGGCGTTCTCACAGGGGCAGCCTGGTCAAACAATAAGTCTTTCTTTTTTTAGCCGACTTAATGTAAATAGGACTCTATTTTCCGCGCTTAGCCTCTCATTTGGGCCGTTGTGCGTGTGATTTAGCCGACTTAGAAAAAGATTGTTTCCTACAAAAAAAAACGACTTCAATTATAGTTAAATGATTTATTCTAATTTAAAATGCACACTAAAGAACCGATTTCTATAAAGTTTCTATGCGACCAATCTGTAAATACATCTTTTCAGAAAAGGAATTTTCTAAACTGCTAACGAGTTATGAGGTGACAATCGTAAAAATATACAATCGAATTGAAAATCTCCTTTTTAAAATCGGTTGAAAATAAATATGCTCAACTTTTTTGTTCCCAATGCTAATTATGAAACAATTTTAATGATTCTTTTTTAAAGAAATCGTTTTCTTTCTTTGATAGATAGATACTTTTTCTTGTTTCCTCAAAAAGATTACTGTAGTAAACTTATTATAGATAATATAGTTAGTATTATTATAGTTAATAATGGCGTTTATTGGGCACATTGCTTGCAATTTACCTTGTCAGGTCGACTTCCACGTGGTTCCTCCTAGAAACTTATCCTGGTTAATTCCTGGTGGATTCGTCACTATAGACCAACTTCACTCACTCTCACCTATCATCGCTCAGTTTCCCTGTCAGCGTATATCAACAACTAATACAATTTAGTTTACCAATTCATTTTCATTGCGTAACCCGGAATGGATTTGGCCTATTCCGAAAATGGGCGAAGCCGCATCAATCGACTAGTCTAATTATAAAATTATAAACAAAACTCAGACCAACCGGAGCCTATTCTGCAAATAAAACGACGCATTATATCCTCAACGATTGTCTCTTTCTCACATTCGTGCCGCAAGCATCTCGTCTCTATCTGACATGTGACGCAATACGGTTAACTACTTTCTTTAATCTATCCGGCCAGTAATTGGCCCCAATTGGTATTTGTGGCAGATATACCCTTTGTTTGGTTGTATGCAATTGTTCACGCACATAGCTTTAAATAGATGATTCCATACGCTTTAATTATGGCCGTAGCTAGGGGGTGAGGGGGGCATAGAATGGCAATGTCATACTTTAACACTTTGCTGACCGGTAACGAGTTAACTCGTCTTTTCACATCCAAACGTTGCTGACCGGTGGCGAGTAAACTCGTGATTGCACCAGCGTGTAGGTACGTCCTCCTACCACGACAGGCAACACCCTTTGGACTACAAAACAATTACTTTGCTTTGTATTTAGGTTTTTATCACAATTTTAGTTAATTCCAAAGATTTCAACCATGACGGAATTCCCGGTCAGCAAAATGTTAAGAGGCCTAATGCCCTAATGCCAAAGGCCCCTGCTAAGACAGGCACAAGTTGATGGTTTTATAGTCCGGGATGATAGACAAATATGAAATCAGGTAATTTTTTTTAATGAGGGAAAATGTCATGGTAACCCCGCCTGCGCTATTGGTACAGTGGCGGGTACCACTGAGAGGTGATAGGTGAGGATGAAAAGGCAGGTAAGTTAGTGACGAATTCAATGATAAATTAATTACGATAGTTACCAGGGGGAACCGTGTGGAGGTCGACCTGATAGGGTATATTTATAGCAATGAGGACTAACTTCCCCATAATCAGGTAATTTGGCCCACCGTGACGAATACATGAGGGGTATAATGGATGTTACAGTCTATTCTGGAACGTCCGTGGTGGTACATGTGTCGCAACTAGATCTGGGTAATATGGACACCGATCCGATATCTATATATTGGGTTTCCTCTGGACACTGATGGAAGAAAAAAGGTCATCGATCATTTCGATATCGCCCATATTGGTCAAGTATCTTTTATCGAATTTTTTTTTTATACCACTGAGGCGGCAAACAAGCATCCGCCCCACTGATGGTAAGTGGTTACCGTAGCCTATGAACACCTGCAATACCAAAGGTATTACGCGTGCGTTGCCGACCCTGAAGAAAAGAAGAAGCATGGGGTTCTTCGAAAGGGTACCCCCCTTTTGAAGAACCCCATGCTGTAGTCTCTAGGACATGAGGATAAACTCTCTGTCGATGGTGAACCGTACCATGATAGAAAGTGGCCATGGGCATCATATTGAACATTACTTCTGAGCACAATCTGTTGTACAAGCGGTAGAACACGCAGAGTGAGGCAAAATCTCTCCTAAGACAAGGGTTCGATACCGCTTGTGAGCCTGGGATCATCGACAATTCTCATAGCTCGTCGTTGCAACGAGTCGAAAGGTTCGAGCTGGTATTTAGGTGCTCCGGCCCATAAGTGACAGCAATACTCCATGTGGGGCCGGATTTGCGATTTGTAGTATGTTAAAAGTCTGTTATCTAATATTATTTTTTGGATAACGGAGTTTTAAAATTATCGTTATTGGACCAATATCGATATTGCTATATATTAACGACCCTTTATGGCAACCATTACCACTTTCTATGAAATCGTATAAAAAAACCTACTACAAGCGCCTATTTCAAATTGCTCATTATAGAACACAAATAACATAATAAAATGCAAGCAAAACCCCGTGCTGATACGATACGTCAAAAGTTTCACATGTCACGTACAACGCGCTTTCCACTTTCGTGCTACCTGCGGCGAAGCACGCCGCGGCACTCGGCTTGTATGCGTGCCCGGTGTGACTGTAACAAGTTTCTATGTTTATTTATTAGTTTAAAATCTAGATTTCCCGACAAATTTCCCCATTACTTTTTACCCGACTACGGCGAAGTAAAAAGGAGGGATATGATTTTGACTAGTATGTGTGTACGTTTATTTGTTCCTGTATAACTTTAAATTACGTATTATAATTTGAACAATGCGTCCGCTGATTGTAGGGTCTGTGACGTCACATTAAATTGAATATTACGCCCTCTAAAGGATATTATTAAAAAATATATTATAATTATAAGGATATTATTAAGGATTAAAAAATTTATGACGCAGTGTTAAAGTCAATTGACTTCAAAAAGAAGGAAGTCCTAAATTCGGTTTTATTTTTTAATGTCAATAAAAAAAATATTACCAAATAACTCTGTCAGTTCTAAAATGATTTGAAAAAAAAATTTTTTTTTTGTCTGAAAGAATATACTTACAGATTGGTCCAATAAAAATTTTATCAAAATCGGTTCAGTAATTTAGTCTTTAGATCAAAATTAAAATCGGTTTGTTTGTGGGACACAATCTTTCATTATACCTACCTCCGCTACCATTACCTTCTGGTAGTAATATTGGTGGTCAATCTTCGAGTGTTGGCAGTCACACACATACTAACGGTAGCGGTATTAAACAAAATATCTAAGTCTAATGAAATAACCACTAATTTATATTTCAAATTCGAAACACCTATATTCAAATAGACTTGTTTACTTTTAAATCATTTTTTTTTTAATCTACTGCAGGGTTCAGGAAGTTGTTATCTGTTGAGAAGAGCCCGCAAGAAACTCTTTTAAATCTCTGCTAACATTATGTGTACCTATTTATTTAAATGTACTATGTCTAAAATTGTATGGTCGTTAAAAGCCCGCGCATGATCGACTAACACAATGCACGCTTGTCATTCAAGTAATCGTTTATAGTGTAATAGGCTTTGATCAATAAGTGTTTTTTAATAACAGTTTTAAATTTATTAAACGGTAGAGCCAAAATATCCTTCGGTATCTTATTATAACATTTAATGCCCATTCTGCATTCATTCAGCTGTGTACATAATGTGATTGGATTATAACCTAGCCGAATCACAAATGTAATTATTTCTTAAGTTTTTTATGGTTGTAATCTGTTTTATGTGCCAATAAAATAAAATAAAAAAATAAAATAAATAAAAATTACCATACAAGACCTAGTAACTTTTTCTAAACAATATTTCAGAACAGCAAGCTTGTATTTGTATCTAGTGTTAAGATTATATTTGTCTACCTGTGCAAAGCCGGGGCGGATCGCTAGTCATTTATAAAAAAAACCCTGAACACTTAAAAAAACTGATTAAAACAAATCACTTCCACATTCACACACACAATGTTACAACACACTGTTGTAGGTGATCATGGGTGGCGGTAGTCACTTACCATCAGGTGAGACACATGCTCGTTTACCCCTTGTGTTGTAAAAAAAATCATTCTTTATATATTTACTGTTTTCGTAAGTAACACTGTGATACAAGTTCATCAGAGGGAGACTGTACAAAAGTCGTTTCCTTAGGCACCTCTGTCCCATTCGTGTTTCTACCGTGAAGCAGTTGTGTTTGTATAGCTGTGTTTCGGTTTGAAAGGTGGGATATGGCAGTGAATTTACAGGATACAGAGGAATAACACCTGAGTCCTCAGGAATGGCAACGCATGGGGGGTATCGTGGGCGAAACAGTATACTCTGTTATGTCCATGTTACTGCTCGTGTCTATAGGCGACGGTTACCACTTTCCATCAGGTGGGCCGTCAGCTTGTTTGCCATTCTAAGTTGCATAAAAACAATTATTTGCGATGAGGCATCTTCAACGGAGATTGACAACTCCATGTTACTTTCCATGAAGCAAACAATAGGTGCAGTGTCAATGGGTGGACGTGGAGGCAATGTACAATGTGCACATGTCTAATTAGTGACCCGGACAGTCCTACAGATGCGAGCCACATTTATATTCAGAGTGTACCTTCACCTCGCTCCCAAATAGGGTTAGGGCTTCACGTCTGCCCACGGTACGGATTGGAAATTCAGTAAACGTCTTTTGTATGGTTATTTATTTATTTATTCTTTACTGCAAAATAAACAAAAATTTACAAACATAACGATACGATTGTATAAGTACAAATAGAGCAATCTTTTCAAGACAAGTTTAATGTTTTATAATTAAAAAAAATGGCATACATATACATACACATACATATATACATACACACATCATATCTATCAATCAAACAAAATTATATAACCGCATATATGGTACCCAATGCTAAAACATATTAATAATTATAGAAAGAAAACAAACTATCATAAAATAAATAATTATATAAATACATAAATAAAGAATGCCAATTTTTAAATGAAGAAAAATCAGATAGAGAAAAGACTTGTCGTTTGAAAGAATAATTATAAGCTAGAAACAGTGAAGGAATTGTGATAATAATAATAATAAACGTTCTTTATTGCACCAGGGTTAAAAAGAATATTATGTAACAAAGAGATAGAGATGTATAGCAAGGAGATATTTATACAGAAGTCGTGCATATCAATATACTGGATAAAATCTGGTCAAGGATAGGGAGTAGGAGGGATTGAGCTAGGGAAATTTTAGTGGCTGTTATCGCTTAAAAGCGAACATCTTCTTACCTCCAAGATAGAGTGGAATCAAAGTAAATACCAAGATTCTTGACAGATTCACTAAAAGGGACACAAACACCATTACATATATATATATATATATATATATATATATATATATATATATATATATATATATATATATATATATATATATATATATATATATATATATATATATATACGTCCATACAGGTAATTGTATCAATTACGTATATGTTAAGAGAGCTGAGGACTCCAAGCAGGACATCAAAATCGACAGTATTAAAAGCATTACTGAAGTCCAATAATGTTAGCACAGTAAGTTGCCGATTTTCCATACCAAATCAGTTATATGTTTTTCTGTTGTTATCTTATAACTCAATTGCCAATGAATTAATCGTTCAAGTTGTAAACAATGAAATAGGTCGATGGGTTAGCTTTTTTGGTATGGGGACGATGGAATCTTTCCAACATTGAGGGAAAGAACCAGAAGAAATGGAAAAATTTTATCTCAAAGGAATGATCAGGATATAGCTCCGATAGCATTAGAGGTAATGGATAATGTAGCTCTCTTAACATCACAGTCGGTAAATCGATTTTGGATAAAGAAGAAAGATAATTTATAGTATTAGTTTTGACAAAATGACTGTTGATCATGTCAAGATCAAGATCATTAGTTTGTATTTCGAGATTTGCCAACTCCCATTGAATTAAGAAATTTCCAAAAGCTTGGTCTTCATTTTCAACGGACTGATGAATATGCCGCCGTGCATCTCTACACATCATGTTGCAATGATTCCTCACACGATGATATCTATCCCGTTTTCTTGAATTGGCAGGGTCATTTTTATAAATGCCTTGGCTCGGTTCTTTTTTTCTCGAAGCTGGCGAATATTTAAGCCAAGGAGCAGGAAGATGTGACTCGACGAACTGGTGCATGAACATCATAAAGTTGTATGAGAAGAGAATTAAAAATTTCAACTTTGTACAAATAGAGAGTTTAATGTCAAATGGCATTCTCTACCAGCTAACCGTTAGGTAAAAACAGAAAGCATACGAATGGCAGTGGTAGTGAAAAAGATGTAGGCATAATTATAGTAACATAATAATAATAATAAACTCTTTCACTTTTATATATTGGTTTCTCAATTCAGTTATATGTTTTTCTGTTGTTATCTTATAACTCCGTCAGTTGTAAACCGATTGCGGGAATTCTTCTTTTATCTCAAAGGATATACTTACAAGTTGATCCCATAGAAATTTTATCAAAATCGGATCACAAATGAAGTCGGTTTTTTTTTTTTTTAAACAATGGTTTTTAGTTTAACTTTGTCTCTGTTTAACTTTCACTTTTATAATATTGGTAGAATGTCTATTACAATGCCTAAAAATGCGGCCTCAGTAAATGGAGCTTAACAGTTAGTCATAATTCTTATCATAAAATACTAAGGAAACGATATTTTTACATTTTTAATATTTGTAAACGGTATGTATTAATGTAATTTTAAGATCGACTTTGTCTTTTGTTCCGCCCGAAATTTCGGAAACATTTCATGGTGGATCGTCACAATCTGAAGCCATGTTTTTACCCAACTATTGAAGAAGGCATAAATGGCGTAGAGGTCTTCAAGTAATTCTGTGGATGAGAAATAAGAGAGGCTGAAAACCAGCGCTGTGCAGCTGTTCACATTGCGCTGGGACACTCACAGCATCAGCTGAGCCGGTTCGTTTTGCCTAGTAGGGGACACTTTGTGTATATGTTATTTATATTTTATATTGTAATTGTAATTGTATGGCAATAAATGTTTCTATTCTATTCTATTCTAAAAATAAGACGAATTCAGCAATAATTAAAAAAAAAAACCATTGTTAATCTGGAACATTGGAAATCGAATCTGAGACCTCATTTACGCATAGCAACTGTCAACAAGTCGTCATATCTGTGTTAAAGTAGCTAAAACCGCCTAAACCACATTGCGGTTGAATACAAATGTAAACGTGAAGGACATTCGAACACACACGATATCGTACACCCAGCTCGCTAGCCGCACACGCGGCCTGAGTCACCGCATGAAGCCATATGGGACTGGATGTCCTTACAGTACCCTTAACTAATATAAACCCGAAAGCGAGTTTATTCGTTTGTTACGCTTTTACAGCTAAAGCGATGAATTAATTATGATGAGTTAAAATTACTATATTCCCACATTACTCTATCCACATATATTATATACTAGCGGCCCGTCCCGGCTTCGCACGGGTGGACATTTTTATATTTTAAAAAGTGACCTGATAACTATCAGGGGGTGATTAGTGATCGATACTGATGCCAAAAATGCAATCAGTAAAATTTTTGTCTGTCTGTCTGTATGTATAGAAACAAAAACTACTCGACGGATATTAACGAAACTTGGTACAATTATTCTTCATACTCCTGGGCAGGTTATATTATACTTTTCATCACGCTACGATCAATAGGAGCAGAGCAGCGAAGGAAAATGTGTCTGTTACATCAAAACCACTGAACCGTGAGGTAGGACATAGGCTACTTATTTTACGAAAAACAACGGAAACGCGAACAAAGTCGCGGGCGACAGCTAGTAAATAAATAAAATAAATATGCAGTATTTGCAGTGTATATAGAATATCAACGAGACATCTCGTCGTTTATCGATGCGTTCATAGTTGAAATTGCTTTTTTGGCGAATCAATATTGTTCTTATGTGAAATAGAAGAATCGAGGCCCAGCTACCGGGCAGTGTGAGGTCATAAAGAGAGAAACGATGAGGTCACAGGGCGTGTACCGTAGAGGGTTGTTATTACTCACCGTGACGCAAGCTTTCCAACTAATCGTACTGTCAGTCGATTACGTGAAATAACAGCCCAATCAAGTTATTGCATGGACTTCAAAATATAACAATGAAAGCATAACAAGTGCGGGTACAATTCACGTTGCGAATTCTGTAGGTTTTTTATGCAACTTAGAATGGCAAATAAAGTAACGGCCCACCTGATGGAAAGTGGTAACCGTTGGGAAACAATGTCTTGTTACACAGACAAACATAAGAGGATTAAGTTAGGAGTGGCGCCATGGAGGGCACGGTATATACTGTGTTGTCCATAGCGCTGTCCATGACTAGACAACCTGTCTGCCTACGGTGGTAAGCACAAACTACTTTCCATCAGAGGGGCAGACAGATCGTTTACCATTACCAGCACGGTATACAATAAATTAAGATTTCCTTCACAAAACGTGACAGCGTCTTCAATAGTGATAGAATTAATAGAACCAACACGAGTATCTACCAAATATCAATTATCAGATCGCAAAAGGAATAATAAAAGTTACCAGAGGAAGACTTTGTACAAAAGTCTATTGCTACCTACCTATGGGTACCTCTGTCCCATTCTTGTTTCTACCGTGAAGCAGTTGTGTTTGCATGGCTGTGTTTCGGTTTGAAGGGTGGGATATGGCGGGAATTTACAGGGTACAGAAGAATGGACCTGAGGAAATGAAATGAAATTAAATTAAATGAAATTTATTTGCTCAGAGGACTCAGGAATGGCAACGCATGAGAGGTATCATGGGCGAAACAGTATACTCTGTTATGTCCATGGTACTGCTCATGTCTATTACACACATTTAATTACACACTATTACAGTACCATGGACATAACAGAGTATACTGTTTCGCCCATGATACTCCTCATGCGTTGCCATTCCTGAGGACTCAGGTGTTATTCCTCTGTACCCTGTAAATTCACGCCAAATTACTGTTACGATTTTTAACTATTTAACGTCGGATAAGAAGAATCAATTCTAAAAATTGCTCATACTAACTATAATATTAATGTGCCACTCGATTCCATCTTCACGGAACCCTAAAAATGAAGACCCTTCGTCCACGAGCGCACCTGCCGAGGCCCCACCCCTGGCACCTTGACCCAGTTACTTTAAGGAGCGGCTCAAATTTACGGGTTCGATTCGGCCACGCGCCAAAATTAGCATCAGTAATATTAAATGCATGTATTGTATGATGCATTATGATAGGTATGTTTGTATTTGTATTGTCTCGGTTTGTAAATTGATGTTTAAATACGTATTTATTGTAACCAATTAAAGAATTTTGTATACACAGAATATAGAATCGTCATGGGTTGGCCTTTTTTTTTTTATAAAATGTAAATATTTGCATGCCTATATCGTTTAGGACAATTAAACGGGTGCCAAAATAGTACCACGTGGCTTTTATAATAATTTTAACACTGTTTTATGCAAATAAACTAATTTCATTTGATGTCTAATGTTACCAGAGATACGTCCCGTCTTCATACGGGTAGAGTGTAGAAAAATAAATTAATATTTTATTTTTTCTATTGACTTTAACAATTTAAATTTGACGAATGACGACAAATCTCTTATGAAGGAGCTGTGATAGCAGTTCATGATCATTTCCATTATTATCAAGTTTGATCTCGTTTGTTTGTTTGTTTGTATTGTTGTAATGTTGTATTTTGATTTGTTGTATTGGTATCTTTTATGTATATATGTTGTTTTGTTGTAAACTTAACATTTATTTAGAAACATATTTATAAAAAGCAACGGTTGTGTTCTTGCCCGTTCTTCTCAGCTGAAATTGCATTCCAAACATTGGCTCTAGTTTCATAAAAAATAACAATTCTAAAATGCTTATTATTAAGTTTGTTTGAATAAAAATTGTTGTTATCATAATATTTGTATTTGGGGTCATATTCAGTACGTACTGTTTTTTCTTTTAAAGTGACTCCTTCCCCCTT
Source organism: Galleria mellonella (assembly GCF_026898425.1). Taxonomy (NCBI): domain Eukaryota; kingdom Metazoa; phylum Arthropoda; class Insecta; order Lepidoptera; family Pyralidae; genus Galleria; species Galleria mellonella. Next base: position 5,913,040 of record NW_026442015.1, read on the forward strand.
CCCCTCCCCCTCATATCAGTCACAATGTTGTCATTATTATTTATAGAATAACATCTTAGAATAACAGTCCATACGGTGACGAAGTGAGAATTACAATGTATCACCATAATGAACAATCTGTTGTGTCTCCAAGCTGTCGCGACGGACAAGCTAAGGAAATAAAATACATGTACTTGTAAATACATGTACAAAAAATAGAAATCAGAATGAAACTGTGTTATATTCGTGTACATACATACATATGAGTCCAACGACGATAGTCAATTTTGACTTAAGTTATTTAAATTTATTTGTTTATTTAATACTTTACTGTACACGTTGATAGTACATAAAAATATGGCAGAGGTAAGTAAATGTACAAAAGCGAGCTTAATTCTAAACCATATCTCTACCAGCCAATTATTATTTAATTGATATATTATTTAGGTATGTATGTACACCAATTTTTACTTAAATAAATAAATTCTCCTATTATAAAGATAAAATAAACTTTGAAATATGTTTTTTTTAACAAATCTTAAATCTATGCAGCTGTTTAATTATTTTTAAATTGGAAGCGGAAAAAATGCTTTCAAATTTTTGGGGTACATACAGTAGATAACAGTTCTATCCTATCAAGTTGTAAGTTATCTTCGAGCCTGTGATTTACGGACCCGATACGGGGAGTCGGACAGGCAGACGCAAAGGAATTAAGGTTCCATTTCATTATTACTGCTTGGCTACAGAATCCCATAAATGCCTAAAGTTGGAAACGTGGGGGAGCCATGACTCAAGTAGACGATAAATATCATGTTATTTTGCTACGTTCCGAGAAATGCCATGAGAATGGGGGATGCAGCAGTCTCCCCCCGTCCGCAGATAATGTTAGTCACGTCGATAGCGATAGACAAAAAATTTAAAAATACGTATACTATAATATAATAAAACGGAATTGTTTGATTGTTTGTTTGAACGCGGTAATCCTTGGAACTACCGGTTGGATAAGGAAATTCTTTTTGTATTTGATAGCTGATTTCTTTAGGAATGTATATATACCATGATGATGATATCAGCCGTTAACTGTCCACTGCTGAACATAGGCCTCCCCCTTGGGAGGATTTTGCCAGTAGTCGCCACACTTGGCAGGCGGATTGGCAACCGCAGTTAGGCTTTAGTGTTGGTGTAAGAGAGACGCTACTGCCCATTCCTTAACCATTAAGTATTTTTAGTCGCCTATTTTCTTTTTTTCCATTAAGATAAAAAAAAAGTTTTTTTTTATCTCAATGGATATGATTGTTTAGTAAATGAAAGCTACTGGGTTTGCCACAATTGAATACATTTTTTTTTTTTTTTGGGGGAAGGGATTGTTAGTAATGGAGACTGAGAATCCCATTGCTGGCAATATACCCAACCAGGTCGAGCTCCACGCGGTTCTCCCTGGAAACTATCATGGTTAATTCCTGATGAATTCATCATGATGGGCTATCTGGCCTGTTTTCATTCTCATCTATCACCCTTCACTGGTGCACCGCCAGCGTATCTCGCTAGCGCAGGCGGGGTTACCATACCATTTTCACCCATCAAAAAAAATACATTTTTTTTATGGAACTAAATTACAAGATTTGGCATTTTTTTTACATTTTATGTTTTTGAAGGCATATACTTGTATTTTGTATTACGTGTCCAAAAAACATTTAGACGTTTGTGTATGTGTGTGTGTGTGTGTGTGTGTGTGTGTGTGTGTGTGTGTGTGTGTGTGTGTGTGTGTGTGTGTGTGTGTGTGTTCACAATACAAAAATGCCAACGGTACCATAGACAAAGTACGACAGTACGTACTCAAGTAGAAGACGGTCTGACTGGCCGCCGTGTCGCGACTCCCGCCTAGACGCGGTGACGTCACCCCTTTCCCCCTAAATGCTGCGCCATACCGTCCCATGGGGTTATGATATTTATAGTAGCCAAAGCGGACGCCGTGAGCGAGCGTTTGTTTTCCCATTCTAACTAAGGTATTTGAAAATTATGACATTTTTCCGTTGCAATGGTGAAATTTTTCCGAAATAATTATAGACTTCAAAAAGAAAGTATTTTATGTTTGTGACCTCATATGGGCAGCAACTCTGTCCCTCTTAAAACATCAACAAAGCCTAACTACGGTTGCCAACCCGCCTGCCAAACGTGGCAACTACTGGCAAAAATTCCAAACGGGAAGGCTTATGTTCAATAGTGAGCAGTATGGTTGATATCATCAATTTGCTCGATAAAGCACGACTAGTTTAGGGACGGCATTTATTACATTAAAATATAATGCGTACTTACGAAATTTTTTAACTGATCAATGTTTTTGTAATTAATTAACAAAATAGGTGAGGATAAAAGAATGTTTTTTTAATGGGTGATAATGGTATGGTGGGGTTACCATACCCCGTCTGCGCTATCAGTATACACTGGCGGGGCACCAGTGATAGATGATTAATGAGGATGAAAGCGGGTCAGTTAGCCCATCTTGACGAATTCAACTAGAATTATAGATCGTAATTATTAATACTAATAATTACTATGAAATGCCGACTTAATTTGTGACAAAATCAGTTATTGTGGTCTAAAAACTAAACTACTAAGTGAACCTGCAAGTATATCTTTTCAGATAAAAAAAATATTTTTCCAAATCTGTTTTCGACTGACGGAGTTAACAAATATAACCGTAACCATAAAAAAATATAACCGAGTTGAGAATCGCTTTCTTTTTGAAGTCGGTTAAAAAAACTGGACAGAGATTTTTTCGTGGAAAAATAATAATAATAACTACCAATCTATAATATAAAAATGAATCGCTGAATGTGTTGCTAAGCGCAAATCTCGAGAACAGCTGAACCGATTTCGTTAATTCTTTTTTTAGAATATTCCTTGAACTACGAGGATGGTTGTTACGGAGGGAAACATTTTAAAAATTTCCTGTAAAAGTCTGATAACAACACTTTTCTATACTCCCATATAAACTATTTGTGTCAATTTGAACTTTAATACCATACCATAAAGTTCAAGTGTCAGTGGAGAGGTTCCAGGAAGGCAAAACAATTGAGTGACGTGGCACGGCGTGTTTTACAGATTTTATTTTTTTGACATAATGTAATTGTTGACTTATTAACTTTCTTTTTTCTTTATAAGTATTTAAAAAAGTAAAAAATTAAAGAACCCGACTGTTAGGCGATACGAAATTCATGGGGTCAGCTAGTAATATATATATCCAGAGGGAGACTTTGTACAAAAGTCGATGGCTTGGGTACCTCTGTCCCATTCGTGTTTCAACCGTGAAGCAGCTGTGTTCTCATGGCTGTGTTTCGGTTTGAAGGCCACATAAGGCCACATATCCCACATATGGCGTGAATTTACTGGGTACAGAGGAATAACACCCGAGTCCTCAGGAATGGCAACGCATGAGGGGTATCATGGACGAAACAGTATACTCTGTTATGTCCATGGTACTGCTCATGTCTTTAGGCGTTACCACTTTCCATCAGGTGGGCCATTAGCTTGTTTGCCATTCTAAGTTGTATAAAAAAAATCTAATATATATTTATCGTATTAATTTTACACCATATATGTTATGTTTTATATACAAACCCTATAGACACTTTCTCTTTTCGTGTTCTCAAGGTCTTTAAGGATAAGTCCGATTGTGTACATTTTTGTTATAACCTAATATCTATACTATAAGTGAATGTACAAAAGCTTATAAATAATTAAAAAAATAATGTGGCACATAATTACACTTCCAATCCCCTGCTTCTCAAACTAGATTATCTTGTGTTATGAGAAACCAGATGATGGACACCTGCGGCCACAACCCTGAACAACCAGCTCCAAGTAAATTCCAAAAGCTTCGCTTCCTAAATTCGCCCGACCGGGAATCGAACCTGAGATCTCATTTATACAAAGCAATATGCCTACCACAGTGCCATGATGGTCGCAATGTTAAAATTAGAAGCTACTGTTATTCTTTGCGGAGTAAAATTTTTCGTGTTGCAGAATAATACCTAAGTATTTATTTGTTCCTATCCTTACTAATGTTATAAATGTGAGTGTGTTTGTTTGTTACCTTATAGCGCTTTAACGGCTGAACCAATCACTATGAAATTTAGTATACACGTAATATTTGGGATGAAGGCTACTTTACGCAAACGATGTCACGGATTAAAGTTAATATTCAAATATTGTAAATCTGTTGTATGCATTTTTTTTTTGTTTTATGTATTTTTTTAAGTATGACGATTATCACAAACTAAAATTTCCTTTTATTATCATTTTAAATACCTTTATCTATATGTATTTCCAATTATTTTCTTGTGTATTATTAAATATTGAAAATAATAAATTAAAAAATCTTCAATAACAAAATTTGAGAGAACAAAAATTGACGCCCAACGTGGGGCTCGAACCCACGACCCTGAGATTAAGAGTCTCATGCTCTACCGACTGAGCTAGCCGGGCTGGTGACACGATTTCCCAAATTAGAATATGCTTTCTGGAACTGTTTTTAACGAAGTTTTTTTTTTTGTTGTTATTATTAGATACTAACTTACCTTGACTTTACACGAATGTGAATACACACAGAACATTGAATTTATACTTTAAAATTTAAATTAGAATTATGTATACAAACGCCGTAAAAAATAAATAAATAAAAATCCGTAATAATGTAAGATTTTGTTCCACAACAAATTGATGAAAATTATTTAGATACTAAAGTACTGAAAATATATCCTATCAGAAAAAAAAAGAATTTTAAATCTGTTTATTGGACGGAGCTCTGAAGTAACAAACGTAAAAAAAATACGTAAAATATAACCAAACAATTGACCTCATTTCTTTCGTTCCTTTTTTGAAGTTTGTTCGAAATTTCCTCTGTTCAATGTATCGATATCGATAGATATCATAAAAGACCTTATGTAGTCTATAGTAAAAAAAAAATTAAATTGGTTACATAGAATTCATACAAACGGGTCTTTTTTTTGTTCAGTCACGCAGGTGAACACGACGATGACCATAATGTAAGTACGTACGATGACAAGTTTTTTTTTTATGTTACAGGTACGCATCGGATTAATCAATTCTATTGTAAGTATAGACAATTCATCATCGCGCCAATGTACTTTCTATCGGAAACTGGTTCTCTGGGCTGGTGATTAGAGCGAGTCTATGGTTAACTAAAGGTCAGCTAAAGTTATCTACAAACGACACGACACGACTCGCGTTCGGTAGTTGTTACTATCTCTTTTTAACCGACTTTGAATATTTTTAGGTACGCTCGCGTGTCTGTCCGTGCGTCTGTCACAGACAATTTGCTTCGAAATTACTGGACCGCTTTGAGTTTAAATTTGGTACATACATGTAAGTCGATTCCCCGAAGACGGGCATGTAACTTAAATAAATTAATTTTAAAAATTAGAGTAACTTTTTATCTGTAGGTTTTATTTCTATACGTATTTCGTACGTATGTACGTACTGTTACTGTGGGGCGCTTGTTCAATAAAAAAAAAAACTACATTTTGTCACACACCAAAGTTATTTATTTTTAGTATTTTTACACAGTATTCTATATTTAACTTATTTAGTTTACACTGCACTTTTAACTTACTTGAAGGGCCACTTGACTCGCGACGCGCGAGACCCTTGGTTCTTTTTGTAACAAACAGTACGTGTTGATTCTATTTTTTTTTTTGATGGGTGAAAATGGTATGGTAACCCCGCCTGCGCTAACGGGATACGCTGGCGGAGCACCAGTGATAGATGAGAATGAAAACAGGCCAGTTAGCCCATCATGATGAATTCATCACGAATTAACCATGATAGTTTTCAGGGGGAACCGCGAGGAGGTCGACCTGGTTGGGTATATTGCTAGCAATGGGATTCTCAGTCTCCATTACTAACAATCCCTTTCCCTCTGTTGATTTTATATTTATTATGTCACAATTAATTGTTATTTACGAGGGAAAATATTTAAATTATTCTAAATCGATATACTAAATACGCATAAATGTCTTTGACCAATCTACCTAATTTCATTTTATTGAATACTGGCTATTTAAAAATGTTTAAATTTTAAATTAAGAACGCCCGCTTCCCGTCAAGTTCATTGTCGCTTCCGTTAGCTGTCAATTAACGTGAGACGCACCCGTGACACTACATGGTCAAAGAATCGTTACAAGTAGGTATTTAAGGATTGGCCACGTAATAAAATACTTGCCAAAGAAACAGAATAGCTGTCAGGTTTTCTTTCTTTTCTTGAATGAGAAAAAAAAATGTGTTCTAAAGAAATTAATATTAATACTTATACTTTTTTAAGAATAGATTTTGAAATAAGACTTGTACTAATGTTTACATCATTTAAAAACCAATTTCAATCGAAACAAAATTATTGTGGTATCTATAATTTTGTTAATAGAATGATCAAAATCGATGCACATTCGGCTTGGCCATTTAATCAAATTCATTCATTTATCTCGTTTATTTTTCATTTCTAAATATACTTTGACATTTATTTTGAACGTACCGAAGCATTATTAAAAAAAAAAAATTAAAAATATAATATTTAGACTTAGATTATATAAGATAGAGCATCGAGCCTCAAAAACGGGTCAACTTTTAGTCAGCTAATTTAAATATTAGCCGATTTGTTTTTTTATCAGTGTCCTATATACTTATGCACATAATATATGTATCTTGACGTATCTATATTTAATTATTTAATAAAATGAGTTACCTATTATATACTTAGGCAGAAACAATGTACATAATATTTGTATCTTGACGTATCTATATTTAATTATTTAATAAAATTAGTTATCTTATTCAAAAATGACCAAATGCAAAGATGTATAAAACACACTTCTCTCTAATCAAATATCTTTTAAAGTAATACCACACAGTTATCATCTGTACAGCATTTATCTTACTTTCATGGCTTCCAAACACTCGTAAAATACGACATAATCGTACGTTAACAGTTTTAAACAAAGAACCTAAATATAGAAACTCACTCACTTGCTCCACTTTTTCATCTCCTATCATAATCTGGCATGCCGTTAAGATGCAAAAATTATAAAACAAAAAAAAATATCTTGCAAAATGTATGAAAAAGTAGATAATGACTCCACCCATGCCTTGTCCTATGGAAGATTATTTATTTTTTCTATTTAAATTCGGGACAGTTTTTGAATGTAACTATATTATGAGATTGTGAATCTTGAGTTCCTTGTATATCGATGTGACGAGAGAGCGTAGGGACTCTTAAGTGTTAAGAGCCCCGAACAGAACTCCACTCACGGTGTGTACTAAGCACTAAACATTACTAATTAAAGTGTGTAAGTACCGGTCATTACTCAGTCGACTGGTATTACATTACAGCAGTGTTTTTCAAAGTGTGGGTCGCGACCCCTTGGGGGGTCCCCGAGCCTCTACAAGGGGGTCGCGGAAGGTCGCAAAGTAGTGAAAAATCAACAGTTCCGTAAATACATCGATCAATCAATAATACATAATGAAGTATCTATAACAGACATCGATTAAATGTCTGTTTTAGATACCTTATTGTGTATTATTTATTTTATTTTATCGATACCCAACTGTGAATATAAATACAACTGTACGGATTTCATAATTGTACTATAATAAAATTCATACACATTCGAAACCGTGGAGGGTAGGGGGTCGCAAGATATTTTTACATAATAAGGGGGTCGCGTTATGAAAAAGATTGAAAAACACTGCATTACAGGATTCATTATCATCATTGTTGTACGAGCGGTAGTTTTCTAACAAAAAAATCCCACATTCGCATACAAACGCCTAGTAATGTATGTACCGTTATGGTTCAATAAAAAAATCGCCTCTATGATTAACACAATAAGGTTGTCTTAAACGAGTCGCGAAGGTCAACGCGATGGCCTCTAGCGGTACTATGAACCGGCGTGAATTTCGTTTAGGGGCTTGTCACACTACCAACAAGAAGAATTTGCTCCGCAAAAAAAACTGAGCTATTTCCGTTCTGACTTATTTTTTTAAATTTTAATTACGCGGTACACAATTAGGCATAGGTAATATGGATACCGATCCGATATCTATATATTGGGTTTCCTCTGAACATTTTTATTTATTTATTTATTCATTTGTCCATATATGTGTACATGGCGGACTTAATGCTAAAATCTAACAATCCCTTTCCTGTCGATTCATTATATAATTCAAATTCATTAAAAAATTTTTTTATGCAATTAAAAATGGCAAACAAATTCGGCCGTAGTAGTAGCCAAGTGGTAACCGTCGCCTATAGACATGAGCAGTACCATGGGCACAACAGAGTATACTGTTTAATATAGTGAAGTGTGACTATATTAAAAATATATTGACACTACGTTCACTAGTTAGCCATGTACTTATTCGTTGGCGCTGTCAACTGACTATTCCCCTATACGGCGCACTCAGCCGTCCAAGACCGGCTGGCATTTGGCCGATTTTTATAGTTCTTGCAATCGATACTTCACTTTTTCACTCGGAAATCGAATAACGGCCCCGAAACCGTTCTCGGGTGTTTGTGTTTGCTAGCAAATATTTGTTCCAAGTCTGGCCAATATGATGTTGTTTGCGAAAATACGGGTTGAGCCTTTATCGCCACAAAGACTTTATAAAACCCGTAATTTTGTATATTTGTGTTTGAATTTTTATATTCCTATGTTACACAATACTGTCACCAATTGTCGATGGATTTTAACAATTCTGAATCATTGGGGTACTGCCGTGTCTGTTCAAATAATACCATCATACCAGCCGTTAACTGTTCACTGCTGATCATAGGCCCCTCCTTATTAGAGCGGTTTGCCAATAGTTGCCATTCTTGGCGGGCTGGTTAGCAATTTCTGTTAGGCTTTGGTGAAGTTTGAAGAGGGACGCTGCTGCCCTATCCCTATACCATTAAGTTCCCTTAGTCGCCTCTTACGACAGCCCAGTAATATGTTGCCATCAAACAAAAATATCTAATTTTGGTTCGGCAATGAAATTAATTTAGTTTTACATGAGATCTCACAACTTTTTGTAGTGGAAGAACTACGTTGCGAGGCCTGACATATTTTTACATTTTATATTTTTAATGAGATACCTTAGTGCTCAGAAAAGAGTCATGGCGCTATGGTCATGACTTGATGCTCATAATGATGAACGTACGCGACGATTACTACTTTACCCTGAAGAAACCTTAATACACTTTTTGAAGAATCCCATACTGTAGTCTCTTAGGAAAACTTCGGTAGGGAGTTCATTTCACAGCCTAAACGTTCGCAGGAGAAAACTCTGAAATAACACTGACATTAATATTGTAATGATGAATTGTAAGCTTATCTTTGCTAAGCAAAATATTAACGTATTATTATTAAAAGACAAGCTTTTCATGCAGAATAACCTGTGATACTGCGACTTTTCCATGATCTTTTTTGCTCGCCCTTTTTAAAGCTGCTAATGCCTATCAATAATAGAAATTTTAAGATGTTTTTTGTAACGACATTCTCTATCTCCTCAGGGTACAGAGTGTGTTTTCCAAAGGAGATATATCGTTAATGTATGAGTGGGCTACAGCTACAAATTAAATGCTGCGGCGTTTCTTTCTCATTATGACAAAATCTGCAAACACTTTTGGCGTAAGGCTAGTTGGGTTATATAGCCCATATGCTTGTTTAGTTCGCAGTGCCCAGTGAGAGCCCTTGTTAATACACACGTATAACCTTAATGTAACGGTAATTGCTTTCGAAATTTAAATATTTTAAATTTTATATTATTATCGTGTCTATACAAAACACCTCATAGGATATTCTACGCTCGAAGGTCCTTATTCAATTTAAACGGAATGCACGGTCAAATTAATGTAATACCGCTTATGAGTTATGTACTTTATGTATGATATTCAACCCACGTGCAAGTGGAGTTGGTTTTATTTGTGTGTAGAGGTTAGCGTGGATGGAAATAGCAATTTTTGAGATTTTACTATTACAGTAGCATCTGCCTATCTTCGAGGAAAACAGGGTTATAATAGATACATATATATTACTATAAAATTGTTAATGTGTTAGTAAGTCAAATATTTTTTTGTTGTATAAATTATATTATGTTTACATACTACTTTAGCTATGGGTTTATGATTTGATTATGTTGGTATTTTGGAGGGTTATCTTGAACAAAACATTATCGTACCGTATGAATTAATATAACATTGTTAATTCTCTGTAATATGTACATATTGAAATAAAAAAATAATAATAAAAAAAAATACGTACATCATACGACAATATTAAAAAACAGGTCCAGGTTGTCTGTAAGAGATTGTCTGCAAGAGATCTTGTATATTTCTGAAAAAGGTTTGTGTGAAATATTGTATGGAAAAGTGAGAAATTTGGGTTAAAAAAATGCATATGAAAAGTGAGTGAAAGGGAAGATTTGGTCTTACTTTATTCATTACTTTTATAGGCCACTCACACATATTTATATCTACATAATTATTATATTATTATATAAATACAAACACACATAAATACATAATTTATACTTTATTATATATTTTTTCTATAACTGACAAAAATGTCGTATCGTACTTTCTTTATAGCAGTAGTAGTTAATAAAAGCTCTAAGAGTTACTTGAACTAAATAACTCATAATCCTTAATTTTAATACAGAGACAAACGTTTCGAGAACTGTTAAAAATTACATAATAATAACAATTATTAACTCCTATACCATTCCGGCATAGAATAGGCCACCCCTTCCTTTCTTATGGATGTCGTAGGAGGCGATTAAGGAGGGCGAGAGGTGAGCAGCAGCGTCCCTCTTAAAACATCTCCAAAGCCTAATTGTGGTTGCCAACCCGCCTGCCATTCATGGCGACTACTGGCAAAATCCCCTAAGGGGGAGGCTTATGTTCAGCAGTTTATCACAGTTTATGACAGTTTATCGATGATGATACCATCGTGACCCACCATCAATTTACTTATATAAACTTTTAACTATTTAGCAATGAAAATAGAAACTTATGCAGCCGGCTGTAAGGTGTATTCTCAATAAATACAGCGTTATCGGCTATTATCGGGTAATGGATAGGCAAACAAACCCGACAACTTTTCCTCGGAGCTGTCAAGAGCAATTTCTATGCGTACCACCTGCCTACATGTTTAGAGATAGGAGGCAATGTTGTTGTTTCTACACTGAATATAAGTAGATGTAAACAAGCACTGAAAGTAGGGGAAAAGGGATTGTTAATAATAAGGTCTAACAGCTCTGTTACTAGAAATATAGCCGGTCGACTTCCACGCGGTTCCCCCTGGAAACCACCGCGGTTAATATCTTGTGGATTTCGTCATGATGGGCTAATTGACCAGCTTTCATCTTCGCCTATTATCTATCAGTAACTCGCCAGCGTATACCGATAGCGCAGGCGGGGTTACCATTCCATTTTCACCCATCAAGACGTACTGAAAGTATAAAACCTATTCTAATACTTAGTTTTGGTACTAATATTATTTTTTTTATTTATTTATACTTTTGCATGCATTAAAAAATGTCTACAGGGCGGACTTAATGCCTGATGGCATTCTCTACCAGTCAACCGTTACGCTAAACAGAGAGAGTTAATGGCGGTGCATAGATTAATAAAAAAAAAATTAAATTAAATAAATATTATTATAATAGATTAACTTTTATCCTCTTATTCACAGAAACCCCGAACGTCTCATAAATCTATTTTAGCTATTGAGATGTTTTATATGCTTTTTTTTATGCTAAATTTCCAAAAAAAAAAAAAAAAAAAAGGATTGATAAAACACTCCAATAGTTAAAATACTTAGGTTTGTAGATTTAAATTTTAATAAATAAGTGGTTTAATGTAGACTGATATAGCGGCCATGTCTCCGTTTTCGAGGCAGAACTTTTTTCTTCTATTCGCTCATTGTCTCACTATTTGTTTATATATTATTATTATTATCTGTATCTCATTGCTATGCCATCATATCAGTCCACTGCTAAACATAAGCCGCCCCTTTGGGAGATTTTGCCAGTAGTACCACAGTTGGCAGATGGATGTGGCGCAGTTAAACTTTGGTGATGTTTTAAGAGGGACGCTGCTGCCCATCCCTCGTCCTCTCTTAGTCGCCTCTTACGACACCCACGTGAACGGAAGGGATGGCTCATTCTATGCCGGGATTCTATGTCGGGACAATATTGCTATTTGTATTGTTTATTTATTATTTACTAGCTTTTACCCGCGGCTACATCCACGGGACCGGGATATGTTCATTGACCGGGATAATCTCTTTATACTCGTAATACTTTGGTTATAAATAGCTACTTTGTTAATTTAATGTTATAAAATTTCGAGTTTTTGTTTACTTTTTGTAGTTATTTAAAAAACTATATGAGATTCAAAAACAGCCTCCCGTATGTCAGCGAAACTTGATCTTGATGGAACGAGGTTTCGCAAAGACAACTTGTAATACAATACATACGCAAGCTTTCCCATTACTTACATGACAGCTGGAGTGTGGATGCGCCGTGTTAGTATAAGGGGCTCAGAATTTTGTCCTGTTTTTCAAGCCACGTCTTGGGGGAAATGGATTATTAGTAATGGTCCGACTCGATCCACTGAAACTGCGTAGAGATGTTGCATCTCTGTGCATCTCCTACCGAATTTATCATGGGGAGTACTCTGAGGAATTGTTCGGATTGATACCTGCTGCTGATTTTCATCACCGTACAATCCGCCACAAACTAAAGTTTCATCCCAACCATCTGGATGAATGGCAGTCTCCCACCGTGCGTTATTCAAGGCACTTTCTTCCACTCACAACCACTCTTTGGAATTAACTTCCAGCAGCACTATTTCCCATCATAAACTTCAAGAAGAGAGCATATTCCTTTTTAAAAGGTCGGCAGTACACCTGCAATGCCGTAGGTGTTGTGTGTGACCATGGGCGGCGGTAGTCACTTACCATCAGGTGAGCTGCATGCTTGTTTCCCCCCTGTGTTGTAAAAAAAAATAGGAATCTAACAGCTCCATGGCTAACAATATATCTATCAGGTCGACCTCCATGCGGTTCTCCCTGAAAACCATCTTCATTAATTCTTTGTTAATTCATCATTTTGGGCCAACTGACCTGACTGACCATTTCCCACTGGTGCCTCGTCAGTGTATACCTATACACTGAGAGAAGCGGGGTTACTATTTCGTTATCAGCCATTAAAAAAAAAACATGTCTCTAAAAATGATAGTTTCTCTATTAGAACAAACCCTCTAGACTAATGGCAAGCGACTCCATTGATGGAATCGTTATCGCAAACCACAAGTTTTTATTTTCTAATTAATAAAAATAGAATGGTAGCCCCGCCAGCGCTATTGGTATTTGCTGACGATGCAACAGTGAAGGAGGTGAGGATGAAACAGATCTTAAGCCTTTTTTTTATGATGGGTGAAAATTAAATGGTAACCCCGCCTGCGATGAGGATAGATGAGAATGTACAGCCCATCATGATGATCATATTGCTAGCAATGGGATTTGACCCATCGATGATGATTTCATCAAAAATTAACCACGATGGTTTCCCGGGGGAACTGCGTGGAGATCGAGCTCTTAGGCTAATGGGCCTATTAGATCTCATTACTAATAATCCATTTCCCCCGAGTTTATGAATTGGAATGAGACATTAGACGTTGCTATCTCATGGGTTCGCAAGCCATGCCGATTTCATTGATGGATTCGTGTGGGTAAGTTTCTAGGATGGTTATGGTTTTAATTTTAGTATGTGTATGGTTTTGAGACTTGGTACTATATCTTTATTGATAAATTAATGGTGTTATCAAGTACTGTTTTATTTATATATTTTTGGTAAGTTTTACAGTTTTTACCAATGCACTCACTATATATTATATATATATATATATATATATATATATATATATATATATATATATATATATATATATATATATATATATATATATATATATAACAAACAAACGACCTAGACGACTTTCTAGAGCTACAAACTGTTTTAAAGTAAACTCCAAGAACAGTTTTGTTGTAGGAATCGTTTGTAATAAATAATTTATATATATATATTAATATTAAATTTTACTTATTAGTAAATTTAATTTAGACTTAACATAAACATTTATACATACAAATGTGGACTGATTAAAAAGCTTATTAAATTACATCAACTTCTTAAACTGGAGACGTAAAGCAACTTTGACGCCCCGGGCGTCTGACGGGCTCAGTCCGTCACTGGTGTGCTGTCTATTGGTAATGTGTTAGATGAGTATGTAAATTGATTAGCAATTTAGTACCGATCGACGGCACATCCTGATCGCGTGTGACCACACACGCATGCGCCGTACGCCCACTGACCGACATTATTTACATAATTATTCCGACGCAACACAACTCTCTGTTATACATATTGCTGGTTTATAATTATTATTGTCTATTACCATCCAATAAGAAAGTTTCTACTTTAGTCTATGGATGTATGGTGTTTGCCTTAAATCATAAAAAAAAGTACGTTTTGTTCCGCAATAAAATTTAAATCATAAAAAAAAGCAACATTATAAACACTTACGATGTTTCGTTGTCACCACAGATTGAAAATATGAATTGAATAATTTAAATTTAGAATGCCGAATCGCATATTTACATGTAGATTTGTTTCGCAAAGATAAATAAGTCGTTTCAATCTTTGTGACAATTATAACGAATTTAGAACTTTCTTTTGGAAATACTTTAAAACACGAGTAAATATAACAATTATGTACAGTTAATAAATTACTTCTAAGTAATTACGTTAATTAAAACCCTGTCAGGACGAACACCAAACAGTACTTGGAGACCATCTTGATTAATTCCTGTTGAATATATTTTTTGGGGGGAAAGGGATTGTTAGTAATGGAGACTGAGAATCCGATTGCTAGCAGTATACCCAACCAGGTCGACCTCCTCGCGGTTCCCCCTGGAAACTATCACGGTTAATTCCTGATGAATTCATTATGATGGGCTAACTGGCCTGTTTTCATTGTCATCGATCACCCTTCACTGGTGCTCCGCCAGCATATCCCGTTAGCACAGGCGGGGTTGCCATACCATTTTCACCCATCAAAAAATTTTTTTTTATTTATTTATGATCACGGATACAAGTCCTTCATTCGTAAACATAGATAGACATATTAATAGCGCAGTCAGTGTTACCATTGCATTTATATCATTAAAAAAAAAGTTACGTCCATTTGTTTACTATTTCACCGCGGACTAGAGAACTAGTAAAACTTGTAGTTCAATAGTCATAAGTCTCAAACAAGTCTTTAATACAATTTCCCGCGAAACGAGGCCCAAGGCATACGCAGCAAAACCGGTATGGACGTCTGCTTTCTACGTTACAACATAAAATTATATATGTAGCTAGTTATACGGGTTTCGTTAGAAAAAAAATTATTTCGGTATATTGGGTCACGGACTTAGCATACATGAATAATTTTAATTGAAACATTTTTAGATTTTTGTGGTGAAATGGCGCGGAGTAGGTCAGAAATGTTGATTTCATATCCATTGATTGTAATGTTCTTTTCAAACGACTTCAAAATGAAGTAGGTCTACGATTCGGTTGTGTTTTTTTGTTTGTTACTTGTCTCATGACTCTGTCAGTTTTAAACCGATTTGGATAATTCTTTTTTTATTTGAAACTTACAGATTGATGCCATATAACTGGATTGCAAACTTACAATGCTATTGTTGTATTCTATTGTTTAAAGTATTGTTTGTAATCTGTTGATGTTGGGGAGAAGGGATTGTTAGTAATGGGGATTAGCAACCTCATTGCTAGCAATAAACCCTATCAGGTCGACCTCCACGCGGTTCCCCCTGGAAACCATCATGATTGATTCGTTGTTGAATTTGTCACGATGGACTAAATGACCTGCTTCATTCTCACCTGTCATCCCTCACTGGTGCCCCGCCGGTGTATACAGATAGCGCGGGTGGGGTTACCATTCCATTATCATCCATTGAAAAAAATATGTTGATGTACCTCAGAAATAAATAAATAGAAATTTTAACAAAATCGATTAAAAAGTTTAATTTTTAAATGAAAATAACTGGTTTAGCCACGATTAAAATCGGTTTTCTTTTTTGTGGAACACAAATTTAAATATACGAGGTCTGTCCGGAAAGTTCGTATAAAAGTGTTCTGGAATGCGAGAAAGAGGAGTGGGGAGGCCAGGTAAGCGCAGGACCCCTTCCTTATGTCCCTAACAATGCTTCAGTTCTGGTCTGACCGCCGTGCGGTGCGAACTGGCTTGTCACGCCATCTGTGAAGTTACCTCTTAACGAAACCCCGTCGGCATGGAGCCCGCTTCCGTTGAAGAGCAGCGTGTCGTAATCAAGTTTCTCTCGAAACTCGGCAAGAATGGCCGTGAAATTTTTGCCGATCTCAGAACAGTTTATGGGGATGATGCTGTGAAGGAACCAACCGTCCACAAGTGGCTAAAAGATTCAGAGAGGGCCGAGACAATGTTGATTGTTTTTTTCGATGTTCGGGGGATTGTCCATCAAGAATTCGTCCCTCCAGGCCAGACAGTTGATGGAAAATTCTACGTCGATGTGCTCAGACGCCTCAAAGCTCGTGTGGCACGAGTTCGTCCAGAATTGGCGCGAGAGGGGCGTTGGATTCTTCACCACGACAATGCCCCTGCCCACACCTCTCTTGTTGTCCGTGAGTTTTTGAGTAAAAATTCCATTACGGTGACCGAACACCCCCTATTCGCCGGATTTGGCCCCGTGTGACTTCTTCTTGTTCCCAAAACCAAATTGGTACTTCGGGGGCGGCATTTGGGGGACATAAATGAGATAAAAAAAGCTACGACGGGGCAGCTGAGAAACCTACAACCAGAGGACTTTCAAGGAGCCTTCTCACAGTGGAAACGGCGTTGGCACAAGTGCATTATGTCACAGGGGGAGTACTTTGAAGGGGATAAAATTGATTTACCTGAATAATTGTAAAATAAAATTTTTAAAAAAACTTTTATACTGCTACTTTCCGGACAAACCTCGTATGTTAACATCTCGTTGATGGTCAATAAACTGTTGGGCATTATAAGAGGCGAGCAGTTTTGGACTACATTTCACATGTAGTACAAATGTATGTACACTTAATTACTAGGTAATAAAGCAGATAATTGGTCGTGTGGTCCCGGCATAGAATAGGTCACACATTTCTATCCCGTGGGTGTCGTAAGAATCGACTAAGGGTGGACGAGGGATGGGCAGCAGCGTCCCTCTTAAAACATTTCAAAGCCTAACTGCGGTTTTTTTTTAATGGATGATAATGGAATGGTAACCCCACCCGCGCTACCACCAGTGAAGGATGATAGGTGAGGATGAAGTAGGTCAGTTGGCACATCGTGACGAATTCAACAAGAATTGTTCACGATGGCTTCCAGGGGGAACCACGTGGAGGTCGACCTAATAAGGCATATTGCTAGCAATGGCCTAACTGCGGTTGCCAACCCAAGCAAGTCTACCAAGCATAGCAACTATTGACAAATCCTCATTTCATGAGGGAGGCCTATGTTCAACAATGAACAGTTAACAGCTGGATATGATGATGATGATTTATGTAACCCGCTTATTTAAATAGTAGTATTATCTACGAGAACAAAATGAATGAACGTACATAAATATTTTTTTTTTGGATTAATCATAACAATCCATCTCTTTTAGGGGGAAAGGGATTATTAGTAAAGGCGTCTATTTACCCCACTGCTAGCAATATACCCTAACAGGTCAACCTCCACACGGTTCCCCCTGGACACCATCGTAGTTAATTCTTGTTGAATTCATCAGTATGGACCAACTAATCTGCTTTCTTCCTCGCTTATCATCTTCCATTGGCGACCCGTAATCGTATACAAATAGCGCGGACGGGTTTTTTTTTAATGGGTAATAATGGTATGGTAACCCCGTCTGCGCTATCGGTATACACTGGCGGGGCACCAGTGAGGGATGATAGAAATGAAAGTAGGTCAGTTGACCTATCTGACGAATTCAACTAGAATTAGTCACGATGGTTTCCAGGTGGAACCACGTGGAGGTCGACCTGACTATTGCAGTAATGGGGCTATTTGACCCTATTACTAACAATTTATGCGGACGGGGTAATCATTCCATCCATTAAATAACCCTTCTCTTTTAATAGAAGTCAAACTACCTTTTTTCTAGGGACTACTTCATATTACATCTGGAAACACTGTCAATAAGGCGTAGTAATGAATATTGGAAAGGCTGGGGATGATTTTTTTATAACACTAAACGAAACTACATAAACGATAGTTAATCGAAAAAATATATGTCAAAACAAAATGTATTATGTAGCACGACTGCTTCTCAATCACCAGATGGTTTACACTTTTCTCCGACAAACAACACCATTTGCGATCAAGTGGCGATTCTACTTCTTATTAATTTTAGTTTCTAAATTGCTCTGCCTAACGATTGTTCACTTTTCGCTTTTAGTTAATAGAAAACATGTCAAAAACGAAAATTAATAACAAATATCGTTCAATTTTCAGTTATAACGAACTGTTTGCTAGATACGTAATCTATAATAAGATTTTCCTTAGCATCAGTGGTAAAAAAAAAAAAAAATATTAGGTGACCATCTAGTCGGATAACCGGTATATTTGCTCTGTTGAATAACCCATTGTGCAAACGAAGTACCTATCTAGTTGCACAATTTATGATCTCTCAGTTCACCGTTGAATTGAATAACTTTCTCTACGATTGTTTAAAGTGAATTCAAATCATAGGACTGATTATTTTTTCAATAGGCGTATAAAAAACACATAAAAATTTTGTCTATTCTCAAAATTTTTTTTTCTAAAGTTTTTAACGGTTTATGACCTCCTATCTATTCCTACTTACTTTTAATATTCATCTTCCGCCATTAAAAAAAATATAGACCGATACGGAAATAAACTCTATCGATTCTAATAAAAAATCTAAATAGCTTCTAATCCGTGAAGATGTCGTCATAGTGGTAGAATACTGACGGATCTGACAAATATTACATATATAGATCCGTCAGTATTCTACGACTATAACGATGTGACGAACAATGCACATAATAATATCCCCTATTTGAAGTCACTTAAAAATATATTTTTTATACAACTTAGAATGGCAAACAAGCTAACGGCTAAATAAATTTATTAAATAAATTATTAGCTAAATTTGTCTATTATACGTACATAATAGATAAAAGTAATTTGAATAATTGAAAGAAGACATCTATAAATTAGATACCATTACGCATTACGCATGCGTACTTACATACGGCTAAGTGTTGCCAGCAACATACGCAAAATTACCCCAGCGCCGTGCGTGACTCGGGCGGACTTCCGCGCATTGTCGCGTGAGCTGCGTTTGAAAACACGCTCCGCGTTCAATACATTTACGGTGCATTGAAAAGAATATCAATATATCATAACGCGTGGTAATAAAGTCTATTTTACTATATAATTTGACTGCACTAAATGAAATGTAGTTTTGCTCTGACCACTTGCCGCTTATTGACGGCGTCGTTCCCCGGTCGTTACTCTTCTAGCGATGACATGCTATGTTTTCACTAGATTATTACAGTTATACACAAACAGATGTCGAGATTATAGCGCAACTTTGAAACATATACTTGCATTTACATAAAAATACAGGATGTTACTAAATATAAAATAAAATAAATAAAATAATGTCAAAAAAACACAATTATTAAATATTTTCTTTTCGAGTTTGATATAGATTAAAGTAATTCTTACTAACATTATAAATGTGAAAGGGTTTTTTTTTTTAAATAAAGTGAGTTATTTGTTTGTTAGCTCTTAGGCCCTTTAAAGTCTTAACCAATCTTTATGAAATTTACTACAATATTTAAAAAAGGAAACAAAATAACCATTTATTCTACTCCAATTTTAACACTTCCTGAATACAGTTTTGATTAGCAATAGTCGCCGTTTTGACGTAGGCCTATGAAATTTGATGTACGCAAACTATAAACGATAGAGAAGGCTATGCCCTTCTGCTACTACTTGTTATCCTGGTCACTTAACATATCCCGGGGGGAAGGGGATCGTTAGAAATGGAGATTAAGAATCCCATTACTAGCAATATACCCAACCAGGTCGACCTCCTCGCGGTTCCCCCTGGATACTATCATGATTAATTCCTGATGAATTCATCATGATGGGCTAACTGGCTTGTTTTCATTTTCATCTATCACCCTTCACTGGTGCCCCGCCAGCGTATCCCATTATCGCAGGCGGGGTTACCACTCCATTTTCATCCAATAAAAAAAAAAACATATCCCGGTCACGTGAAGAAAGTTGTAGGTAAAAGCTAGACGTAAAAAAAATTGTTAACCTATCTATTGTTGAATCCCTAGAAAAAAGATTTAAATTTGCACATATAAGTATATATTTCGAAGCAAATATTGTATTCCCATTTAAAGGGGAGAAAATATCTCCACGCGGATATAGTTTTAAAAAGCGCTTAGTTTTTACTAATATTTACGTGTTAACAAATAATGATTATTAACTTCTGGCGTTTTTGAAGTGTGTTATTAGTTTAAGCAGAACTTGTACTGCATATATGTATTTAACAACTGATAGGCATTTTTTTTACAACACAGGGAGCATGCGGCTCACCTGATGGTAAGTGACTACCGCCGCCCATGATCAACCACAACATCAAAGGCATTGCAGGTGTGCTGTCGGCCTTTTAAAAAGGAATATACTCTTTTCTTGAAGGTTAAGATGTCGTATCGGTTCGGAAATACTGCTGTATGTTTTTTTTTATACAACTTAGAATGGCAAACAAGCTTACGGCCCACCTGATGGAAAGTGGTAACCGTCGCCTATAGACACGAGCAGTACCACGGACATAACAGAGTATACTGTTTCGTCCATGATACCTCCATGTAGGAGGTTGCCATTCCTAAGGACTCGGATGTTATTCTTCTGTACCCAGTAAATTCACGCCATATCCCACCCTTCAAACCGAAACACAGCCCTGCAAACACAACTGCTTCACGGTTGAAACACGAATTGGACAGAGGTAGCCAAGCAATCGACTTTTGTACAAAGTCTCCCTCTGGTAATACTTTTTATTTTTTAAATACAAACATAGTATATGGGGAAAAAACCTAAATTAATGGAACAGACAGCTTATATATGACAAATATTTGTATTATGTGAGGTTCGAATCCGCAACCAGAAGATGAGAGGGTATGTAAAACCGTTACATCAACAAGTTCGTCATGTTTATTGGATATTTTAAGCAGTTTTGTTACATGCTGTATAAGCTTTAAAATCGTATCCAGTATGTCGTAAAAAGTAATAAGTAATGAATTACGTTTTCGAACATCAGTAGACACTCGCCTACATAGTGGTACTTTCTAACATTACCTTGAAGATTTAGACAAACACGCGTTCCTTTAATTAAAAATATACATAATTTTCAGGTAATCGAAAATAGATGCGAATTGAAATATTACTGTGTTAAAGTGCTTGCATAGATTATTACGTTTTCTTCAATAAATTTGAGATTTTCCTTTGAAATATAATATTTGGCTAATCTAGCGGAAGATGCTCGGACGCAATGCTCACACTAATATATATAAGTAGTTACTGAGAATAATTTACAGTTTTATGTTTTCCCTCTTAATAAAATAAAAAATACTACAATCTATACTTATAATAAATATGTAGAGAGGTCAATTCTGTACATGAAATATATTTCCAAAATAACTATCGGGGGGTGATTAGTGATCGATACTGATGCCAAAAATGCAACCAGTAAAATTTTTGCCTGTCTGTCTGTATGTTCGTTATAGAAACAAAAACTACTCGACGGATTTTAACGAAACTTAGTACAATTATTATTCATACTCCTGGGCAGGTTGTAGTATACTTTTCATCACGCTACGATCAATAGGAGCAGAGCAGTGAAGGGAAATGTTGGGAAAACGGGAGAAGTTACTCCATTTTTAAGCTTCCGTCGCATGTACAGCCTTGATGACCACTTTTTTTAAATGTAAATATACCACTAGTAACACACTAGTACTGAACTATGTTGTTTCATTTGTGATTTCAAGAAGTATGTAATTGGTAGAGCGCACAAGGTTTCGTCAGTAAACAATAGATCTTGGGTGTAGTCAAGTTTTTTTAATGGGTGATAATGAAATGGTAACCCCACCCGCGCTATCGGTATACACCGGCGGGGCACCAGTGAAGTATGATAGGTGAGGATGAAGTAAGTCAGTTAGCCCATCGTGACGAATTCAACAAGAATTGTTCACAATGGTTTCCAGGGGGAACCATGTGGAGGTCGGCCTGATGAAATGGGGCCACCCCTGCTTTAGACAATAAGCGATTAAATACATTCTATCCACTTTCATGCTAAGGTTCCTCACGTGATTGATATACATGGGGTACCCATGTTCTCTTATACTCGATACGCGCCGATGGTTACCATGTTAAGTTGCTCACCAACTGTGTCGTACGGCCGTTACGTTCGCACGGGATTCTATTTGTATATTTAAACTAGCCCTTACCTGCGATTTTGTCTGTAATTGTATTATTAAGTGAATATACGTATAGTTTTTAACAGATGATACTGTAATGGTAACCCCGCATGCGCTGACAGTATACCAGGCTGGCGGGGTACCAGTGAGGGGTAATTGGTGAGGATAAAAAGCAGGTCAGTTAGCCCATCGGGATGATTAATGAAATTCGGCACAATGGTCATGGCTTGATCGATTTTTAATAATTTATCTAATCAAGGTTGCCAGGGGGACCACATGGAGGTCGACTTGACAAGGGTATATTTCTAGTAATGGAAATGATAGTCCGCATTACTAACAATCCCCCCTCCCCTCCTCACGATTATATGTATAAGGTAAAGTCGAAATTATTAGCATTCAATGTGATAAAGTGTTTTACTAATTAAACTGAAAATTTCTCTGAAAAAAAAAAAACGCGGGTTGACTTCGACATGACAGCTGGACGCGCCATATTAGTATTTGAGACAGATTTTTTTTTTTACGCAAAAACTGTTATTGCTTAGTGAGGATTGTATTGTACAAAATATCGACTTCAATTTTGGCAAACCAGTTGTTTCAATTTAAAAACTAAATCACTGAACCGATTTTGATATAATTTCTACAGGACCAAATCTGCAAGTAAGTCCTTTCAGATAAAAAAGAATTTTCCCGATCGGTTTACGACTGACGGAGTTATGAGGTGACAAACATAAAAAAATACAACCGAATTGGGAATATCCTTCTTTTTAAAGCCGGTTGAAAATGGTAGTTTGTAGACAGAAAGGGAGGTTACGCAGAATTATATCGTTATGGCTATTACACCAGCTGTTAATATGTTTACTGTCATAAACAATAGTCCTGAGTCGCCTGCATCCACTCCTGGCAAATATATATACTGTACATACATAGATTAATAAGATTTATGATGAGGTGCATAAATTTGATTTTGAAATTATAAATACCTAACTTCAGCACTTTTGGTTTAGTATTACGAATATTAAATTAAACTATATAATTTTTTTTTTTTTTTATACAATTTAGAATTGCAAACAAACTGACGACCCACCTGATAGAAAGTGGTAACCGTCGCCTATATACATGAGCTGACATAACAGAGTATATTGCTTCGCCCTGCATATATTTACGAGAGCCATTTTGTTCCGTGACAAAAATTCTCTTTATGGTTGCTTCGTCTTCCAAATTTAAAATTACGGCGGGAAAAATCTTTAGCGTCAGTTTTAGTTCATCGAGAAGCAACGAGATCTTTCGTAGATACGTGTATGTACGTGTGATTTGGCAAAAGTAATCAAAAACTCTTGCTAGATTATTTATTTATTTATTCTTTATTGCACAATAAAACTGTACAAATGGCGAACTTAATGCCATATGGCATTCTCTACCAGCTAACCATTAGGTAAAAACAGAAAGCGTATAAAGGGCAGATGTGGCAAAAATATGTTATATAAATATAGCAACATACTGAAATAATTATATATAGATATACATAAGAAATACACATATAACACATAAATACTACTATATAATATATATTATTAAATATTCCAAATAATCATTTTAAAAATCCTCAATAACAAAATTTGAGGGAAAAAAAATTGACGCCCAACGTGGGGGTATATATATATATATATATATATATATATATATATATATATATATATATATATATATATATATATATAAACTATGGTAAACATTATGAGATATAGTAACTATTGAGTAACTCTCGACATAACAGACATACATTTATTATTATTAAAGCTAACAAGGAAGTTAAACTTGTAAAAATCGATTCAAACAAACATCCCAAACCAAAAATTAACCAATTAAGAACCTCCTTTAGAAAGTTGCATTAATTCTAAAATTACATGCAAGGACATCGTTTATAAATAGCTGTGTCCGTCGTCTGCGCAAATCTTTAAAGTCGAAGAAATCCTTTTAAAATTACGCCATTCGTTCATACAAACAGTTTGTTGTATGGTCTAATGTATGCGTTTGTATGAGAATCATTGTGCACACGTTTCATCGGTGCTTACAAAACGCTCGGAATTATTAGGCCGTGAAAAATTTGAATGTGTTGTTGTTATGTATGGAGATAATATCTTCAAATAAAAAACCACTCTCTTCAGTACTGAGTGATTCGTATAATTGTTTACTTTCGTCATTGCAATTAGGCAAGTGAAAAAAGTAATATTATTGTTTTTGGGAAATAAAAAAAAATTAAACATTAGCATGGAAATAAATTATTTTAATTAATGCAAAGACTTATAATAGCAGATTATGCAATAGATTACAATCCACATTATGAGTATTAACTCCACCTTTTCTAAGTCGGTTAAAGAGTAATAACTCACTGTCGACCTACAAAATTTAATTTGCGAGAATCCTATTAGTAAATGGTATAATTTTTTTTTTATACCACTGAGGTGAAAAATGAATATTATAAATACATAGATTTGTAAGGCTGAATGGATGGATGGATGAATATGTTTGATACACATTTAAGCAAAAACTGCTGAACGGATTTGAATGAAATTTTGTACACGGCTAGATTTTTTTTTATACAACTTAGAATGGCAAACAAGCTGACGGCCCACTTGATGGAAAGTGGTAACCGTCGCCTATACACATGAGCAGTACCATGGACATAACAGAGTATACTGTTTCACCCATGATACCCCTATGCGTTGCCATTCCTGATGACGCAGGTGTTATTCTTCTCTACCTTGTAAATTCACGCCATATCCCACCCTTCAAACCGAAACACAGCCATGCAAACACAACTACTTCACGGTAGAAACACGAATGGGACAGAGGTACCCAAGCAATCGACTTTTGTACAAAGTTTCCCTGTCTCTAACTTAACACATAATCTATGTGCTAATTAACTTCTTTATATACTAATTCACGTAGGTAAAGTCGCATATAGTCGGTAACGAATAAGCCAGCTGGCTTATTGTAGTGCATATCTTATTGTTCGTATCCTGGTATAGTGCCTTAACAACAGTACATTTTAATTTTAACTGTTACATCTTAGCTTAGTATAAAACTATAAACGGTTATGCGTTATGCCTTATTAATTATTCCACGCTTTTATAACGTTATAATAGCTATTTGTTGTCGTAACATCAACTGTCATGTTGGATTTATACTTTATTGCCATACTTTCCTATATAATTCACAATAGGTTCTCATTAGACAATATGGCCTTGTTATGAGGGGAATGATGCAGACTTACTTGTAGAAAATAAATTAATTAAAACATATAATTGATTTCGTTTCACTGCTGAACATAGCTTCCCCATAAGGGGAGTTTTAATAGATAGATAGTCTTTATTGTCATCAATAATAATTAAAAAAAAACAATAAAAAAAAAAACACATTTATGTACAATAAAGATTTTACAATACAATACATTTCATTTTGCTGGTTGCTGGAGCCGCCTCAGTTGTTGCTATATATGCACACCTCCAGCGAGATGTACCTATATAGTTTTGCCAGAAGTATCCACGCTTGACAGGCGGATTGGCAACTGCAGTTTGGCTTTTGGAGATGTTTTAAAAGGGACGTAAAACATATCATCATCTTCCTACCCTTATTCCAATTATTATTTGGGGTCGGCGTAATATGGTTTTATCCATATTACAAAAAGATTTGGCTTATAGTTTTACGACCGGTCGCCTGCCTAACGTCATCTCTCTTTGGGACATAAAACATATATAATATATTATATAAATAGACTTTGATGACCTATCATGATGATTCGATAGGATTATGTCTTATAGGAGGTAGATGATGAGAACCTTCAGAACCGAATATATGATGAGACAAGATACCTTCACCAGGAGATTTTAACCTGCAGAACTGCTATTAAATTTTAACAAGACGTTGCTTGGTATTATTTTTATATTCATTCGTATCAAGTGGAAACCCGTTTTAAGATTCAAATTCCCGCCGGTAATTAGATCCAAAAATAGAAAACGATGAAAAAGGGTAAGTGCCTTGCAAAGGACAGATTTAATCTTTTCATTTGGCAGAGAAATGTCCGTTCTAATTGTGAACATTACAAAGGTATATTTTTGTATTTGTATTCTGACGATAGAAATATATTTAATTCAATATATTCTCCCTTAATCTTAATAAATTTTTCGTATCTCTCAAATAATTTGTTTATACCATCGAAAAAAAATTTATCTTTGCTGTCAATTTAGGCCGAAATTGCAGATTTATTTATCGACGTCAAATTTTTTCCACGCAGCTCTTTTTTCATTTTTGGGAATAAATAATAGTCGCTGGGGGCCAAGTCTGGACTGTAAGGTGGGTGGTCTAATTTTTCAAACCTACATCGGTGGATGGCAGCCGTCGCAACACACGTGGCACGTGTGGATGGGAGGGTTGTCGTGCAAAAGGAGCACAACTTTTGACGGCTTTCCTCTTCTTGTTCCTTGATAGCTTCTTTCAATCTGTCCAATAAAGAAGCGTAGTACTGTCCCGTTATAGTCACACCACGGTCTTTATAATCGACCAGCAAAATACCTTCTGTATCCCAAAAGATAGTCGCACTGATCTTTTCGGCCGATTGTGACACTTTAATACTTCGGTGGAATTGTGCCTTTTTTATGCCACTGCATTGACTCTTGCTTCGCCTCAGGTTCATAGTGGTGAACCCAGGTTTCATCTGCAGTAACAATCCGGGCTATAACTTCTTCCCTACTCTCTCCACAGAGCTCCAAAAATTGGCGAGAACACTCGACACGCTCACTTTTTTGAAGTGGCGAGAGCATTTTTGGAACCCATCTTGCACTGACCTTAGTTATGCCAAGATAATAATGTAGATTATTTAAAATACTTGTTTTGGATACTCCAACCATTGCTGCAAGCTGCTTCTTCTTCAGCCGGGTATCTTCTAATACAAGTTTTTCTACTTTTGCGCCGATTTCCAGTGTAGTGGCCTCAATTGGCCATCCGGAGCTGGGGTTACTTCAATAGACTCTCTTCCTTGTTCGAAAAGACCATGCCACTTGTAAACCATGGTATTACCAGGGGCAGAGTCCGCGTAAATTGTTAATAGCTCTTGAAAAATCGTCTGAGCAGATTTTCCTTGCTTGGTGAGGAACTTTATAACGGCGCGGTGTTAAATTTTCTCCATACTCGCTATTTTCTTCCCGAATCACTTGTTTGCAAGTCGATAACTCAAAAGTTAATGACCCGATTTGGTTCAAACTTGGTATATGTACTCTTAATGAGGTGCTTAACAAGTGACTACCTGGACGAGTAAACCAACTCCCACCAACCCGTCCATTCCACGAACTTTTTGACCTCCCCTCGTACACAACTGCTTCGTTGTAGAAACACGAACGGGTCAGAGGTGCCCAAGCAAACGACTTTTGTACAAAATCTCCCTCTGGTACATTTATGTTACCTGTATATTTTAGTTACAATATCTATATACTGATCCAATAACGAAAATGTTAAAATTCTGTAATCCAAAAAACAATATTGGATAACAGACTTTTAACATATTCGAAATTAGATATCAGGTGGTCTACCATGAAATGAAATTTCAAATTTTCGGGCTCAATTTCGTGTTTTTGTTCGTATCAAAATCAAACCAGTAAATGGAGTTTAACATTTTTTTCATCATAAATCCTATCCTAATAGTCCAGAGGAACGATATTTTATTAAAAATGTTAATAATTTTAAACGGCATGTATTATGTATTTTTAACATCAAATTTCTGTTTCATTCGTCCCCGAAATTTCGGAAAATACGTCATGGTAGGCCTCCAGACCGATATGGGCGATATTGTAATGGGTGATGGCCTTTTTTCCGCCATCAATTTGTAGAAGAAACTAATATATAGATATTGGATATTGTATCGGTATCCATATTAGCCATGCCTTATGTACATACAAGTGACATAAGGAATGTAATCTAGATAACTAATTCAGAGCACGAAACCGTAATATTTTTTACTGTGTCAAACACTTAAATCTCTACGTCTTTGACTCGATTGCAGGTCGGTTGCACGAGCATATTTCGCACTCCAGGAATGAACTTTTAAATCAATGTAATTAGAATCTACTATAAGTTGTATAGTCCATACTACATTCATTTATTCATTTCAGCCATTATCTGTCTACTGCTGGACATAAGTCTCCCCCATAGACTGCCATAAAGAACGGTCCTGAGTCACCTGCACCCACTGACTTCCTTCATACTACATTACTATTAGGTATTTTGATACTCTACGCTTTTTCTTCATGGGATACTATAGTTCATGAGCGATAGGAATTTAACCACCACAATTAGCTTCAAATCACAATTGATATCTGCTTATAACATCGCAGCTGTTCTAATGTAACAAATTTGCTCTTGACTTTTATAGTTACAAACGACCTAGACGACTTTCTACAGCTACAAACTGTTTTAAAATAAACTCTAAGAACAGTTTTCTTATAGGAATCGTTTGTAATAATTAATTTTTATATTTTATGTTGTTTATATTTTATATATCTATTTAGTTGAGTATGTATGTATGTATATATATATATATATATATATATATATATATATATATATATATATATATATATATATATATGCATATTCCTTGATATTTATGAGTCTATTATTTATTTTGTTATTAGTTGTTATTTTGTTTACCTATTCCAATAATGAAGTACCGCGATTTTTTTTTGATGGGTGAAAATGGTATGGTAACTCCGCCTGCGCTAACGGGATATGCTGGCGGTGCACCAGTGGTGATAGATAAGAATGAAAACAGGCCAGTTAGCCCATCATGATAAGTTCATCAGGAATTAACCATGATAGTTTACGTATAGATACGCAGGGGGAACCGCGAGGAGGTCGACCTGGTTGGGTATATTGCTAGCAATGGGATTCTCAGTCTCCATTACTAACAATCCCTTTCCCCCCTGAAGTACCGCGTTCGTTCACTGTTCATCCCATAGGTTGACTGGCAGAGAATGCTACTAGCATTAACTCCGCCATTTGTACCTTACTTTCTTTTGGTTAATAATGTTATTTAAATAAATAAACAAATAATAACGGAAATCCGGACAACCGTGTATTATAATTTTAGTGTGTATGCAATATTTTACGGACGGCTCCCCGTGGCGGCCGAACGGTCTGTTAAGCAAGATTCTAAAATTCAACACGTGACTCAATGTTTATTCAACCTGATTTGATAAGCCGCCTCTCAATAGACAATCGATGAGGTAACCAGCCAGTCATAACAATGGCTAGTTCAATGACAGGGCTTAGGGCGGACATGTTATCTTGTTTTATGTATCGTAACTCATATTGTTTCAATCGATTACTATATCATTTGTATTGGCACTGAATTGCTCTGAGACCTTGTAGGTCATACGTTCGTGGTTATTGGTGTATTATTTTAACAATTTTAGTGTCTTGAGTAGGGTTTTTTTTTAATGGGTGGTAATGGAATGGTAACCCCACCCGCCCTATTGGTATATACTGGCGGGGCACCAGTGAAGGATGATAGGTGAGGATAAGCAGGTCAGTTAGCCCATTGACGAATTAAACAAGAATTGTTCACGGTGGTTTCCAGGGGGAACCACGTGGAGGTCGACCTGATAGGGCTATTGCTATTGATATTGCTAGCAATGGGGCTGTCGAACTCCATTGATAACAATCCCTTTTACCCCTTGAGTAGGGTTATCAACCCTTCCGGATTGGGGGGGGGGATTGTTAGTAATGAGGTCTTATAGCTTCATTGCTAGTAGTATACCCTCTCAGGTCAACCTCCACGCGGTTCCCCCTGGAAACCATCATGTTTAATTTATGTCGAATTCATCATGATGGGCCAACTGACCTGCATTCATTCTTACCTATCATCTTCCACTAATGTCTCGTCGGTGTAAACCGATAGCGCCGGCGGGGTGACTATTCCATTTTCACCTATTAAAAAAGACCCGCCCGGATTGCCCGGGAGCCTTCGGTAATAATGGTTAACCTCCTAACTCCGGAGGGCAAAATTACTCCGGTTTTTTCTAAAAATTAAATGCATCCGTCGCTCGCTTGTCGCTTCTCATTTGCTTTGCGATCTCTCATGTTTCATGCGAGCGCGATTTTTATTGGATTTCAATTCAGCATGATGGTGCAAGTATGAAGCAAGGAAAGAATCCAAATGAGACTCTTTAGTAAAAGCAGAGTTACAAGTACTAACAAACTACGATTTTATCATGTAAAAACTTTCATTATTTTGTGGTGAAAAACCTACAACTATTAGATGCTGCTCGGAAACATAATAAATGTAAATTTAAAAATTAATTATTCAGTTTCTTTGAATAACTATTAAACATAAAAATATCCCGGGTATTTTCGAGAGTTGCCAACACTAGCCTTGAGTCACCATAATAATTATAATTGACAAGTCTGTTAATAGGGTAGACCTTTAGAGGTTTAATTGGCTTGACAATTTTTTTATTGTGCATGACTAAAAGTTTATTTTATATATATATATGTTTTTTTGCAACTTAGAATGGCAAACAAGCTTACTGTCCGCTGATGGAAAGTGGTAACCGTCGCCTATAGACATGAACAGTACCATGGACATAACAGAGTATACTGTGTCGCTGATGATACCTTTCATGCGTTGCCATTCCTAAGGACTAAGGTGTTATTCCTCTGTACCCAGTAAATTCACTGCCATATCCCACCCTTCAAACCGAAACACAGCCATTCAAACACAACTGCTTCACGGTTGAAACACGAATGGAACAGAGGAATAAAATTAATACATAGCTTTGTTATTATAAGTAACTTGATCATCATCTGCCGTATAGTCCAGGCGTAGAATGGGCCACTTCTAACTTCCAATGGGCTTCTTTCCTTTCCTGTGGGTGACATAAGAGGTAACTATGGAATCTTTAGGAATCTTACATGAATAATAAAATTATTTAATTTGTTGAATGTAATGGCCGAGTGATGGGTAGCAGCGTCACATTTATCTTTTTTTTTTTCAATTGAATTTTGTAATTTGAAAGATAATAATAAAATGTTTGTATCACGTTAGTTAAGTATGATCTATAGAAGGCATGGTTTTATGAATAAGACAAAACCATAAAAGCGTTGGCTAAATTACCGTCACAAAACTGGTATGTCAATTAAGATACACGTGATCTTAATAGCCGCGTATTCAGATGTCGATGATCATAGTTCTCTTGTAATGACTCATACAATATATCATGGACGATCAAGTCAATGATTCGCCTGTTTTGTACCACTGATTATGTACTATGGTGTCAATAACAGCAGACATTTTTTTTTTTCTCAATTAACTTTATAGAGGCTTCCAATTTTTTTTTGTCTATGGAATTCTGCGCGGATTTTATGCGACTTTCGAAATTGACAATTTTCCTGTATTGTTTTGTATATTTGTGACGCGATATCTTTACCAATTCTGAAACAATTTTTTTTTTACAATCGCTATGATTTACTCTCGTGTTCGTTTTATATTAATTTTGTCACACTTAGTCGTTATTTTTGTAAAATATATTAATAAGTAAAATACATGTAAAATTATCAACATTTTCTTTTTAATATATTTTATTTTAAACTTTATTGTACACTCTAATAATACATGACAATTGTGATCGAATTAATAAAATGTACAAAGGCGAGCTTAACTCTAAAAGAGTTATCTTCCAGCAAACATAAAGTGGAAAGGAGCATCAATGTCAGCGATTGTGACAATATTCAAACAAGAAAAACTAGACAAATTTAAGTTTATACATAACTAATTATATCGTATTTAATCGTATATATTATACACATTTACATATATATCTATATATAAACATAAATATATACTTACACACATAAATAAATTAATAAATGTGCATAGGGTTTTTTTAAGTCTACTCTTAAAATATTTAAGGACTAACTTTCATAGGATAGCATGGGAAGGGAATTCCACAAGCAAGCGAAGAGCGATTTTAAAGATAAGGGATTTCGTTGAAGGAGACAATACGCCTAAAAAAATAAAAAATAATAATATAACATATATTAATTACGAGTCATCAGTTTGTTATTTCAAGTTGTGTATGAAAATCGACATCTGTAAAAATGTCATGCTCATATTATGTAAATTATTTGAATGCCCAAACGTTGGTGTTAGGTACTCTTGAACTGTACTGTAGAATATTGCGTATGTCAGTGGACAAACCGCGCATCTGTTGAACAGAAGTGCCGCCTGACGTAATGTCAACCGTGGGATGGAAATGTTGTATAAGTTCTTATTGCTTCAGCTCCGCTAGTCAGCGATTTGGCCCCAATACTGTTTAATTATAGATGAATTTAAACTGAAAAAAAAAATAGAACATTTTTAATGGATAGTAGAATGGTAGCCCCACCTGCGCGGGGGGGGGGGGGGTTGTTAGTAATGAAGATTACCAGTCCTATTACTAGCAATAAACTCTGTCAGGTCGACGACCTCGTGGTTCCCCCTGGAAACCATCGGGATTGATTTATTGGTTAGATTCGTCACGGTGGGCTAACTGACCTGCTTCATTCTCACCTATCATCTCTCACTGGTGCCCCGCCAGTGTATACCAATAGCGCGGGCGGGGTTACCATTTCATTAACATACATTAAAAAAAAAAGAAACTGGGTGACCTTTACTGTCTCCCAATATGCTCATCCAGGAAATCATCAGTACAATAACACATATAAAAAGAAATAATACACATAATTAAAATAAATAATATTAAAAAGATTTAATTCAAATATTATGTATAAAGTATTTCCCAAAGAGGTTCGAGGTCAGGCAGGCGGCCGGTCGTAAAACTATAAGCTGTAAATCTTTTTGCAATATGGATAAAAAACATATTACGCTAACCCCATATAATAATGGGAGTAAGGGTAGGAAGATGATCATTATGTATGTATATTGGCCATTCAATGATTACGTATTATGTTCATGGAGTCCGTCACCATCAAAATCGGAATCTATTCATTCAGAAGAATAAGGCGACATAAAGATAAAGCTCTTGGAATATGTCATTGTTCCAAACATGTCCTGGTGCTTTGAACGTGTAAATTATACTCATAATACAGTCTGTACGACTTGTGGTCGACTGCTAGAGATTTTATTTTATATTGTATAGTTTCTTTATTATAATTCTTAATAAATTTTTTTACCCCTCTGTGGGTGTAGTTTTATATTTCTGTAAAATAAAGTTTCTTTCTTTCGTTCCAAACATGTCCTGGTGCTTCGGACGTGTAAATTATACTTGTCATATAGTCTTACTTAATTACTAGAGGGAGACTTTGTACAAAAGTCGATTGCTTGGGTACCCCTGTCCCGTTCGTGTTTCAACCGTGAAGCAGTTGTGTTTGCATGGCTGTGTTTCGGTTTGAAGGGTGGCATATGGCATAAATTTACTGAGTACAGAGGAATAACACCTAAGTCCTCAGGAGTGGCACGCATGGGGGGTATTATGGGCGAAACAGTATACTCTGTTATGTCCATGGTACTGCTCATGTCTATAGGCGACGGTTACCACTTTCCATCAGGTGGGCCGTCAGCTTGTTTGCCATTCTAAGTTGTATAAAAAAAAGTCTATATGACTTTGGTCGACTGGTAGAGAACACTATAATAAAATGTCATGTCCGTCATTTATAGTCCTAGCTATTGACTACGGATTAGTCCCCGTCGGAATGAAGTATTGCAGAACGGTAGATGGATAACTTAGTTACCTAGGTGTTCACGACATTTAGGTATCAAATTGCCGCCGTATGGTCCCGGCATAGAATAGGCCACCCCTTGTTTTCCTGTGGTTGTCGTAAGAGCCGACTAAGAGCGAGGGATTGGCAGCAGCGTCCTTTTTAAAACATCTCCAAAGCCTAACTGCTGTAGCCAATCCGCCTGCCAAGTGTGCCAACTACTGAGAAGCCAGCCCCCCAAATGAAGGGAGGGGTTGTTAGTAATGCGGACTACCAGTCCCATTGCTAGTAACATACCCCATCAGGTCGACCTCCACGTGGTCTTACCTGGAAACAATCGTGCTGAATTCCAGATGTATTTATCACGATGGGCTAACTGACCTGCTCTTTCATTTTCTCTTATCATCCCTTACTTGTGCCCCGCCGGTGTATACCGATAGCGCGGGTGGGGTTATCATTCCATTATCACCAATTAAAAAAAACTTCCCAAATGAGAGGCCTATGTTGAGCAGTGACAGTTAAAGGCTTATATGACGAAGTATCAATTTTCGTGCGGGAGAAGTTGCAGAATTAGTATTTAATGTAATTATATAAAAAATAATATTCCTACCGGCCCGTTGATTGATTTTTAATGAACGTTATCTTCTAATATTCATCTTATTGCACCTAAAGTGAAATCTCTCTAACTACATAATAATTGATCTGACATTAATTTAGGGTTGCCAGCTCTCTAAATCAGTATCTAAGAACAAGGAATTACATAGAAGGAATGATAAAATAAAAAGTATAAATCATATGGTTGCCTCCTTTCTTCTTATGCAAATATAATAAGTAAAAAGAGGACGAAAGATATACCCTCAGTTACTATTTTTCTCAATTCAAAGTGCTATAATGCTCAATTCATAGGCTAGTGTATAGAATATGTCTGAAATGTCAAATATTTGTCAATAACAAATTTACATTACTAGATTGTATATTCGACACAGTTTATGTAGAAAGTATGCAAGCAGGTTATATCTGAATTTGGTTGGGTTATACGGCCGTATAACATTTTCTATACACTAGCCTGCTATGAATTGACAATTTTAACACTCCTATGTAATTCCTTGTTCTTAGATCCGTATACAAAGCCTTCGTTCCTTGCTCGTCTTATTCTATACGCATTGCGCGTCCAATTTAATTACGGAATTCCTCTATCTTCCTTATCTTTCCACTTCGTGAGATTGGATCCTGCTTTCGGAAACATTTTTTTGTTTCCTGTTATGGCTGTAAATAAATAATCATATCTTCGTATCGATCTATTTACCTGAATCTTCATGCCATGTAGAGGCACCCATTTTCGGTCTTTTTGCACATTTCTTATTTTATTGCGGTCCCGGTAAGGCGTTTCATGCGTGCGCTGGAAATTTGATACAGGTGAGTAATCATTCAGTTTGAAGTAAAATGCGCTCAATTTAATAAAAAAAAAAGTTAAGTCTCTCTGCTCCTTGTTATCCCTTAGATTTCGTAAAATGCGCTACTGTAGAGAAATTTTAAATAAAACTATATACCGACTCGCCTGACCTGTAGCGTTCAAATACTCCCGTTGGGGGGAAAGAGATTGTTAGCAATGGAGTTTGACAGACCCATTGCTAGCTATATGCCCTATTAGGTCGACCTCCACGTGGTTCCCCCTGAAAAACCGTCGTTAGCAATTATTGTTGAATTCATTAAGATTGGCTAATTGACCTGCTTCATCCTCACCTATTATCCTTCACTGGTGTCCCGCTAGTGTATATCGATAGCGCAGGCGAGGTTACCATTCCATTATCACCCATTAAAAAAATACTCCTGTTATGGGTAAAATTGTGTGCAGCGTTTAGGCGTTAATTACTTGCTGTGGTGACGGAAATGATGAATATACCCATGAGTATTCATCAATATCGTTATACAAACGAAGTCACAGAAATAGCTATTATAAATACCTAAATGTTTTCTTTATGTATCTTCCCCTTGAAAACGGAAATTAATTACAGCTTCGGTCTTCATTATAGGTTTTGTCACGTCATAATGTTGCCAGAATTATGTTATCAATAATCTTACATTTAATTTTTTTAGTTTAACTCATAATTTAATTAGGTAATTTTAGTATACCAGAGGGAGACTTTGTACAAAAGTCGATTGCTTGGGTACCTCTGTCCCATTCGCGTTTTCACCGTGAAGCAGTTGTGTTTGCATGACTGTGTTTCGGTTTGAAGGGTGGGATATGGCGTGAATTTACTGGGTACAGAGGAATAACACCTGAGTCCTCAGGAATGGCAACGCATGGGGAGTATCATGGGCGAAAGAGTATATCTCTGTTATGTTCATGGTACTGCATCATGGTCTATAGGCGACGGTTACCACTTTCCATCAGGTGGACCGTCAGCTTGTTTGCCATTCTAAGTTGTATAAAAAAAAAATCAGTAGTGAACCTGTAAGTGATCACACAATATTTTTATTTCGAATATTCTAGGTTATACCCAATACTTCATCGTTGATATCTCAAATTTACCCCAGACTTCCGGTTATCTCTGTTACATTTCCAATTACACATAGACATACACGAGTATTATAGGGTATATTATTATAGTATAGTAAAGTAGGTTACATTTAAATAATGTAATATTATTTCTAACTGTTAGTATGAATTTTAAACTAGTATCAAGTATCAAATTACCGAAGTTATTATTATGTATGCGTAACACTGATTACGGCCACAATGAACGTAGAAACCATTAAAATTAGTATAATAACAATTTAAACTCAAATTACGCTGTTATTTAATTTCCAACCACTTAAACTTATGTATAATTTCTCGCCATAACAAAAAGTGCAAACGATGTATATTTATATTTGTTTTCACGTATTATTCACGGAGTAACCAAACATCATGCGTGACATAATTATGTATGCGTAATCAGTCAATAATAGCATGGGCAGCGTGATGAATGTAAGATGAATTGTTTTGTTATTTATTGCTAAACAATGAAATAAAGCTGCATTTTAGAGTAAAAAACGGTTTTTTTTAATGGGTGATAATGGAATGGTAACCCCACCCACGCTATTGGTATACACCGGCAGGGCACCACCGGCGGGAAACGTGCTCTTGCACCAGATGACTGGGATGATAGATGAATGAACAAGTCAGTCCGGCAGTATCTCATGCCTCCCCCGGGGTGTGTGGGTCTCCATGAGGATTTCCTCACGTAAAAAAAAAAAAAAAGGTCAGTTAGCCCATCGTGACGAATTCAACAAGAAATGTTCACGATGGTTTTCAGGGGGAACCACGTGGAGGTCGACCTGATAGAGCATATTACTAGTGATGTCGAACTCCATTGCTAACAATCCCTTTCCCTTCAGTAGAAAACAGTTGTGTTTGAATATGTAACTGAAATATCATGTTACATGTCATATAATCCCAGCCACCCCCCTTTGCTGTGGATGTCTTAAGAGGTTAGTAAGTCGTTTAAACCATAACTAAAGCCTAACTGCAGTTACCAACCTGCCTGCCAAGGGTAGCAACTACTGACAAAACTCCACTATGTGATTGGCCTAGGTTTTTTTTTACAACACGGGGCAAACAAGCATTCGGCTCACTTGATGGTAAGTGATCACCCACAACACTAACGGCAGATGTGCTGCTCTTGAACGTTATGATGTCGTATTGGTTTCGAAATGCTGCTGCTGGAAGTTAATTTTAAAAATTGGTTGTGCGTGGATTTAAGTGCCTAGAAAATGTTCAGCAGTAGACAGTGGATATATTAGAACTAATCCGTATATTATTCCATGACGCTTAGACAGACGGGTGAGGCACAAGTACATATCATGAGTTTGGTGGTTATTGAAGTACATCAAGAGATTGACAATTGTCTTCTTCAATATAGAATAATTTAAATACATTAATAGTCACATGATATTTCTTTTATATGAACGTTAAAAGTTCCTTTAGAACTATGTATGAATATGTAAAAAAGTCTCACATTATTGGGGTAAATTCCCACAGTAGCAACACAGCATCGACCGCTGGATCGCTGCGGGCTGGGGGGCGGGGCGACTACTGTCATATCGAATTATCGTCTCTTCAGTTCTTTGCTATTATTTCTTTAATAAATATAAAAAAAGCTTTTTCCTGAATTAATTCACTCTTTATATCGCTAGTTTATCGACATATTTACGAGACAGTGACACGAAATAACCTCGAGTTGTTGTTTATAGACGGTCTTCAGTGCGCATCTCGGAACGGTGGAGCGCGTTCGGCTATTTTTGTTTTGTAGCCCCAGTTATAGCGTAAATATTGTTTTTAGTGTCGAAATGCGATACAGCAGTGACTTTTTTTCATAAATTTTTGCTCGTGTCGTATCAATTGCAGCCGCTAGACCGTGAAACTGTTGCGTTCATTTACTTTGCAAAATTCACTTTCAAAATCTATTTTGCTAACGAATCGGTGCTAACGCTAATGTAAATGATTTTCTGTGTCCCAAACCCAGTGCCAAATTAATTCCGAAACGATAATTTTGTGTCAAAACAACTATTATGTTGAAGATATTGTGATTAAAAACGCCAAATATGTCGTGCCATACCTGTTCTGCTTTTGAACTTGGAATAACCGGTTGTTGTTGTAAAATAAATAAATATTTAAAAATATAATATTCTATTTTTAAAATTTATTAAAAAGTTGTGTTAAAAGAAGTGAAATCTGACTAAATGGCACTTTTGATAGTGAAATTGCCTGTATTTAGTGTGTTACAATGAGGCGGGTGTTTGGCGTGTGCTCCGACAGCTGGCTACTTTGCGGACAGAATGTGAGGCTCTAGCTGTAGCCGTCACTAGATGTTGTCTGTATGTTTCTTTTTTAATTTTCTCATCTCACACTGGTCAATCATGCTATAGAGCCATGCAATCATGGTGATTTGAGCTATATCTGGCTGTATATTGCAATGTGCTTCCAATGTTGTATTTAACAAGTTATAAAGAATAAAATAAAGTTATATTCAAGTAACTTAAGCATTCTTGAATAATCATGTTTGATAATTTGCTGCCCAATTTAAAGAAAACACAGTAGATTGCTTTTAAAAAAAAATTGCTTTTATATTGTAAAAAGAAAAGCAGGAACTGGAAACCTTGATTCATTTGGGTTTTTTATGTTTGTTACCTCATAACTCTGTCATTTATAGATCAATTTGGAAAACTTTTTTTTTTACAAAAGAATTTACTTTCTGATTGGACCTATAGAATTTTTTTCAAAATAGGTTCAGTAGTCCAATTTTTAAAAACATATTTTGATTATATTATTGATAATTTTTTACTGAACTAGGTGTTAGTGTATGAATAAAATGACAATCAAAGATTGATGACTAATATTTTTGTATTATTGTATTGGAGGGTTGTATAACTTCTGGTAGTAATAGCGGTGGTTACTTTTCGAGTCTTGGCAGTCACACACATACTAATGGTAACGGAATTAAACAAAATAATTCTAAACAAATAACAATTGTCAATTTGTGTCATAATATATTAATTTTGCATCATTAATTGAATAAATTTAGTATTATTATCTTAAAATATCCAGTCTTTGTTGTAATTTAATAATTATCCTCAATATTAAAATAGCTTTAATGATGTAAGTAATTTATCATTGTCAATATTTTAAATTTATGTCTCTCTAACATACCTAATCTATTAAAAGAATAAATAACAAAATAAATTTGTATTTAATTCTTTATAAACATCAATAAAATCTGTACTAAAACAATATGAAACAATTAGTGTAGTTAATTGGTGCTAAAACTATAAAATGTGATAGAAGTTAAATTACAAACATACAACTTTACTTGTTTTATAAATATAAAGGTGAATTTGTTTTTCGTTACCTTATAGCACTATAATAGCTTAACCAATCATGGTTAGTGAATATATTCCAGTCATGTAGATGAAGTCGTGGGTAAAAGCTAGTACTCCATAGGGGTATTATTGTGAAAATTTGAGTGCATAGACAAATAGAATTTTTTAATTACTTTATGAAATAATATCATCTCATGATACATGCATTATCTGCATTTTTAAATAATAAATGAAAGTATATTTTATTCAAGTTAACTCAAATATAGGCATTTTTAATAGTAATTTTTGTATGTATCTATCACCCAGTTTTGAATGCAATTTGTCATTTTTAAAAAACAAAAAAAAAAAACAAAAGTCAAAGACAATGTATTCCTTAATGTACACACAAAACTACATATATTACTGACACAACAATTACTTGTATATACATATATATTGACATTGGAATCACA
Organism: Galleria mellonella; assembly: GCF_026898425.1. Classification (NCBI taxonomy): domain Eukaryota; kingdom Metazoa; phylum Arthropoda; class Insecta; order Lepidoptera; family Pyralidae; genus Galleria; species Galleria mellonella. The sequence continues at coordinate 5,953,725 of NW_026442015.1, forward strand.
TTGCAATCATCTCCCATTTTTAATGCATGACTATAAATGATTTTTGGAAATTGTATATTTTTCTATGAAATGTACTGGTATAAATATAGATGGTCTGTATGAATTTCTGTGTTTACAAATAAATATTTGCATGTTTGTTGAAACCTGAAATTGTTTTATAAGCATGCACTAAATATGATTGAAGAATTACTTATTATTGTTATAATTAAGATCTGTGTACCTTATAGTATTGCAAAATATCCATTTTTCACTACTATAAGTACATTAAATATAAGAAATATTATTGTTTATTTGTGTCTAAATAATAGTTATTGAGAGAAACGGGGTTATATTTCATATAATTTCACTAAAATGGTGTCTAATTTTTTAAATAATTCGCAAATTCAAAGTTAGTCACATTATGATTTTGATGCAAAAATGGTGATACATAAGATGTGCCATAGATATTATAAAGTATATATATATATGCAATATGTATGTTTCTGTACATGTCTGTTTTTTTTTTTAATGGGTGATAATGAAATGGTAACCCCACCCGTGCTAACGGTATACACCGGTGGTGCACCAATGAAGGATGATAGGTAAGACTGAAGTAGGTCTGTTAGCCCATCGTGACGAATTCAATAAGAATTGTTCACGATGATTTCCAGGGGGAACCATGTGGAGGTCGACCTAATAGGGCAAATTTCTAACAATGGGGCTGTCAAACTCCATTGCTAACAATCCCTTTCCCTCCTGTACATGTCTGTAGGTGATACCTCATACAAAATGAAGGTTATTTGCCATTTAATAATGAACTCTATACACCTCAATTGCTTTACTTAAATAAGGTCAAATCTAATCTTCTTTGAAAACCACTTATTTATTTTAGACTTATTTATTACTTATTTATTGTATTTTGTAATAAATTTTTGATTTTATTAGAATATATGTGAATTCTTGAATGATACAATTTGATTTATACTTATTAACATTATTTAATTATGTTTTTTTTCTCTTGCTTGACATAATTTTTTTAGATTTTTTTTTAAGTCAGTTTGGTACCCGTTAGCGACTTAATAACTTAGCCAATTATTATGAAATTTGGTAAACACATACTATTTGGGATGGAAAAGGATTAAAGGCTACTTTTTATATGGGTCAGTGAATATATCACGAACATGCAAACAAAGTAGGGGTTAAAAGCTAGTGATTTATAATTACATGAAAACTGACATGTCATATATAAATTTTGTATACCTATATATTATTTGTATGCCATATATGTTGAACATGTGGAACAAGATTATATTTTGTTAACATCTGCATTTATTTGTAGGCATCTTTTATAAATAAAACAATCTTGAATATTGTATAATTATAAATTATTTATTTATTTTTATTAAGCGAAGCTTACAGCTATTTTTGTATTCTATTGTGTCAGCCGTTAACTGTCCACTGTTGAACATAGGCGTCCCCCTATGGAGGGGTTTTGCCAATAGTTGCCATGCTTGGCTGACGGTTTGGCAACCGCAGTTTGGCCTTTGGTAATATTTTATGAGGGATCGTCAAATTCAAATTGTCTTTATTCAAATAGACTTTTTTATAAGCACTAATAATTGTTTCTTAATGTTCTGCACCCTGCAGTAGATCGGACAATTGTTATCTGTTGAGAAGAGCCCGCAAGAAACTCGACAGTTAATCTTTTAAATCTCTGTTAACATTATCACTGTCCCACTATAATTTCCCTTAGTTGCCTTTTACGACACCCACAGGAAAAGAAGGGATAGCCTATTCCATACCGAGACCTACACAGCTATAATAACTTAATAATTAAATATATATTAACAACAGTAAGCCAATTAAATGCTATCACATATAGTGAACAAAAATTTATATTAGGTTTAGTCTAAATAATTAATGATTGGCCAAACACAAGCTAAACATTGTTAAAATCATTGTGAGAATAATTTAATTGATTTGAACAAAGATATATAAAATGCAATATACCCAACCAGGTCGACCTCCTCGCGGTTCCCCCTGGAAACTATCATGATTAATTCCTGATGAATTTATCATGATGGGCTAACTGGCCTGTTTTCATCCTCATCGACTATGCCCCATTCTCCATTTTCATCCAATTTAAAAAAAAAAAAAAAAAAAACAATGAGAGTTCTCTCCGCCACAAGACCATAGATAATTTAATAAATATTATGATCATAATTAATTTTGTTTTCTCTGTGTGATTGTTTACTCTATCTTAGTCTAATTCGCCATTGACCTATAAATGTGATTAGCGAATTTGATCTATGAATAAAAAAAATATATTTATAGATTTAATTGAATATATTGAACGTTATATATGTTTTTTTTTTGCTGGATGAAAATGTATTACTAATGCAGTGAAGGGTGATAGATGAGAATGACTTAGCCCTTAATATGATATATATGTTAAAGTAAATTTGTTTCCCTTCCCCCCCCCCCCCCCGTTATACTATGTTACTACGTGAAAAATTTCAACAACACTATATATATTAATATAGTCAATATTGTATGATTAATTTTTTTTAATGCAACTTAGAATGGCAAACAAGCTGACGGTCCACCTGATAGAAAGTGGTATAGTGCTAAAGGCATGAACAGTATTATGGATATGTCCATGTCAATTATGACAGAGTATACTGTGACGCCCATGATACCCTTAATAAATGTTAAAGTGAATTTGTTTGTTTGTTACATCTTAGTGTCTTAACGGCTGAACCATGACATTTGGTATACTCATTTATGTACTATATAGAGGATGGAGTAGGCTATAGATTATTTTTTATATCGATCGGTGATTATAACGTTAATATATAATAATATTTCGTCACGTAAACGAAGTTGTGGCTAAAAGCTAGTATCTAGTATAAAAATCCCCTCAACAGACATTACTGAAATTAAATTACTTAATTATATAATTGTGTATTGTTTGCTCCGATCTGAGTGTTTTTTTTTTTTTTTATACAACTTAGAATGGGCAAACAAGCTGACGGCCCACCTGATGGGAAGTGGTAACCGTCGCCTATACACATGAGCAGTACCATGGACATAACAGAGTGTACTGTTTCGCCCATGATACCCCCCATGCGTTGCCATTCTTGAGGACTAAGGTGTTATTCCTCTGTACCCTGTAAATTCACGCTATATCCCACCCTTCAAACCGAAACACAGCCATGCAAACACAACTGCTTCACGGTAGAAACACGAATGGGACAGAGGTACCCAAGCAATCGACTTTTGTACAAAGATAGGATAGTTTATATTCTTATCAGTAAAAATAGACCCGGTGGGTAGCGGTAGGGGGGCGACAAAACACCGTTTACCAGGTCAGCACGAACAGCTATAAATTTTTTTAATAAATGAAAAGTAATGAATTGAATTCTTGCAAGGGAACGTACAGTTGTTTTATATGCCGTTTTATGGACGGAAACAATAATAATACATATTTCGAATTTAATAGCCTGCTTTCACAAAGAAACAAGTAAAAGCTATCATTATTATTACAGCAATAGTTATCTTGAAATTTATAGTGCAATGTAAGTTTATCGTTCATAAAGTAGAAACATTAAATACATCTAAGCTATGAAATCCGATACGTCGTTGGCGAGTTGGCGCATTGTACGCATCTGATGTGAGTGAATATAAATTGTTAATAGTTTCCTATCTATACATTCAATTTTAAAAATAGAACTATAAAAAGAGTATTATTAGGCAGTTAACTTTATCTATGTTGCAAATCCGTTCTTTTTTTTAAATTTTAAGCAATATGAAATGGGCAGTTGCGTAAGAAAGACTAGGAGACTTGTACAAAAGTCGATTGCTTGGGTACCTCTGTTCCATTCGTGTTTCAACCGTGAAGCAGTTGTGTTTGCATGGCTGCGTTTCGGTTTGAAGGGTGGGATATGGCGTGAATTTACTGGGTACAGAGTAACAACATCTGAGTCCTCAGGAATGGCAACGCATGGAGGGTATCATGGACGAAACAGTATACTCTGTTATGTCCATGGTACTACTCATGTCTATAGGTGACGGTTATCACTTTCCATCAGGTGGGCCGTCTGCTTGTTTGCCATTCTAAGTTGTATAAAAAAAATAGACGGGAATAATATATATTATGAATATCAATTAACACATTGTGTCGCCTATGGTATTGCATTGTCTCTTCAGACAACTAATATAGATGCTTTTTATTTTTCCCTCCAAAAGTTTGTAATCGAAAACTTAATCAAAAAAAAACGTACAAGAATTGTCGCTAAAAGCTATATTTTCCAGACAACCATTAGATAGAGAGAGGGGAGAAATTATAAACATTTGGTCAAGGATCATGATATAATTCTACCCTACTGAGATGTGATGATGTTGGAAATTGTACTGAGCAAGTTCAGGCCAAAACAACACATGTTTTGTAATCTATTGTATAGAATGGAAACATACATAAGCCAATCATGTAAATTAACAACCGTAACTCTTAATTTTTATGGTTCAGCTACATTACAATAAGTGTCATACGAACACATTAATTGACTAGTCATCAACGTAACAGATCCTGTGTTTATGAGACGACAAGATAATAAATATCCCATGATAGCATACAGGTCACCAGACAGACGTATTTAGGGGAGGGGGCTGGTGGGCTGTGCCCAAACCAGATTTATACGACATGACGATTTTTAAAGAGGATACTAGAAGGGTAAAAGAGGAAAGGGAAGACCGAGGAATAACTACATGGAACAGATAAAAAAAACATTAGGTGTCAAGTCGTATAGAGAGGTCAAAGTTATTGCCTGGAATAGAGCTGGCTGGAAAAGATTGCATGAATTAATTGCACCGATAAGAGGAAACTTTTAAATGAAAAAAAAAAGGCTGGGATTCTTTGTGTTTTATAAGTTTTGTATAGAAATAAATTTAAGCACACTTTCACAGGAATGACAGGCATTTTAAAACTGCTGTGGAGCTTTGACTATCTTCGCGGAAAGTAGTTGTTATGCTAAATGATCGGACCATTCGCTCCTATATAAGTGTCAAGCTTCACCTATTATTAACTATTTATATATCTATGTTTGGCCATGTGGTTTCGGAATGGTTAAGGAATAGGCTACCCGTTTCTATCACGTGAGTGTCTTAAGAGGCGACTAAGGGAGGGCGAAGGATGGGCAGCAGCGCCCTCTTAAAACAACTCTAAATCCCTGACTGTGGTTGCCAATCCGTCTGCCAAGCGTGGCAACTACTGGGAAAATCCGCCAAGGGTGAACCTTATGTTCAACAGTGGACAGTTAAACGCTGATATCATGATAATGATGATATCTATGCTACAAACCGATTGTTTAACAGGAAATGATCTTAACCTTATTGTCGAGCTAATGACCAACAGCATTATAAAGTGATTTTGATAACAGACCGGTTTCACATACGCAGTATGCATAAATTGTAGATGCTGAGATGTAACGAAATACAATAATTGAGACTGTGTTCCATAAAAAAAAAAAAACAGTTATTTTAGCGTAAAAACTAATCTATTAAAGTGATTTTAATAAAATGTTATGGGACGAATTTCTAAAGATATCCTTTCGTAAAAAAAAAAAGAATTTAAAGAAAGAGTTATGAGGTAACAAACATAAAAAAACAACCGAATTGACATTGAAAAAAACACACATTTTATTTTGTTTTGTATATTCGTTTTCGCAAATTTTAATTTTAGCCTTAATGCAAGCTGTACATGGTGTCCGAGTTGGGGACCTGGATTCCTGAGATACAGATCTCTGATCTAGTTTAGGGTCCAGTCTCCCACAAGTTTTACAGACCTTTGTACATATAATATTATAAATACATATATAGTTGTATTTTTTCATGTAACTGTATAACAATTAGTCCATTACCTTAACACGTTGAGCGCCACGCGTATTTCTACAGCAATCCCGTTCAGGCCATGCGCGCCGCTTCGAAGCGCTGGTACTGCAGGAGCTGGTGTTTCCTATCGTAGTAGAAGGTAGTTTACGTTTGGAACCTGATTCCTATAAGCATTCATTGAACACGTAACGCACCAAGTCTGTTTTGTTTTCTGTAATTCCGTAAAATAGTGTAAAATTTTATAGTTCTCATGTTACACGCTGTCAGACACCGATGGCTGACGCGGCCTAAACGGAAAGTCTAGTGTCAGCCACCGATGGCTGACATGGCGCTCAACGTGTTAAGGTTGTCTTGAAAAGATTGCTCTTAGCAATAAGACCGCCTTACTGTACTTATACAATTGTATCGTTGTGTTGGTAAATTGTCTTGCTTATTTCCTATATTGTATAACGCAAATAAAGTATACTCATTCATTCATTCATTTTCTGTAAAATTTGTAGAGAAAATAAATAAAATAAAAAAAAACTTCCCGCTTTTTGAAGTCGGTTGAAACACTAAATAATATAAATATGATGTCTTAAATGTCTGGGCTAATAAAGGATAGGTATTAAAGCAATGTTTTTTTGGGGACACAAGTCCCTTATACGTGTAAGCCATAAATAACGCTTACGAGTTGATAGATAAAATAAGTAAAATTGTTTTTGAGCAAGAGATGTTGTGTTTACCTACCTAAGAGACAGTAGTTACGGTTCAACAACCGGATCTTATAAAAATGTTATTACATTGTGTGTTCCTCGTGTGCCACCAGTAGGAAGCGATATTTCTCCTCAGCATTTGTACAAAAGCAGTAAAATTATAAATTCTGTCTCGCATAGAGACAGCAGTTAACCTACTTCCTTGTGTTTTATGCCGCATAAAAATATTACTGGCGGCGGTGATCGTTGCCAGAACAACCTCAGTTACTTGTGTTAGCTTTATTTATGATATAAATATAAATATATATATATATATATATATATATATATATATATATATATATATATATATATATATATATATATATATATATATATATATATATATATATATATATATATATATATAAGCCAGCTTTTAAACACAAATTACGCACCTGTTTCTTATAAAAGTCACTTTCCTTTCCTTTAAGCTTCTGCTCTTCTGTTTGAGTCATACATTACTATTTGCTCTTCTATTGCAGTTGTTTTATTTAATTGTTTTATATAGTAATATTTTATGTATGTATGTATTTATTATATGTATATATTTATTTATATTAATGTATTATGTGTCTCTTTATATGAATTTATCAAGTATTGCTTTATTTTTCCTCTATTCAAAAATGCACCGGCTACGTATTTCTCGGTTCGCCCAATGGCTGACTGATAGAGAACACCGTCCGGTGTTAAGTCCGTTAAATGTATATAGAATTTTACTGTGCATTAAAGTTTAAATAAATAAATATATAATCCATGCTATTATTATAAATGTGAAAGTGAATTTGTTTGTTTGTTACATTATAGAGCTTTAACGGTTTAACCAATCACTAAGTTTAGTATACACGTACTATATGGAATAGAGAAAGATATAGGCTACTTTTTATCCCGGTGACGCGGATCAAGTCGCAGGTAAAAGCTAGTATATCGTATACCATAACAAACCCAACTTTCATATCGTCATAGTGGTAGAATACTGACGGATCTGACAAAGATTACATATATACATCCGTCAGTATTCTACGACTATGACGATATGGTAATGTAATTTTTTTATATATATATCAATGCTTAGAAATGTTGTTTTTGAAGTCTGTAAAGAAGTAAGATAATTCCTGACCTTATCATTAATATTAGTTTTTGACATGTGAAATCGAAACATCCGCGACTATGTCGTAGCTTAACATTAAATGCTCACTTTTCGCCACAGTCAGTTAAGTGCCACTCGAGATAATGTAAAAAGTCGTTAAACAGTCGTAAACACTTCACGCCACTTGACTTTTATCTATGTCGTGATAAACTTGAGTATTTAGATTCTGTAGTCTTCGAACATAGATTTTTCTGATTTAATTTGATAAATAATCTGCAATTTTTAATAAATTAGTGATAAGTAAAAGAATATCTTTATTTCCTTTAACAAAATTATCCTATGGTACAATATAGCTATGACCCCACACTAGGCAAAGCCTGTCTCGTGGAAGTCAAAGCAAGTCATTTTACAGTTATGGTGCGGCGAACAGGGTTAATCTAATTATATAATGTTTTATGTGAGTTTGGGTACACGTAGGTGCATGGTTTGTGTGGGTGTGTGCGTGTGCGCGTGTGAGTACGCGAGTGTGTGTGTGTGTGTCTCTCTCTCCCTCTCCCCCCCTCTCTCATCCTCTCCCTCTCTCTCCCCCCTCTCCCTCAATCTCTCTCTCTCTGTGATGTTTATAGAGAGACGTTGCTACCCATCCTTCGATTTTTAAATTACTTAAGTCGCCTCTTACAATACCCACGGGAAAGGAAGAGGAAGCCTATTCTATGGCGGGACCACATGGCGATATTAATACATTAAAATCGGTTTCCATCGTCCAAGATATCCAGTAACTTACACTACACAAGTGTCTATTGTGTCACAAAATACACATCGATTCAGTCGTGGCACAATCGGTTATGTTGATATAAAAACCAAACTATTTGCACTGATCCGATTTTGCTGATATTTCTGAGACCTATTAGAAAGTACATCCTTTCAGACAAAGAAATAATTTTACAAATTTATTTACAACAGACAGAGTTATGAGGTAACAAACATAAGAAAAAATTAAGACCGAATTGAGAAACTAAGAGACGTCCCCCTTTTTTTTTTAAGTCATTTGAAAAGTAACTGTAAACTACGAGATGTTTCGTGGATACCCTACAAGGACTTCTTTCGTAAATTCGTAAATATTTTGTTTCTCAATTAGCAGTTATTTGATTTACAAAGAAAAATGACAGCTTTATATCGTAAACTCGTCTATTTTAATAATAATTTTTAAAATTAATTCACAATTGGCGTCGTAACGCTTAATATAGTCTCAGAAAAATTAAGACTAATTGAGAGAGATATATATTATAGTTTATTTGCATTACTTACAATCCGCCTGCCAAGCGTGGCAACTACTGGCAAAACCTCCCAAGGGGGAGGCTTATGTTCAGCAGTGGACAGTTAAAAGCTGATATGATGATGATTTACAGCACACAAATCACAACAGACAGATAGACAACACACAAAAGCGACTAAAAGAATGCATATAAAAAGAAAACAATACATAAAAGAAACATATTTTTTTTTCCTTTTGTACGTGTGCCAGAACAACACGAAATGGTGTTAATTACTTCTTTTGGATTTTTATAAAAAAAAAAAAAATTAATTGAAAGCGTTCACTCTTGACGTGCTTCAGACATGCATATTGCGTTATAAATAAATAATTACGTTATGCATATTACGTTAAATGCCCGATCACACTACGAAATTCCATTCCAACACATTTTGTTATAACAACCTTTGTTCTAACAGAGGTTGTCTGAAGGAGATCGCTTTCAGCGATAAACATTGCCTATTGTTTACTCTGTATTATTTTATATTTGTTATTCGTTCTTGGGTTTTTGTTTCAGATATTTTAATGTATTTTTCAATATCTGTTAGTTACACGTATTTGTGAAGCAACGGTGCTTATATGGATATTTTTCGTGTTAAAGCATGCGATATGGCAGTAAAATTACAGCGGAGCATAACGTTATAGTTCAGGGGGGAAGGGATTGTTAGTAATGCGGACTACCATTCCCATTGCTAGCAATAAACCCTGACAAATCGACCTCCACGTAGTCCCCCATAGAAATCATCGTGCTGAATTCGGTGTCATCACGAGGGGCTAACTGACCTCTTTCATCTCACTTATTATTCCTCACTGGTGCCCCTCCAGCGCATACCATTAGCGCAGGCGTAGTTACCATTGCATTATCATACATTATAAAAAAAAATATAGTCCTTAGGAATAGGCATGAGGTGTACCATAGACATCTTAGCGTAATCCATGATATCCGTAACGCTGTTCATGTCTATAGGCGACAGTTACCACTTTCCATCAGGTGGACCGTCAACTTGTTTACGAATCTAACATTTTGCTGACCGGTGGCGAGTAAACTCGTGATTGTACCAGCGTGTAGGTACGTCCTCCTACCACGACGGGCAACACCGTTTGTATTACAAAGCGTTCATGACCAAACAATTACTTTGCTTTGTATTTAGGTTTTTATCACATTGTAGTTTAATTCCAAAGATTTCAATCATGAGGGGAATTCCCGGTCAGCGAAGTGCTAAGTATCATAAAAAAATAACAGTAAATTATAGGTATGTGTCCATCTATCTATAATATTATTTGGCTCTATAGTCGATAGTGACACGTTCATGTATTGTCGTGCAGGGTTCCCCACACGGGTCGGTGATGTCATGCCAGTCACTGGCGGCCCGCGCCTTCACGGAGCCTGACAAGGAGAATATGACGCACTGTGCCACCGCTGGACTGCACAGGTAACTTTTTTTATACAATTAGAATGGCAAACAAGCTGACGACCCACCTGATGGAAAGTGGTAACCGTCGCCTATAGACATGAGTAGTACCATGGACATAACAGAGTATATTGTCTCGCCCATGATACCTCCCATGCGTTGCCATTCCCGAGGACACGGGTGTTATTCCTCTGTACCCTGTAAATTCACGCCATATCCCACCCTTCAAACCGAAATACAGCCATGCAAACACAACTACTTCACGGTAGAAACACGAATGAGACAAAGGTGCCCAAGCAAACAACTTTTACGTCGACTAGTTTCAAGAAGTACATTTGTAAACCAGAGAGAGACTTTGTACAAAAGTCGTTTGCTTGGGTACCATTGCCTAAATCTTATTTTTGCTGCTAAGCAACTGTGTATGTAAGACTGTTTCAGTTTGAAGGGTGGGATATGACAGTAAAGTTATCCCTGTGGTACTGTTTAAATCTATAGATGATTATTACCAAGTCGTATAAAATGAGGGAAACGGTGATCCATTCTATGCCGGAACTACATGGAGTTCCGGCATAGAATGGATCACTGTTTCCTTTCCTTTGGATATCGTAAGATGCGATTAAGGGAACTTAATGATCGAGGGATGAGCAGCAGCATTCCTCCTAAAGACATCATCAAAGGTTAATTGCTGTTGCCATCCCGCCTGCCAAGCGTGGCAACTACTGGCAAGACCCCCTTTTATAGTGGAGACCTATGTTCAGCAGTGGACAGTTAATGGCTGATATGATAATAAAGATGATAAAAAGGCCTTTATATAGATTGAAATCTTTCTACGCATTTCCTCTAAATAATTTTGAGAGACGCATGAAAAAAATAGGTAGTAAGCTGACACAGTTGGAGCAATCAGCGAATTAGGTTCATCAATTGAATCTGCTCCTGAGTTTTGTATCAAATTATGGAAAATTTTAGCTGTATTTAATGTACCGTCACATGTTGAGCTACTATATAAAAAAGACATTTAAATTGCAGTAGATTTGAAATGTCAACTGTATATGTTTTCAGATCGGTGAGATTCAGTTCAGACTCCCGCAGCTCGACCAGGTCAAGCAACAATGAACAAGATTGTAAACGAGAAACGACAGGTAAGCAATGATATGTATCGAAGGAAATGCAAGAAATATTATTTTTTATTAGTATTAAACTATGAGGTATATATTAGGGTTTCTTCAGTGTCGGCAACGCGCACGTGACACCCCTAGTGTTGCAGGCTTTCATAGGCTACAGTGGCCGTTTACCATCAGACGGGCTGTATTTTTTTTTATAACAGGGGGCAAACGATCATGCGGCTCACCTGATGGTAAATGACCACCGTCGCCCATGATCACCCACAACACTAGAGGCATCGTAGGTGTGTTGCTGGCCTTTTAAAAAGGAATATACTCTTTTTTTTAAGATTGTGATATATTGATGCTTATCTGATGTGTATGTAGCGATTCATTGCGCTACCTCCTTTTAACCGCGCCAACAATTTTTACGTCTATATAATATTAAGACTCTTTTTCGTTTGCATAATTTAGAAACTTTGTGACATTTGAGTTTTAGTTTATCTGACATCTATCTTTCTGTCTTTGCAAATCCTATTTATTGTAAAATATTAAATACTGATTAAATGTTATTGTCGATTGCTGTTCATTAGTTTTCTTCTGTCTTATAACTGCAAGATAAATAGAATCTTTATGCAAGCAAGGTTAGTAACTAAATGCTATAGATATCCTTAGTCACTACATATATGTTTGTTTGTTACTTTTATGATGTAAAAAAATATCTCAATAATGCAATTTCTACCTGTGCAGAACAGGTAGGAATTGTAGTAATTATTTTTACAATATAAATAAAAATCAAATGCTGTTTAATGTGATAGGCGAATTTTTTAAGAATATTTAGATTGATTTGAGTTTTTCAACCGACTTTAATAAAGTAGATTCAATTCAATTTTAATTCGGTACTTTTATCTTTTTTTATCTTATAACTCCGTCATTTATAAATTGAATTTGAAAAGTATTTATTTATCTGAAAGGATATGCTATCTGATTAGTCCCATGTGTTGTATTGTCATATTTTAAAACATAGATTGATTCATAGCTAAAGTTTTTAATTTAATATCTTTGTCATAAAAGTTACAATAGTTTTTTTTATATAATTCTTTTGACAACCTCAGAAGGAGGTTTGTACTCCTACACCATGGAAAAAATGCCCATCAGAATTGATACAGTAGCTTAGTTTTTAAATAAAAATAGCTTGTTTTGTGATGATTTAGGCCATTTTTTTTTTTTGTGGAACACTATCTTAATTTATTTAAAGTTAGTATACCATAATAATAGTTAAGGTATTCAAGAAAAATAGAAATTCAATTTGGACAATGTCCGTTCAATTCAATTCAATTTATTTATTGCATTCTACAATATTATTATGAAATATGTTAATAATTAATAAAGTATATAGTAAATATAAACCGTTCAGCTGGTTTTTATAATAAGCTAGAATAGAAACAAGAGCGGGTAGCTACTTTGCCCAAAAGATAAGTTTGGCAATCCAAAGAGGTAATGCTGCCAGTATCTTGGGTACGCTGTCTCGGTGTGGTGCGTTGGGGGATTACTTATAATTAGTATTAGTATTTAACGAATTGTATATTAACTTTAATTTATTGTTGTATTGTTTTTATATAATAAGAGCTATTTGTAAATGAAAGGAATAATTACATATAATTGATTACTAAATAGATCCAGCAATTTATATATAAATTAAGAAAAAACTACCAGCACAATTGTTATATAAGCTAGAATATGTTGAAGATTATTTTACTAATTAATTCAATGTCTAATCTAGCCTTGTAACAATTGCAGGCTCCATATCGCTGACGGCGCTGGCCGTCACGCCCGTGTCCCAGACCTCCGCCATGAGCCAGTCGGCGCCGCCCTCCTCGGCCACCTTCGATCTTGCCGAAACGGTTAGTTCACTGATTATGAAAAATAACTTCAACAACTAAAACCACTGAAGACTTACGCACTAAAAAGTACGAAACAGGAAAATATTCTTATCTGTAATTGTTATTTATTCACACTCTATTGGGGTGTTTTGCCAGTAAATAGATAGATAAATAATTTATTTACATTACTTACGGCACACAAATTACAAATACAAACATACACATAATACACAGTAAAAGAGATAAAAGAATGAAAAACAAAAAAGCAACAAAAAAAAAACAAAAATCACTACGTTTGGCAGGTGGATTAGCAGCCGGAGTTAAGTTTTAGTAATGTTTTAAGAGGGACGCTGCTGCCCATTCCTCGACCATTATGTACTACTTGTTCTTTCTTTATTGTCTATTAAATAAATAACTTACATGTAGATTATTATAAAAGCGTTCGTCACTATTTTGTATACATTTAGAGGGCGCCGTTTGATATAATTCAATTGACTTCAATTTTTTTTTTGTGTCACTTCATAGCTCCTTAGGGCTGGCTGTACTAGCCACGACTCATACGCACTACGGCCCAAATGAGAGGCTAAGCGCGGAAAATAGAGTCCAATTTACATTACATTACATAGCTCCAAGTTATACACCGATTTATAACATTCTTTTTTTTAAATCTTTTCAAAGGATATACTTACAAATTGGTCCCATTGGAAATTTTATCAAAATCCGTTCAGTAATTTTTAAATCGAAATCACATGGTTTTGCCACAAATTTAAATCTTTTTTTTTTTGTCGAATAATTGTAATAATTCATTTTCATAATTATCATTAATATGTGCTTGTTAATTTTTTTTTTTATTATCGTTTCATTTGTGTTCGGCGCGGCAGCCGGCGCCGGCGCCAGCATGCCGCTTCCCGAAGCTGGAGGAGTGCGCTCACTTCCACTACGAGCGCGTGTCGCTGGGCGGGCTCAGCGTGCAGGCCGCGCCCTGCGAGGACCAGGCCGCAGACCCAACCGAAGGTAACGTTACTCTTATCAACTCTGTTCCACCTCCATAACATACCACATGCTGTCTGGTGTTCCAATCAATAAATAAATGTTTTAATGAAATGCTATAAAATATAGTGTTAATTCCGCCTTTTATACCAAACTTTTTTTTTTGTACTGGGGTCAATAAAGATAAAAATAGAACGAGACAGCGACTTTCGCTATTTCGTTTTTTTATCTGTGTATGCAAAAGCGAAGTCAAAGCAGCTATATAGTTATATTTAACCGTTTGAGTGCCAGTGGTAATTAAAAGTGCCACGTGAAGTCAATTGCTGTTTAGCTAGCTGTAGAAATATTATTAAAATTGGATAATTTTTGGAGGAGACACAGTTTTTTTAAAGACAAGGGACATGACATCAATACGACAAAGATTTATTTGGTATTTTTAAATAGATATGAGTAAAAGTCAATGGTACTAAAACGGTTAAATGAGTGTTGAAAAGTTTTGATAATTTTTGTCACTTTTGGTAGGGGAAAGTGTTGTACCTATGCACGGTTTTACCTGTGGACACTACTGATATCTTAAAAATTAAACACATAAATTGAACGAATTGAACGCATCCATAAAGTATTTTTGATATGTGGCAACAATGACTTGTTGCCATGTTGTGTTTTTTGTTCAGTAACCGGCAACAGTCTGTTAAAGGTTTTCGCTCAAAAAAGTAATTATTAATCTCTTTGTAGTCCTATATTTTTGACAATATACGCAGAATATAAATAGCATGGTATTGAAAACGGTATATCAGTATATACCTAATTCAACACAATATATTAATTAAGGTTTTTCATAGTTCGCATACTGGTTACATTAATGATCGTAGTTTTTTTTAATGGGTGAAAATGGAATGGTAACCCCGCCTGCGCTAACGGGATACGCCGCCGGAGCACCAGTGAAGGGTGATAGATGAGAATGAAAACGGGCCAGTTAGCTCATCATGATGAATTTATCAGGAATTAACTATGTTAGTTTCCAGGGAGAACCGCGAGGAGGTCGACCTGGTTGGGTATATTGCTAGCAATGGGATTCTCAGTCTCCATTACTAACAATCCCTTTCCCCCCAAATTAACGTAGTTAAAACCAACATGTATTTCTGATTAAGTAAAAATGAAGGATATCATATCTTTGGTAAAATTACACGGTCTTAAATATCACTGGGGTAAAAATAAAAAAGTCGCACCTGACCGCCCTGAATGAAAGTATGTGTGCGTGTGTGCGGCAGGCTGGGTGTGCCTGAAGGTGCGGTCGCACGTGAACTCGTCGTGCGAGGAGTGGCCCGAGGCGCGGCTGGCGGGCAGCTGGACCGAGGCGTCCGACGTGCGCGACTGGACCCTCACCAGGAACAAGGACAACTTTCTGCACCTCGACGACATGCTGCACAGGTGAACCTCATTGCTCTAGCTCGTCTGTTATTTACCAGCGGTCTCGTCCGCCTAAATCACTATATAAAACCACTCAGGGTTTGCTGGAAGAGAACTCTTACAGAGTTAAGCTCGCCTGTTGTACATCTTTATTTTAAATATATATTTAAAATAAAGATGTACAACAGGCGAGCTTAGTTAATTAGTGGATGGGGGGGGGTTGTCAAAACTATCTCAGAAAAAAAAGGAAGTTATAAAGATAGAAGTGAGAAAGGTAATGATAATTTAAACATTTGTATGTTAATACAATTTAACAAAAAATAAGTCTGGGTCACAAAATATTTTTTCATACTAAGAGGGACGTGTCATGAAAAAGTTTGAAAAACACTGGTCTGTAACATTATTATGTTATAGTACAATTTATGATATACATTGGAAGATATTTTAAATGCATGTTTTTTTTTCTATTTTAGATAAAAAAATAATAAATAAAAGGTGGTATACATTTTTTACACACTTCTTTTTCTCTGATTTTTTTTAATATAGTTTTTTGTTTATTTCGTATTTCGTTATTGAGCTTTATTGCTATGAATATTGTTATCCGTCATTCTAGGTGCATATACGACCGCAAGGTGTCCGGCCTGCCGAACCTGGCGGAGAAGATCACGCCGTCGCTGCTGCGGGACGAGCTGGAGTACCACCGGCTGATATCGGACTACGTGCACCACCTGTCCATCATAGCAGACGACTCCATCAACTGCGGCCCGGTGCTCAACTGGCTGCAGATGGATAACAAGGGTATGCGTTTGTTAGAATCTTCAGGGGAGTTAAAAAGACCACCCAACGAGTTTAATAAACCTCTTGCACTATGAGTTTAATTATTACTGTTATAGCTGTTTATGGCATATTTTTGTTATAACACATTTGTGATTTGTTAATCTTTGTCGGGTGCCCACGATACAGGTTCACTTAGTGTGGGGCCCATTGTATCTTGTGTTTGTAACTTTTATATATATATATATATACATATATATATATATATATATATATATATATATATATATATATATATATATATATATATATATATATATATATATATATATATATATATATATATATATATATATATATATATATATATATATATATACCTTTCATAACGTTACATTAAACTTAAGATTGTGTTCCTTGATGCTAAGAACCCTGTGTAAAATTTCGTTTTTAAATTTAGCAATTTAGTCTGTGTTATGTTTTTTGTCAAATAAAATATAATATAAAAAAAAGTTCATAAATATAAATAAATTATGTAATCTTAAATTTTTTTTTTCAGGACACAAATTGCTCGTAGCGAACGAAGACTCCAGCTCGATCAATACGCCAGCTGTGGCGGCCGCATACTCAGTCAGGAAATATGTTTCACAAGTGAGTAGCAGTTTATTTTTAAAGACACTAGAATTTATTTTGTCCATTGTTTTTCAAAGTTGTTTTGGAGACTTAGTTAATTCTCTACATTATATAACGTTACATATCTATCGTCAGCTTTTATGTAAAATAATTACACATACATACATATGTGTCACGCCTGTCTCTTTTAGGGTAGGCAGAATCAATGGAACGCCAAATGCATCGATTCTAACAAACCTCTTTCGCTTCTTCCACATTCATCAATCTTTTCATACACGCTCGCCGGTTACGGGTACATTTAATTTGGCCCTTCTTCAGCACGTCGCCTATTTGGTCGACGTACGTCCGTCTAGGGCGGCCCCTACCGACATCTCCATTCATTCTTGCTAATAATAATAATTACCCATTTATAACAATAAATTAAATGACGCCTAGTGGCGGATTAACAGGGTGAGGGGCGGAAGGGCCTACGCGCTCCGGGCCTCTGGTAGTAATAACAGTTTCACTACCATTTTCCACCCTACAAATCGAATAACAATTACACGAATACTGCTGCTAGATGTTAGAAACGTAAAAGCGACAGACGGTCCCATGCATTTCTTGACCAATATATGATAACTTAGGCCAAAACGTCAGGCGACGGCCTCAATCTACACTTCTACACTAATATTATAAAAAGGAAAGATTTGTATTTTTGTGTGTATGTTTGTAATGAATAAACTCAAAAACTACTTTTCCGATTTATCATTACTAAGCTACATCCACCCCGAGTAACATAGGCTATATTTATTACTAGAAAAGATTAGGAATCCTTATTAAAACTTTAGTAATGTAACTCAAGGTGTAAAAAATGCTATTAAATATCTTTGGTCGCGTGCGCTGCGAAAACTATTGGTAATGGAACAAAAGTATGTTCTACAATATTGAAGAAAATATTAACAACTATAAAAAACTTGGCAATACTGTATGTCCAACTATTATCGTTGTGTCACAATAATCACTATTTAAAATGTTGTAAAAATGTCCACCCGTGCGAAGCCGGAACGAGCCGCTAGTTATAAATAAATTATAATTAACACTAATTGAGTATATTTTAAAAGTGTTTAAAGGGTATAAATATAATCAGAGCATCCTGGCATTAATATCCAATCGAGCGTCTTCTAATTATGCTCGAGCACTTAAAAGGAACTTTTCCATGTTCCGTTGAAAAGAATAGAGCTAGCAAAACAGGCTCCTCTTTCACTAGCACTGACTCTGCTCAACAGTGTCATGAGCAAGTATCAAGACTTGGATATATTTACTTGTAAACGTGTCGAGTTTCTCAGAATGGCAATAAATTACTTAAAAAATGTTCAATAATTAAATGTTTGTATATATTGTGATTGCTAAGAGAGTGAATTGTGAAACTGAAAGCTCCTTTACTTGGTAAATATAAATAAATTAATAAATAAATTGTTTACAGGCACGAGACGAAATCAGTTTCGAAGTTGGAGATATGATCTCCATTATTGATATGCCGGGTACGTAATACAGTAAAAATACAAGAAATAAATCAGAGAGACTGAAATGTCTTGCATATCTATCTACTCCTTTACACAATAGAACGATGCCGTATATCGGAAGTATGTACAAGGATGCTGATGAAATGGTAAACCAAGCTTACTTTATTTCTTTACACTGGCGGAGTACCAATAAATGATATAAGTCGGCTCGTCGTGATGGAGAAATAACCAGAAAGTAACCACGTCCGTTTCTAGAGGGAGCCGCAGTCAAACTGATACCCCCTTATTCAAATCAGCGGTATTAGCGAGGGATGATAGGTGAGGATGAAAGCAGGTCAGTTGATCCGTCGCTAGGAGTTCACCAGAAATAAAAAAAAATAAACTTTAAACCACGATGATTTCCAGAGGGGATCGTGTAAAAGATTAACAAAATAGGAGGAGTTATTAATTCTCATTACTAACGCTCCTATATGCTGCAGGTCCTCAGGAGTCGGTTTGGTGGCGCGGCAAGCGAGGGTTCCGCGTGGGATTCTTCCCGCACCACTGCGTGGCCGTCATCGGGGACAAGGTGCCCCGCCACATGTCGCAGCCGCCGCCCATTGTCGGGTCTGTACACACGTGTTGTTTATCCAATATGCCAAGTGTGAAACAGTGAAAAAACCATAGTTTTATTTCAATGTGTCAGAATCTACTATATGTATTCGCTCTTGATGCTGAGATAAATTTTAGAAAAAATTAAAATTAATTAAAAAAATATACCATTTAACATAAATGTTTGATAGCTTATAAAAAGGTAAGAAAAAATGTGTGCTATTCGTCGATAATTCGGAACATATTGATTTCCAAATAACACACAATTTGGTCATAAATTAAATACAAATTAATAAAATGCGCTGAGCTGTTGTGTTAAGGAGCTTCAAACACATAGTCATTCTCTCTTTTCATTAGAGTTTCCTCTTGTCAGTGCAACTAATTCATGCATCTTCCTCCAGCCAGTTCTATCCCAGGCCTTCTTTATCCTTGACCTCCCTATACGACACGATACCTAGTGTTTCATTTATCTGCCCCATGTAGTTATTCCTTGGTCTTTCTCTTCCTCTTTTGCCCTCTATTTTTTCTTCTACTATACTCTTTAAAAAATCTTCATGTCGTATAAGATGACCCAGTATTTTGCCTCTTCTATTCTCAAATGTTATTAATGTTCGTTTCTCATTCACACTTTTCAAGACTCAATAATAATGTCATTAAATTCTCAAAAAAAAAAAAATTGGCATTGGTTAATTCACTTGGATTTATTTATTTATTTGGTTACTTATTATACTTTCTGCCCGTCAGGTCGGTGGCCGTGGCGCCCATCAAGCCGGTGCTCCGCAAGCACGGCAAGCTGATCTCCCTGTTCCGGAGCTTCATCCTGTCGCGGCCGTCGCGCCGCAGCCTCAAGCAGCAGGGCATACTGCGCGAGAGAGTGTTCGGCTGTGATCTCGGCGAGCATTTGCTCAATTGTGGGCACGATGGTGAGCTGGGACTTGTTCGCTTTTTTATAGATGAATTTAAAAAAAATTGTGGCTCGTTGCAAGATAATTAACATAAACAATACATATGTTTTTTGTAAATGGATGAATAATAGAATGGTAACCTCGCTTGCGCTATCGGTATACATCGGCGGGGCATTAATGATGGATAATAGGTGAGGATGAAGCAGATCAGTTAGCCGACTGTGACGATATTGATAATAAATCGATCACGATGGTTTCCAGGAGGAACCACGATGAGATCGGTCTGACAGGGTATAATGCTAGCAATGGTTGTTACTATCTCCATTACTAACAATCCCTTCTCCTCTAAATAATACACATGTCATACATATGTCGCGGCAAGTGAATGTTAAAATACTTATTGTAAGGAATGCGTAACAATCCGGCTCGGACGGATCACTGCGCAGTGCCGGCGGTGCTGAGCGCGTGCGCGGCGGCGATCGAGGCGCGCGGCGCGGTGGACGGCGTGTACCGGCTGTCGGGCGGCGCGGGGCTCACGCAGCGGCTGCGCGCCGCCTTCGACGCCGGCCGCGCGCCCGACCTGCGCGCGCCGCCCGCCGCCCTCGCGCCGCTGCTCGCGCGCGACCCGCACGCCGTGCCCAGCCTGCTCAAGATGTACTTCCGGTCGGTCCGCACAACTATCTACACACACTACACACTCTACACACTCTACCCGCTCACATTGGTGCTCCTTTACACTTTAGGTGTTGCTGGAACAGAACTCTGTCACAGTTAAGCTCGCCTTTGTACATTTTTTTTATACAACTTAGAATGGCAAACAAGCTGACGGCACACCTGATGGAAAGTGGTAACCGTCGCCTATAGACATGAGCAGTACCATGGACATAACAGAGTATACTGTTTCGCCCATGATACCCCCCATGCGTTGCCATTCCTGAGGACTCGGGTGTTATTCCTCTGTACCCAGTAAATTCAGGCCATATCCCACCCTTGAAACAGAAACACAGCCATGCAAACACAACTGCTTCACGGTTGAAACACGAATGGGACAGAGGACAGACATTTGATTACCTCTGTCATATTCTTATAAATAACTAACTGATGTGTACAATAAAGAATTAAATAAATAAAGAAAATATCTCGGCTTGGCTCACGAGGTAACCGAAATGTAGAAGATGGCGTCCACCAAAATCATTCTAATCGTTTCATCGGTGAACGGTCTTATTCCAACTAGTCTGGAACAATATCTTAGACGGTTGGGATTCAGAGACGACTCACTTCCGGGGAAAATGCAGAAAGCAGTGCTTTAGGATACTGCTCGCATTGTGCGTCGGTGCGCCTCTCCCTGGTGCCTTGTACCCCGGTCGACTGTTCTTGTGCCGAGGGTTAGTTAATTCATATATATATATATAAAAAATTAGAAAAAAAATATAAAATTAAAAAAAGATATAAGAATGAACCTTGGTTGCCAGTCTATCCGTCCATCATGGTACATTAATGCACAAATTGCATCGACATAATGACAGAATGAAAATCTGTCATTCTGTCGTTACGTCGACGCATGGTGTCTCTTTAATCATACTTGCACTGAACTTCCGTCAACGAAAGATTGACAACGTCGTATTGCATGTGTCTTATACAATGCACCATATTCAACGACAAATTACAAACAATTTATTACTGTCGATGACGCTACGTTGCAAATCGGTCATTACATCGACGTAACGCCACGAAATTCTAGCATCCAATATCTGTACGATTCTCGACACGCAGATATTTTTTCGACGTAATTTCGACAAGGCCGCATTGTGGACAATCAGCGTTAACCTCATGCATTGAAAAATATTGATGCAGCCGAAAATACGTCAAATTGTTTTTTATACAACGAAGTTGGCAAACAAGCATAGAGCCCGTCTGATGGTAAACGCTTTTTGTACCCCATAGACGTCTGCAACACTAGGGATATCATGTGCGCATTGTTAACCCTGGAGAACTCTTTTGGAAAACCCGATTTTTTAGTCTCTAGAGAATGTAGTGTTCGTCTATAGAATATATAATATTATATAGGGAGCTGCCGAACCCTCTATGCACCTACCAGCTGTACGAGAGCTTCGTGACGGCCGTGCAGGCGGCCGACGAGCGTGCCAAGCTGCGTGCCGTACGCGACGCAGTCGCGAAGCTTCCGCCGCCGCACTACCGGTATGTAAGGCTATATTTATTTATTTCTTATTGCATTTTATATTATAATTAGTAAATAACATTTTAACTTCAATTATGGACCCTGTTGGGCACAGCAAGTAGGAGAGAGGAGGACAACACTTTTTTTTTTTCACTTTAGAAATAGTTCATGAATTTGATACAATATTATCCAGTCATTGAAATTGTATGTATTGGTGTGTATCTATTCATATTTTAATTGGAATAATTATTATTTAGTTATTTAATATTAGATATCTTTATGGTCCTTCGAGCCGGATCTGTGTATGGCACATAACTTTAAATGTATAATTTTTTTATATCTTTTTCAATTGGAAGTGTAAATCGTTTGACAAATGGCATTACTAATTATGTCTTATTTTTTTAATGGGTAAAAATGGCATCGTAACCCTGCCTGCGCTATCAGATCGATCTGCTAGGGTATGTTGATAGTAATGCCTAACTTGGCCATTACTAAAGATGTGTTTGTACCGTACTAATGGTGGTGGTGCGGCGCAGCACGCTGGCGCACCTGATGCGGCACCTGCGGCGCGTGTCGCTGCTGGGCGCGCAGACGGGCATGACGGCGCGCAACATGGCCATCGTGTGGGCGCCCAACCTGCTGCGCGCGCCGCGCCCGCAGCACGCGCTGCAGGGCGTCGCCGTGCAGGTGCACCCCTCGCTACCTCGCTACACACAACCTAACTGCATTACACATTTTTGAAGGGTGGGATATGGCCTGAATTTACTGGGTACACAGGAATAACACCCGACTCCTCAGGAATGGCAACGCATGGGCGGTATCATGGGCGAAACAGTATACTCTGTTATGTCCATGGTACTGCTCATGTCTATAGGCGACGGCTACCACTTTCCATCAGGTTGTATAAAACTAAAATCGCCAAATCTCGATTAGAGGTTATGGCTAAATGGGTTTATTACCTACACTAGCAGCCCGTCCCGGCTTCGCACGGTTGGACATTTTTACGACATTCTAAACAATGGTTATTGTGACATAACGATAACAGTTGGACATATAGTATCGCGGAGTTTTTTGTAGTTATAATACATTACTGCAGCGGCCAGAGTCCATCAATACCTAGTTGTGGCCAAGGCTTGTATAGTACTTTTCTCAAACAATGCGCAGAAATCAAAAACATAATTTTACTTTTTAAGTTCAGTGACGAATAACGAACAATAATAATTTTTCACGCGCCATAATGTTCCTTTGTTTTTCTTTTTCAATAAACAGCTTTCTATTTGCAAGCCAGTTCGAAATTTAAATAAAACCTTTTATTAGTTACCTCCTTGGTAGCCATGTTTCGAAGTAAAAGGTCATTCCATTTTTAAATTACAGGAAAGATATGAATTTACATAGTAATTTATCTGGCCGCAAAACACGACAGATATGGATTTTCATACAACTTTTGCCGGCCGCTGCCCGCATGTATCTGGCCAGTACGGCAATTTTTATTTATCTCTAAGAAGATTGTCAAAATAGTATTCACATTTCCAAGCATGTTTGAGAAATTGATATTTTCTTCAATATTGTAGAGCATGCTTTTGTTCTATCACCAATAGTTTCCGCAGTGCATGCGACCAAAGATATTTTATAGCGTTTTTTTACACCTCGAGTTACGTTACTAAAATTTTAATAAGGATCCCTAATCTTTTCTAGCGATAAATATAGCCTATGTTACTCGGGGTGAATGGAGCTTTCTAATGGTGAAAGAATTTTTGAAACTGGCAAAGTAGTTTTTGAGTTTATTCATCACAAAACATACACACAAAAATACAAATCTTTCCTCTTTATAATATAAATGTAGATAAATTAATGACCTACATAAATTTAATGAAAACGACGCTGCAAATTCGAGTTATGCAACAGACGCGGTTGCATTAGCGCCCGGTACCACATTTTTGTTCGGTACAGCGTCTGATGCAATAAACGCTCGAGGAGTTAATTAGTATCTTGTAAATTTTTCTCAGCAACAACGTTTGAGTCCGGAACTCAATGGTAATAAAAATATTTAAATAAAAATGGTCTATTCTATTCTATAATGGTGGTTTGCCCCCAGGCGGTGGTGACCGAATTCCTGATTTGCTACGCGGAGGATTTATTCGCTCAGGAGCAAGCGTCTGACTCGGGGGATTCTGGTCCGGAATCACTTGAACAGGTATGGGAATTAGGCATTTTGAGTGTTACATTCAAGATGCAAGGTTATTTATTTGTAAAACATGCATATAAATACATGCAATACAATCTTGTTCAAAATGTTTAGCCTGTACGGCATACAAACATATGTAGTTACACAGACAGTTCAAAATTATATGTACAAGTGAATTTCATACAATTACTCAATCATCATCAACTACCTGAGTCCTCAGGAATGGCAACGCATGGGGAGTATCATGGGCGAAACAGTATACTCTGTTATGTCCATGGTACTGCTCGTGTCTATAGGCGACGGTTACCACTTTCCATCAGGTGGGCCGTCAGCTTGTTTGCCATTGTAAGTTGTATAGAAAAAAATCACATAATTTTAAATACATTTAAATAAATAATAATTGTCAGGCAAGAATAAAAGAACGATGTCACAATGATGTTAATACATTGTACATAAATGCCTCTGACTATCTCATCCTAGCTTATTATAGTGAGAATACTTAATTTTTAGATATTGCCAATTGCAGGACCGTTGCGATTCTCTGGTGGAGTTACGTGGACAGGAATCTGGTAGGCGTCCGAAGAGTTTGCCGCTCAATCCACCCACTAAATTGTTGAGGTTAGATTTTTTCATATTATACTGTAGTATCGGTTTGAGGTGCCGCTGAACAACTGCTCAGCAGTGAGACGTCATGGGTCGAATAGAATGTTGTTGAATAGTTACTAGAGCTACACTATATTACTAGAGGGAGATTTTGTACAAAAGTCGTTTGCTTGGACACCTCTGTTTCATTCGTGTTTCTACCATGAAGCAGTTGTGTTTGCACGGTTGTGTTTCAGTTTGAAGGTTGGGATATGGCAGTGAATTTACAGGGTATAGAGGAATAACACCTGAGTCCTCAGGAATGGCAACGCATGAGGGGTATCATGGGCGAAACAGTATACTCTGTTATGTCCATGGTACTGCTTATGTCTATAGGCGACGGTTACCACTTTCCATCAGGTGGGCCGTCAGTTTGTTTCTAAGTTGCACAAAAAAACTATATTGTTACAATCCTCTATTTGGGATTTTTCGATTTGATTATGTCACTCAGTTCCGAACAGTTCTCATTCAAAATAGATTGAGAGTGACGGTTTGACATGAGTTTATAGGCGACGATTACCACTTTCCATCTGGTGGGCCGTCAGCTTGTTTGTCATTCTAAGTTGCATAAAAAAAAAAGTTATATTTATATTTTACAATTAATAATGTCAACTTCATCCATACATTAAATTGGATTAAATTTGTTAGTCTCCCTGCACACACTGTAAATTTGCTCGTCTCATCGGTCATTATGTCGACATAACGTCGTGGTATGTACGCGTCTGATATTCGACCTAATAATCGATGTCTAAATATTCAATCGATGGAAGATCGGTAACGTTGCAGTGCACGTGTTCTTGTATGACATTTGAAGGAAGGTTCGCGTTGATTGGTCACATTGGTACATATTCATGCGATCGAAGGTACGCTGACGGTACCTGCGTGCAATCGCTGAAGATACTAAGGCCGATTCCTCAATCCCGAAGGGAAAGTGGATTGTTAGTAATGGGGATGTAACAGTCTCATTGCTAGCAATATATCTTTTTAGGCGGTAATACCCCCTGGAAGTCAGCGTGGTGAATTGTCGTGGAATTGTTCACGATGGCCCTGTTTGATCCTGACCTATCACCCGTCAGTGGTGGTCCGCCAGCATATTATCATGTATTGAAATGTGTGTGGACCGGCAGCCTGGAGGAGGCGCGGCGTCGCGGGCGGCCGTCAGCGCCAGCGGGCCCGCAGCTGCCGGCGCCGTCGGGCGCCATCGCGCAGGCCGCGCAGGCCGCGCAGCAGCAGCAGCAGCAGCAGCAGCAGCAGCAGCAGCAGCAGCAGCAGCTGCGGCCCTCCGCGCACCTGCGGCCCAAGTACATCGAGGTATCACGCACGCTGCCACACGAGCACACACGCACACTACCACACACGCAAACTTACACACACGCACACACACATATTAACACACGCACACTCACAGGCAGTTTATAAGTTGCTTCCTTATACCTTACCTCTTCTCATTCTACTCTCCTGATCCTGTAATCCTATCTAAAACTAAACGTCACATTTAACGTCAACGATTATCAAAACGATTATTATATTTAGATAGAAAAAAACCTTAAAACAATGATAGGGACAATAACACGCTATTGTCCATTAAACAAACATTTCTACACAATAGGAGCCACAGACAGCCCTCTATGTCAAAGCTGTTTTGACACCAAAGAAACGGCTGTTCACGTAATCCTGGAATGTGAAGCTGTGGCCCCTCAACGTTTAAGAATCCTCGGATCAGTGAGGTCGCTCTGTGAGGCCTGTGAAGATCCCAGGAAGCTTCTGTGCTTCTGGGCGGAGCTGGGCTGGCTGTACTAGCCACGACTCATACGCACAACGGTCCGAATGAGAAGCTAAGCGCGGAAAAGAGAGTCCAATTTACATTACATTACGTCACATTTTCTCTTATCGATGCAAACTAAGAAGAGTCTTTATATTAAACTGACATAAAGTTCGTTGGCGCGGTTTAAAAGAGGTAGCGGAATAGGCCGCTACAATGTTTAACAATATATAATTACTATTGCAGGTCGGTTCCGGTCCCAACAACCTGCCACAGTATCACACCGTCTTAGACCTGCCATTGCCAGGTATAGTTTATTGGTATTTCAATTTATTATAAATAATTTAACATGTATGTTCACTACACTGTTAAAATGAAAACACTTCTTCCTTCACCAGAGAGAGACTTTGTACAAAAATCGATTGCTTGGGTACCTGTGTCTCATTCGTGTTTCAACCGTAAAGCATGGCTGTGTTTCGGTTTGAAGGGTGGGATATAGCGTGAATTTACAGGGTACAGAGGAGTAACACCTGAGTCCTCAGGAATGGCAACGTATGGGGGGTATCATGGGCGAAACAGTATACTCTGTTATGTCCATGGTGGCCGTCAGCTTGTTTGCCATTCTAAGTTGTATAAAAAAAAAAATCGATGCAAACTAAATAGTGGATACAGTTTAAAACATTATCTTTGGTTGTGTCTATGTCTTTTATAATGAATGAAGACGGAATAGTGCATCCACCTATGCTAACGGTATAAAATGGCGGGGCACCAGTGGAGGATGAAACAAGGGAAATGAAGTCTTTTTTTTTAATGGGTGTAAATGGTATGGTAACCCTTTTATATACGCTGGCGGAGCACCAGTGAAGGGTGATCGATGAGAATGAAAACAGGCCAGTTAGCCCATCATGATGAATTCATCAGGAATTAACCATGATAGTTTCCAGGAGGAACCGCGAGGAGGTCGACCTGGTTGGGTATATTGCTAGCAATGGGATTCTCAGTCTCCAATACTAACAATCCCTTTCCCCCCAGGGAAATGAAGTCAGGTCAGTTGAACCCATCGTGATGAATTCATCAAGAATCAATCACGATGGTGTCCAGGGGGCATCGACTTGATAGGGTGTATTGCTAGTAGTGGGGGTTAATAACCCCATTACTAACAATCCTTTCTCCCCAGTTGTCCTTGTAAGGGTGTTTTTTATGATAATGGAATGCTAAACCCGGCTGTGGTTACAATATACACTGGCGGGGCACCAGTCGGGGATAATATGTTGTAAATAGCAGAATGCAGTAATAAAACATATATGTATTTGAGATATAAAATAATAAGTTTTAGTGAAAAAAAAATACAAGACATGTCATATAAAAATTTGACATAGAACGAACTTAAAAATAATACATTGTTCATAAAAAAATTCAGTGTCAACAGCCAGTATTAAAACTTCAACATAATAGGTGAGAATGAAAGGGCAGGTCAGTTAGCCCGTCGTGATGAATACGCCTGGAATTCAGCACGATGGTTTCCAGTGGGATCACGGGGAGGTCGACCTGATAGGGTATATTGCTAGCAATGGGACTGGTAGTCCGCATTATTGTCAATACCTGCCACCTGTAGGCGTGTCTTAGCAGCATTGATGCAATGTGTGGTGTGCGATGCAGGTGCGAAGCGCGGGTTGAAGCGGTCGCCGTCGGGCTGGCGCGGGCTGTTCTCGCGCACCAAGCAGCAGCGGCCGCCCGCCGCGCAGTCGCATCCACTCCACCCGCCGCACCCACTCCACCCGTCGCACGTGAGTCCTCTACAGCTAGCGCCACCTGTTGACGACATTAATAATAATTTATGAAAAGAGATTTGAAATGAAATTAGATGAGATTTATTCGTAAAAAAACAATTGTAGTTTCTTAACTAATATTAATAATATAGTTTTATAAGGGTACAGTAATTGTGGTTTTAGAACTGGGCTCCTAAGTAGGTTAAAATAATTAAGATTGTAGGTCACAAAAAAAAATCCACTGCAATTACAGCGAGATCAGTTTTTATATTTTGATTTGAAATCTTTTAAACCGATAAAAAAAAATAAAAATAGTAAGGTTATGTTACAACATAATTCTGAAAATATCAGTTTCTTTCCTTGATGCTACAGGAGAGTGGAGCGGAGGCGGCGGCGGGTGGCGCTGCGGGTGGTGCTGGTGGCGGTGGTGGCGGCGGCTTGCTGCGGCCGGTGAAGTCGTGCGAGTCGCTGTCGTCGGACTGCGACACGCTGGCGCCGCTGCAGGACCGCGCCGCGCCGCTCAAGCACCACACCAGGTACACCACCTCACCGCCGCCGCACCATCTATATAAATAAAAATTATTCTCTAAAATCCATCGCTGCTGTATTCCAAAGAGCAGAACTCAGAACGACAAAATCTGTTTGTTTATTTTTGTTTCAAACATTCACTAAAATCCAGGCTAAAAAAAGAAGGAATGAAGAGGAAAAACAAAAATTTTGTCTAGAAAAATATACAAATTTCATTTTTTTTTTCTATACAAATTTTTGTTCCTAGATATCAAATTGAAAATTCTTTTTTTAAAAGAAAGATATCGCATCGGTAGGTTTAGGTAGAAATTAAAAAAAATTGTATGTTTTAATCTTATTAATCTTGATTTAATTTTATTTTATAAAACAAACTTAACTATGGCCCTATAAAGAAAAAAAAATCTAAAGAAATTTCGATAACAATCTTCTAAAACACATGCCTAGGTTTAGACAGATCAGTCCTTCCCGAATTGTCATATAATCGTTCGGAACAAGTCATGTGACTTGAATGAACCGACCCGACCAAACCCGAAGGGATCACTCGTCGAAACAACAACGATTTCGTTCAACGAGTGATTCCTTAGTTCCTTGCATAATGTCTTGCACGGTCCGTGCGGCAGATCGTCGTCGTGCGACTCGTACTTCGAGCCGTGGCAGGCGGAGCTGGCGGACATGCGGCTGCGACTGTCGCCGCAGGAGCGCGACCACCACATGTTCAGTGAGGAGGACGACACCCACCTGCACGGCAACGACGCTCAGGTACCTACTGTTGGCAGGACGACATCGATTGATTAAAAAAAAAACACCTACACAAAACATTCTCAAGCACTTTACACCAATTAAATGTCTCCGATGTCGATTGCAATTAATAAAGGTCATAATTGGTTATTTGCGGAGGATGGATGAAAAAAGAATTACGAAAAAGATTTATTGAGCAAGAATGAATGGAGATGTCGGTAGAGGCCGCCCTAGACGGACGTATGTTGACCAAACAGGCGACGTGCTGAAGAAAGGCCAAATTAAAAGTACCCGTAACCGGCGAGCGTGTATGAAAAGATTGATGAATGTGGAAGAAGCGAAGAGGTTTGTTTGAATCGAAGCATTTGGCGTTCCACTGTTTCTGCCTACCCTAATGGGAGACAGGCGTGACAGATATGTATGTATTTATTCTTACATTAACTAAGCAATTAAGGCGACTGAGATTTTAATAGAGATTATTTTTCCATTAAAAGATACTTTTATAAGGCATGCAATTCCCGCGAAGGGAATTATGTAAGCATTTACAGGATTTGGCATAACGGTATGCACGCACACGCAGTCACATCCTATGTACACACACGCTACGCACACCTCACGTGCACACATACACGTATATGACAAAACGTTTTGAACTTCTTAATTATTATTTTATTATAATAATATTAGTTACGACGCTTCCAGATTTCACGATATTTTTTTTTTATTCAACTTAGAATGGCAAACAAGCTGACGGCCCACCTGATGGAAAGTGGTAACCGTCGCCTATAGAAATTATATGAAGCTTATACACCCATGTAATGTATCCTTCTATCTATCCTATTTAAGAGCTGCACTCTTGTCGGTGGAGCTCTTGCCACTCACTACGATTTTCAGCGAGTCTCTTCACCTCTTGATACGACACGACACCAACTCCTTCCTTGATCTGCCTGTATCCTTAAGAAAGATATTTTCGTTTTACTTTCTAATGCACACAAATTACATCTCTTTTGAAAAATATTCAATTACATATTTAGTGTTTTATTTGAAGTAATTAATATTTATTTATTTTATTATTTAATAAATATTAATAAATATAATACAATAAAATAAATATTAGAGTTGCCACATTAATTATAACGATTATTAAAAAATAAAAAATTCTTCATCAACTTAACTGAAAAAGTATAGAGGGAAAAATTCTGAACATGTGTCCTGAATGAGTGAACGGATTAATCCGTGAGGTATCGGAATATTATACCTAAAATAAAGTTGAGCTCAATCACGGCTGGCTCATCCGTCATATTCGTGAACGGATGCTGCTTGTGGGGACTGGCTTGTTTATGTTTACTTGTTTATTTCACATTTATTAAATGTGAAATAAACAAGTAAATACTTATTGTTATATATCAAATAAGGAATAACACAAATTAATAATGGTTTTTTATTGTGAATCGCGTATTACAACTGATGGCAAGCTGTGTGTTAGTACCCTACGTTATAATAGCTTTTTCCATAAAAAAGTTAGATAGATAGATAGATAGATAATCTTTATTACCAGTATTAATAAAATAAAAAATTAAAACAACAAAAAGAAAAAAAAAAACAATTAATGTTGCTGGTTGCTGGAGCCGCCTCAGCTGTTGCTATATATATGCACACCTCCAGCGAGATGTACCTATATAGCGCTGATTTTCAGGCGGCCCCCTTAACTCCTTTACCTTTAGCATGCGTGCGGGTCGCCAATACCTATTTCCCGGATGGGAGACTCAACACGCTTAACAACAAATACATAAAACATTACAACCAAAACTGAAAAGAACAAACTCTGAACAAATTATCGCACTTTACAATGACAGCATCATAAAAAAATAAAAAAGAAGAACATTATAACAGTGAGGGTGGTTCTAGAAAAACACTGACTACAAATAGGATCCAAAGCTAATTATGGTTGCCAGTGAGTACTGGTAATCATATATATGGGTATACAAATGTAAATTTATCTTAAAACTTAATTGTTGAGTTTCTTTCCAGCTGATAACATTTCGAACTTAGCAGTCATAAAAAAATTATGATTTAACACGTTCACGCCAGCGCGGGCCACCGGTGTCTCGCGCTAGACTGTCTCATTGGACGGCGCGTACCACCGGTGGCCCGCAATAGACTGTCTTTTCTGGCGGTACGTACCACCGGTGGTACGTATTCGAGGATGAAGTGTAGCTATCAATTAGAGCGCCGGCTCGCAGCAAAAAACATTAATGTCGGCCCCGGCGTGAACGTGTTAAAAAAAGCTTGTAAACGAGTGTATTTGAATAAAGCTTATTGGTATTGCGTGCAGGGCTCGAGCGCGTGCTCGTCGCCGTCGCCGTCGCCGTCGGGCACGTGGTGCAGCGCCGACGGCAGCCCCGCGCCGCCGCGCCACGCCGCGCACGTGCACGCGCAACGAGACCGCGACCGCGACTGCGGCGTCCACGCGTGAGTACACTGCGCCCGCGTGCACACGGCGAGCCGTGAGGAACGTCCAATACTGCCACCATCGTCATGGAAAAACATGCCACGCATACACTGCTGGTTTTTGTATGTGGGTTTAAAACCCAGCGACCCGGAGATGACAGGTGAGGTAGGGACCTCGCCCGCCTGCACCATCTGGCGGGTGTTTAGAAGACCCCTCGTCGTCTTCAGGGGTTTACTGCTAGTGACAAGATCATTACCAGAGGGAGACTTTGTACAAAAGTCGATTGCTTAGTCGATTGATTGCTTACTACCAAGGAGGTAACTGATAATAGTACATTACTACTGCTGCTGCAGTAATGTACTAATACTTGAATAAGTATGTCTTATTTGTATCGTTAAGGGGGTATAAAAGTTAGTGTAAAGTGCAATATTTATTGTCGGTCGCAGGCAACGCTGGCCGCTAGAGGAGCAGCTGTCGCAGCTCGGCTACATCGACGGTGAATCCCCGCGTGCCCCCCGCACGCCCCGCACGCCCCGCACGCCCCGCACGCCCCGCACGCCCCGGCGGCCCGCGCCCGAGAAGCGGCCCTGCACCGTCCGCGCGCCCAGCCCTCACCAGCCCGACATCGCCAAGAGGTACTCGCCTCCACTCACTGCTGTTAGACGCTTCTGTAATTTACACTGGCACTGCACAATTCACTTATATACATCACACCTTCGGTAAGACAAGAGCACAACTGTACTTTGAATTTTTATGTGTTTACAGTTTACAGGACATCCATTATTTACATTCTATGTCGTGTTATTCGTCAAATTCGTCACGCCACGTCAAATTTACTGTAGGGATTAACTGTTTTTACAGATTAATACGAATAAAAACTATGACCAAAATAAGTCATAAATAATAATAATAAATTGGTCCCTACAAGAAACCGTCTTTTTCCTGAACGTTTAAGCGTTATGTAAAGATAAAATGAGATATTATAATGGTTGGCTGCTAGTGAATCAGATGGTATTCTCTAGCTGTAAGCTCTAGCTAGCTAGCATTAAGCTCTCTACTTGTACAAAGTTTTATTGTGCAATAAAGAATAAAAAAAAAAAAAATATAATATCAAATAATATTAGTAAAAATAATATTATTTTTATAGATTATGCAAAGACAGAGACGGCCCACTGTCCTCATTTGCGGACTTCCAAACGTCACTCGCCAACGTCAAGCTGAGGTGAGATATGAATAATTTAAGATCGTAAAACCTGCATCAATGTTACAAGAGCAGCATGACGCTTATACGAGACGTTTGATCTCTTGTGATCGAAGGAGTTTCTTTTCGATTACAAAAAGTTATCAAAATCGATTAAGAACGAAGAAATTGCGCAATTTGTTTATAGAAAATTATACAATCCAAAATAACCATATTTTAAAATAATATCTAATTATTAATGAGACAATGAAATGTAAGATGTTTCCTGTTATTTCCAAATAGGATATGTGGTTATATATGTTGAATCCCTTACTTTATAATATTCTAACTTTGACTGTTAGACTTACATTAGTGCAATAAAAATCATAAAATTCTTGCATACTATATGCTAATGTAGCATAGTTGAGCATTAAAGAAAAATATCCTATATGATATAACAAATTCGTTCAGTCGAAGCCGAGGGACGCAGCTAGTATCATAATAATTATTAATAGTAGAAGCACGATATGTTGTTGTTTTTCTATTTTGTATCACATCGCCCCATTTTTCATATACTTATGTCAATATTAAGCATGTTATTTATAATGTCCTACAAATTTATGTTTTACGTACAAGTTATGGGGTTATGTGATATATTAAAATCACTAACTTGATGTTGTAAGTTAATTGTTTCATTATCAATAATAACTTCACGATATGTAACATCTAAGGCAAAATGTAAGCTGATAAGACGTGACTATTTTTTTAAATAATTATCTTGGCTCTAATAATTGGTCAGCTTGCTATTGTAATATCTAAATCTAAGCTATCAACAGAGCACCGCCCTTTAAAAGCATCACCTGC
Organism: Galleria mellonella; assembly: GCF_026898425.1. Lineage (NCBI taxonomy): Eukaryota > Metazoa > Arthropoda > Insecta > Lepidoptera > Pyralidae > Galleria > Galleria mellonella. The sequence goes on from NW_026442015.1 coordinate 5,988,228, forward strand.
TGAATTAATCACACTTTCTAATAACCTCATCTAACAACGCTTGCAGAGAACGAAACTCACCGAGAAAAACCAAAAATACATCACGGTATAGCGGTATGCACCACCCTGTATCGATCCCTGACGAAAAACCCGTAACAGTACATTCTCGGCTTAGTTGGCACGGCAAAGATGGCCATTCGACACTAATTAAAATTGATTGGCCAGTAGAAAACAGTTCGATAAGCAATCTAACAACAAGTACACTAAATTCTAGCCCCTTGACCCCAGTAACGCCAGTCTACGATCCACTGGAAAGTGATTCAGAAGTCAGCGAAGCTAATATACATACAATAAAGATTAAAAATAATGAATGCGACAATTGTACTGAAGATAAATGTCTAAAATGTGAATTAAAAGCTGCCGATTACGAAACTGTTGAAGATGTAGTGGAAAGTATTGACAATTACACAGAAAACAATCTACATGACAGCCTTGAACATACACCTATACATTCGACTGATATAAGTTATCAAAACTTGAATAGATTGTCCGCTGTTTCAACATCTTCAAACTCTGATCCTAATTCAGATAAAAAGAAAGATGCTAACTACGAAAATTGTGACTTGAAAGTGATGACATCATCGCATGAAAGTTCTTCAAGTTATTCCAACATTAGTTTAACTAAACAGGACGAATATGAAAATTACAACTTCTCAAGACCAAATTATATAAATCTGCAATCGTCTAGTACTTCAAAAAGTTCTCCAGGAAGTCCGTTAAAGAGTCCCTTAAAATCAACAATAAGTATTACATTTCGTTCACCAACGAAAAATAAAACGCCCGACTACGAGCCTATAGATAATGATACGCCTTTAAATGAAAGAGATTCTGTATATGAAGATATAGATTTGGAGAAAAATTTATCTATTGTAGAAGAAGCATCTGTACCTGAAGCAGATGCTAGTTTACCAACTCAACAGGCTTGTCAGCCTAAAGATTTTACTGAAGATCTAATAATTTTAGAAACACCTACCGACCAAACCGAACTTGATGACAATGTAGACGTTTATAGTCAAGTAAAATTTTTTAAAAAGAGTATAGAAGAAGTAAACGCCATGATACTTGAATCTCCAGAGAAGGAGAGGCACTATGAAAATCTTGCATTTGCTGAAACGAGACAAGAATTTGAAAACATTAATGTAGAAACATTAAAAATCTGTGATAAAGACTTAGAAATTAATGAATCTGTTGATAATGACAAAAAAGAATCGACAGAAGTAATAGAAAGGGAGAATGGTAATATTGTTAAGGAGAAAGTTTCAAACTTGAATGTTAGAGAATTGGCCATACGCTTTGAAAGTCCGACTGAGCAAAAAGGCCCATTTACCTTTGAGAAATTCAAAGCTGAAATAAAATATCCTAGTTTAGAGCGCAAGGATGAAGATAAAAAAGTTAATATTGAAGTAAGGAAAAAGGAAGTAAAGCTACCCCCACCTGTATCTCCTAAAACATATAAGGTAACTAGAAATCCTAGCAATGCAAGGTCATTGGACGAAAATGCATTTGTCAAAGAATTTGGTAACGAGAAAACATATGTGGACCGACGGAAAAGCTTAGAAGTGAAGGATGTGAAAAAACATACGAAATTTTTACCAGATTTAAACTTGAATATGGAGGAAAACGAGCAGAAGGTCAGCATAACGCCCACAACAGAGAACAAAATATGTTTAGTTCAAAGAAACGAGCGTCCAACTGACTTGAAAAATTTAGTTTCATTCGACACAGATAAGAAATTAAGTCGTGAGCGTATAGAGAAATACAAAGAGGAGAGACGGAATTTCTTAAGGGAGAAGTACAGTTCACAGTCATTCAGGAGTAATCCGGAGCAGTTGACGAGGATAAAAATAAAGAAGGACCAGGAAACGATAGAGACGTGCGAGAGGTTAAAGGACGATCTGCCCAAGTTCGAAAGGCGGAACACTGTAGACTTGGGGCAGCGTATGAGGTTTTCTCTAGCGCGGAGCAGTCACAATTTAGACACCATCCCCTCCCCCACTAGTCCGGAGAGAGGATTTTATAATAAAGACGGCGAGAGCAGTAAAAAGGAACGGAGCAGAGACTTCGAGCGGTACGTATTTGTGATTTCATATTTAACAGATTTTATTAAATAGAGGGTCTAATGCAATTGTTCCTGTCATTAAATAATAATAAATTTGATAATCGATTATTAACTTTATTCATTGTGATTCAGCAACTGTTAATTGATTTTAATTTAACCAATTTCTAGCAATAACTATGGTCAACAAAATTGCTTGGACCAAAGATACATGATCAAATAAAAATGCAGTACCAACTTTAATTTTAACAGAATAATTATATTAATCCCTTTATTTAATAAAAACATATGCTTCATTGCTAAAAATTGTATATATATAAAGAAAAGTCTAATTTCGTCCTGAAACTTTCGTGAAGTATCAAACGTTGATTTCATTGGAAATAAAAGCACCTAAATATAAAAATGTAATGTATATATTTAAAAACAAAAGACTTTTTTTTACATATTTGCAAGTTTTCTTGATACTTTGATGTTTGTGCAATCCATAAATTGGCATAATAAACGATCATCCAGTGAGCATTCAATAATTCTCTTCAAAATTTACGCGCAAAATTCTAATAGAAACTTTGCTTTCCTGAAAAATTTATGTTGATTGGCATTTTTTGGAATTGTATTTGTTTTATTAATATTAATAACATGTATTTTTATATAGTAAAGAAATATAAACATAGGTATATTTGGGGGAGCGCAGTCTTTAGTAGGTCTTATCTCTCTTAAGTAGTACTGAGCACAAACCCATTATAAAATAAAACGAAACAAAAAAATACTAAATCGTAAATTTTATTAACTAATTTTTTATTTATTTAAATTTTAAATTCAATCTTTTTTACGTAAATAAATTAGGTATATCAACTTTTTAGAAACGAATCAACTTTATGCATATGACTCGACAATTTGCTTGTAAATCAAATTTTCAAATCGTCATTCTTCTATTTTAATTAATTAAGCAATCTTAATAATAATCTTAACTAATCCACAGGAAAGAAAAGGTCTCCCCGTCGTACAATATACGGGACATGGCCGCGATGTTCGAGCAGAAATCACAATGCAACACGAACACCGGTTGACACACGCTGAGACGTTGAACGGCGCACTGCTGAGAGATCAGCGAGCAGACGGCCTGTTCAACATTAAAACCAGTGCTTGGATATGAAGCGACGCGTGACTGAATTGTGGTAAGGTTTATGTATTATTTAATACATTATCAACAGTGACATCGACTCGGATCAACTCTTGGATCAACTTCCGTGAGTTGATCCAAGAGTTGATCCGAATAATATTGTTTTAATACACACTAAATAACAAGCAATGTAAGGCAATAGTTGTTAATAAAATTTAGAATTTAATTTAATGGAAAAAAAATATATTTTAATTTTTTTTTAAAAGTGTGGTAATAAAATTGCCACGGTTTACTTTAATTAAATAAAATTGTAATGTTCAGTGATCATAACAAAATAAACAGTGTGCACTTTCAAATTTTATTATATATATATATTTATTATATATATATATATATATAATATATATATATATATATATATATATATATATATATTATATAGTAAATAAATTTCCATAATATTATAATTTTTTACTATAAATGTGACATTGTTGTTTTTTTATATTTTAAAAATATAATTGCAAATTTGTATACCTCGATATATGGGGTTGATCATAGAGGACTTATCTTGTTTTACCATCCATTGTTACCTATGTATCACAAATAAATAAATAAAATGAAATTACCACAATTCAGTCTGATGTATAAATAAGTGGTATTTTCAATACCACGAATCAGACCAAACATAGCTGAGCGTCGCTTCAACTTGTTTTTGTTATTTGTATATTAATAATTAGAAATAGAAATTGTGAAAAATATTTCTGAAATATAACTATTATGGTTGATATTTTAGCTTGATTATAAAGCTTCGCGCGTTATCGTACGGTTTAGAATTGCAGAGCTGGTGGCACTTGATTTTGGTGGTATTTGATAGAAGTTGAAATATACAGCAATAACAAAATATTTTGTAGTTTTTTATCTCAGACATTATCAGCCATTATGTAATACTTATCGTGTTATATAATGGCTGATAATGGCTGAGATAATGATAATGAAGTGTCACGTAATCACACCAATTGCCTGATACTCAAGCTTGGATACATAATATGTAAGGACCCGATGTACATCTGGGCCCACAACCCAGAACATAAGATATTTTATGTTATGTCAATGGTACTGCTCATGTCTATAGGCGACGGTTACCACTTTCTATCAGGTGGGCCGTCAGCTTGTTTGCCATTCTAAGTTGTATAAAAAAATTGTTTTACCATAGTAAAAAAAAATTCATCCTCCTATATAAAACAATATTATGGCATTATAAATGAGTGCTTTGAAATAGCGAGATACAGTTTGCGTGGCCCATCTTCAGGCATAACTGTAAGATGGTCTATCTATACACCAAATTTACTTAAAATTTGCTCAGCCATGATTCAGTAAAAATTCTTTGCAAACTTTCACATTTGTAATATAATAACATAATTCGATCCAAAAATCGCCTTGCTATAGATGTAATATGTGATGAGTGAACCATCAGCTCTGCAGTATTCTATAGTACGATACGGACTATAATCAGTCGAGTGCTTTTGTCTTACGGCGCCTTAAAAAGTATGTAAAAAAAATAGGAATGGGTTATATCAATAATGAATATAGATATTCTACTGGTAAGGACTTATATTCCGTTATACATGTCCAAAGGAACGCAATAATACTATATATATATATATATATATATATATATATATATATATATTACTGATATTACCCATGCCTAATAAAAAATGTATTTAAAAAATATAAATATGTTTGCAAACCGTACGAGTTATATTTCCGAAATATTAACCTTGTTATGTTGATATTATTTATTTCTTTTTTGTATTATTATTATTATTAATTGAACATCACACTCAAGTATTACTTTTGTTTGTGGCGATTATTGCGAATATTTATAATAATTTACTAGAAAATAATTAATTGTTGATAATGTTGGTAGCATTGTATGACTCTCTTATGTTGGTACTACAGTATTAGGGCTGTAATACACTAAGAATTTCTAAAGTACGCATTCTGGTTCGCCGTTGTGATTTAACCATAGATTAAAAAATGTATAGTACGTTATATTAATCTATGGATCTAATACACAATGGAGTAGACGCTACATCAAAAGCCACAGAAAGAATATTAAACCCTTAGATATAGATTTAACAAATTTTCTCGTATTATTTATGGTTATGTCAACTATATTATCACCCATACTACCAGAGGGAGACTGTACAAAAGTCGTTTGCTTGGGCACCTCTGTACCATTCGTGTTTCTATCGTGAAGCAGTTGTGTTTGCATGGCTGTGTTTTCTTTTGAATGGTGGGATATGGCAGTGAATTTACAGGGTACACAGGAATAACACTTGAGTCCATAGGAATGGCAACGCATGGGGGGTATCATGGGCGAAACAGTATACTCTGTTATGTCTGTGGTACTGCTCATGTGTATAGGCGACGTTTACTATATCCATCAGATGGATCGTCAGCTTGTTTACCATTCTAGGTTGTATAAAAAAACTATGTTACAACGCATATAACAATATCTGTGACCCCACCATACGTAGAACGATTTATCACTGCGGTCAGTCGATATATAGATACTCTTTATTGTTTCCTCCAAAAGATTTCATTAGTAAACATTTATCCGTTTATAAGGGGCTTTATGTTTTGTAACATGCAACCTAATTGCACTTACCCTTCATACTGAAACGACAACGCGCGTATTACTGTTGCTTGACAGAAATATTTGATAGTGGCAATTTGCATACCAGTATTCTGCTGAAATATATAGCTCGGAAGTTTATTGACCACGTTATAAAAAAATTCTGGTACAAAAGGCGGTTTAATACTTTATTTTTATATTAGCATTTTCGCCAAGTCAAACTGTGGCATTGGCGGTCTTCCACCGTGCGTTTTTCAAGGCACTTTCTCCCACGCACAACCACTCTTTGGTATCAACATCCAGCAGCAGTATTTCCGAACCGATACGACAACATAACCTTCAAGAAAAGAGCATGTTCCTTTTTAAAAGGCCGGCAGCACACCTGCAATGCCGTTGGTGTTGTGGGTGATCATGGGCGGCGGTGGTCACTTACCATCAGGTGAGCCGCGTGCTCGTTTGCCCCCTGTGTTGTAAAAAAAAACTTTGGCATCTAATGTAACCATATTAAATGCAAATAAAGAACGTAAATCTGACATTTATACAGGACAGCCCTACGTACTACTGCTTCAAAACCGAACTATATTTGTCACAAATTGTAAGTATTCGCAATTACTCGCACGTTGTGTAAAATATTATTAAGTTACAAAATTATGACAACGCCTTAAAACAAACCATTCGTCGGTATATTCTCATTATTTGTTACTATCTAATTAATATGAATAATATAGTGGTACGTTTTTGTATATAATCGATATTTAAAATGTCTGATATTACCTTTATTAAAACTCCATAATGAAGTCGAAATGTTTTTGTTTCGTAGTTTTAAATGGTACGTGCTAAAGGGGATCCGTTTTGCTAAGAATCGCAACTTTGCGTACTGTTGATAAATTTTATTCCGCTATTATTTTTTTTACATCTTTTTTTTTAATATTTATATTGAAATTGTGTACAGGCAGAATGTTATGTTATTAAAAAAAATAGAAATGTACTGGTTGAAATATAAAAGTAGACAGTTTGAATTGCCTCTATATATATATATATATATATATATATATATATATATATATATATATATATGTACAGGTTGGGATAATTAGCGAAAATGGCCTCTAAAATTTTTAATATCTAGTTAACCTATTTCTCTATATATTAGTAATTTTTAATTTATCTAAAATTTGACAATTTAATGACCTAACTTATTGATAAAATAAATGTATTTGAGATACCATTCCAACATCAGAATAATGAACATTCACTTTGACACTGACAGATGATTGGCAGATATAGATCATTGTGGAAATCCGTTTTTTTTTTTAATGTAACTGTAAAAGTCTTTAGCATAAATAAAATACAATTGTTTTTAAAAACAATAAATTAATATGTAATTCCTTTTTTCTATCTAATAATCTTTTTTAGGAAAAAAAAATTCGTAAATTTAAAATTCGAATTTAAAAATTTATGACTGTTAAATTGTAAACAGAAAGAATCGATCAATGATTTGTTTGCATACGTTCAGTTATAAATTGTATTTTAAATTTTTGAATTTTATTCTAACATATTTTATTCTGAAAATTGAATGCTATGTTTCGCCATCATTGCGCATATAGATATTATAAAAATAATAATATAAAAATGACACGAGATGTCGTGATGGAATTCAGAATTTTGTTTGTTAAATTCTTTAAGCTTAGATTATATATAGATAGAGCATCCAGCCTCAAAAACGAGTCAACTTTTAGTCAGCTAATTGTCAAATTAGCCGATTCGTTTCTTTTATCAGTGTTCTATATACTTACGCATAAAATGTATTTTGACGTATTATTTAATAAATAAAATGAGTGTTTACGCATTAAAAAGATGCAGAAATTATAAGACAAAATAAATATAAACGTTATAAAGGAAAACACTCATAATCTGTTTACCATGCAAAATTGTATGAAAATATTGAGTCGTTTTCCTCGAAGCATTTCTATGCAGACACTCTATTTATATAATCTAAGTCTGTAATATTAGAAGATTAATTAATCCAATTTTTAATTGCCGATGCGGTGTCAAAGTATGACTACAAATATACAAAATCCTCTGGAGGCATAACGGTTTAGTGTTGCCATAGTTGCGATTTATATAAAATTATAATAATGAAATGCATTTATTACTATATTTTTGTAAGCAGTATTTAAATAATTAGCTATTTACACATTAGAGAGCGCGTGGACGGTGCTATTTCTATATTGAAAAATTCATGTCATTTCTAAATGTAAATTCCACAAAAGAGACGGTTCTACAATTCATTAATAGATATATACTCTTTATTGTTTCCTTCAAATGATTACAATAGTAAACTTGTTATAAATATAAATAATTACAAGAAATAATCACAGTGAAAAAACAATGAGCGACCTTATCGCTAAGAGCGATCTCTTCCAGGCAACCTTTGGATGGAGAGGAATAATTATAAACAGTTTGATCGGAGGCACGATGAGAATTATGTTATTTTTAAATATGTAATATTATTATATAAATTTTATTTATATTAATAATATATAGCGAATGCTTTATTCCAATGCTACAATAAATATCAAGTTAAATTTTAACAAATTCAAATATAGATGGAATCCAAATGACGTCAAATAGTTGTTACCTTCAATTCTATTATAACATGCTCGGCGAAAATCGTGACAATTATTGTCGGGTAGTTGAGTAAAATTAGTAATGGATGATTTTTTTTTAATGGGTGATAATGAAATGGTAACCCCGCCTGTGCTTTTGGTATACGCTGGCGGGGTATCAGTAAGAGATGATAGGTGAAATAGAAAAGACAGGTCAGTCAGCCCATCGTGATGGATACAGCTAGGATTCAGCACGATGGTTTCCATAGGGGACAACGTGAAGGTCGACCTGAGACGGCATACTACTAGCAATGGGTCTGGTAGCCCGCATTACTAACAATCCTTCCCCCCCCCCCCCCCTCAGTAGATTATCGGTTATGTTATGAGGGTATGAACAGTCATACATTCTCTAATACAAACATATAAAAATGATATAAGAATAATAGACTATATAAATGGCCTATCTTCATGCTAAGTACCTTCAGGAGTAAACGATGTGAGTGATTTATTCATAAATTTCTCAATAGCATCGTCCACTCGGCTAAATGCACCATGTAAATAAATAATACGAGAATTCGCACTGTTTTTTTTTTTTGTAAAAATCCATTTTGTAACAATAATGTAATGTAATCAGACAATAATCTAAAAGTAATCATGAATTGAATTGAATCTTCAAATCTAAAATGCTAATAATAATCTTGATAAATCTATTAAGAATTTCCATGTTAAATTGATGAACGCTTTTCAAATTACGCTCTTAAATTTATTATCACAATATACCCGTGTGGTCCCGGCATAGAATAGGTCACACCTTTCCCGTGGGTGTCGTAAGAGGCCACTAAGGGAGGGCGAGGGATGAGCAGCAGCGTCCCTCTAAAAACATCTCTAAAGCCTAACTGCTGTTGCCAATCCGCCAGCCAAGTGTGGTCACTACTGGCAAAACTTTCCGAGGGGGAGGCTAATGTTCAGCAGTGGACAGTTAAAGGATGATATGATGATGATGATGATGATGAATCTGCAATTAGAGTTTGTTTTGACTATTTAAAAAATTGCCATCACTAAAAATCGTGCATGCACGATCTCGATCGAGTCTCGATTTAATTTTGTCAACCTGAGTATTTTTTTCTCCTTCTGTAAATTAAAAATATTTGAAAAGCGTTTGTCTACCTATGAACTTCTAGAACCGAATAAATTGGTTTATTGTAATTTATTTTCCATTAAAAACAATAATAAATATTTGAAATATTTTTTTAAAATTACACGTACAAATACTAACCCCCTTATTCTAAACTAAAACCTAAAAGCCTACTCTAACTTTTTACACTTTTTTGTTACCTTCATTTAAATTAAGAATATAGCATGAGAGAGACAAAATAGTAATAGCTAAAGTAGGTCTATGAGTATCTTGAGTTGAAACCGTTTATTCGGTTCCTTCCGCCACTGAGACTGTAAATTTGCTAACGGTATCCAAACTCCACTGTACCGTACTTCCTGTTTACATTATAAGAACCCACTCGTGCTGAATATCTTACCCAAATATTGTAATTATAAATATTAATGTAAATTAATTGTAACATTGGTTCCGGGACTGGACTGAATTTGGTGTCCACGTTTTGTTTTATATAGAAACAATAGGTAATAAATTGTGAATCTAATCCATGATTGAAGAAATTGTGTTTTAAAATCGTCGTTTTGAGGGATTCATGTATATTTCGCGTTAAACGTTTTACTTAAATTGATATACGGTGTTCTTTCTTTAATTCCATGACAGAGCGAAGATGTGATCACTGACATGACCTTGTATCAGAGATTGTATTTTGTGTCGGATTTTTTTTTTTATAAATACTGGACAGATCTCCATTGTGTGTGTATGTATAGATTGTCTACCTTAACATGGCACGCCATTTGAACTTTTTCATTCAATGTGTGTGACTATATACAGACGTGGTGCTCTGTTTGTGTTTGTGAGACGTCTTCAGTAGAGGGTCCGCCCAGAGAAATATATTTCTTGGTCGAAACCTTGTAAATATGTTTACGTCCACATTTTTTCTTTGCATTTTGGAGGGTTGCATGTTATCGTAGACAATGTATTGTATTGTCTTAAAAGTCGTGTGTAATATTGGTTACATAAATTGTTAATTTAAAACAGAAATTATTTTATATTAGGTCACTTTACTACCCCATCGGTTACCGTACCGGCAAAGTAAAAAGTGATCTGTCTACTATTGGATACGTGCTATTTTTATTTGACAAGAACGGCGCTATTCTTTGGTGAAAATACTATAATATTGTGTAGTTTATTTTATTATTGTAACGTGGCAACTTGTGGTTGCCGCCTGAAGTATCGAAGGCAACAAATATTTTGTTGTGTCAATATTTACCAATTTAAATATCGTAATAATTTCTTTTGTAAAGAACGTGCCCACTGTTGCGACCCAAGCGTGGCCGAGTGCCGGGACATTGAATCTGAGCTTTAAGCATCTCCACTAGAGAGCTATGTGCCGTATTTAAAACTTCTGTAATGTACATTAACAAATTCTGTTTTTTTATGTAGTGTAGCTGACAAAATGTACACAATAAAAGTATTATGGAGAACGTTTCATGTTTTATTTAGTTCCTCGTCTACGAGGGAATGGAGTAAGAGAGAGAGAGAGAAAGAATGAGAATGTAATTTCCGTGGAACAATGTAGCAAAACTCGCTAGCGATGTCGATTACATAGATAAATTCGCTTGCTACTTGTCTAGAGGGCCTGACACATACACTTTTCAATATTAGAATATGGGGAAAGAACAATTGCTGTACAAAAACACAAAACTTTTATAAATTAATTATTATTAAATTTTCTATGTAAACAACGCCCAATGTTGTGCTTACCTGTAACCTACGCATGTATTTTATTATACTTTAACTTGTCATCATTGAATATGTTAATATGTACGCTGTTGGTTTGCCTTAGTAAATAAATGAAATGGTAATGGGACGGGGTCATACCAATAAAACACTCATTACAAAAAGCACTTTTATTTACATAGACTAGTGTAATTGCAATCCATACAACACAATCGTTATATATATATATATATATATATATATATATATATATATATATATTATATATATATATATATATATATATATATATATATATATATATATATATATATATATATATATATATATATATTAAATAAATATAATGCAGATGATTTTAATGCACCATTATATTAGAAGAAAGATCAAGAGCGATTTGTAGTCGCACCATGAGTTCCTTTCAGTTCTTCTTTTACACTATGGCAGTGTGAACAGT